>NC_143505.1:5677500-6302500 GCF_051622355.1 Phaseolus vulgaris
GCTTATGAGCTAAGGGTTAAAGGTATCCATCCTCTCTGCTCATTTTCTAACTAGGCATTTCTTGCATTAGTTTATATGCACTCATTTGGATGTGCATATATGTACACTCACAAACAGTTAGAACTTCATTTTTTTAATAATTCTTAACTTCATTCAATTATCTTATGAATATTATTAAAACAAATTGTTGCTCTTCTATTAACTGCATCATAAATTTCTAACATTGCAAGGTCTGATCCATTAACAGAACTGATTTGTTGACAGCTGTCACCAATATCATGTTACTGCCTTCTATCATACCATCAAATCCTTAACATAAAAATGAGGGATAAAAACGAGAAAGGATGGAGAGTCCTATAATCATTTAATGGATTGCGTTATAGAAATTCGAGGAAACTTGGTTTATTAACAGTTGTATTGGTGTTAAAAGTATGGGATGGTGAGAATTTTTATCTCTGGCAAAATATTTGTGAATGAAGGGCAGTGGTATATGCTCAGATTACAGTTTTAATAAATTTGAAATTACAAAACAAAACCAGATTTTAATGGAATGTTTCTACTCTAGAGTTCAGACTACACCATCCTTTTGGCTATGTTTGGATGTAAAGAAAAGGATGAAGTAGGGTGTAATGAAATAGAATTATATTTATACTAGGTTTTTGTTTGAATTGTTAAATAAGGATGGAACCAAACATATAATTTCTATTTCATGCTTTCCAGTATGTAAGGACAATGAAGTGGTAACTTTATCACATTTCATTTTATTCTGCATACCATTAGACATCCAAAAGTATAGCTGTGATTATCTAACTTGTTAGACTGTGTCACTTCCAAAACAATTAATCTAGCTTTGAATCCTTCTGAGAACCAATCTCTGATTATTTTTTTCTGGAAACGATCAAGTTTTCTCATTTTTATTCAATTCACACATGACTACTGATGTGTTTTTGACTTCAATGTCAGAGTACTGCGAGAAATATGCTAAACCTGAAGACATAGGAGAAGTCACTGAAGAGAAATCCAGTGATGAGGAGATGAGTGAAGATGAATATGATTCTAGTGATGAACAGGTTGTTGGTAAAGCAGATCCCTAACTTGCTTGCATTTCCTGTTCTTAACTTTGTATTTTATCTGTACATGATGTTCTATTTCTGTTAATTCACCTCACCACATGTGAACTTGTTATGGATAAGGGGGAAAAGTCTCCTTCCTTCTAGTTTCCTGTCGCTGTAAATAAAGTACTATTGATTTCCTGATGCAATTTTATTTCATGTTTAGGGCACTTTCAAGTGATTGTGCTGTTTAGCCATGATAATTTAATTAAGAATGTAGCACATACATCAAACTCTTTGTATTTGGTTTATGTTTCTTCTAATAAATTATGTGAATCTTGTTCTCTATTTACCACTCTTCCTCACTAGTTAGTGCAACATGGAATTAACCTAATAACAAGTAGCTAATGTTTTCAAAACTCATCTCGGCCAATGAAATTCTAAAACTGGTTCAAAGTCAATAATTATATATATATATATATATTTAAACTTTAATAAAAAAATTGTAATAAGTATATAAAAATTATTTAACAATGTGGCATTCCCACACATTTGAAGTCTGAGCATGTATTGAAGTACATTTTTTTTTGTATAATATTGTTATTTAGTGAAGTTTTCTATGTGAGACTTTTGAGATTTGTAGAATATATTCTCATTTCAAGGAAAATAACAGCTAATATGAGACTTTGAGACTTGAGATTTGGGAAGAACATTGACTCTCAAGAAAAGAGTTTCAGGTTGTTGACAACATTGTTTTTAGCAGATGATTTTTCTATCATTTAATTCTTAACAAAAATAGTGAGACAGAATTACATTTAATGTTGTTAATCTATTTTTAATGAAATTCTATTTATTAACTTCTTAAACATTCTCTTCAGATCAATAATTAGTAAAATTCATAAGAGTAAAAATATTTATTAATGATATTGTTGTGTTATCTGCACATATGATAGGAAGTTGGAAATAAATAAGTTTTTATAGAAAAAAAACATATTTATTATAAAAGAATGATATAACATTTTTTAAGTAATTTAAAATGTTTGTTCTTTTCTCATTTTTAAGAAAGAAAAAATAAAATATAAAAAAATAGTTTCTATATAAGTTAAAATTAATTTATATAAAAATTAATTTGCACAGTTTCTTATACAATCTTTTAAATATTTATGTTTACCTTATTGTAAATTGATTCTAATATATAAAAAAAAAAACAAATTTCATTTTTCAAGAGAGGAATTGTAAGTTTATTGAAACATGTATTTATAGTTTCCTTTCAATAATAAATGAAATATTTTATTATAAATATTGGTACTACACCTAAATTTTGTCCAATTTAGACATTGTTTTACCTTTTAGGTTCATAAGAAATCTTATAAGAATTATAATCAAAATTTACTTATTTAATAGGAGTTAAAAATAATAATTTTTAATTTTAGACTGTTCATTTTTTTTTATATAAAACTTCAATTGATTTTTTTATTTATTTTGATTTTATCCATAGCTGAAATGAAATTGTATACTGATTATTTTTTTATACTTTTGAAAAGTCTTGAAATCCTCTTAAGCAAGTGGAGTTCTATGTCAGCGAAGGAGATATGGGTTTGACTATTTCTTTATTTCAGTACGGACTAAAAACATATTTAATTTTTTTTTTAAATTATATAAAAGAAATATGTTATAATTATATTTTTATTTTATATTTAGCTCTAATTTTTTCACATAGAATAAATTTTTTTATAAAAAATGATTAAAATATTTAAAAATAGATTATAATTAATATTTTTGTTTATATTACAAGATTTATTATAATAAATATTATATATAAACTAATTTATATAAATTATTTTATATAATTAAAAAAAATATTTTAAACTTGTGCATAAATTAATTTAATTTATAAATAAGTTTATTGAATTGTATTTTATTTCTTCTAGAAGCTTTTATGGTAAAATCTTTTTATAATATGAAGATTTGTTTCATTTAGTGCATTCCCAAATTTAAAGAAAATAAAATTTGGATTGAGACATAATATCTTTTTAGAAAAAGTACATTTAAAAAATAAAAAATTATCTATACTTTCAAAATTGATAAATCTAATTTAAATATAAAGAAAAATATTAATTATAATATATTTTTAAAAAAAATATAAAAAAATGTAAAAAAAATAGAGTTGGATAGATATGTATTAAATTCTTGAAATTTGATGTAGTATGGAAAAATAGTCAAAGTCAAATTCTCATTGATGGAAAATTTCATGCTAACTAGATAAATAGTTAAAATCAAATACCTGAAACTTCATTTGTCACATAGCAAACAAGCTAATTTTGTCTGTTGACAAAGATTTTTTTTCAAAACTTTTAAAAACACAAAAAAGCAATTACTCTACAATTTGGTCAAAAGATAAAATTCAGTTTTACTTACAGAAATTACAAACATATTTAACTCTTTCTTTTTTATCTCATTTGAAAGGTTAAACCATCTTAAAAATGGAATCCAGAATTTTATTTTCTTACAACTCTTCTAACTAAATTTGGTTAACTTTCGAAACCAGTAACCATATAGAAATAAAATAAAGAAGTTAAGTGAAATTGTGAGTCCCTTGACTAAGTGTGTTTGACAAACGTGTTAAAGTTAAAAAGCTATACAGAATATTCCCATTTATCTTCACAATCAAGCATGGTTTGCTTTAGATAGACGTGCAATACATATAAATCTTATAAGAAAATATTAAAAAATTCATAAAAAAATATTTCTTGTCATCAAATGACAACGATTCATGCTGTTTTATTTCTAAATTATTCATTATCCACTTCTATAAAGGATTCTTTACTATTGTAATAATTGTGGTAACAAGCTTAGAATAAATTTCTTAGCTCAAAAACAAAGCATAAGTAATGGGAGAAAATTTGCTCTATTTTAATATATTATGTTTGTTGTTTGAGATAAATTTCATTGTAACGTGGGTTTGTAGAAATTGCTTAATATAGTAAAAGTCACTAGAATCTTGTATTAGCATGGCAACACTACCAATTAGTTAGGTTGCCTTGAAGAAGATTTATTGAAGTATATAAGGTATATAATTTCCTCTTTAATAATTAACATTATATTTTATTAAAAGAAAAGTAATATTGAATGAGTAACTAAGAATTTTAAATTTATAAGACAAAAAATAGAGGGTAAAAGATTCCATTCAAAATTAATTAATATTAACACTGATTTCTTTTTAATAAATAAATATGACAATTACAAAAATCATGTGCTTGCTTATTTACCTTTTAAATAAAATTAGCAAGATTAAAGTTTTTTTTATTGTACTAAAAACTAATATTGTATTAAACCTACTTACCCAAACCAACAAACTATTAAAAACCTTATTTAAGTAAAAAAAAATTAAATGGTTTAAAAATAATTTTAACTTATGAAAGAAAATTATACTTTTAGTTTAAGTAAAGATTATATGCATTTACAATTTAAAGTATTTTTACATTATCATTCAATTATAAATGATAGCTATGATAAATTTGTTGATTTTTAAAATAAATACTTTTAAAGTTACCTTTATAACTTTTTTCTTTTAGACAATATTTTATCCTACTTTTCTTTATTTTTCTACAATTAATTTGATTCAATTTCATTTCAAAATGTAATTTGTCCATACTAATCAATTAGGAACAATAATGAAGGTTGAATTATAGGGATTAGTCCATCGATCTTTAATGAAAAATAACAAGCTAGGGCTGAATAATTTATATATATGTTTCTGAATTCGTCCTTTAATCTTTAAATTAATTAATGTTGAATTTTCAGTATCTTCCTATCTTCATCTTTTATTTATTTTTTTACAAAACCCTAAAATAACACCCTAAAATAACATAAAGTTTGGATTTACAATCGAAAGTAATCATAGTATAGTATGAGTTAATAAAAACAAATCAAACTTCTGCTTACTCACAAAACCACCAACAAAATTTCCCTGTACTGATACAAACATAAAGAAGTTCTTCCATACTTCCTTCCATGTGTTTATAACTATAAAAAATAGGATAAGATATAAATTATTTTTCCAAACCAGACCCCCCTAGACATCATTAACCTGATTACTATTGGTTCCAATCTAACTTGATAGTTTATGCATTTGATATAGATAAATCATTAGGAAGAGTAAGTGTAGCTTGTAGAGATTAATCCTTGTATGGCATACTATGAACCAAGAAGTTACTATACAAGACATTCATGAGCTATCTAAAGAGAAGTATCACCTGCAAGATGCAGCTATCCAAAGAAAAAAAAACTGTTGACCATTGTAATTTAACCCATTGATTGAGGTAGCTATAGAATACAATTGAAGAACTAACTCTATATTAACAGAGTATGGGCTAAAGCCTATGAAAGGCAAGGCAAGGCAACTAAAGCTCTTCCTGAAAAACTAGTACCAATGATAAATATTTCAGTTATATACCATCCTTTGTCTCCATGAAAAATCTACATATGGCTTGGTCTCCTCTTCCCAGAATCTGTTCTCAAACGCTTTACAGGATTTGCCCAACCAACTGACCCACCAGACCCATTTGAATGTTGAGATGGCTGACTACCCCATCTACCATCCTTTGGAGTTGAACCTGACCCTGGACTTTTTATAGCACCAGGTGGAGAAACAGGACATGCTGATCCACTCCTGCCCTTCCCCAATGACTTTTCCCTGTCATTTCTTTTCTTCTTGCACACAACCAACTGACCTGGATGAGTAAGCATTGGAGGATTATCCTGCTGAGGTTGCTCACGCGCACTGCTGCCACCACTTCCAGTCTTGGACTCCTTCAAATGACCTTTGAACCTGGTGCTTTCGCCATTAGAAGCAGATGGCGGCTTCTGTGAAGGGATTGGATCGGTTTCCACATCGTTGGTCGCTCTGTGCCTTTTGCTGGAGCCAACTGTCACTTGCCTTGGGGATGCGGCGGTACCAGCCGGAATTTGGCTGGTGAAAGAAAGTGCACTTCTTGCTTCTCCAAAATCTGTATCCGGGAATGCGATTTTCAGGATGTCAAAGAATAGATCATGAACCTTCCTTGCTTCAGATCTCACCTGTAAATAATGATCATTCAGAACTTTTAACAGTTACAAAAATGGAGATCACATGAACAATCCTAGTCTCTGTCAATTTTAGGTCCTTTGAAGTGTTGACAGAAAATCAGACCTGCTATATATGCCTAAATATCTGCCAAATTGTCTTTGGACACATAAATTTTCCAAATACTGTTAGTCAGGTTTTGTTTCCTTCACTTTGTACAATAACACGGATAAGAAATCTCACCTCAAATGAATATCCATAGAAATGCATTGAACCCCTTAACATGAACTGTACATCAAACACGAGCTCCATTACTCCAGTATAATCCATTCTATCAATCCGCTGGTCAATCTTCCGTAAATCCAACAGACTGTTCCCAGATCCACCTGCATACCCAGAATTCTCAATCCTCTTCCACAAATCTGTCAGCAAAGGTACAATCTGATGGCCTTCCTTGTCTATTTTCCTTTGGAGCTTGCTAATTACATTTTTGCACTGCATGTGAACAAGTTGTGTGAGGTCATGTACTTACATTAGAAATCTACAGGAAACATCTCCAACATGGTTTATTTAACGAGTTGAGATTAAGTTCAAATAGCCAACAGAAAGTTTAAGGGAAAAACAGAACAAAGTAATATTTTCAGAAGTGCAGCAAGTGAAAAACCTTCAAGATCCTATTGTATTATATTGATATTAATATTAATCTTTTGTCATAATTAAGGTTGGGATTACTAATGGTTCCTGCATGCAGTCCATGAGTGAGGTATGAAAAAAAAAACAATCATAACAGAAAATACGACAACATTAATTACATAATGACACATACTCCTCTTAGGATTATTTCAGTCGTCTTAGTTCCATGAGCTGAAGATCCATTTGAATTGAGAGGCTTCCCCTCCCAAATCTCTCTAGGGTGTTCACCACCATCATCTGAAGGAGCAGACGTGCAATTCAAACGATTAGACTTAGGTGACCCCTGCAATTTGGATGTATTACCTACTTTTCTTGAAGGTAATTTTTGCTTATTTTTTAATGATGTTGCATTCTTATCATGCTTGCTGGCATTGTTGTCTCCAAGTGATTTTGTTTCCGTATCAGTCCTTGTTTGCATTTGATATTTATAGTCTGCCAAAAGGGATGATTCTCCCCGTTGAAGAGATACCATCTCACTGCCAGACTTGTCCTCAGGCCTTTCCATAGTATGACGGGGACGAACACGAAGACTACGCTTCCGCTTGATCTTGGGTTTCTGCAAAACTTGTTCATCTTCCCCCTCATCACGATCATGAATCCAACTGCCTGACTGTTGATGATCCATGTGAGAATCACCTGATACTGCAATTTCCCCTTCCTCCAAGTCGTCTCCCTTGCAAAAGTGTCCCCAAGATATTTAATCAAAATGAAACAGGACAAAGAAACCCCAAACAAAATAATAAAATAATCAAAAAACGAAAGTCCAAGTACCATTATTTTTGAAATGGAGCTTGGCCTGGCATCCAATGCGGAGAGGGAAGCAAATTTCTGAGCAGAAACTGAAGGTGAAACAGTTTGCACCAATCTTTGACAGTCGGAAGACGATCCTGAGGAACCAGCTTCTTCAGCCACATGATTATGTCTAGCATTTGAACGAGCAATTTCATATCCAGCATCAGAAGTTAAACCATCCTCTTCTGGTTGATGCCCATCAGCCCCACTATAAACATCATCTTCAAACTCTCCAATTTCCCCTTCTTCTTGTGCAGAATATTCATTTCTCTCTTCAGAGCTTGCTTCAGAATATTCTCCATTTTCATCTTCCAACTCTTTATAATTAGGATGTTTTTTTCCCTTGGGCCGTCCCCTTCTCCTTTCAGAACCCACCTCACTATCCATGCCAATATTACCACCCAACATGTTCTTTGATGGTTTTTTCGATAAAGAAGCAATAGCAGCATTCACTTCTCTTGTATTGGCTCGAAGCCACTGAGGCACCTCATCATGTTGCATTATCTCCTCGGGCCAATCCAGTTCTTCATCCATTTGATCAAACAACTCCACTTCCTCATCACTCCTAGCAATCAAGCGATTTAACTCCTGAAGAGAAGGAACATTATGGACATTTTCTTGATACCTTTCTTCATCATGTAACAATGTCTCTAAAGTCAAACGCCTCTCTTCATGTGTTGTCCTTTGATCAAAACGTCCAGCATTGATAACCTCATCGGCCATATCTATCTTATATTGTTGAATATTGTTCCTTATGAGGCTCTCAACAGATCCTATATAGCGATCCTTACCCACAAATTCATCCTCCATATCGACAGTGCCTCCACTTCTCAGTTCATCCTCCTTCTGATGGCTAGAGATTTTGTCAACAACAGCCTCCAAGTAGATAACTTTGACTTCTCTTTTCTGCCCAATACGATGAGCTCTTGCCACAGCCTGCTCCTCATTTTTCGGATTTGGATCAGGATCATAAATGACAACTGTGTCAGCAGACTGAAGGTTAAGGCCTCTCCCAGCAGCTCGAATGCTAAGCAAGAAGATGAAAGAGTCTGAATCAGGGCTATTAAAGTCCATTATTGCTGATTCACGGTCATCCAAATTAGTAGTCCCGTCAATTCTTCTGTACACAAATCTTCGCAGATTCAAGTAATCTTCTAAGATATCTAGAAGTTTTGTCATGGTACTAAACAGCAAAACTCGATGACCAGTTCTTTGAAGCTTTATAAGGATCCTATCCAGGACCCACAATTTCCCACAAGATTTTACAATTAAATTTGTAGATAATTCATTAACTAATGGGTAATTAAGACATGGATGATTGCAAGTTTTCCGCAACTCCATGCATCTGTTATTTAAAGTCTTGTACTCTTTTGCCTGGTAAAGCGGATTCTTTTGAATCTTAGATTCCTCACCTTCGGGATCAAGTCGAAGGGTACCGGTTGATTTGACCCAATCATATATGGCACTCTGCAAAGCTGACATCTTACATCGTAAGACTATAGAGACCTACAATGCAGTACAGATATTAGGATTGTAAGACCAAATAAAAGAGTAAAAGGTCAAGGAAGAGTTGGAATCAAACCTTTGGCGGTAGTGAACCCTCAACCTCTTCAACACGACGCCTGAGCATGAAAGGCTCGAGAATTTGGTGAAGTCGATGGATGATGATAACTTTTTTTTCAGTCTCAAGCCAATCATCTTCTGTATTTTGAGTGGAAACTTCCTTTTGAAATGGCTTTGAGAACCAATCATTAAAGGCTTTCTTGTTGTCAAAAACCTCTGGAAGAAGTAAATTTAAAAGCGACCACAGTTCTTTCAAATCATTCTGCAGAGAAATTTACATAATTTTTTTTATCAAGATTTGTAATGCACCATGCATCTAAATGATTTATCAATTGATTGATGATCATTAAAGACATCTAAATGAAGCTAACATATAGAACACGAGTCAATATAATAACAGGTATTTACTGAAGCAAGACATGAATTATTAGTAAGAGGACTTTGACTACATTCCAGCAACAACAAAATGAACACTGCTAGAATAATGAGCTGCAAGATTTTGGGCTGCAATCAAATTAACAACATTCAAGCTTCGATAAAAAAAAGGTCTTAATAGTATTTATAATAGTAGTTTATTACAGTAAAGGAAATTATCTATAGATAATGAAATATTAGACCCAAACCCCAGCTTAGTATCACCCATCAGAAAGGTATGACAAGACAAGGATTTGACCTGTTAGATCTGAATCTAGCCTCATCAGGTATTTTTGACTCCTCTTGAAAAGGAATTTACCAATTAAAGCCACTCATATAAATAGATAACAGATAAAATATCTCAAAATTGTATAAACAAAGGTTAAGATGTGTAAACAACTCTTCATTCATGGCAGAGGCAAGCTAAATGGCTCAGCAGTATTCACCAAGCACCAGCTTATAAGTGCCTTTGCCATCACAAATATTTTAAATTGTTAAAAGAACAGATAAAATTTGGCTACTGTCAAACACTACTCCTAAAAGCTTAAACTAATAGGTAAAAGCATATTAATAATTTTATTATCTTTAACACTCCTCACCTCACAAAAAGGACCTTAAGAATAAAGCATAGACAATTTAAATGCCAACTGTAACTTGTGCTGAAATTTTATTTTATTTAGAAGAATGGAGGTACCGAAGACTGAACTTATGACCAATTGGTCATAAAGGATATAATGCATGTTTCAAGGAAAGAGACTTCATAAAGCTAAAACTATTAGTTGAAGGCACATGAATGTTTTTAGCATTCCCAGTCGTTACCAAGGACAGAACAAGCTTGTGCAAGAAAATAGGAATGTGCAAACTTCAAGAATCGTGAAGATTTTTGAATTGGGTCATAAAAGACATTATGAGTACACAGGAAAACTACAGCAACAATGCACTTGTATCAAAGCAAAATAGACCTGTAAAGGTGTTCCTGTCAAAAGCAGGCGTCTTTGACAACGATATCTATCAAGATCACGAGCTAGAACTGATTCTCTATCCTTCATTCTCTGTGCTTCATCGATTATTATATACTTCCAATCAATTTTTGAAAGCCTTGACCGATCATACATGATGAACTCGTAAGTAGTCACCAGGACATTAAATTTCATAGCCATAATCTCCTGCAAATAAAACAAAAAGAAACTCAGAATTGAACATTAAATTACTCATAAATTAATAATCTCTGGCACACTTACCTGTGAATATAATTTTGACCGGTAATCCTTCCCTCCAGCATAAAAAATGCATGACACAGATGGTAACCAAGTATACAACTCACTCTGCACAGTGAACAAAAGTTTTTTCGATTAAAAGAGACACTTAATAACAAAAAAAATATCACCAAAATGAAAGAATTGAAAGATCACCTTCCAGTTAACCATAACAGCATTTGGGACTATTATAAGATGTGGGCCATAGTTTCCTTTAAACTCCATCAAATAGGCTATTAATGCCATAACCTGGACACAGAAAAAATATTTGTTTTCAAGAGGTTCATATAATAGAACCATCAGAGCAAATATCATGGAAATAAAAGGAGTAATCTTTTACATCAACTTAATGCAAACTTGAATATGAATTGTAAAATCCCTCAGCTTGAAAGAACATCATATATTTTTTTCAGGTTTTAGATAACACAGAAAATCATAATACTAACCTGTACAGTTTTTCCAAGACCCATCTCATCTGCCAAAATCCCATTTAATTTGTTGTTATACAAGGAAAGCATCCATTGCAAACCAACCTTCAAAATAACATGTCAAATCCTTAAAAAGCTTACTCCAAAAGACAACAAGCTATTATAGACAATTTCAAGAAACTCAGCAACCTACCAGTTGATAGTCTCTAAGTGTTCCGGCCCGTAACATTGATGGTTGACGTACAACCTTCTCACTCACTGCATGAGCAAGGCTGTAATACCTGATACGTGACAAAAAAATAGTAAGCATCAGGAATCAGATGTATTTATTATATAACCAATAAATACTTAGATAAACAATATCAAAGCGTTACAATTATGATAAATATTAGAATTAGGCACTTGGCACATTTTGAGCCAACATCTACCTGTAAAAGTAAACCTGACCTCAAGTTTCATTATTCCAAAAGCACAAAACTCAAAATACACAAAAAAAGGAGTGACACTCACTTGTTGACAGATGAACTGTCTTTAGGGGCATTCATCTCCATAAAACGATTTCTAATCATGACTTCCTCTCCAGCACAAGCTGCTGCCGCTCTGACTTCTTCTTCAGAAAGACCCTTTAGCCATAAAACATATAATGGGATCAGTCATGACTTCAAACAATTTAAAAAGTACATTAGAAAACATGAAAAAATAGATACCACAAATGAATTGTACAAACTAAAAAATACGCACACAAAAATAAAGATTTTCTTCCAGGCCACTAGATTTTATTTTATTTTAATGAGGAGATTGATGAACCATGCCTGCAATCGTGCTGCACCTGCAGCAGCTTTGGCAGCCTCCTCCACTTCCTGTTGATTCTTAGTAGTGGTTATCTTACTTCCTAATTTATGGAGATACTCTTCAGTCTGGGTTAAGAAAGTTGAGAGGACAGCATATCTCTCCGCAGCATCACCTTGAATGCTAGTCTGCTGCTCCAGCAACATCTCCCTATATCTGTCAACATCATTATTTTTTAAGGCTTCCATCCTTTTATTTCTGTCCTCATCCTTACGTTTTGAGAACTCTCTCAACATCCTTTCATGATATTTGGCCACCCCTCTGTTGCGAGCAGTACGGGCATCACGAATGGCCCAGTGTGTTTCAAGAAGCTTCTTGCGCCATTGAAATATAGATTTCAGTTGTTTCTCCCTTAAAGCTCTCTGAGATGCCTGCACTTGTCTAGCAAGTTCCATACGCTGACGTTCACACAGCCTAACAAACTTTCGATATGGCCTATCTGGCATTGCCATTATCTCTTGTTGCTGTTGATCAATCTCATCCCTTAAACGTGACTGAAGATCTAAAAGGCGAAGTTTTTTTCCTTCAATTTGCAACTTTAAAACAAGATCTGGCCTAATTCTTTTCCTCTCTAAGTTTACTGCTAGTAAACCTTCAATCTTCCTCAAATTCTCTGTCTTTCTCTTGCTAAGGACCTCCATGCCTTCCTCAAACAGAAGTTCTTTTACATCATATGCCAATGACAAATTGTTGTTGTTGTTGAGCAACATTGACGACCCAAAGGAATCATGTTTCCTGGTGAAGAAAGGAAAATCAAATAGGGGTCCATGGTATTTTCTGGTGGAAAGCGTATCCTTTGGCTGGGCAACAGTGCTCGCCTGAGTGGATTTATTAAGTTGCACTGTCTCAGTTACAGAAGACTGGGGAACAGCAACACCTTTTCCCTTGTCTAATACTAACTCATTTCTACCAGAAGTTCTGTTCATTCCATGTTCATTTTCCTGATCTGACTTAGCAGAGCACACAACAGACTGCTGCTCTTCCTTTCCAGCAGATTCCTTTATCATGGGAGATGGGGCCTGCACATGAACTGCTGTTACAGCATTGCTCTCATCTCTAATAAAGCCTTCCTTCTTTGAAGAGCTCTTTCCGCTAATGGATGGGATATGCTGTGAATCTTTGGCATTGGCCTCATTCTGCCTTGGCTGTTCAGCCACAATATGTCCAGCAGATCTCTCTTGATTTTGTGCTCCTCCAGAATGAATTGGCTGCTGCACTTGCAAATCAAGAGGAGGTGGATTGATGGACCGAAGAAGTTCCTGTGGAAGTGCACCTTCTCCTTTCTATCAACACAGGAAAAAAAATCAGTGAGCACAATCTCCATTAAATATTATGCAGTAGATTTTCATTTCACTAGGTGTGCATAAATAGCACAAAAAAACATAAAGCAGGCCGCAGACAGAATGAAGGAAAGAATATATTAAACCTTTAGACGCCGAAATGCTAGTATTTGTGCCTTAAGAACGTGAAGCTGTTGTTTGGTGAAACCATTTCTTTTTTGAGGTGTCTGAGATGGCCCCGCTTGAGATTTGGTGCAATTTCCTGATCCACCTTCATTTGTCAGACCTCCAGCCTGAGAAGCAGATTGGTTTAATTGCCTGATGTACTGCATTTTTGCCGGTTCTGGACAAGATGATGAAGCTTTTGCATTCAGAGGATGATCTGCACCTATGTTCATGTTTGCAGAGGTCTTCTGTGGATGTATTCCATTTCCGATTAGAACTGACTGCTTCAAAGATCCTTGAGTGTCTCTGCTATGAAGACTGAATTGCTGTACTGCCATGTCACTAGAGGTACCGGCTATACCAGCACTGATTGGTGGGCTAAAATGGTTGGGTGGAGCCATCTGCCTGGCTTTCACAGAACCTGACTGTGCAGACACATCACCAGATGAATTAGCACGTGCTGAACTCTCACTTGCCATTGCTGGAGAAATAACCTGCTGGTTTGAAACAGGGACAGGTGATGACTGTGCACCTGAGTTAGTATCATTTGCCTTTGGTTGTTGAACCATCCTTGATTGCATCAATGGAATAAGCTGAGCCATTAACTGAGCATTTGCAGGATGTGACATATCAATATTTTGTTCATGTGCCCATGCCTGCATAGCCCGCAATTGAGCAGACATTGCAATCTGGTTATTCATAGTGTTTGAGATGCTCTGCTGATTTGCCAGAGCTTGCACGGGGCTTATAATATTTCCAGGTACTATGTTTCCAACAGCTGATCCCTGACTTGAAGGATTTCCTTCACTCTTCCTGGCAGGTGCTAGCTGCTGCCCTTGCTCTACACGCTTTTCCCCATGATTAAAATGGTCAGATGAATTTCTGGACGATGATGCTTGGGCTTGATTTACTGCCTGCATGGACATAAGATCCTGCATTTTCAAATTTCCCATTCGCATATCCTGATCCTTTACAGAGGAAGGGCCCAGAATTCCCATTTTCGGTTGCTGCAGTGACTGCATTGCCAAAGCAGGCTTTTGTTGTGAAGCCTGCAGAGCATATTGGAAGTATGCTGCTTGTGCAGGATTTAGCATTTGTTGTTCAACACCTTGACCCTGGTTGGATCCATGCTGAGCTAGATCAACAAATTTTCGAGACTGTTGAGGCAGTTGCATGGAACTAGATGGGAAATTGTTACTCCCAAATGCTCCTTGAAGACCTGCTTGATATGCCAAAAATGCCTCACTCCCTTCAGGTTTTCTAAGCAGCTGCTGTTGAAATGACTGCACATGTACACGGTTGAGTAAAGGTCATTATTCTATAAGACAAATGATAAGTTTAAAGGTTACCCAAAAAAGGCATAATTCTCATAATATCATTAGAACTTGTAAGATCACAATCCGAAATTCATAGATATCAAGACACACGCATGCAGGTACACACACTTTTCACAGTAGAACATATGATGAATCAGTTCCCAAGGCCCCACTTCTGATTCATATCTAAAAAGTTATGACAGAAATTTCATGGAGATTTATGCAGGCTACTATTAACATGAAATACAGCAAAAACAACTTTGACCTATATACTGAAGTAACAACCATGAAATAAAAAACGAGACCATAGTTGTAAATTATGGCATATTCTGAAGTACCATTACCATAAATCATAAAGAAAATCAGTCATGTATTAATGACCATGCCATTTTGAGAAAGAAGACAATGCATCAATGATTTTTCCATTAAGACTGCATTTAATAGAAAATTATAAGTAAACAAGATACAAACGATACCAATCATTGAGCATTCCTCTTTTGCTAATAAAAACAGAAGTAACAGAACAGAGAGGCAGTAAGAACAGTTAATACAAATTGACAATAAGCAGAAGTTGACGAAATAACACTTTTACAAGTTGCAACTATAGCTTATTTAGTTACAATCTGCAATTAAACGTTTCTTTACACTTTATAGCATTTACTCAGCAGATAAAGAGACTGGGAGAATTCCTAATCCAATATGTAGAAGATGACGAAACAAAACTTTTTTAGCAAGTTGCAACTGTAGCTTATTTATTTACAATCCAATATTTTTCAGTCTTTAAACATATCATTTACTCAACACATAAAGAAAGACTTATAGGGACAATTCATAATCCAAAGTAAGTATATCAACATGCATAAATTTCAACAATAGCACCTGAAGATAATTAAAAATTCAAAAGGGGTTCGTTAGCCAGAACATAAACCCCAAGTTTTATTGCCCTGATGCTTCATTATTAATCATCATCAACACCTTTTAGCAAGTTGCCAATGTAGCTTGTGTAGTTAAAATCCATTATTGATCAGCCAGTATAAAGACAGAAGTAACAGAACAGACAGGCAGCAAAAACAGTTAATACAAATTGACGATAAGCAGAAGTGGACGAAATAACACCTTTTAGCAAGTTGCAACTGCAGCTTTCTAAGTTACAATCCACAAAAAAACAATGCCTTTACACTCAAACCATTTACTCAACACATAAAGAAAGACCAAACGGAGAATTCATAATCCAAAAGAGCAAATCAACACAAATTTCAATAACAGCAACTGAAGAGAGTTGGAAACTCAAAAGAAGGGGTTCATAGACCAGAACATAAACCCTGAGTTCTATTATCCTTATGCTTCAATATCAATCATCACAAATACCTTTCAGCAAGTTGTAACTGTACCTTGTGTAGTTAAAATCCATAAGTAATCTTTGTCATGTACAGTTTACTCAAGGAACATAACAAGGGGAGAATTCATAATCCGAAGTAGTAAATAGCGTGCGTGAATTTCAACAACGGCACCTAAAGAGAGTTAGAAAGGCAAAAGAGGGGTCCATAAAACAATAATATAAACCCCAAATTTTATTACCCTGATGATTCATTATCAATCACCATCAACCTCTGAAAGGAAATACCTTAGAAAAGTGCAGAAAAAAAAACATGCAGAATAGTCAATGTTTCCTATAATTCAACATCACCATATGAAACAAAAAATAAAGCCAAAGACCAATTAGCAAAAAAATTAAAAGTCAACAGACGAGTGCATGCAGGCATAGGATAAAAAGAAAGCTAGATTGGAATAGACAAACACCAACAGCACAAAACTGTACCAATAATTTCCAGATTCAATAATTCGATCAGTTTCCATATGATGCTCCTTGAACGCCTTGAAGAAAAAGGAAAAAAAAACACAAACTCAACCAACTAACTAAACCCCAACACCAAGTGCATTAAATGCAAATTCCACCACAGCCCATTTCTTCATACTCGCATGTGTTCCAAAATCCGAATTAGCAGTACAAGCAGGTAGTAGACTTCCCATCACTAGTAAAAAGAAACAATTCAACCAAATTTTCACAGAAATTCAGCTAAACCTATCAAAATCCGCACCTGCCTAGAACCTATGTGCTGCTGCTGCTGCTGTTGCTGTTGCTGCAATGACTCCAAGTGCGACGCAGCCGATGACGAAGAAGACGGCGAAGCAGCCGCTGACGACGTCGATGCCGCCCGTCCCGCCGGATTCCGGCCCGGCCCACCACCGGGGCCGCCGCCAGATTGCATGCAACCACCCCAGAATTCACCACCTACAGAAGTCACCAAAATTCAGATCACACCCACTGATCAAGCAACAAAAATAATAAAAGCTTCAAACTTTGAATAAAAGAAAGATACCCAGAAATGGCAGAACCTCAGAATCCCTCCAAATGTGAAGAAACCCACATTTTTTCCCTCCGATCCCAACGTTCAAAAAAAATCTAATATTCTCTCTCTAGCTGCTGCTACTGACACCCACTTTCTCTCTCTAGAATCCGCAACTTTCGGGCAATTGGGGACAGATCTTTCCTTCCAGAGGACCGAACTTGACGGATTCGGTGATTCCACTGTTTGGGCCACACGCGATGTCGCAATTCACAGTCAAACCCTAAGGAAAAAAATTATTTTTTTCCAACTTTCTTTTTCTTTTCCATTTTATAAAAAAAAATGGTGTTTATGTTAATTTCTTTTTTCCTCAGGTGGGTGACAAACCTTTCTCTTTCTGCCTCTCTTCTTTCTCACTGTGCGATTTATATGCCCCAACCCCTACGGTTACAGATTTACGGAAACTTGCAATTCACGTTGCCCTCTTTTCTCTTCACAATTACATCCAAAACCTATACTCTTCACTCCTAACCTCTCATATTTATTTCTTTTTTTATATCTTCCATAAATCAAACGTATGCCACCAAATTATTCTTTCTGCTTTTTCAACTTTATTTACAAAATTAATAATAATTAATTATTCTCATTATGTGCAGGTAAATTTATTTCAAAAGAAATGTTTTTTTTATTTTTTAAACAAATCCCTTCTCATAAAAAAGATACATAAGATGCTAGAGAGAATTTTTTTTCTTTAAATATCAAAATGTATTTATGATTTTTCTCAGACAAAATTATCTTCAATTTTTTTAAGAGTGTTAGAGAATTCTTTTCAATTTCACATTTCTATTTCCTATGAGTCAATTACAAAAAAAAATTGTAAATAACTCTTGTAAGTATTTTGGGAATTGATATTAATAGGAATACATAAATAAATAAATAAATGTGTATATATAAGTAGTATTTGATTTTTTAAATTAGGTACCATTATAATTATTATATTCATCGAATAAAATGTTTATTTTTGTAATGTTAATGTTTAATTTCTATTTTTAATGAAATTATTTAATAAATATAAATATATTCATTAAATAACTAGGATGAAGATAAAACAAATTTATTTTCATTTAACATTATTAATGACTGTTTACATCAATGAAAATAAGTATAAATAGTAAAACTCGTAGTTATCTTTCTTCGTTGGCATCTTTATATTTTTTTTTTTTGAAATATACTTATTTCAAAAGTACATATTAATTTCTACTTGTATAAAATACACTTAAAATTAAATCAATCTTTAATAATCGTTTGTTTAGCAATAACAGACATACCCATTATCATTACTCTCTATAGCATTTTTTAAATAACTCGGTATTTTATTAAAAAATTAATTATAAAAAATATTAATAGATATTTTGTACAATATTATGAAATTCGGTCACTTCTTTTAAATGGCGTGTATCGGACATCGACACTCATATAACACTTGTAAGACACGTATACATGTATACATGAAGTTTCCAATTCAAAAAGTATTTATTAGATTTCTGACAATTCTAGTACGGTTCTAACACAATTTTAAAAGAGAAAAATACATTAATTTTTTCAAAATTCAAATTTTATTATATAAATTGTTATTATGATTATAAAAATAAGAAACAAATTCTTGTGAATCAGTCATGATAAAAATATTTTTGTTCCAAAAAATAATCTAAAACATACTTGTGCACATAAATCTTTTTGTCAATTTACATAATTAATAATTATATAATTTATAAATTCGTGTCCCATGTCCTACATTTTAGAGATTTTATGTATCTTTGTGTTGTATTAGTGTTCGTGTATGTAATACATAGAATTTCATAATAGCATAAAAAAACTAATGGAAATTATAATATAAAATATATTTTTATTTAAGTATGTTTTTACTTTTGATATATATGTTTTGATTTTTGCTTCGATTCGTAGCAAAATATTCTTACCTTTTATTCTCAAAAATCATTTTATTCCATCTCTAGAAAATAGCAATTCATTCAATAAGTTCTATCAATCTTCCACATAGGGTAATATATCAACTTAACAGATAAATGTAACGATAAGGATAAAATAAGAAAATAAAAAATCAGAACCAAAAAACAGTATAATAAAAAGAAAAATACTAACATATTTCAAGAATATATATTTATATATATATAAATTCGGATTCAATATTTCAATTAGAGAAAAAAAAAATTATATCGGTCAATTCACGTTTTGATTATGTTTGTTAGAACATGTACGCATATTTAATATCGTATATTATTTTAAAATAATTTTCTTTAAAATTTTGAAATTCACAACAACATCAAATATAATATTTTTTATATATCACGTATTCCTTAATAGACAGTTTTATTTAAAACATTGTGGAATGTTAAATGTGAATATTTAATAGAGATTTGAACGTTTATTCATGTTGGCTTATTTATTCAAAGTTATGTATAATTTAATAATAGAATGTTTATCTGTACTTCACATGTTCATTTATGATTACATTAAAACTTAAATGATTTTGAAAGCAATTATTCTTTATTTTACTATAAAATTAATTAGCCCTTCATTTTAACATTTACTGCTATTGATTTTACTTTTAAGAAATTGCATGCATAAGAAAATTGCGTCAATTTCTTTAAATGGTTAACTCAATAATTTTATTAAATACTAGCAAAAACAGGTGTTGTTTGTGTATTTGTATTTTTTACTTTTAATAATTTTTACGATGATAGAAATTTAGCTTTAATACAAAAATAATACTGGATAAGTCGAAATTGAAAAGCAAAAAATAGCATATCAAAGAATAATGATAAATTGATTAAACAATCTCTTTTTTCTTCTTCTCTATGAGTATCTCTTCTTCAAGTTTTTTGTTTTTTTTCTTCTTCCATTGATAATTTTAAGATCGGAGAGTGTGATGATGTTCACGTTAAGGTTTTAGGATTGACTTGATGGTAGATACAAAAGAATAATGGTTTTACCAAATAATGTAGTTGTTTGAAATTGAATGAAAAGAGTGATTATAAATAAATGTTATTTTATTTGATATGTGAGATTTGGTGTGTAAACATGAGAGAGTATGCTCTATTTTTCTTCTTGTTATTGCCTTAAAATAAGAAATTAAGAAAATAGTGGAATAGTTAGTTTACGTATAAAAACTGTACATTAATATTAATTTAAAAATAATTTTATTTTTCAAGTTATTTATATGAAATGAAAAAAATACTCTATTATACAAATAAAATGAGATATATTAAATAAGGGTAGAATCGAAAAAATATTATGTAAACCAAAAAACAATTATATGAAAAATTCTGTTTATATATAGGTATAGATAAGACTGAAATCTAATAATGAGAATTTTTTATTTTTTTTAGAAATGAAGAGTTTCCTTTATCTTCAAATTAAATTCACCACATATAAATATTAAAAATTAAACTTAAATATATTTTGAAGTTGACAAAAATTACTCTTTTCCGATTTTTGTCATTTTTTTGTAATATTTTATCATTAACTATAAATAATTTAGTGCTACAAATAAAAAAAAAAGATAGTTAGGATAAAAAATAATATTTTTCATTAAACTAATCAATCAGATCATTTATTATAACATAATTATTTATACTTTTTTCATAATTTACTTTAAATTTTTTATACACTACCAATCGTGATTTTTATTTTTAAAACTAGTATTATTTTTCCATTCAATAATTTACTTTTAAATATTTGTATTTAAAAAAATTGAAATTATAATTTACTTTTACTATATATTACTTTATTATGTTGTAATTATAATTTTTAATAATTGAAATATAATTTATTGTTTAATATAATACAAACTCTAACACTAAAAAAAAATCTAACTATTATAATTCAAGTTCTATGGGTTTCTATACAAATTTAGGTCTTTTCAAAATATTTTTATTACAAAATTATGACTTATAGAAATACAAACATATACAAATGAGGTTAAAAAAATATTATAAATCCTTTCGAAATCTCTGACATATCATTTGCTTGTGTATACAGACATCAGACATCGCACTTCATAACAAGAAAAGTAAGGGTAAATTAATGAAAATAAAATTTTATAATATACATAATTAAATCAATGGAGAAAACCAAATTACATTAATCAATTTCCGAATTATTCAATCTTCTTCAAATCCCAACATAAAACAATCACATAGATCTCACATGGATTTACACATCCATAATATTCAACAAACAAAATAATAACTGACGTCTTCCAAAAAATTCGTATCAAGTAAGTCCTACCAAAGACTAACACCTGATCTGATACCCAAGACTTAGATTACCAGTGAATCCTAGAGAAAGTATCAGGGTAAGTTCATTACAACCCAAATCATGCATCTCATATGTCACGGTGTGCATGAAGTTCTCTATCTTAGTCTATGTTACTTAGATCATCAGTGAAACTCGAAGATCTATGTTACTACATAGGCATCAATACTTAATACACAAACAAACATCTGTTCATACATTATCCCAAATGTATGACTTCAATTTCATACCATTTTCATCATACAATATCATTCAAAACGTATCCCACAATATTAAAAGTTATATTTAACATACAAAAAAATACTTAAATATTAAATTATCAAAATATAATATTTCTACAAGTTTAAACAATATATAAACAAACAACATAATATATAAACAAACAATATCCCTACAAGATAAATTGAATATTGGGACCACATCCACTCCATATTCAAATCTTCTAGTCAAGGGTACTATTAAAAGTTAAAGTTAGTTTTCCTTACCTTAATTGTTTGCTTTAAGTTGATAAGGAACGTCTAGAATTTTATCTCTTTTGGATAAGCTTCAATGTATAAGGACTTAATGCAAGTTATCCAAACATAACAGAAATTTAGTATATAATAGTAAAAATTGAGATGATTACTCTTCTCAACTGATTCCACCAAGATTGATGACTAAATTATATAAAAAAAAACAATAAATGGTAGAAATATTTCTTAACTCAGTTATAACGTGCTATTAGATCCTAAAATAGATAAAAATTGAGAGAGAAAATTAAGAAAGAAGGAAGAGAAAAGAAATTGAGAGAGAGATGGAGAGAGAAAGAACTCTTTACGCGTTACACAAACAATAATTTAATCTTAAAAAATATAATATTTGCGATCAATATTTTAAAAATTTATAAGTATTTATAGTAAAAATTATATACAAATAAAAATAATAATAATTTTTTTTATTCTTATACAATTCAGAAGTAATACAAAAATTAATTTTATTTACATTATAATATATTAAATGTTACTAATCCTTAGTCAAGGTGTAAAATCATAAATACATATAAATGTAACGTCATAAAATATTTAATACTAAAGAAAAGTTACATATAACTGTTCAAAATTAAATGGATTATTTAATTTTAACGACATGCATAGATCTTTATTTATGAAATAGTTTTACTTTTATATACAAGAATAATTTCATTTGATAAACCTATTTTTATGTTTGTAATATTATTAAATTTATTTACCAAATATTGATTTAATCAATTTGATCATGCATCTTAATGGGAATTTAAATTCATTTAAAGGGATCACATCACTTAACTTTATCACTTTATAAATCTGTATTTTCATGAAAGAGAAGTTACATCTAACGGTCCAAATTTAAAGGGGTCGTTTAACTTTATAGCTTTAACAACGCGCATATATTTTTTTTCATGAAACAATTTCACTTTTATATACAAAATATTTTCATTTGACACGTCTATTTTTATATGTATGTAATACTAAACTAATATTGATTTAATTAATTTAATCATGTATCTTCTGGAACTTAAATTCATTTAAATGGATCACTTAATTTTATGAATTTAAAAACACGCATAAAATTTTGTTTAATAATGAAACAATCTTACTTGTATATAATTTTTTTTCCATTTCATATATTATGCAATGTATTCATTTAATCTAATATTGATGTAATCAATTTGACTGTGTATCTGAGTTTGAATTTAAAATGACTTTAGAACTACGCATAAATCCTTATTTTCATGAAAAAAATCTTACTTTTATATAAAATATTTTTTTATTTGATATACCTTTTATATATATATATATATATATAATAATGTAATTAGATTCATTTACCTTGCAATCAATTGTCTCCCTATTTTGTCATCTCTTATCTCTTTTTATACAATTATAATTTTTTTTTTCTAATTACCACAGTATCACAGTATCCTTGTGTTTGTTGGGATGTTTAAAATTATGCATATAGATAGTTTTTAAAAAAAATTCAAAACAATATTTTATATACTCCTAGATTATATGTAAAATGTATAATTATCTATTATTGTGTTAAAACACGATTCTTAACAATGTAAAAAGAACACACCAAATACCAAACATTTCAACGGTATATATATTTTTTCCTTTTCTCTTCCCATCTCTCTAATTCTCTTCATTTATCATTCTATAAATTATCTATTTTAGAATATGACCGCACCATGTTGTAGTCAAGGAGTTTAGGAATATAACTAGTTTCAACCTAACAATTCTTAAAAGATAAACAACAACGAACATGATGTTTTATGTTGCTTGCCGGTTTTTTGGCAAAACAATTCATTTAATCTAGTGTATCTTCCTATGCTATTATTTTTTTAATTTAAGAAAAATGTATCTTATCTTGTTTGTGTATTAATTATACACAATTGAGCAAGTTTGTTATCAAGAATAAGCACAATCTCTTAAGGAATGATGATGTGATGGATCAATTACATGTTGCAATTGTCCTTTCTAAAATTGACTTGAAGTGAAGTTACCATCACATTATTATTAAAGTCAAAGATGTTTAGAAGACAACTTTATTATTTAGGTACATTCATTATGAATTCATTGAAATTATTTTTTTTATTGTATGTATGAGTATGATTTTTTTTTTGTCCATTCTTGAATCAGTTTCTAGTAATATTTATAGATGACATACATATTGATTTATTCATTCTTCATATTTATGAGTAACATAAAGAAATATCTTAAGATAGTCTTATTCTAAGAAAACTATCTTAAGATAGTCTTATTATAAGAGAGAATTAATTGTATGTCAAACTCTTTAAACATGGATTTTAAATGCCAAAAATATATTTATTGAACATATGATATTAATCCAGTAGTAGATCTGGTAAAAATTGAGAAATTGAGGTAGTTCTTTAATAAGTCAAACTTATTTTAATTATTTTTTTTTGTGTGAATTTGACCAACTATTATAAAAGATTTATTGAATAACTTTCTAAATTATTAAATCTTTAACACAAATTACAACATCTCACGTAAAGTTAATCAATTGAGTCATACTAATCTATTAGTCGATATTTAATGTAAAGTTAACTAATATGTGTTTTTTAAAGATTTTTTAAATTTTTTCATACAATATTAGTTACTCTATCTCAGTTAATTTTAGGCAATAAAATACTTTAGACCAATCTAACACATTTAATATTTAATATTCAACCTACAATAAATTACTCTAATCAAGTTGAAATTTTGTAAAATTACATAAATTACTTCTGTTTTTTAATATTTACAACAATATATTTTATAGAAAAATATAATGAATGTTCCACACATATTTAAGAGGATTAGTGTAATATAGAAGGAAGATAAGAGATACAAAATTATGTCATCTTATATGAACCTTCAGCATATATATATATATATATATATATATATATATATATAATTTGGAGTAAGTTGTAACCTAGAAGGTGGCATAAAAAGGACTTAAAAATTATTAAACAATCAGTGCTGCTTCAAATGGAAGTAGCAAGGTCCCTCTTCTGGACCCTGTCTCTTTTAAGGGCTTAAGAGCCTCATCATGTAGGGTACCCTGCTGCACTTCTCATTCCAACAAGATACAAAATCTTTTTTTTTTAATTTTTAAAAAATTAATATTATTAAGTTTTGCTAAACACTATTCACCTTCAATAAAATTCTTCACAAAAGTTTTGAAATGTTCATCTAAATGAATTTTGTTGCTTAGTATATTGTTTATATGGGTTGCTATTTGACTACACATGAATATAGTGTCATATTAAAAATGTATAGTCTTTAATATAAGAAAAGTGTTAAAAATCTCATATAGTTTAAAATATATGAATGATTATAGAAATGAGTTTGTGGGATAAAGTTACTTCTTAACCCAATAAATTTTAACATTGGCAACATAATTTAAAGTGGGAAGAAGTACAATGCAAGAAAAGTGAAGCAATGATGAGATGATCAAATGATTGATTTTGAAGCAAAATGTTAAGTAAGAAAAGGAAAAGCTAGAGTTTAGCTACATTGTGAGTGCCATGTGCTTTAATTCAATGCCACTCATAAATTACACAATTTTATATTATAATCAAAGAGTAACATGTTTTAACATGTTAAAGATTAAGGGAAAATTTAGCATATCGAAAATAAATGCTGATTTGATGAGTATGTCTTGAAAATTTTACAGAGAAAAGAATATTATATAGTATATAGTATACAATTGAATATAAATCTTATTTTATCATATTAAATAAAAATAAAAATATTATATAATATATATAGACTTTGTTTTATAAATTAATTTTATAAATTTAAATTCAAGTCAAAGTTTATTTTTAAATATGATATTAAAATTATTTAAAATATATTTTAATAAAAATTTATTAGAGATTAATTATTATATTATGTAGATCTCACTTTATAGTCAATTTTATATATACATATTTTAGTAATGTGTATTTCTTAATAACTAATTGGTTATAACATTAAAAAAAATCATGAAATAAAAATTAATTTTAGAGACAAAAATAAATAATTGCTACGATGACTAAATTAGAAATATTTTAAAGACTAAAAAAAATTTTGGTTTCCAAATTAGTTTTTATTAATATTAAAAAGTTTATAAATTATATCTAATTAGCTACAAAAGTTTTTGCTATCAAATTTAGAATCTAAATAATTGGTAGTTAAAATCTTAGTAGCTAATTAGATACCAATTTAGAAACTATTTAAAAATAATAGAAATTGATTTTTTTTTTTAACTTTTAAAATAGTATATAATTTAATCACTAGAGCAATTAATTATTATTATTTTTCTATAAAATTAATTTTTATTTCATCATTTTGAATTTATTAATGGTTATGAATTTGATTTAAGTGAAAGTAGCTAACCTATACTTAGGTGACAACATATAAGATAGCATTAAATGTTGAAAGCACAATTTGGAATTCAAAAAACAGAAAGAAGCTGAGTTTGATTTGGTAAGTACTAAGATGTCTTGGCCCTTATCAACCACTTTCTCTCACTCATTATTCAACCGTGTAAGAACTTCAGTTCAAAAACAAAATCTTGTTAACAAACACCTTTTAATGCAATGATTAAAAAAATTAAAAGAATATTTTTTCTCTTAAAAATCATATAAAAACACATTTTTAATATTGTTAGGTGTTTAAACAAACAAAAAATACATTCTAATTTTTTTAAAATCAATATTCCAAAGAGATAGCATTTAACAAAAATAAGTTGCATTCATATTTCATCAGTTACAAGTATATATATTTTTTCATTTAAATTTTGACTAAACTACATCAAAGCAAGTGTGATACTTAAACATAACTTATATAATTTAACTTACATTGATAAAAAATTATCCTTACTTTTACATTGTTTAATAACTTATAATGATATAATTTTACCTTAAATTTCATCTTTAAATTAAAGGTTGATTCCATATAAATAATATTAACATATTAATGTTGGGTATGAAGCCATGATCAATTGGGTTGGGCTGAGTAGACACCATGTTTTAGTGAGTGGGCTTAATCATTGTGTCCCTTTATTATCTCTATGGCTGATTCTCCCTACACCCAATCAAATTGGACCCGCACCCAATTGCATTTGTGAAAGTACCGAATTACCCTTAATGAAAATGAAAATGAAATTAGGGTTTAGTGATTTCTGCACCCAATCACACACCCAAGTTCGTTTCTGTCATTCTCGCACCCAACACCATCTCTCGCACGAGCGTTCGCATCCTCGCATCTTGGTTGACATTTCTCCGGCAGCGTAGTGTTGAGTAGAAGGACCCCTTGAACAAAGATGAAGCCAAGAGCGCGAAGGTCCTCCATTGTTGCGCGAAGGTATGAGGGCATCAGCGCACCCTACAAATTTTTTCAAAATAAACATGACAAGGGTACAATTGAATTTTAGAATGTTCGTCGAGTGCCAATCAGAATGGATTGGGTGCAGGAAGAAATTGCCTATCTCTATTTATCTCTATTTAAAGAGATCATTGTACTTGTAATTGGTGTGCAACAGGATATAATGTAAACCTAATAGTTGCCCGTGTGGATGTAGGTTGCAGTTGGCAACCGAACCACGTTAAATCTTGTGTTGTTTATTTTTCTGCAGTTGATTTGTGATTGTGTGTGTTGCTTCCACGTGCGTTTTTCCCATCAAGTGGTATCAAGAGCCTTGGTTCGTTTACACACTAGAGATCCGATCAGCAGAAATTAATCGACGAGATGTGAAAATTGCGGTTGCAGTAGCATCCCAGAGTTAGGGTTTCGCAGAGGTGGCAACAGTGTCCCAAAGTTAGGGTTTCGTAGAGGCGGCAGCAACATCCCAAAGCTAGGGTTTTGCAGGGGCTGCAGCAGCATCCTAAGGCTTAGGGTTTCCCATATCTGCTTCACAACAGCGGTGACTAGCGACGGTGGTGGTGCGGAGCGCCAGTGCAGTGGGGACTGCGACCAGGTCTGTTGGTGAGTGATTTTGGGTGGTGCAATTTTTTGTGATCTTGATTTTAAAAAAAAAGAAGGGATTGCCAAGATGTGAAATTAGTTGTACCGAGTATCTCGTCTAGTCATTTGAGATGGCAGAAGAAGGGAAGTTTCGAATTGAAAATTCGATGGTACAAATTTCAGTTGGTGGAAAGTGCAAATTGAGGATTTGCGAGTTTAGTTACTAAGCACATCAATATTCGATCTTAGCCAGACTTACGTCAGTGAGCATTAAGTTCGATGATGAAGTTCAAGCTTTACTATTGCTATTGTCTTTGCTTGACAGTTGGTCCGGAACGGTTACAGCAGTTACCAGTTCAGCGGGATCTGATTGATTCACTTTTGAGAAGATTCGTGATCTCATTCTTGGCGAGGATGTCCAAAGAAGGAGTTCTGGGGAATTATCTAGTGAATCACTATATGTCATCATAGGAGAGAAATATCAGAGATAGTGGGAGCAAGAACAAAAGAAGGAGTCAGTCAAAGACTCGGGATTGCTCAAGTGTAACATGTTGGAACTGAAGGAGGTGGGGCATTTCAGGAATCAATGCCCTAATGATAAATAAGTCAACATTGCAGAAGACTTCGCGGACGAGGACCTTTTAGTCTGTTGCGCGGGTAGCAGTGTGGATTCCTGGGTCATGGATTCTGAAGCATTGCAGAATCTAGTTATTGGAGACTTTGGAAAGGTAAGACTAGCGGACAATAGAACTCTTGATGTTACGCGGGCATGGGTGACATAGTGTTGAAGACACCAGTTGGTTTTTGGACTTTGAAGGACGTCAGAGTTGTTCCAAGCTTGAGGAAAAGTTTGATTTCTGTTAGGCAGTTGGACGAACAGAGACATAAGGTGAAGTTCGGAAATCAGCAGTGGAAGGTCGTCAAGGGAAATCTTGTCATGGCCTGCGAAAGAAAGAGAGGTTCGTTGTATATGGTCGAATTACCGTGTCTGAGGGAGTGACCATCCCAGTTCAAAAGATAAACAAAGTCCGGTTCACAGAATCTCGTGGGCAGAAGAGGGTTGTCTTTACAAGAGAGAAACCTAGAGCCACATGTCAGATTCAGGATGAACGAGCATGGAAAGGTTCAAGTAGACCAGTCAGAGGTACTTGTGGCAGTGGGAGCACGGGTTGTGCTTCAGCTAAGGTTCTTAGACAACAGTGGGTTGGGAGAACCAATATTCCAGCGGTTGAAACTTCTTCAGAAAAATTCTTATTGAATATGGAGAGTGTTTGTTCTCATGTTGTTCCAGGATCCGGCAGTTCCTGTAAGTGGGAGTCGGTAGGAACAGAGAACGAGTCAGTGACTGACGTGTTGAAACTAAGGGGAGTTTTAACGAAGTCTTCAAAATGATTAAGAAGGTTGATGGCAACTAGGGTTGGAACATTGAGTTTCGTCGACAGATTACAGAAGTACATGTACACAGTTTGAAGTGCAGGTGAACATTGTTGTTTCGTGACTTCAAGTGGGAGATTGTTGGGTATGAAGTCAAGACCAATTGGGTTGGGCTGACAAGACACCATGTACACAGTTGAAGCGCAGGTGAACATTGTTCCGTGACTTCAAGTGGGAGATTGTTGGGTATGAAGCCAGGATCAATTGGGTTGGGCTGAGTAGACACCATGTTTTAGTGAGTGGGCTTAATCATTGTGTCCCTTTATTATCTCTATTTATCTCTATTTAAAGAGATCATTATACTTGTAATTGGTGTGCAACAGGATATAATGTAAACCTAATAGTTGTCCGTGTGGATGTAGGTTGCAGTTGGCAACCGAACCACGTTAAATCTTGTGTAGTTTATTTTTCTGCAGTTGATTCGTGATTGTGTGTGTTGCTTCCGCGTGCGTTTTTCCCATCAATTAATTAATTTAATCCAAAATCATTTCATATAACATATATATACTGGAAATATTTGTTTCATTTTTTCCTTAATAAATATATTTTTAAATTACTCTAACCCAATCAACTCAATTAATTATAGTAATATCGGGTTGGGTTGGTAAATAAGAAGAAAAAAATTCCACCCAATTATATGCTAGTTAGACCCATATATATACTGGAAATATTTGTTTCATTTTTTCCTTAATAAATATATTTTTAAATTACTCTAACCCAATCAACTCAATTAATTATAGTAATATCGGGTTGGGTTGGTAAATAAGAAGAAAAAAATTCCACCCAATTATATGCTAGTTAGACCCATAATAATAATTATTGTAATGAATGTTGAAAATAATAATATAACTTTTTAAAGGAGATATATATTTTTAATTTATTAAATAAATAAGAAATAAATATTTCTTTATTTAAATAAGTTATTTTTATCAAAATAAGTAATGAAATAACTCATGAGTAACTTAGAAGTTTATATCGTCAAAATCCAAATTAATAGAATTATTTTTTTAATAAAAAATTAGCCTCTAAGATTTACTTAAACAAGAAAAAGACATTGGAAAACTCTATCATTCTTTAAAAATCTAATTAAGTTTAGGAGCTAATTATAAAGGGGGAAGAGTTAATCCCAAAGCACCCTTTAAGTTCATAAAACATTTTTTGTTAACTTAGAAAGTTATTTATTTTATACCAATAAGCAAGAAAAAAGAGGGTAGTAGTGAAAACATATTATTTGGAAAAAAAATCATAAACAAAGAATATAAAATAAAATGAGACACTTTAGGGGTGTCTCAAGCCTTAAACAAAAATCTCAAATCAAGTTTGCTAACACTCAACAACAAACATTACAACACATCAACCATATTAACATACCAGATAAAGATACAAGAGTCCAACAAATATAATTACATCAACCCTCCAAAGGAATCCATTCTCGAAACAGGATACAACAATCCAACAACTAAACAAGATCTTTGCCAACAAACAAAAATATGTCAAACATCCAAATGCCAAAACCAAGAAACCGACCCTGTGAGGAGGATACAAAAACCAAAAAAACCTGCACAAAGCACACCACGACTTCCAATTCTGGACAAATCGTTAAACATGAATCACCAAACATTAATCTCTCAAAACTCATACAACATAAATATTCCAAACCAATCCGGGTAAGATAAATCATTCAAACTTTCCTTTACCGTAACCTAAGATAAAAAAACATCAATCCAACCCTGTTAGGAAGAAACAGAAGTCATGAAAACCTGCACAAAACACACCACAACTTTCAAATATGGACAAAATGTTAAACATGAATCACTAAACATTAATCTCTCAAATAACTCATACAACGTAGAAGTTCCAAACACTAGTCTGAGTAAGAGAAATCAACCAATTTTTCTTTTACCGTAACCCAAGACCAAGTCTTCTTTTATACCACAGTAAAAACCTCAACTAGATGTACTCGCCCATTCTTAAAAACAACCCTATTCCCATGATTCCAAATTTCTCCTATAATACCTACCCAAATTCCCCCAGTACCTAACAATAGCATGTTTCAAACCTATAAGTTTAAACATCATAGAGTGCATTTGTGCATCACAATATAAAACCAAAGAAATCCCCAACCACTTGAGACACAGTCCCCAAATTCTCCAAGAGACCCTACACTCAAAAAAGAGATGCCTTACTATTTCTTCTTCCACACCACATATAGGACACCTATCACACACCATAGAAATACCACGTCTCAAGAGATTGTCCTTAGTGGCAATCGCATTAGATAACACCCTCTAAGTCGTAAATTGTGTCAAGGGTAAGGTCTTTAATGTCCAGAACTCCGCGAATAAGTTCCCATACACTACAAACTTCTCCCCCAAAAGAATATTTTAAGCTCCCTTCCCAAAGAAGTTCGTAGATTCTACATCCCTCCAAAGTCATTTATCGGTCGTACCTTCACCCTCTCTTGATAACTTCTTGTTAACCAACACCTGCGATAAAAGTTCAGTCAGACTAGATTCCCACACAAAGAGATCCCTTCTCCAACTCAACTTCCACAACCATCTATTATTGCTCCAAACCACAACTTGTGACAGAGTGCGACCAATATCTAAGGAGATCGAGAATAGCCTAGGGAATTTTTGCATTAAAGGAACATTGCCCACCCACTTATCCTCTCAAAACATATTTAAACGAGAAAAATGCATGATAATAAAAAATAGAAAATATAATTAAAAAATAATTATTATAATAAAATTAATGATTATAAAAAAATAATTAAAAAATATTACTAAAATTTACGTTAAACTTATAAAAATTGTGTACACAAAAATAAATACTAAAATAAATTTTTTATAATGTTATAATTATATAATAAACATATTTATAATTTTCCATTAAAATTAAAATTATAATAAAATATATATAGTTATAAAATATTTATTTTTATAATTATACAATAAAAAAATTGATCTTTATAAATAGTTTTTTAAATAATAGAAACTAACAAGTTGATCAATAGATGCAAGGATAAAAAAGGTAAAGAAAGAGAGTAAGAAAGTGTATAAACTAAAGATCAGTTACAATATTTAATTTCATAATTAATTATTATAGATTAAACAATTCTAAACAAAAACTAAGAACAAAGGGTAGACTGAACAAACAAAACTTATGTCCAATAATTTCTCTTTACTTTTTTGTGCTTCTGAGATGATTAATTTCTTTATATCTTAATTAGCCTATTTCTGTTTTATTTATTTGTGTTCTTTTTTACAAAAATCAATTGTCAGTGTCATCAGTTATTGAGTTACTCAGCGAGTCATACATTTTTTTTTATGGATATTTGAAGTTGAGTTCATGGGTTTTATGGACATTTAAATTGGGCTGGGCTCATAGTTAAGTTCAAGACTCCTTCTTCCTGCACCTCCATACTTTCTTATGTCATCACTATACTAAATAAATGTGAAAATACATTTTTATCCTTTTTATGTCACCTACATACATAATTTAGAGGATTTTTTGGATCTAGAAGTCTTTTTGGATTTGAGATAAGCCTATGGATTATGTAATACAAATATGTTATGGATTACATAATCTTAAAGCTATTATCTTATCTACAAAAGACTTTCAGATTATCTAATTCAGAAGTTAATCATGAATTGAAAAAAAGACTTTCAAATTATATAATCTGAAAGCTAATCTCATATCCAGAAAAGACTTCTGAATTATGTAATCTGAAAGCTAATCACACATAAAAAAAAAAAAGGTTTATGGATTACATAATCTAAAAGTTAGTCTAATGTATAAAAATTACTTTCACCCGACTAATCACAACGAAAATTTCAAATTAGATAATTTGAAAGTTAATTACAAATTGAAAAAAAGACTTGTATAATTTAAAATATATAAAAAAAATATTTTAAAAAAACTTATGGGATGAGATAAGGACATATGAAGATGCATGACTAAGCAATCTAAGCTAAGTGAAAAGGGTACTTGGGCTGACTTCTTTTTTAATAATTAAACTTAAAAGATTATAACAAGTAACATCTTTTATTCATGAAAATAATAATGATGATAATAATAATAACTAATATGACAAAACATCCATAATTTGTTTTTTATTTATTTAAAATAATCACAAAGTCTTAAAGATAAAAATATGCTTGAAACGACATGTTGCTTCCCCGTTTTTCCACACAATCGCAATCCTCATGTTCATGCACTAAGAACATTTTTTCTACTGTTTATTTTACTCAACTAAGTATTATCTTAGTATTAAAATTGAATGAAAAATGCTTTTATCCCCATATTCTACCACCCAATAAAACAAATTAAGGCTTAAACAATTTTTTATTACTCCTAAATTTGTGAATTTTAAATATGATTCTCAGAAGAAGAAAAAGTCTTGGTTAAGAATTTAACTCATAAGTTTAGAAAATATTTACTTAACCATCAACTTTATTTTTTTATATATTAATTTTATTTTTTTATTTACTTAAAAATAATACAAATACTAAACTTGTATTAAAATATTTAAGAATTAAGAAAAAAATTTCCAATGAAAATGAGAATATTTCTATATTAGAGTTCTCCATTATATTTTTTTTATCAAGAATTCACCAATATATATACTTCTCAAATCTTATTTGCAACATATTTCTTTTATCTTAGTTTTTGCCGTTTTATTTTCAATTCCTAATTTATTGTTTCATCTAGTTTGAATCCCTAACTTTTAAATTTAATAGTTTTAACATCCTATAGTAACTAATATCTTTTTTTTTTAAAAATAGGAATTACTAATTATTGTTATTCTGCATTAACTAAAACTCTTTGCACCTAATTTTACTTTTTGCAAAGATACAAATTTGGTATTGCCAACAACTTTGATTGTTCTTGTTTTAAAAGGAAACTTAACAAAACAGCATTTGATTGAAGGACTCTTCCGTTACTTTATACTTTTTCCAACTAAAAATGAAGCCAACAAAATACAAAACATTAAGATAAAATTATTTTAAGCTGTATCAAAACCTTTTCCCAATCAACACAGCTTTTGCTGACAATTTCTGCAGTGGCAGAATTGTGGATGGTGTTAACAAATTTTGCTACAACAGGATTGTAACAACTAGGTTGATCCATGTAATGTGACTCCTCATCAAAGCTTTGGATCAGTGCTCATGCATGCCACTAATCAACTGCTACTGGCTGCATGTTTTCTGCTTCTTGACGAAGTTCTTGGAACAGTACAGATGACAGGTATCGTTCACCAAAGCTGGGATGCACAGTCTGAGATTCAAGCCATCAATGGTTATCACAGAATCAGCATCATAGACATAGAAGTTTGCTGACTAAAGTTTTAGTGCTAAGCATTTTTTCTAGAATCATGTGATGAATTGAAGAAAAGAAAAATTGTGCAAATCATGAGCACATTAGACTAAACCTTTAGCTTGATGTTGTGTTAAGGAAACTGTTCTTACCACAATAAGTTTGCCTTTGTTTTCAGGCAGCTGAGCCAATCTGAGTGCTGCAACTGTGTTAGCCCCAGATGATATCCCTACCTGGAAAAAGTTACAAAGAAAAACATAGTTTCAAATTCAGAAATTCATTAGCAATTTATAGATACTATTTGTCAGTTACGAATGAATCATGTGTCTTAGAGTGGAATCCATTGTTAAATGAATGAAGCTTGAAGTTGATCATATATTCACTGTTTACAAAATTGTCTTTGAAGATTACCATGAGTCCTTCCTTCAAGGCCAACACCCTAGCCATGTTAACTGCATCTTCACTGCTAACCTGATGGGAGAAAAATAAAAATGTAAAACTTCCCCACTAAATCTCTATGTAGAAGGAAGTGAAATTCTTACTTACTTCAAGAACTTTTTCCATTATATCCATGTCCAATATGTCTGGTTTGAATCCAACCCCATTGCCAGTTATATGATGAGGACCTAGAAAAAAAGTGACAACAGCAGAGTTTGCAATCTGTAAATAGAAGAGCAAGCTTCCAAATACCACAGAAAGGCCATAGTGATTACTTTTGTTACTTTAGATCCAAATTTTAAGCTTCTTTAACATTTATATTATTTATTCACTTCACCAATGCCAGAAATGACTGTTAAATGCAAACATTTTAGAGGCTTGTAGGCCCATCCTTTTCAATTTTACCTTTTACCTAAGGTTGCTTGGAAGGCTGAAACATAACATTCAAGAATAAACAATGTACAAAAGTATCATACAAAAAGTAAAAGAATATTCAAATTCAAAGGAAAAAAGGCCCTGATCCTTACCAGGTTTACCACCATTCAGAACATTGCTTTCACTTGGCTCCACTCCATATATCTAATAATCAAAAGAAGTTCAAGGGGTTTAATAAGTGTGTATCTAACAGAACACTGTTTGTTTGTAATTTGAATTGGTGATCTGAAGAACATCACCTTAACATTAGGATTTTTGGACTTAAGATACTGTCCAACCCCAGAGACTGTGCCTCCACTACCTATTCCCATAACAAATATGTCAACTTCTCCATTTGTATCCTCCCATATTTCAGGACCTGTTGTTTCAAAATGCACCTGCATCGCATTTGGAGTCAATATATAAATAAATTCACCATTGTAAGAGCCAAGGATTTCGAAACTATATCTAATATTAAACTTTAGCACAACCAAGCCTTGAAAAACATAGTTCTTCAGAATTTTTTTCTTAGTAAATGATTTCAAACATAAATAGTAATTTAGGTTGCTCAGCTAACCTGAGTATTTGCAGGGTTTGAAAATTGTTGCAGCATGAAAGCATTTGGTGTGTTTTCCAAAAGTTCATACGCCTTCTTTACTGTTCCTCCCATTCCTTTGGTTGGATCAGTGAGGATTAATTCAGCTCCAAATGCTCTCATGGTCACCCTTCTTTCCAAGCTTGTGTAAGAGGGCATGGTCAAAACCATCTTGTATCCCTTCATGGCAGCCATAAATGCCATGCTGATACCCATATTTCCTGATGTAGGCTCAATCAGAGTTGTCTACAACATCAATTAATGTTATTATGACCATCTATATGTGAATGATAACTGAGCAAAATTGCTGTCATATATCAAATCAGCTAACCTTTCCAGGACTTATCAGATTCTTTTTCTCAGCATCTGTGATCATTGCAAATGCTGGTCTGTAAAATCAAAAGAAAATTGCAGTAGTTCTGTATCAATTGGAATTTTGATTACCAGTAAGAATAATATGCAATCTGATCAAATTCAAAGTAAAAAAAAAAGAGATAAATATATAGAAAGGAATTGACCTGTCTTTGATGCTGGCAGTAGGTTGCATCATCTCTTGCTTGACAGCAACATATGCTCCACATCCTTCAGTGACTTTGTTAAGATAAACCAGTGGAGTCCTCCCAATCAGCTACAAAAATGAAAAATTTCTACTTCAGCTATCCTCCAATAAAAAAAATGGGGAGAAAATAAAACAAAATTAGAAATGTCTGTTATTCTGTAAAATGGTTTCTTCCTCAAGTTTTATTTCATTTTTGGTGTGCCTGGGAAAAAAGGAAAAAAAATATAAATTTTAGTCAAGTGGTAGAAAATTTTAGTGAAAACTCAGATATAGTTTTCTCAACATTATGTGCCTGTTGGAAATCAAACCCTCCCCTAAACTTAAGCCCTAAAAGTATCTACAATTCTATTAGTATCATACTAACTTGATAACAAAATGGCTTCAACAAAGCTCAAAACAGAAGAAATAAGTTTGATGACAAAAATCACAATTTTCCAGCTGCAATTATCCCAAGATCCATACCAGGAAGTCCAGGAAGCTTTCCAACCCAACCCCACTGGAAAAAAACCTTAAAAATCCGATTCAAAAGTTCCTACCACTCTTGGTATATGATGAAATGAATAAACTGGATAAGACGGGAAAATCAAAATTGTGATACACGTGGCATGACAGGATTGAACAGAAACACACAACCACAACAAAGCAAGTACAAGTATAACCATTGGAGCAGAGCTACGGTGACTGAGTTAGACACCAAACAGTTTCTGGTTCACAAGTTGTCCTGTCTACTAATACAAGCTCACAATGAAAACTGAGATAGAGAGAGAGAGAGAATACTACCTGAGACACATGCTTTTTGATATTGGTTCCAGGGAGGTCCTTAGGCAACTCTCTGATTCTCTGAGCAAGAGAAGGAGAATCAACTATGGTTGCTGTTGTGGAGAAGAACCTACCCATGATGGGGTGGTAGCATGCAGCAACAGCAGCATGTGAAGAAGACCTTTGCTTGAGGATGATGCTCATGAGAGAGGAAGAAGCCATTTTGAGTTGAGTTGAGGGTGAAGATCCTCAAGCCTCAGCACAATTTATAAATGGTCTCTCTGTGCTCACAACTTCGGAGACTCCTAATAGTTCCAACACTGTAATTTAAGGTTATTTTATACATACAAACAATAACTAATTTCAAAAATATAAGTTTAGAACACCAGCATGAGACCCTTTTAAAAAAAATTCATTTTTTATAAAAAAAAATTATAACTTTGACAAAAGCAATAATTAATTTTAATATAAACTGAAAAAAAAAAATCTTAAAAGGAAGGGAAAGAGTATTTTGTTGGGAAGAGTTCAATTTGGGTTTAACTGCCAAATTTGACTCATGTGAGGAAATGAATGATGGCTAAGTTCAGTACATGCACTCTACTGTGCTGCTAATGATTAATTAATATAAATATTGTATGAAAGGAATCTTTTTGGGATCTGTTTCAGCCTTTTGAAGTAAAATAATATAAAATCAAAAACACCTTCCAAAACTTTTTTACATTCAGTTTATGTTATTTATGTTTTACATTCTAGTGCTTTTTTTTTATCTCATTTTTGTTACATAAAAAGTGTATATATAGATAATTTTTGTTATAAGTGGCAAATATTCTTTTTTATGAAAATTCACTTCAATGATATAAATTCACACTTATTTTTAGTTAGAGTGCATTAATAAGTATACACACAAAAATTATAGAGACTTTATAGTCATTGATGTATCTAGTATTTATATATAAAGATAACTTAGTGTGTGATTAATATTTTTGCTTGTAAGTAAAGTAAAATGGTTAGCAGTGTTTTCAATTTTTTTCTTATTTTTTTAATTGATTTGTAATAATATATTAACAACTATATTTAACCAAAGAAGTAGATCATAATTTATTTTAATTTATCAATTATCAATTTATATTGTTATAATGTTATTGTCAAATGATGGTTTTAATTGTAATAAAATGATTGTTTTAGTTTTTTTTTTCAAAAAATGTCGGTTAGTGATTGTTTTTATCTTTAAAATACATTTTTTTGTTTCAAACTTTGACAATACATATTTACCACCTTAAACATTAAATTATATTATTTAAATTACAAATATTAAATTCAACTTCTCCTAAATTTCAACTATTACAAAGATAATGAAATGCAAGAAAAAAGAGATCTAGACATGGAATTAGAGAGATACAGTAATAAATAAAGGGAATTAAAAGAACAGATTAAAAAGAAAGTAAATTAAATATGAGAGATAAACTTTTTCAACTAATATTTGTCTCTGGTATAATTGATTAACTAATACCCTTAAGTAAAGTTTAAGATGAGTTTTTTTCATGCTCATTAATTATATGACTGAATTAATGTTTGAGTCCTACAAATATAGTTAAGAATATTTAAATTTATTTAGAAATATAAAAGTAATGACTTGTTTTAATAAAAAAATATTACACGTTTAATAAAAGTGATAAAATATTTCTTTCTAGTAAATTTTGTATTGTAAGATTTTATTTTATTTCGAGAAAATTAATTTCCCACTTTATTCACGTAATGTTTTCATAAGAAAAAAATTTGGATTAAAACTATTTCTAACAATTCTTGTTTGGTAGGTATGTTATTTTTTTAAGATTAAAAACAAATATAAGAAGCAGAATTTTCCAACTTTTATATTTTTGGAAAACTATGTATTTTACTATTTTTGACTAAGTACAGTTATGACAATTCTTGATAATTAAAATTAATAATCAGATTAAGCCTTATTAAAACGATTTCAATGTTGACCTTAATTCTATTACATTGTTCAGCTAAATTTTAATTATTTTATAATAGCCAGATCGAGCATATTAATTTACATATTAAAAAAAGAAAATATACTTATAATATTTTATAAGGTTTTGTAAGTTACTTTTCTATTTTTATTATTTGCCCCTTTTTTACAACCCTTATTTTTTGTTATTTCTCTCAAAATTACATATTTTGTTGTCTGAAATTTATGTATAACTACGATTATCTTTAAAGATAATATAAATATAGTTTGAAAAGTTTGTAGAATATGTGTGGTGTTGTGAAGAGTGAGATAAAATCTTATTTGTATAGTTATATGCTTCAAAACTTCCACTTAAAATAGTATTTTGGACAAGAAAAAAATGTTATAATTTTTTTAGTAACTTATTATAGTTAGATACGGCATTGGAACATCATAGAGTGGAAAATATTACATTAATGTTTCTGTCATTTTCTTTTAAAATATCTATTTGTGATTCTTTCATCTAAGTTCCTTTAATGCATAAAAGTCCAACCTACTTTACATGTTCTTAGAAGTTATTAAGAGAAAAAGTATTAAAATTTATAAACTTTTATGCTTGCTATCTTGTTTAATAACCTATTACTATTTGTGTGATTTATAATAAGTCCTAACTAATAATAGAATGTAAGTTAGAAACAATATATTAAAGAATATGTTGCTAACAATTTTTTTTCCATCTTAATATTACAAATTCCTTCTAAAATAATTGTAGTTTAAGATTTTTTTTCTTACGTAAATTAGCAATTTCACTAATTAATAATGTTATTTTTATCCGCCACAAATATAAAAAAATATATAAGTTTTTTTTGTCTTTAATCAAATATTTAGAGTTAAATTGATAATAAATTTTGTTGTTCTATTGAATATTTAAAAAAATATTTTTTAATTAAGTGTTTATCATTTAATTTCTCTATTAATTAAGTGACATTATAATGATATTATCCATCATCTTACTTACATATCTTCCTTCACGTGTTAAAAGATATAAGATTTTATGATTAACATAAAATAATATTATTGTTAATATAAAATAATAAATAATTTATTGCTATTGAAAATATGTAATATAACAATGTCATTTATTGATTGTCACACTCTTTTGACACTACCTTTGACGTACATGATTATCCAATACATTTTTAATAAAAATAATAAAAAACAGTTATATTTTACATTAACGATAATATTATTTTATAAGTATAAATCATCAAATTTTTCAACACGCGAAGACAACAAGTAAATAACATCACATTGATAACAAATAAATTAAATGGTAGAAACTTAATTGAAAAATATAAAAATAACGAATACTCAATACACAAAAAAATTAATAAAAACTCAATTAAAAAAAATCAAATTTACAATAAATTTAAAACTTAATTAAGAAATAAAAGAAAGATGAATATACATTCTAATATATTTTATAATAGGTTAAAAAGTATAAAGTTGGAAATAAAAGAAAAATAGATATATTTATATTTTCTTCATAATTTGATTTTCCACCCCAAAGAAAAGTGTGGCTAATATTATTTAGCCTTTAAACCTAATATGTGGTTGAATGTACGTGACCATTGGTTTGGAGGTAGAGTCAAATTAAGAAATATGACCTAATATTGCACATCATCATCATCTCCACATTTCTCTTTTCATCCATTCACCATTTCTTCTTCCCTGTGCATTCTGTGGTCCTGCATCTTCAACACTTTACAAATTATTATACTATGTTTTCTGGCAGAGGATCCAACCACCTTTTACAAAGTGTTTTTTCTTTCTCTAATACCGTTTACAAAGTTTTTTTTTTCTCTAATCTTCATTTTTTTTTCAGGTCTAAGGAGGATATTTTAAATCTATTTAATTTGTAATTAAAATTGTAACTACAAATTGTATTTTTTTTTTAGAAAAATAAAACATTTATAAAAAACTGGTTTAGTTAAGGTTGAGTTATCACAAATTTAAAAGTTTGTACCCTAATTCGGCAATGATAAGTTTTATGAATTCAAATTTTTTGATATGATATATCAGATGGCTAAGTAAAGCTATATTTTATTATGAATTTGTTGGAATGTAATTGAACCCTAATGAAAGAATGATATTAGAATATAATGTAGTGTTAAAAGACCTCATTAGGTGACAAAAACAAAGAAGTAAGAAATGGATGACAAAAATGTAGTTGTCTCTTATCTCATTGTTATTTAGTTTTTTGTTTCTTTAATTAATTTAAGAGGAATCTGTGGGATTGGACACTTTCATTTGTCTGTAAGTATCTGTTAATTATTTGTCTCTTATGTCATTTTACTTTGTCTTTAACATTTAACATTTTCAGACATAGTTCTTAAATTAATAGTATACAAGTGTCAATACAATGTTTTTTAGTGAGTAAAAAAACAACTAATTATATTAGTACAATTTACTTTATATTATACTCTGTACATAACTATATATCTACCCACAAAAATACACAAATATATAATATTATATACAAAAGTTTGATCACTTTTTAAGAGTTTAGAATATAAAATGAAGTCGATGAATTATCATAAAAAGTTACCTTTTTTCTATCTGTAAATTTAAATGGAAACAATTAATTCCATGGTGTTTGTTTTGGCTGTATAAACATAACTATGGTTATAACCGTGATTAATCCATTTTTCAAATAAAAGAAAATGTATTCCGGAAATACATTAAGAGAAAATCTATTCTAAATCCTCAAATTGCCTTTATTTATGCCAGATGGGAGATCTGAGCAAGTGCAATTCATGGTTCAATGTACATTACCTTCTCAAATGAAAAACAAATCAAATCACTAAAAGCACAAGATGATTGTAAGCTGTATCAAGAAGATGGTACATCTATAGTTGAAAATTTCTGCTACAAAATGATTCTAAGGTTTATTTTATTAGATCAATTTATGCTGCCAACAGGACTGCTGAGTGTTGATCCATGAAAAAAAGAATTCAATATATAGGAGTCCCTGGCAAGCAATGATCAACCAGCAGTGGCTGAGTTCTTTTCAGCTGCATTCTGAAGCACTTTGAACAGCTCGTTATATGGCAGATCTCGTTTTCAAAACTCCCACGACTAGTCTGAGATTCAGAGAAGCAATAATTCAAATCATCAATAACAGAAGATTTTGGTACATTAAATTATAAATCTAAGAATGTTTTATGGACATGTAGGAAATTGAGCAGACAAATGCATGTTTTAGTGCATGATGATACGTATGAGCTAATTGATTAGGCAGGTGAAACTCATTATGATTTTAAATTATGGGTAGAGTGCAAAGAAAAAAATTCAAACAAATAATAAGCCACGTGAACAAAGACAATTTGGATTTACCAGAAAGCTAGATGACCAATGATACCAAATCATGATGCAACTGTCATCCAAATAGATGTATAATTTCTCAATTTAATGTACAACCACAAAAGAAGACACATTAAATATTCTCTTTAGGGAAATAAGACTAAAAGGTCCACCTATAATTTAAGTAATTTAATTGTTTTCTTCTACTTTATTCAGGTTAGACCTCATCTAAATCTAAGGTTGGACATGTTATTCTGTGTGCAATTCTTTGATGCACCTTAATATTATTGAAAAGTAAAAGGGAAACAAACAAGTCCTTACCATTGTGTCATACTACAAATATCTTCAAAAATAGTCTGCTAAGAAACCTTCAATAGTTGGTGAAATGCTTCCTGTGGTATATCAACAGAACCAATACGCTTCATTCTCTTCTTTCCTTCTTTTTGCTTCTCCAATAGCTTCCTTTTTCGTGTAATATCACCACCATAACACTTGGCAAGAACATTTTTCCTCATTGCAGAAATCCTACAATCAATATGTAGAGTTTAAGCTTGACAACAGATGATCAGGGTGCTTAATTTATTGCCCTTTGTTTCTCTCAAGAGGGTCTAAAATCCACCTATAAAAAAACTTTTGGAAGATGTTGAAATATGGATGTAAATATTGCACATTTACTGTTCAACAAATATAGATTGATTGAATAATAAATATAGATTTGTTTGTAAGAAATCCCTACAATATAGATTTGTTTTTCCTTTAATACCAATGCATTGTTTCTTTTCTATATAAAAAAAAAGTAATTCCATAATTATTGCTTACTGCCTAAACATCTTTTCACATAAGACACAACAAATACTAATCAAGATTATTATTTTCATATCAGGAGCTAAAGGTTTTAAACCAACCATCCCAAAATGATACTTTAAGAAAGAAGCTTACGTCTCCCTTGCTATGATTTTTGACCCAATGGCAGCTTGTATGGTTATCTCGAACATTTGCCTGATCAAAATTAAGAGCTATTTTGGGGTGATTGCAAACTAAAGAAGCAGCATGAAAAATACACAATCGTTAATTAAAGAAAAAGACCTGTCTATGACAGTTTTCAATTTCTCTGTCAATTCCCGCCCAACACGATATGCTTTCGTGTTATGAACTATGGTTGCCATTGCATCAACTGGTTGTGCATTCAAGAGAATATCAAGTTTTACCAGATCAGCTTGTTGATAACTGTAATTACACCCATTGAATGCATTATAAGGTAGTAAGTAAGCCAATCCAAAGTATGAAGTTATTTCCCTATCCAACTTGATGACATGACAGCCAATAAGTACAAAATAAACCACAAATTATTTATCAAACATAATTATATGAGTATGCACATGGTACAGTATATCCATCAGGTATCACACCATTTTTGTACAAATCTACATTTACATGTACCACATAATTGTTCCAAACACTACATGTCATTAATGCACCTAGGTAAATAAAAGTGGGTGCACAACAATAATCATGCAGAAAATTATAGGGTGAGAGAGGGAGCAGGGTACATACTCTGAATCCTCGTAATCAAATGATGCATAGCCTGATGTTATACTCTTCAATTCATTGTAAAAGTCAATAACAATTTCTCTCAGAGGCAGGCGGTACTTCATGAATACCCGTTGACTGCAGAAGAGAAAGTTAAACATTTATTGCTTCAACCACAGATAAATTGATGAACCAATGTAGCAAAATTTGTCAATTTTTGTGGATGATCATGAATTATGAGCATAATATCCCAAAAAATCAAGACACTTTTCATTTGATGGATAATTGAATATAGTAATGGAATGGAAACTCTCCTAATTTTACCTGTCAATGAATGAATACTCCAACTGCTGACCTCGACGCTCAGAGACAAGGGTAATAACAGGTCCCACATACCTTAAATCACCAATAAATTAAGATAGCAAGCATCAGGCTCTGGTGCAGTAAATAAATTATACCCAGGGTTGTAAAGAGCTTACTCACTAGGAATGATTATAGTAGCCATTACTGTTGGTTCCCAACAGGCTGTCACTTTTTGCTTGGGATTAGAGGGTAATGAAGCAGGATTCTGAACTTCTAACTTGCTGAAAAGCACAACTAGAGTCTTAGCAAACCATAGCAGAATTAGCCTGATAAATGCAAGTCTGTTATCTACCTTCCATCAGAAAACTCAAATATGTAAGGCACAGTAGGAACAGTTGAGATAATATGAGCTCCATACTCCTGTTTACAGAAACATAATATCGATCACCAACATACCATGCTTGAAGACGGGTAAAAAACTTAAGTTCTGTCCATTCCATGAAAAATCACATTCACTTCAGATACCTGTTCAAGTCGTTGATGAAAAACATCCATGTGCAGGAGGCCTAAAAACCCACACCTGAGCAAACATAATTGGAAACATAAATTATTCCAGATGAAGCTAATGTTTCATTTTTTCCGGAACCAATCTCATTTCTTTCTTTTAGTAATAGATACCAGACCTGAACCCCAGACCTAGAGCCGTGCTAGTTTCTTTAGCAATAGAGACACTGGCATCATTGCATGTCAACCTCTCTATTGCGTGATTTAAAGCTTCAAAATCAGATCCATCTGCTGGATAAAGACCAGAGAACACCATATGTTTTGCTGGCTTGAATCCTACAGTTTAAATTATCAAATAACTCAAAAACAACACACTTAGGACCAAGAAATGCACCCATAATACTAAAATAAAACAATAACATTCTCATACAGATGGAGAAAGAAAAAAATACAATACCACATGATCATTTAGGTATTATTTTTACAGGAAAAATAATAATGGTCAAGCAATGAAATGTCATTTTATTTTCAGCAAGTCCATTTAGTACCTACAAGTGCAGCAAGTGTGAATGTGGCAGCATACATGAATTAAAAGATTCTGTGCAGCAAAGAGCAGTATGAATAGTCTACATGCATGGATCTATGTTGTCTGACTATACCTGGAAGAGGCTTTACGACAGTCCGAGTACGGTAAATTGTATCACCAACACGGGCCTCTTTAGTTGATCGCATGCCACTTACAACATAACCAACTTGTCCAGTAAGCAAGATACCAGTAGGCGTAAGTTCAGGATGCATGATGCCTATATCTAAAGCTTCATACGACTGACCAGTAGCTGAAGACGAAATCTTATCCCCCTTGCTCAGGACACCATCAACAACAGCGACATGACATATTACCCCTCTGTATTCATCATAATATGAATCAAGTAAAAGCATGCGAAGAGGAGATTCACTCCTCCCAGGAGGGGCAGGTATACGCTCTATGACTGCCGGAAGGATTTGCTCAAGACCCACTCCAGTTTTAGCAGATGTTAGCAGTGCATCATTTGGATCAAGATCAAACATTGATTTCAATTGGGCTTTAACACGATCGGGATCAGCAGTTGGCTGATCAATCTTGTTTATTACAGGCACAATTGTTAGGTTAGACTCAAAGGCAAGGTAAAAGTTAGCAACAGTTTGTGCTTGGACTCCCTGAGCAGCATCAACAACCAAAAGCACACCTTGACAAGCTGCCAATGATCTGGACACTTCATAACTAAAATCAACATGTCCAGGAGTATCAATAAGATTCAGCAAAAAATTAGGTGACTCCTTTCCATCACTGCAATCATCACCATTTACACTGTGCTTATAGAACATTGTTGCTGTCTGGGCTTTAACCGTGATTCCTCTTTCTCTCTCCACCTAAGACATGTTAAACTTCACTAACAAAACACACATGACAAAACAAAATAAGAAATACAACACATCCCACTAAAATTTTAATTTCTATAAATTGTTTAGTAAAAAATGTTTTACATTATCAACCAATCAGACATCACCATATGTATAAGTTTAGAGAAATTATTACAAAAGTCAACAATTTTTCCCTACTCAGAAATCAACTATGTAATGAGGCCGTAAAATCATTTTATTTACAACATCAGTGTATTCAAATTAATTATTTTCGTTCAATCAACAAGCACACAGTCAGTATAAACTTTATAGTTTCACCAAGAAGGCCGTGGCTTGTGGTTATTCACGGTAGTTTGTGAGTAATGACAGTTTACAATGACATTGAATATATTATTTTTTCCATCTTTTCAACCAACCCATTGTCTCATTCCACTTCAAATAGTTAACCCAACAATTTTTAAATTTTGGACGATACCCATTTTACCTAACAGTGCAACAAATCATACCCAGATGAAAAAATTGAAAATTTCCAGCAAGAAACAGTACCTGCAATTTATCAAGATACTGGGGCTGGCCATGGCCTTTCTTAATGGTTCCAGTGAGTTCTAAAAGCCGATCAGCGAGGGTGGACTTGCCATGATCCACATGCGCAATGATTGAGAAGTTTCTAATGAGATCTGGAGGGTATTGGCTCAAATCTATGTTGCTTTTCTCCCTCGTGGTGGTGCTGTATTGGCGTGACTGTGAACAGAACAGTTCACGCCTCATAGAAAAGCGTTCATGGGTTATTCTGTTGGTTAATGGGTTGAAATTGAAATTGAAACTGCATAACAACGATAAGTAATTCGATTGCCTTAGGGTTTTGGAAGCTTTGCTCAGATAACCCATTTCAGGGTCTTGTGTGAAGCTGCGCTAACCAGAAGGAGAAATGAGAACAGAGATGTGCTTCTTTTGATTGAAAACGGCGTCGTTTGATCCAGAGGTATTGGGCTGGGCTCTCGTGAGAAAATGGTCTAGGGAGATTGCTTATATATTTTAAAGTAAGTTAACTTTTACTTTTTATAGGTTTATTTAATTTATTTGTTATAAAAATAAACGTTTTCTATTTATTTTGATAAAATTAGAAATCTGAAATAAATTATTTTTAAAATTTACTTACTTCAATAACATAACACCTCTTTTAAATTTGATATACTAAAAATTAGTTATTTCAAAAATACTTATTTTAAAAATAAGTTTATATTTCTTCCTCTAATTTCTCTTCACACTGCTATTCTTTTTAATGTAGTTTTTACATTCAACTACCACTTTTTACTTAGTTTAATTATTTGTTAATATATTAGGTCATTTTATTTATATACACTAAATTTTGACTAGCTTTGTTCTGAAGCTTTTCAAACAAAAGTGGTGTCATTTTCAAAACTTTGACGAAAAGATTGAGATTCAGAACATCAATGATTTTCACAACTTTGTTATGCTTCATTATTGATTTGATATCACTGTCAGAAAAATTGCACACAGAAGATTGATGACAAGAAGATGCATACAACTTGAACAATAGTTTATCATTTTCAGAATAATATCACTCTCACAAACAAGTACAATCAAACCAAACGTTCAAGAGTTGGAGATACAGAGCTTTATTGAGTTGGTGATCAATGGCACACAAGATTCAACTTATTTGGCGAATTTTACGCAATGCTACATATTTTGAACCAAAGTGATCCCTTGTGGCTTCATCTTCCCACTGCAATTTACGCCACCACCTTTTCTCTCCATTTATGTGCTTCAGACTGTTCCTTGCACTATTGGAATCAAAAGGGAGCTTTATCAGCTTTGGACAATTTGCTACACAGATCTCCTTAAGACAAGGAAATTGTAAAATCTGTGAGCATATGCTCCTTAACTTTGGCAAAGAATCTAGATCAATAACTTCAAGACTTGAAAAAACATTTTCTGCATGTCCAAATTCTTCACCTATGACTTCTTCCAAGGAGGGACAATTGTATATTCTAAGGAGTTGAAGGCTTGGAGCACGAGTGAGCCAATTCAAGTTGAACATGCCACACCCTTCAAGGGATAACTCACGAAGGCCAACAAGGTAACAATGCTCAGTAAGCTTAGAACTTAAAGGAATGGACTCAATCATAGAACCCTGTGATGGAGACTCCTTTTTCCTGACATGGTCTAAACTTGAAGATGAAGAAATTGACATGGACAATACCTCTAGATGTTGCATTTTTGTCAAAAATGAGAATAATATAACTTGTGGTGTTGAATTGAAAGGAGAAATTATTCTCAGATGTCTAATGCATCTTTGCAATTTGGGAGATTCGAGTAATACCTGCATGGATGAAAAGCAAAAGAGAGCAATGCTTATGTCTTGAAGGTATTCCAAACATTCCAGTTCTTTCAACAAGACAGTTTCCTCAGGTTCCCCTAAATCAGGAAGAATAAACTGATCTTCCCATGGTAATTTGCTAAACACTTGCAATGACACCAAACTTGATATCAAACTCCTTGGGAAGACAAGCCTATTGCAAATATAATTCAGCAGCAGGCATCTCAATTTTTTCAAGTTCTGGAGCTCCCTTGGCAATTTTTCTATATCAGTACCTGATAGATCCAAATGCTGCAATTCAACTAACTCCCCAATACTGGAAGGTAATTCTCTTACTCTTTTATTGCCTGACAAGTCTAACACTCTAAGATGGTTTGCAGTCAGAAAGATCTCATCTGGGAAGTTGGTGATCTCGGTATTTCTAACGAGCATAGTCAAGAGACTTGAGCAATCTGGTTTTCCTGAGAGTTTCTGACAGCTGTTCCTCCACATTGATACTTTCTCTACTTCTTTCCACTTTGCCTGATTATATGTTTCAAGTGAACCGCTGCTTGCGCCATCTCTCACCAAAAATCTGGTGTTGGATCCATGATCACAGGCTAGCCACAAAGCCATGTCCCTGATCACATCATGCATCTTAATCCTATTTTCTCTCTCACTGTCCTCCAACAAACAAGCAAACTTCAAGCTTGCGATGATTTCTTCTCCTTGAATGCGCGCTTCATAGACATCATCACCAAATTCAGATAAAAGACCTTCCCCAATCCACAGTTGAATTAGTTCATCTTTTCTAATGTCATAGTCCTCAGGGAAGATGCAACAGTACAAGAAACAAGACTTGTGTGTGGCACTTGGTAAACTGTCATAGCTAAACTCAAGCAAACAATAGACATAGTCAACCATACCTGAAAATCTTGATGGATAAATCTTCAAGGTTCGTGCTGCTCGTTTCCATTCAGGGTGAGTCTTTCGAGCCATAGATCTTCCGACAGTGATGAGCGCTAGAGGAAGCCCCTGACACTCCTTGGCCAAAATTTGAGCCAGAGGAAATATTTCAGGATGAGAGTTGAGAGTTTCTTCACCCACTTTCTCTCTGAACAATTCAAATGCTTCCTCTTGTGCCAAACACTCTACTTTGATGCATCTGTTGGCTTCCATGTTCCTGCAAACCTCCATGGACCTTGTTGTGAATATCACTTTAGATCCGTTTTCCATATCAGGGATAGGAATCCCCAACTTCAGAAGATCCATACGCTCCCATAAATCATCTAGCATCAACACAAACTTCTTCCTCTTCAAAAAGTTGTATAAAACAATAGCTCTGTCATTAATAGTCTTACCACCCCATTTACCAACAGGAACATTTAATTTGTCACCAATGCTTTGTTGAACACTTCCTACATCTGCTTCTTTAGACACCACAACCCAAATGACTGCATCATAAAATTTTTGGGGAAGGAACTCATTGTTGAACTTTTTTAGCAGAGTTGTCTTTCCTACACCCCCCATACCAAACAAGCCAATAATTCCCATATTATTATCATCAAAACATTTACCAAGTTCATCAAAGGTTGATTCTAGACCAATTGTGACCTCTAGAGGGATTTCATCTACCAAAGCATATGGCATTTCCTGAGCCACTACATCAAAGTGCCCTTTATCAATAAGTTTACGAATCTCACCTATTTTTTGAGTTACAATCCTTCCCATCCTGCAGCTTGTTGGAAAATTTGCCAAGCATCTGCTACGTGTTTCTTGAACATGAGCAACTCTCTGCTGAATAGCTTGGACTTCTCTTTGCATGGCTTCAACTTTACCCAACCAATCATTCACCTCATTCAGACGCCTCAAGTGTTGTGCCTCAGCCAGTTGAACCTTCACAGTGACATCAACCCAAAGGCCCTGAAGATCAGATGCCATGTCCCTCAAACAAGAAAGGTTCTCTTCATACTCACGGACGAAGGCACAACAGTCCCACAACCGAATTATGATGTCCAGAACTGGGCCTACGAAATCCAGCATGGATAGATTGAACTCAAGAAAAAGAAAAGTGACTAAGAACACAAAGAGAGTTGTTTGTGAAACCAAAACAAGTGGAACAAGTAGTTCAGGTTGCTCCTGTTTGGTCTTTATACTATGCAATCCGAACTAAAACTATGCTGCCAACAACAACCCTGTGGCATGTTACCAATAGAAGAACGCTATGTCATTGTAGTGTGCTCCATCGTTGTGGTCTAGGATTTCTTGGAATCCTGGTCATGTTTTTTCATAGGTTCAAAAAGGGGGCCAGAGCCTAACTTGACGATCTCTCCTAGAAGCTATGTTATACCCTGACGCCTGATTTTTGTCATGCTTGGTACGGTTCAACGGTACGTGAAGTTCATTAGCTCTTTAAGTTATAGTTCACATCAACCAAATTCTAGTGCTTGTTATTATCAATGAGTATAGCTTAAGAAGTAAAAAACTCTTGATAAAGCCACCTCACTCTCATCGTTTCTCCCACCTATAATGTCATGATACCAAGAGAATCATCGCACAGATTTGCTTCTAGTTTTTAAGTGTGAGGAGTGAGAAATAAAACATTTATTTGAATTAATTAGAAATTATTCAAAAATATGATTTTAAATTAATAATTAAATAGCAATATAAATACCTTTACACCAGTACACTTTCTCTTCTATAATAAATTGTCACTCATGCAGATATCATCTTAAGATGAAATGCAGCTAACACAACACTCCTGCAAGCCTAGAGCATGCTGCAACTACATCTTCACTTCCATTCCATCTATTTGTTGTCTTTAAAACCCCTGTAGCATGAAGAGACATTGTATAATAAATACAGTGTAGCATGATTGACAGATAATTTTACCTTTAAATATCAGAGATTTGATTTTCAAGTTGTACAGAAAAATATTTGTTAAAAGATATCAACCTTTCTGAATAAATTCCAGTATTTTGAGACATTGGTCTTCAATTATCTGTTGGAAATACCTATGTTTACCCAAAGGAGACATTGTATAATGTACCAAAACTCTGTCTATTTAATGGTCAAGATTAAAGTGTCAGTGATTGGAGAATGTGGTATTATCAGCATTGGTGTTTGTTTGTGATATCTGCTTGTCCCAGCAACACTATAGTATCCTCAAGATTCACCTCCACTTCAACAGTTATGGAGATTAACATTTTGTGCATCCATAGTAAAATATAAAAAGGAGTTTATATGTATATAAATTCTAATTTTAACACATAAATGGATAATATTTTTAAATATTAAAACTAACATTTTTTAAATAATAAACTAGAAACTTTTATGTACATACATTTTTGTTTTAACACAATAATTTTTGAAATATGAAAATTAATTTTGTCTTTTAACTTTCTTATTCATGGAGACATTTCTATACTACCTTTAAAGACCTCTCTTGGCCATTGTTGGTACCTCATCTAGTTCACACTTTTGATGGAAAATAATAGTTAAAAACACTTTCAATTCCATACCAAATAAAAACAATTTCACTTAACATAATTATTCTAAGTTAAAGAGAGAGATTTTTCTAAGAAAATATTGAAATTCAATATTTTTGACTATATACTTAAATATATAAAAGGTTAAAAAATACAATGACAAAAATAGTTTTTCTAATTTATATTAATCTAATCTATTATTTAATAGCAAATTTATTCATTCTTCTTTCCCAAATCATGAAATATGGCAATTAGCATGCAAAGAGTAAGCTGCAAAATCACCAACTCAAATCCTAACACATTTGATTCACAATATTTCACACAACACTCACTCGCATCATACTCTTCTCCAATAAGCTTCCTTCCAATCTTTTCACAGTGAGATCACTTTCATCATCTTCCTCATGACCTTCAAACCCCTTCCCACTCTCCTTCTCTTTCTCCTCCTTGCGTCCTCAATTTCCCATTTTGTCCTCGCCGGAAAGCGCAAGGTCCACATCACCGATGACTTGGACGACGTGTTCGACAACGAGGAGGACGATGCGTGGAAGGAATGGGGCAAGAAACCCGAACCCTCTTTTCCCCCCTCCGATATCACCAAGATGGATCCCTCGCAGATGCAGGAGGAGATGATGAAGCGCCATACGGGACCAGTCATCGGATTCGTCAAGCTCCGGTTTGGGGTTCGCCGGACTCCGGTGAGAACGTTGTTGACGCTTTTTCTGTTATGATTAGTGTGTGCCCATTTGATAGTGTGGCTGTTTGTTTTCGAATTTTGGTTAAATTTGTGATCTTTTGTGATTTTGCTGATACCCTTTTATTGTGGCATAATGGGGTTGAGATGAAGTAGTGATTTTTCTCATGCCCAGTTCGTCTTTTTTAAAAAAATCTACTTTTTTTTTAGTTTCTATATTTTAAAAAATCTTCCATTTTAGGCCTCTATAGTTGTGTATCCATTTACTTAAAAACACTCTCTTTTAATTCCTACTTATAACATTTTTAATCCCTAGGGACTAAAAAAATGAAAATGATATATCTAGGGAATAAAAGAGACTAAAATAATACGAGTAGGGAATTAAAGAAAATGATTTTATGTATAAAGACTAAAATAGGGAGTTTCTGCAACCAATAATAGAATAATTAAACTTTTCCAAACAGGTATAATGAAAGAAAGATGAGCTCGAGTTTGAATTTAAGTGGTGGTTTTTGGTTGTGATGAATATCAATATGGTGGTCAATGAGTTTTTGGTGAGAGTTTAGTTGAGCTGGAATTTAAGTTCGGTAAAGGAGGAGGGTGTGATAGATCCAAGGTAGTCAACTGCTCAAAGTAGAACTTTCAAAATCCCAATCACGGATCACCCACAACAGACTATGTGTAAATAATATCTCTTAGAATTTGGTCTTTAACCAAATCCAATGGTTTCTTGCTATTCACGCAGTTATGAATTTGGGATAAGGCTTTTGTTGTTGGTATATGTCAACTAAAATGTGGTTTTGGTCTGTGCTTGTTGGATTTTGGATTGTCACTGTGGATTGGGGTTTACTTTTGAAAAATTGATTGAACTTGGGAATGTTACCTGGAAATATCCCATTATAGAACTCTGAAGTTTAGGCTGGCGTTGCACATTTTGAGAGTTTGAGAGCGTGAATAAATTGGACTTTTCGGATATAGTTTCTACTTATTGTCCATGGTTTATTTGCGGGGATTTACTTTATGTATACTATCAGAGTAAAATAGTTTACACAGACATCCAATAGGAATTTATTTTATCATCACATCATATTGATGTATAGTTTAGATGTGATAAAGTGGTCAAAAAAACTTGATGAAAGTTTATGGGAAAATGTTTTACATTGACTGTGTATGTAAATGGAACTTTGTTTTATGATATGATGTTAGATTGTCAACATGGCTCTCTTTAAGTGCTGCTCGATCAATATAAAGAACAGCCTGAGAGGGTCTTTAGATTTTGATCTGGACTTGATGTTCAATATTTTCTTTGATGATGCATTGAGGTATCTACTTTGAACTTTTGTGTGAATATTATTGCCATAACCATTTGCCATGATTTTTTTAGGACATGGTAGCTGAATTTGCCATGAAATGGACATATGTTCTGAGAACTGGAGCTGTTGGAGTAAGGTTTATGGGTGTTGATCCGAATACACTCATGTTCAACTTGGAAAGCATCAAAGACTTGGAGGAGGTGTTGCTCTTTACTTTTCTGTTTGAATTTCTTTTAAATATAAAGAATGAAAAATAGAAGAATCAACCTGGCTTTTTAATTTTAACAACCCACAATCTGCTGTTATATTCTTAACCTCCCTTTTCAACTTAAAAGTAAATTATGCTAAAATTCAACCAATGAACTTTACCTTTTGTTTCTCTCTTGTTGTATTGAAAAACTAGTTTTGGATTCTCTCTTTACTATGATGCTTTCTGTTGATTTGATCTCATACTCGTATCATGCTGTCAGTTGAAGGAATATGTCTTAGACCAACCAGAGGCTTATGAGATTAAAATGGGGGATCAATTTTTTAGAAGACCTGGAGATCCACCTCTAGATGAAGTTATTGAGAAGCTCAACAGTGAGAAAACCAAAGCAGATAATACTCATACAGAGGAAATTGATCGAAATGATAAAACGGAGTTGTAACAATCGGTATAGACATAATTCTCTAGAAGTTGAGATAAAGCAATTGTGTCACTCATTTTCAAACATTTATGATTCTTTTTAATTTTGTAGTCCTTACAACTTTTTCTTCCTTCTCTTTTAGTTACTGTGATAAACTGCTTCTCAATGCTAGTGAAGTAATAATCACCTTTCCTGCATTTAGCAAGACTATTAGAACAACTTTTTAATGGTAGAAATTTAGGATAAAGAAATTGAAATAATTGTAATATTTTATATATTGCTAAGGCAAGTCTTGGCACTGATTAGTTGTTGCCTTGTGACCTAAAAGTCACTAGTCCTAGCACTTCTAACCACTTACAAGAAAGGTTGGACATTACCAAGAATTTGTACATCTTTATTTCCAAACTCTCTTGCAGGAAACGAGTAATGCAGTTTAATAACAGGAAACTATTTAAAAATATATATCTCAGTGCTTCTTCAAGTACAGCAATTTATCGTTGCTCATAAATGAATGAGATGGCAGTAAATATTTAATCCACTGTTTGACAATATAACGAAGACAGATTACTATATCAGCTTGCTACTGAAGTCAAACAGCTCAAGAACTTGAATCCTTGGGTTGGCTGCTGCTTCTTCTCTCTCTTTTTGAGTGTTGAACCCCCAATTCACTAATCCAAACAGTTCAAACATAGCAAATATACAACTCTAGGAAATACAAATAACGCAAAACATAGAAACTGAAAGAAACAAAAAGATTGCATAAATTACAATTGGATGGAGGAAGAGATCTACCTAGATACAAATTCCAGTTATCCAACTCGGGTTCTTTGATGACATTCTTAAGGGTTGCAAGCCTATCTTCCACAAAGCTGTTTAAAATTAACTTCAGTTAATTTCCCCTGAACCATACTAATAAATAAAATAACCCCTGGAAGCACAAAATCTTAACTGTAGTGTCAATCCTTTGTGTTCTGGCAAATTCTGAAGCTTCTTTAACACTTTTACCTTGGGACTGTAGTTAGTTTAGGAGAAACAAATTTGTCAATGGAATGAAGCAATTCATAGAAAAGAAACATAACGAAGTATTGATATAATGCACCACACAGTGCCTCAATTGGACCAAATATATCAAAATGAAATACTAACCCAGTTCCTAAACCATATAATCGTTCTGGTGGTATAGTGACTCCAGCAAGCTCTCTAAGTAAAGCATCAGCAAAGCGACCCTGAAACCAGAGCAGGGGTAGGAGAAGTAAGTAGAGAATGAGTGATCAAGGCATGGCATTATAAAATTGTAATAAATCAGGTGATTCACAACGATGACTAAGGGGCCTATCAATTTGAGAGATGTCGTTTTAATATTCTTTTTACAATTTCTTGGAATCAGGAAACTAAGTGAAAATAAGGTGACAATGTTATAATTTTTATAAAAATAGGAAATGAAAACGCAAAAAATCATCTCAAATCTAACAAATCCTTATTTTTCTTCCCTCACATCCATTTTCCATAGTATTGAAAGTGAAACTGTGTAATGTTAGGGTTCTTGTCTTCGAGCTAGAAGCAGAGAGAAAGATCGGACCTGTTTAGTAGTGACAATGTACACTTTTGAGCTTGCAAATCTTAATGCATCAGCAACACCAGGATAGAGTCTAGAGGTAAATCATCCACAAATTAGCAAGGAAGAGTTCAGCACATCTTGCAGAAATCTAAAATTGGAACATCTATACTCAATGCTATCACTAACTCATTTTTTACTTTTAAGTTTCTCTTGATTCATCTCATAAGGTGTAAGTACTAAAAAAAGTTATCCTATTTCTTGACATTTAATTGGACTACCTGTTTGCTCCAATCCAACCAGTGAAATCCCTCTCCAACCATTCATCTCTGACCTTCCCAAAAAGGTCTATCAGATCTTCTCTATTCTCATTCCATTCTTCCATAATAATAGGCTTCAATTTGAACCAATTCTCCAGTATATCCTCAACTGCAAGCCCCTCTGAAACCTTTCAGAAGAACTATGACATCAGTCAAAATGGAATCATCATAGACAATGACAGAAGTTCCTTAGAATCTGATAATATGACTTCCACATGTTAATACTTGATAAAAGTAAAGAGAAAATAGTTTATACACTGATTATATAAAAAGATTACACTGTTATTCAATAAAAAAAATTATTACATGATAAATTTACTGATTTTTACAAAAACTATTTAGCCACATTTATCATTATTTCTGATTGGCTAATTACCAAAACTTTTTACACTATCAATTTAACTCAAAAATCAAAGCTAAAGGAATAATAACATAAATAAAATCGTAGGCTTTATATACTAACCGAAGACTTCCTGATGGAAGGAACCCTAGTCTCAAGCAACAACCTTACAAGTAGAAGAGTTTCATATCCAGTTTCAACAACTGGACGTACCTGGTGTCATGAAAAACTTTCATTCCATATTTAACATCTCATATGTAGAAAGAAAGACAAACAAACTAGAATTTCATACACAGTAGTTGTCTTGAAAATGCAATTATGCAAGTTCATACATTAACAAACATTAATATTTATTTATTACTGAAATCCAAATCTTTAGATTGAGGCAAATATAATCCTTATCTTAAAAACAAGTGATAGGCACAAAACTAAAAATATTAAAATGGTATGTAGTCGTGCCAATACGTAATCATTGAAAAGAATTCACTGCTAACAAAAACTGAAATGAACATTAGCCACAATAATAGCAAAGAGAAACTACATGCAAATGTACTTAATCACCAAGGAAAAACAAATGCTCCGCAATCTTTTTAATTATAATGAAAAGGAGCCAAATCCTATTTCACGTCTGCAACTAGTCCTCAAGGTAATGAGATTTTCTATCTTTTGATTAGAATTTTCATTTTTCATGTTTGGAGTTAACATCATTAAATCATCCAAGTAGGAGTTAACAAATGGATAGTACTTTATTGGAACATCTATGCATAAATTGAACTAAATACCTCAGAAGACAAATTCAAGCATAAACATTATCATGAATGTTAATAGTTTTCCTCTTGTTTCTTGTTTTCCTTTTCATACTAGTCTTCTGTGCCTATATAATCAAAATGTGTGTTTGGAAAAGTGTATCTGAACTTAAAGAGACCTTTCTACTAGTTCCTTTCAACTTATTTCAGAAAATGTTTACAGTCAAACTTATGAAGAAACTATCATATTACAAGATATTATGATCAAGTACTTAATTACGTTCTTTATCCTAACATTCTCAAAATTAAAAAAAAAAAAGAATAACTAACAGCACAAAACAAAGCCAGCCATAAATTATTTACTGTAATCATCTGATCAACAATCCAATCTTCTATGGCTGAATCCACACCATCAAACAAGGAAGGCCATCTCAACTTGGCAGCCTACAAATTACCAAATCACAGCTTAGTTTTGAAACCAAAACCATCAGTAGACTATACGTGATCATCAGAAACTTTAATTATTTTGTGTTGTTTTCTTCTTCCATTTGAGATAGATGGTGAGAGAGAATGAACCTTGAGAGCAGAGATTGCTGTCTCCCCACAACTATCACATATAACTCCATCAAAGTCCAAAGCATAGAGATGACCCATTTCCCTGTCTTCCTTTCAACATTGCTAAACTTATCGGAAGATTATTATATTATACTGCATGGTATGCAATTACCCGCCATCCAAACAGGATTGAATTCTATGGTAACAACTATCACTGAAATCAGGACACGTGCCAATCTACCATTTTTTCCCCCTCTATTTTCTATTTATCTATTAAGAATGTTAGTCTTGTTATCTTCATATTTAAACAGATAGATTATTCTTTATAACAGGTCCAAGATTTTTTTTTCCATATGAACCAAGTAGTCAATTTGTATGAAGTTTGAATTGTTTTAATGTGTGCGTGGTGCCTATTTGACTTGCTTAGTTGCTTGTTAAAAAATATGAGGTTGAAGTCATTTGGTATGAGACAAGATAAAATTATTGAAACGTGGTATGATTATGTGGTTTGTGTTGGCTGTGTTAAAATTACAGTGGATCATATGAATGTTCAATGAAAGTTTATTTTTATAAGGAAAAATATTCGTTGATATGTTAATTGCCTAAAAGAAAAACCATTATTGAAAGATGTACTTGTTGGCATTTGAATAAGTTTCAGATGAACATATGGAACACTGTCACGGATATTTTTTTGAAAGTAATGCTCAACTGTTGCAACACACACAAAACCGCACTTCGTAATCTGAAAAAAAGCATCTAGAACACTACAAGAGGGACACGTTTGTGGTTAAAATTACACCATCAGATAAGGAAAAGCCCCACTTCTGAATAATGAAATATGCAACATGGATGCTAGAAATATCTCCCTAATTTATTCACGTATTATTGCATTAAACAGTAATAAACTCACTCCATACTTAAAGTAGAACACATAAATTAAAAAATTTATGTGTCAAACTTTGAACAAAACCTCTTGCTCTTGATTAACGAGCTCGGTAACCTTTTATAAATTTGACTTTTATCTCTCCTCAATAGTGATATGATAATGCATAATTGCTCGAGATTCACTAGGTAATATAAATGAGTTGATAATTGTGTTCAGTAGAAATTTTTTATTGTTTATAAATAAATGAGTTGTATCTGCTTCAATTATTGACAGCTGATAATTCAATGAAAACCCCTATTTCAACTTCTTGCTGAAGTCAGAGAGCTCAAGAACATGAATTCTGGGGATAGCTGCGGCATCCTCTCTTTCTTTTTGGGTGTTGTAACCCCAATTCCCTGATCCAAACAATCAAGTTTATCAAGTACACTAAACATTTCGGGGGGAAAAGCAATAATGCACAACATGGGAACTGAGACATGATGAGGGATGGTGCAGAAATCATGAACAGGTGGAGAGAACTACCTAGATACAACTTCCATTTGTCTAACTCAGGCTCTTTGATGACATTTTTTAAGGTAGCTAGCCGGTCTTCAACAAAGCTGGGTTGTTCAGATTAACTGGAGTTAATTCTTTTGAACCATCTTTAGAAGTAAGACAAAGTTCTATACATAATAATAGCCATAACCAAAAATGCCATTATTTGCATTGCAGCCAAAGCACAATATCTTACTGTAGTGTCAGTCCTTGGTGCTCTGGCTTTTTTTGAAGCTGCTTCAGAACTTCTACCTTAGGACTGTAAGTGATGTCAAAGATAATCCAGTAAAAAAACAGGTCATCAAAATATAGCAAGTAAAAAAGAGAGACAAGTTAAATATAAATATTTTACAGCATTACTTTGGTAAAATATACTAACCCGGTTCCAAGGCCATATATTCTTTCTGGTGGTATGCTCACTCCGGCAAGCTCTCGGAGTAAAGCATCAGCAAAACGGCTCTGAAATTAGAGAAATAAGTGTAGAACTTAATATGAATCTATGATGCGATTTCATGGTATTGGGACAATGACCCGTTATCTTTGTCCCCTCTTATTTTGGTTAATATTGAAAGTAAAATAGTCTATTGTTATTTGTTAGGATTATTATTCCCTTGCTTGGTCAAAGGGAAAAAAAGGTTACCTGTTTTGTGGTGACAATGTACACTCTCGAGCTTGCAAATTTTAAGGCATCAGAAACACCAGGATATATTCTAAAGACAAAGCATTGTCAATTAATAATAGGAAATACCATTCATGACATGTGCAAAGATGTCCTTGAACAGAATATTAGTTAGAAGAAAATATTCAATCAACAGGAACACACCAATATCCCATTAATGCAACAACATTGTCTAAAGGATAACCTGAATTCAAAGCCTGCACAAACTGATTCCCTCAGGAGTATTATCTATAAAGGGATTTCCTTGAACAGAATATATATATATATATATATATATATATATATTACTGCATAAAATTATTAGTTAGAAGAAAATATTCAATCAACAGGAACACACCAATATCCCATTAATGCAACAACATTGTCTAATCAAAGGATAACCTGAATTCAAAGCCTGCACAAACTGATTCCCTCAGGAGTATTATCTAAAAAGGGATTTCCTTGAACAGAAATTGTTGAAAAATTGTTAATAAAAAATGACACATATGTCCTACTTCTCCAACATTCTGTCAATGACAATCCATTTTCAGGTCAGTCAAATAGTTGTCTAAGGATAGCATGTTAAATATTATTACACTGGCAATTTATTGAAGTGGAGCGTTAGCAACACACACTCTAACTTTATTCAATGCGCTCTTTACTATTAATTAAATTATGTTGGAAATCACAGTAAAATATTAGTGTGCTTGAAAAAATATAAGCCAACAGCAAGAGTGTGCTTGAAAAAATAAGCTGGAGAGTGTATTGTTTACCGCATTTCCCTTCATAAAAACTGAATGTTAATGGTCTCGTGCTTCAGCTATCGCTTCCTAATGCTTTAGTTTTCTTACCATGCATATGGTATAAATATAACTATCAGAAGAAGTTAATCCCCTGTCAGGATTTTTATTTGGTTACCTGTTTGCACCAATCCAAGCAGCAAAATCTTGCTCCAACCATTCATCTCTGACCTTTCCAAAAAGATCTATCAGAGCATCCCTATTCTCACCCCACTCTTCCATAATAATAGGCTTCAACTTGAACCATTTCTCCAGTATAGCCTCAACCGTGAGCCCCTCAGCAACCTTGCACAAGAACAATGGCATCAGTTAACAGGTCCAGAGTTCATTTGAAAGCAAATGCAGATTCAAGCCCACTGGCATCATCGTAAATTATAAACCTAGTTCCAGTGACATGGTTTTTTTTTTATATCACATCATTCGTAGGGAATATCCACTGAGTTGGCCGATGAATAATCTCAGTGACATGGTTTTCGATTGCTAATAATAAATAACTAATGAGAAAAATCAAAATAATAAGCATTTTTACCCACCGAAGACTTCCGGATGGAAGGTATTCTGCTCTCAAGCAACAGTCTCACGAGTAAAAGATTTTCATATCCAGTTTCCACCACTGGTCGCACCTGACACAAAAAAACTACGGAATTTCATCTTTAAACTGAAAACAAGTCCAACATGCTTCCATACAAAAATAGTCCAAATTGAAAAAACTCATAAAAGTTACATAAAAAGATATTCAGGACATCAAATAGTTTAATGATCTGCAATGGAAATCGATGATTGAAGCAAATATAATCTATTGCACTCAAAAAAGGATAGCTAAATTAGGAAACAATAGTAATCAATCGATAAAAAGAAAACAAACAAAATGGTTTTCCCTCTTATTCCCTCTATATATAGGACAGAAAAATAAAAATGGAAAAGTCTACTTTACATATACATTCACTTGTCAAACTATATTGGATTCCTGGTCTTTTTGTCAAGTGCCCTGTGCGTGTTTATTGACTGTAAAATATATTTCCAGTACTCCAAACTGCCTTATTACATAAACATGGAAACATATTCTGTAGTCTATAAAGTTGTGTCTGATAACGGGTTGGTCATGGGATTGAGTTTGAATCAGTCTTTGCATAAGCAAGGATAAGATTGCATACAGTAACCTTCTCCCATACCTTACAAATTTTAACTTGATTAGAAAAATGACCAAATTATAATGTATAAGTGAATTCAAAACTCCCTTTCAAGTTGGTTTTATAAGCTTAAATTAGACTTAAATATACTTTTTAGGATAGTATCAAAGTTTATCCAAGTTATGTTTGTTAACTCTATCGTGATACTTGCTAATTCTACTTTCTAAGATATACATAGCCTAATTTTAACTTATAAGAGAAGTTTATTAATTACATAATTAGAACATGACAGATATTTGACACTTCATTCAAAATAAAAAACCTCTAAAGTAAAAATCCAAAAATCAAATTCCCCCAAAATTCATTAGCAAAGTCAAGCTACATGCAAATTTAAGTCTTTTTTTTGCTCCCTTCCTGTCATACCTCCACTGATTACTATTCTTTCCAATCAAATTACAAAACCACCAACATAGCCAAACCAAAGAAGAGTTGCATGAAATCAATAACAAGTGAAACTAAGTGAAATGAACTTATTATACTGTGTGCATCTGGTCAACAATCCAATCTTCTGTGACCGAATCCACCCCATCAAACAAACCAGGCCATCTCACTTTGGCTGCCTGCAAATTTCCAAACACAGAATAAATTATGATGAGTTGGACTAGCATTCTCATGAATTCACAGAGGAAAAAGCAATTGAAAGAAAAAACTAAGAAAACGTTGAAAATTAAAAAGATTTTCAAATAAAAAACAAAAATTGTTTTGGGTGGAATGAAGAGAGGAACCAACCTTGACAGCAGAGACAGAGCTTTCGCCGCAGCTATCACAGATAACTCCGTCGAAGTCCAACGCGTAAAGTTCCCCCATTTCACTCTTCCCCTGTTCAGTTTCACTGCAAAATGTTGCGTATATTTCGTTTCCATCCAAACAGTCCCTTATTCCTCCTTTGTTGGAAATCGAAACACGTGTCCACGTACGTAGGGCATGACCCGGTTCAATAAACCGAACCGAACCGTTTTTAAACACCTCTCGGGTTTAATTATTAGGACTTGTTAAGTACAAAATCCAAAACTCAAATCTAATTGTGTTAGGGCCATAATATTTTGAATTATTTTAAACTTTTCATTATGCTACACCAAATGGTTAAATATACTTTTATATTTTTTTCTATAATTACATTTTTATTTAATATTTGTACTACCAAGACCGAGAGGTATAATCGAGAGTATATATCGAAAGGTTATGCCGAGAACTATTTATATAGAGGATAAAATAAACATATATGTATAATCGTTGTAGCAAGACACAAATCGATAAAAGTCCAAATCAATGGGTGTGTTTAAAATAATAATGGAGTGCAGAAAAAAAAAGACTCAAACAAGGTATAAGCCCAATAAGAAAACCCTATGAATAGAGGATCAACCCAAGAGGTAAATAAGAGTGAATTTGATCTTATGAATGTAAAACTATTTCTAACTTTGGCATCAGAGCGCCTTGTAGGTACACACCCATTTGTGAGAGGAAAAGCCGAAAACCCAACTTGAAGAACCCAACCGAGAGAGGAGAGACCGAAAGAACCATCAGATAGGTCAACTTGTGAAGATTGTGTTATCAGGTTGAATAAGAGTTCTCGACGTTTTTTAACAACAATATTAATTTTATAAGTGTCAAGAGATTATGAAAAAAGAAAGTACGAAAATATAACATTATTTTGCATACTTTTACTTTTATAGAAAACTAAATTCACGTGTTCATATATATATATATGAATTTTAAGAAAAAGTATGAGTGTTTTTATTTTATCTAATTCTTTTATTTTATTACAAATTCATCCAAACTAATAATAAAATTAAAATACGACTTAATTTATTTAATTTCAATTAATATAAAATTTGACTTAAAATAAATCCACATTAGGGTTTTGGCTTTAATTGGTTTTACAATTTTATTATATAAAAATATTTTTTTAGTAATTATTATAAAATTGTTAAAAAAATTGTAATAAAAAATCTGAAATAAAGATAGTTACAGTAATTTTTTATAACTAGTGCTGTATTCACAATTTTAACTTTTTTATATTCATAAGTGAATTAAATAATCTCTTACATACAAATTAGCTATCATAGTTTCATAAACATAAATATATCACTACAATCAGTAAAACAAAATTCAGGAATTATATTTAGGTATACGAATATATTATTTATTTATTAGTTAACTAAAATATATATTTTTATATTTAAATAATATAAACTATTTAATTTGATTATTACTTTTAAATCAAAATTTGAAACAAATAATTATATGGAGAAAATTAAAAACTATTATTATTATTATGAATAATCAATTTTCTGTTACGTTTTCGCAGATTGGATCCATTGTAAATATCTATATTTAATATTTTTACCATCGAATAAGAATATAATAACATAATGAGTTTGATATTTAACAATTATTTAAGGATAAAATATTTTCTAGCCAAAATTTGTTCTAATGATAAACATATTTTTATTAAATTATTTAATAAGATAAATGTGACATTCAATGGTTAGGTCTATGAGGAGTTTTTTTTTTCATTACAATTAAAATTTTCTCTCTTTAAATCTCTGGCCTCATCTCTTTGAATTAGGAATAAGATTTGAGAAAGTGGTAAAGGTGTTCGAATTAAAGAAAATAGATTGAATTTGAATGAAAATATTTTAGATTATTTGATTAATATAGTATAATAATTTTTTGTATTCATATGTTTTTTTTATATTGTAAAATAATTTAATATATTATTTTAATATTTGTTACTTTAATTTACTTATTTTATTATAATAAATTTAATTATTAAATAAATATAGTTAACTATCTTTTTGAAGATTTCCTTGCAAATTTCTTCTTATATGAATGAATAGAAAGTTTAAATTACGATAGCTTTGTAGTTTTATTTTCTTAAATTTTAAATTCTTACAAATTTCCACTTTCTTTACTTTTTCATACTCTCACTCTTTTTAATCACATTCCAACAATCTACTATTCACACACATGGAAATGAGGGTGTCACATTTGATAGCTTGATTTTACCATAGTACCTTCCACTTTTGTGGTTTACCATGGACGTGTGTGGTGGTGCTGTGATTTGGTGGTTCTCGACGGTGGTATTGTGGTGCTTCGGTGGTGGTTGGTTGTCATTCAAGAGTGTTACAAAAAAGTAAGAAGTTATGAAAATTTAAGAACGAAACACAATGGTGAATAAAGCATGAATAATGATTTCAAAGATATTATAATCGATTATGTTTGGTTTTTTAGTTGTTCAAAAACTCAATAATCGATTATGGTTAGTTTTTTTTACTTCATAATTAATTATTCGTTTCTTTTATCCAGTTCCAACATTAATTATGACTCCTTTCTTAAGTGAGAATAGATTATGGTTTACTTGTGGGAATATGGTGTTCTGGTTAGTATAAATAACAATAACAAAATCATAATATAAAATAAATATAATTAGTTATATTAAAAATAGTTATATAATAATATTAATTTAAAAATAAATATAAAAAATAATGTTATTTAAATTTAATATAATAATTGTTTGTTGATTATTTTTTAATTATAAATATTTAATAGTTTTTAATATATCAATAATGTATTTTTTTTTAAATAATTATTCAATGGTAATGAAAATAATTTATAAAATTTTAATTAACTTAAATTTACACAAAAATGTCTCATATCCCATTATTCAAATATTTTTAAATATAAGAATAAATTTATAAACTTACATTTTACACATCTTAAAAAAGTCAATAATCTTTCGCAAAGGTTACGTCACTCATAACTTTACTTTCAAACATGTTTTCAAATATACTTCAATCCAAATAACCTCATTTTTTTTCCTCACTTTCCTATGATATCTTCACATGTTGACTTCCTTAAATCCTCATACATCTCATTCCCAATTCAAACATAACCTTCCCAATTCAAACATAACCTGAATTTCTTATTTTAATATTTAGTTTTTCTCAAAGATAAAATCCTAGTAGGTGGTAAGTTAAGAATTATTTCTATAGTACAATTTTTAATTAAAAAAAAGTGTTTTCTTATTAAAAAACTTCAAATTTTTTATGTTAGAATTTGAGTTCAATATTAATTAGATAATTGAAAAAAAGTGATTTTCTCGACTAATTCAACTTGACCAAAATTTGATTTTATTTGGATGTTAAGATTTATGGGGTGTTATGTACATCACTTAAGATTGGAAATTTTTTTTGTATGGGTTAATTGAGTTATGGATAGTTATATATTGGATTTACTTAGTATTTATGCATGTTAGAATGGAGAATATTTTCAATTTAGCATTTTAAAACTTGGTAGTACGATTAATTTTAGTAACAATTAAGGTATATTTGGATTAATTTTTTCCTGTGTTTGAGAATTTATTTTGATTAAAATATTTTTGGGTTAATTTTATATTAGTCTTGAAATTATGAAATAAATAAATAAATTATGTTTTATGCATATTTTATTCGAGTGTTGAAATGCTATTCCACGTACTTGGTAGTCCTGCTGTAGCTCGTGGCTTTCTCTATCAGGAGGTGTCGATCTCATTTTTTTTTTTATTTCTCAAGAATAAAATTAAAAAAGTTATGTACGTTAAAAATATAATTTTTTTTATATATTGTTATAGATAGATATATCATAGAAGTAAAACTTAAATTATTTTGATAATTTATAATGGATTATTATTTTTATTTATATCAGCAAAACCACAAACATAAAATCATTTATATACTCAATTAAAATGGAATCATTAATAAATATTATAATTAGAAAGTTATAAAAATAATAAATATTTATTTTAAAATATATTTTCATCTGTTTTCTTTATTTATTCCATGAATGAGATATTAAAAATAAAGCTGAATGAAACAGTTTAACAAAGTTAAACTTGTTCTTACAAATAACCTTAACAAAGTTTTTGCTTACGTAAATTTAAGATAAATAGTTTTGTATTAGTAAAAATAATAGTTTTTTACATTAAAATTTCAAGATTTGATTTTAAAATGTTATTTTTTCACAAAAGAAATTTTTTAACAAATTTTATTTATTTTTCAAATGTACTTGATAAAACATAAAAATACCTTTATTTATTTATGGTAGTGGCTACAGTTTTGGATGATCTCAAACTGAGAACCAGGATTCTCTGCTGCCTCTACAAAACCATATCATATGTAACTGAAATCTGAACCATTCAATACATTCTCTCTCTTTCTTAAACTATTACGTATTAACTAATCAATGGTTTGCATTCGGAAGTACATTGGCTGTACACAAAAAAGTGATGCAGAGAATCAGATTTGTTAAACTCAGTAGTTAGCTAGATAGATACAGATCCCATCTCTCTCACACCACGCAAAGGGAATAACCGGTAACTGTCCACTTTCACTTCTCTTCACCCCACCTGCTATAGCCGGTAACTTCCGGATAAACAAATCATCATTATAAAAGCCAAACCTCCTTCATTTTCCTCAAGTTGCTTCTCAGTTTCAACCTCATCGTACCCACGTTCTGGTTCTTCGCGGATCGTGTCGCGTTTAGTTCCCGTTAGTGAACCTCTTTCTCTCTCTCTTTTTTAGTTTTATTTATCAATCTCTGTTTATGTTGATCCTGGAAAATGAAAAAATTGTTGATGATTATGGAACCTGGTCTTTCTGATGATGATGTAGCTCTGTGGGTTGTTGTTCTAGGGTTTGATTTTGATTTGATTTTTATGGTCTGTTCCGTCTTTTGGATCTCTGTGCGGGGTGTTGTTTTGTTTCTATTTCGTGCTGACGTCTTTGCATTTTTGTTGTGTAACTAACTGTGCATGAATTAGTGTTTGAGTTCTGTGGATTGGTAGAGCTTGTTCGGTTTATTGGATGGAGTTCATGATCGGTTTTGGGTGTGAGGATGGAAAACTAATATGGAATTCGTAATTGGTGAAAGAGTTTGTAATTTATTTTCATGGTGTTTTTTAATTGGAGAGTAAATGAAAAGTATATTTTGGTGAGGTGGATGGATTTTTTGCAAGAAATTTGGGTAGTTTTTTAGGATTCATTTTCTTTAGTAATAGCAAAAATTGTATTAAGATTTTCTTTTGTTGGAAATTTGTGTGTGTTTGTGAAGGTGGTTTAGAATTTTGGTATTGACGTTTTTGTTTCTTTAGAAGTTGAGCAATGTTACCTCCTTGCACATGTACGTAAAACTCGTCATTATGTCCCCTTTCTACAACTGTAATTCAATGACTCTGCACATGGTTGTGACACTTTTTTTTTCAGGTGTGGTAGTTTTCTTATTTATTATATTGATTATTAAATCATACCTTTTTAGCATTAAATACACTCACCCACCCTCCTTGCATGTATGCATTTCCATTTAAGTTTACTCTAAGTTGAATTAGAATTTGATGTCATTCTTCTGATGAAGACGAAAGATGGCAGACAATGAGGATGGAGGGGACAAGACTTCTCGCGGGAATGAATGGGAGGTTGTATCTCTCACGGCGTCGACATATGCAGCTGCTCCTGGTCCTGATGATGTTGAGATGAATGATGATGGGAGAGAAGGTTCATTTGTACAGGATGAAGCAGAAACATCACGTGCTTTATTCATGTCTAGGCACTTTGTCTTTCCACCCAGTCAGCATGAAAACTTGCCTGTGGAACCTGATTATAGTGAGATTCATGATGATTCTGGAGACAAAGATATTACCTCTAAAGAGACTGTTGAAGAAGTGAACAGACCAAGTGGAAAAGATGAAGAAAACTTGACATTACCAGGATTGGAAGTTTCAGAAGAGTTTGAGGGAATGCATTATTTTGATGGGAAAATCAATAGATTAACTGTTCATGGTAAACAGTTCGAGGAAGGTACAACTCTACCAGATTTTGGTTTGATTGAAAAAGGGGAGAGTATATATGACCCTGCAAAATACACTTCTTTCCAAGGTGAAACAACTATTGGTGGTGTAACAGAATATGGTGAAAGCATAGTTGAGCCTGAAACAACTGAATCGGCTGAAGGATCAAATGTATCTCCTGATTTATCACTGCCAAAGAACTTTTCCAAAGATAAGGAATACAACACCTCAGATCTTCCTTGTGGAGCTTGGTGGAAGCGAAGAGCTGCCTCCTTATATTCTCATGCAAAAGAGACAAATGCTTTCTGGTCTGTTTTCATTGCAGCTACTGTGATGGGTCTTGTAATGCTTGGCCAACGTTGGCAGCAGGAAAGAGCTTTACAACTTAAATGGCAAATCAGTATAAATGATGAGGTATATACATTATCATCGTGCGTTCTTAGAAACATTTTATGTTAGCATATTCAAGTTAATACATCGTCAGAAAATATATGTATATGATAAATGGTGTAAGGTTGTCTAAAGTCATACATAATTCACAGACAAGTCTCTACTCTGATGTGTTATAGACAATATGCTTGATTCAATTTTGTAATCTCTTTTGTGATTGATTATAAAACTCCATTAATGCACATTAACTAGTATGTCTCTATATAACACTAATTTGTCATTGACACTAGACAAAATCTGATAGTGGTGATACAGAGATGAATAATAATGAAGATTTTTTTTGAATAAGCTAAAGTTTATAGATGGAAGTTTGGAATTGAGGAAAAGATTTACTCAAAACCAAAGAAGTACTGGAACAAATCGTCAGAATCATGAGTCATTGACTCTCCACCCATTACATTGCAATGTCCCAATCTTTTCAAAATATCTTGCCTGCCCAGTATATTATATATTTAATATACTTACCGAAGTAACTTTCCTCTTTCTTATCCAGCAACATGTTTTGAACTATACCTTCTATCCAAAATAATCAATTTTCATTCCACACCGCTGCAATGGTTGTGTATCATCTTTTCCTGTCCATCTATTTAGTCCGGCTATAGAAAAACATATGATGTCCTTGGTATCTTTATGGGTGGTAACCATATCTTAAGAATGTTATTCTTATTTTTTAAGTAATGTTTGTCCTTATCTGAAACATTAGCAGTGGAAGAACTTTTGAAAAATTATATCTTTGGATCTCCCTATCCTGTGGGGAAGCATAAATCTTACTACAGATTCAAGGTATTTTTTGTCAACTTGAGGGCCTACTACATCAACAAGTGCCACGAACTCTTTTTGTGCAATTCTCTCTAGCTGCTCTGTTTGATTTCTAGTATTACTACAAAAATACTAACATTCTCAATCTTAATGCTTCCACAGGCGAGGAGCAGGGTGCTTGCTCCCATATATCGACTCAAAGATGTGATTGTTGGTGGCCACCGCCGTGGCTCCTTGGTCCGGGGCAGCTCCTCCAGTGAAAGTTAAAGAACATGAAGAAAAGGTGGCTCAGTGCACGTGGCTCCTATCCTTGTGTTAAGTGAAGATGATGACGAAAAATTGTATGTCAGAGAGAGGTTGAGAATGAAAAGTGCTACATTTGTGAAATGCAGGTTTGGTATTAGGATTGGTTGACCTTTCCCAATTATGAATGTCAGTGATCAAACATATATGCTATGGATTTTCTTCATCTTTGTATTGACTATAGCATTGTATAGCTATTGAAGTTATTCAACTTGGTAAGTTATGTATTCTGATAGTGTGAAATTGGCAGTTTAAACACGAAAGATGTAAATAAAGTGATTGCTTTAACTGTGAGTATTTAGTTTTCCTTTGAGTCTGACGGCTGCTGTAATAGACTGCATGCTGTGGGTACATGCTTATGAATTGATAGATATCGTTCAAAAGGCATGGCACACACGAGAACAACTACACTTGTGGTGAAGTGCTACACATGTGTGCAACTGTGTATGGTTTGGATCTTTTATTCTTTCAAGATGCTAAGAGTCACCTCAGTTCAAACGACAAAGTTGATTATCTCTATTAGCTTGTTTTTAAATGGACTTGTGATTAAGGGCCCGCATTACTGGCACATTGATCTCAGGCATCTCTCATGAATAACTTTATTCTTGAGTACGTTAAATAATTTTCTTATCTGATAAATATGTAACTGTATACCTTTTTACTAAAAGATAATTATATAACTTCTTCGCTTGAAAGTACCAATCCAAGGAAGATTGTGTATTTTTGGTAGTTGTGATCATAAATTTTAAACTTTAACTATTTTAGTAACTTGATTAGTGTGGACTATTGGATCTAATGTATGCATATGATGAATCTTATGACACAAATGTCCACCATTTTTGTCATTAGTCTTACCCTAAGCAATTCCATATCTGTCAAATTGAAGAGGTCCATTGAGAATTTCGTGTGAAATTAATACCAAACAGGTATAAATTTTGTAGGTACACCGATAGTGATTGAAGAACGATGATAAAGAAAATAGAAATTGATTTTCTATCTCCTATTGCCAAATGAATTTCAATTTCTTAATAAACAAACCACCTCTTCTCCCTTTCACTTTCACTTTCACTTTCTCAAATTAACTTTACTCATTTCTTCTCTTCTCCCTCTTCTCTCTCTTTCATGTTAGCTATTCTTCAATTTTAGTTCATTCCCACCCCCAGAAAATTTTTTTAAAAAAAGAGACTAAGAAGGAGGTTATGGAGATGAAAAATTGGAAAATGATTTATTTTACTGTGAAAAAAACTATTGTTGATTCTTACAGAAAAACCGTTCTTACATATAAATGGTACGAAAGCATGTTTCAGTAAAAAAATTGAAAAGTAGTCTATTCTTACTTTTAAAAACTTATAGATACATGTATTTACAATGTCTTTTTATTTGAAGCAACACTTGAGAAGAAAAAAAAAACTAAAGAGCAACTATACAAATGGAAGTAAATAAATATTACAATTGAAATTAAAACTGAGAACTGTTTTACCAATTGTGTCTGAAGTTATTAGTGTACTCCTTGTTTTTTTCTTCTCTTTTCCTATTAGCCTATTTTATTATAATTTAAGTTTGGATTAATTAGATGCAACAAAATTGACTTATAAGGTATTGTGCGTTACATTTTGATTATATATCTACATAATGACAGAAATTCTATATTAATTAGTGATATGGTTAAATTAAAAGTATAGAAATGAAAAATTACACCTTAGAATCAATTTTATTAATTTGAATATAAGACACCACCATAGTAGACTCTAACTAATAAATTATTGTTGGATTTATTAGGTAAAATGTTCTTACTTAGATCATATACAAATATCATATTTGAGTGTCTCATTCTAAAGTGGGGAACGAGAAAAAATTAGAAGTGTATAATGCTATAGAGAGAAGACAAGACTATTGTCCACAATGTCCATTACTTCTAAAATAATATCTCATTTATTGGGAACTAAAACCTTTAAGAGTATTAGACTGTTGGTTAGAGGATTAGAGGTTTAAAGGATATGGTGAAAGAAGCATGGAGGGAAATAAATATCCAATGATAAAGCACATGTGTACTTTAAGAAAAACAATTATGTAGTAGAAAAAAAAAAGTGGAATTAAGAGGAGTTTGAGGATATGGTGAAGAAACAAGTATGTTGAGTTGGAAGTCAGTAAGATACAAAAGAGAGGTGGGGATGGGGAACCCCAAAAAGAAAAAATATTTTGGAGAAAAAAACTAAAAGAAGAATTTGGAGGGTGACAACTTATAATAAGAGGATTTTGAGACAAAAAAAATTAAAACAAAATTGTTAAAGGAATGTGATTAAAATTCCAAATATTTTCATAACGGTGTTAATTGAAAGAGGAAAATAACACATAAGAAGAATGGGTATTAGAGGTGAATGGATAAAAGAAAGTTAGAGTTAAGGAGGAACTGAAATTATTTTTTTTAAAAAGTTGTTAAGGAAAGGTGGAGTAGATGAAAGCTTGATGTAGTAGAATTTTGAAGGACTTTAAAAAAAAATGTTATGTTAATGGAAAGGTTTGAAAGTCATGAGAGGAACCAAGAAGTTTTGGTTATGTGGATTAGAATTTGGAACGGATATGAAAATGTTGTGTTGATAAGTAGATTTGAGAGAGGGGTGAAAGAAATCACATGAGAATGTAAAGCAACCAAAAGTTTGAGGCCATATGGATATAACTTTATTTTATTGAGACCTTTTGGGATATGATAAAAAGAATATCATAAGGAGTTATATGTTAATGAAAGGTACATGAAAAAAATCAATATTTCATTTATCTTCTAAACACCTGTGAGAGAAAATCATTAGAGTTAGGGGATTATAGACCCATCTCCATATACACAATTGTCTTTAAGATATTGAGAAGGAGGTTTGAAGAAGGTTTGAAGTAATCTTATACAGATAAGTAAAAGTATGTATATTTGATAGTATGCATCTTGTTCAATGTTAGGGTTTATGATTTAGGGTTTAGAGAGGTTATTAAATAAGTTAAGAGGACAAAATATCTTCTTTTTAAAGTAGATTATGAATAAACATATGATTCACTCAGTTTGTTGGAATTTTTTTATATACATTATGTGAATATTATGTTTTGGGGAAAAATAGATTGAAGAGGAGATTGTGCCTTTACTACTATTCTAAAAATTTTCCCATAGGGAAAAAGCGAATAGAGTAGGAAGGCAACAAAGTGAATATGTTTTCTAAAGTTGCATTAAAGGTTAGAGATAAAAAATATAAGAATGTTTAATTATGTTTTGTTGAAAAAATAGAGGTGATTTTTTTTTTCACAAAGATGAACCACGTGGAAAAATATATTTGTTGAAGGTGTATATTCAATACCCAAACAATAAAAAAGCATTGGTGTGATGGAAGTATTTAACAAAAGTGTGTGGAATGGATTTTTAATCCAAGTGATTTGATCACAACATAAGGTGGAATGTGAGAAACATAAAAATACCAAAATTTAGAATGACACATGGTTGAGAATGATGATTTAGAAAATGAATATCTTATGTTTTTTTAAACTTTTGTCAAAAGGGATAGTATGTGTAAAATATGTGTTTGGTTGACATAAAGAGTGATTTGTGTTGTAGAACTTTACATTAAAGTTTGATGAAACCATATAAGGGAATAATGTTTTAGACAAGTGAAAGTGAAAAGAGTATATTGAAGATAGTTTCGCATTTGTCATGACATACAATATTTTCATTAATTGAAGACCGACTCAATTTATTTGTGAACCAAGTTGTGAAAGATTAAGGTTCCAACTTAAGTTAATATTTTTTGTGGAGGATGAATTACCATTTGGGATAATTTACAAACAAAATATTGGTTTTAAAGGAGATGACTTATGTCCTTTTGCAAGAAAGAAATTGAAATTACATATAAGGTGTTATTTAATTTTCCTAAGGAGTTATATTTGAAAAATGTGATAAAATTACTAAACGTGTGGATAATATTACCAATGTCAAAATGAGGAATTATTGTTAACATTATGGTGTGTAGGAAATGTTGCATAAATGAAGTGTGACAAAAAAAAGAAAGTGTTGCAACACACTATTCCTAACATGGTTGTGATTATCATATTTGAATGACTTATTTAATGTTCTTTTATTTTGTTGCTAGTTGATTATGCAACATGTTTGTTGGACTTTTGATGACATGTTGGAATCTTGGCCTTCTCTTGTCGATTTTCCCTTACGTTGTTGGAGTAATGTATTTATAATTTAGAGTTTGTACTTATGTTTGGTTGAGCTAAGGTATGTCTGAGTACTTAACTTATGTGAAAATAGTCCTTAGACTTGCATTTATTACAATTGAAAAATATATGCAACCAACTAATTATGTATCAGAATAAAATGTGTGTAATATTTTCTTTGGTGGTAGGAATGTTAAAATGAATTAAAATTCGACTATCTAGTCTAATTGGATTGGATTTTGTTAGTATAGATAAAAATGAATTTAACTTATTTAACCTGTGACTTAAATGAATTTAAACTTATTGAACTTAAATTGTAACTCATTTTTAATATGAATTTTGATTTTTCTCATTAAACTCAATATAACATTTTAAACTACAATAAATAAGTGAGTTAACCTACTATAAATTATTCTTAGTTATACCACAATAAATAGGCAGACCAATTAAACTTGTTTCAATAATGCAATAAATATATAAAATAAGTTAGAAATCAAAACATGTTTAGGTGAAATTAACTTACATAATCCACTAACTCGAGCTTAGTTGGTTACAAATTTTCTATCTCACTATAAATTTATGTTACCTCGTATGTACATTATTATTTTAATATTATTAGTACTCACATATAACATTTCCTTTGTTTATATAAAAAGACTAATCATTTATTTGTTCTATGTCACTAAGACCTTTTGATAAGTTTAACTTTAAAAACTAATGTATTTTGAAAATAAATTAAACAGTTATGGTCCGATTTAGATAAAATATTCATTAAATATTTATTTTTATATATTAATTACTTATCAGACAAATTATTTCTGAAAATGTAGTTTTTAACCATGTTAATTAATTGTTATTGTTATCCACTTAATCCACCTCACTTAGTGGGGTAAGGTTTTCTTTTTGTCATGTGGTGTTATTTATATATTATAAATTTATTTATTATTTTTATTTTCAAAGGACAAATTTAATGTGTATAATATTTAAGATGGTAAATTATATGTATAACTAAATTAACATCTTAATTTCGTAATCATTTTTTTATATAATTTAATAAATAAACTTATATAATTTATTAATATATACAATGACAAAATGATCATTTCAACATCTAATACTTTCCAGAAAATAAATACCAACACATATTAGCTCTTTTTTCATCTCATTTTATTCTCATATTTCTAATTATGTATGGTGGCATATGTGAAGTATTTTTTTTTGTTTTTTTTTTTATCTATAAACCACACAGGTTAAATAGCTTAGTCTTTATGATGATATTATGCAAGGAAAGCATAGCAAGGGAAAAAATATATAATCTAAAGTGCATTATTATAAAGTTTAATTGGAATGCATTTTCTTTCTACAATACTTTAATGTATAATTGCTTTATAATTAATAAAATATTATTTTTTTATGGAAAATAATTCAATTCTTAATTTCAAAATTTTAGAGTGTTGTTAAAATAAAAATATTGTTCATATTATTCACATTTAGAATGTTATAATTTTGATTCTAAACTTAGGATGCAAAATATATAAAAGGTACTTGTATATAAAGAGAAGGTGTTAGACATCTAATGGATAATGTTTTCTAAAGTTTGGTTTGAACATAATTTAATCTAATGTAAGTAAATTAAAGAAAATGTGATGCATATTTTAATTATATCATCTATTTAATATAATAAAATATATAGTTTTCAATAAAATCGTATATCTATTATATGTGTGTATATTAAAATACTTAATAAAATAAAATATATAATTTAAAAATTATGTATTTGTTTTTTTATATGATGTATATTTGTATTATGAACTACTCATATATATATATAAAATAAAATATATTGCCTATTATTTCGCTTTAAAACCTTAAAATATTATTGCTAACCTTAATATAGGAACAAAAAAAGAAAATAAGAGCCGACATAGAAAACTTAGGTCACTTTTCGCGGTCGTGTCGATTCGTTTTGGCGCCATCACTGTTGAGTTTGCAACCCAAACCCACAGTTAAAACACTTTGATTTCTCTCTTCTCTTCATTCATTTCACCAATAAGGTAACTTCTCTCTCTCTTTCTCTCTCTCTCTCTCTCTCTCCACTGTTCTACACGATTTTCGTCCTCTAACGCTGACTTACAGATTCAACTGCATGTCCATGTTTCTCAAGTGTTGCTATTGTTTTTCAATTTGGATATTTTCTGTTCTGTTTATTTTCTCCATTGGGATGTGAAATCTCTACTCTTTTTTGTTGCTGGTGAGGGGTGATCAACAATGAAAAGTTCAGTGTTTTGAAAGTGGGTCTGAAAAACTGGGAATTGGAGTGACCCAATTCTTGTGCTTGAAAGTACACTTCAATGGGATGAAGCCCAATTTATCAAATGTGAAATTTGGTTAGAAAATTACGTTGTTGGACAAAGATGCATTATTATTACTTGGCTTCTTTACCATTAATTGCTTTGAGTTCGGTCGGGTCAGAGATTGATTTTCTAGGCCACATTGTTTCTACTTTGTCTTCTGGGTTTTCCTCTGTCTAAACTTGGTTGTGGTGTTAGACAGCGCTTTCATTACGATAGAATAATAATTATTTGAATTTTTATTATCTGTTTGAGTTGTTTTGCGAACAATGTTTGGGAGTGAGTGTGTTTATCTTTAGATTCTTCGCCCACACTGTGACAGGGTTCCTTTAAGATTTTCACATATTTTATTATTTGGAAATTTTCTCATTATTTTCTATATAAAAAATGGGAATCCTTTAGGTGAAGAATTGTGTGATCCAGTTGTTGTCGGATAAACTTAATGTCATTTACACACTGTATTTTCAGTTTTTGTTTTAGATAGATATCACTGAAATCATTAATATTAAGATTTGTTCTTGAAAGGAAACATCCATTTAACTACAATTTTTACTGTGACATTAATCAATGCTGTATATGAATGTCCATCTGTGTGATTATGATCAAGTTTTTAATGCCTACTTGAGTATTCATTGGATTGGATAATGTACTCATGTTAATCGATGCCGATCAAATGGTGGATTGAGAACCCAAAGGTTGCGTTGGTTTTGTTTTCTTTGGGAGGAAGTGGTTGTGATTTTCTGATAAGTGCTATTATAGATAATAATATGTGCTTCTTATACTTGTGCCAGATTGGACTTTTCCATTATGATATTGGGTTGGGTTTGGGCTACCACTGTATTGTTGGTATAATATGTTCTACAACAACTGTTGGTATTCATACTTACTGATGTATCCTTTTCATTCATTTCTAATTGATGGTTTCATCATTGATCAGAAGTTAAGGATCGTCAGCGGTTGAGACAATGGATAAAGAGAAAACCTCACAACCCCCAAGAAGAATGACAAGGTCTTCAGCTTCATCTCCAACATCCACATCAAATAATGTAATTGCAGCAAAAGTACATAACCTTGATCCTCTAACAATCAACGACCTTTTTGTTGGAGGAAATCCGATCAGTCTAGATGACATAATTTCCGACTTTCCTGGTAGAAGAAGCCAGATTCTTGAGATTGTGCGTCTTTTGGGACCTTTGAATTCACCAATGCTTCCTTTGTTTGTATATGGAGGTCCTTCTACGGGAAAAACCAGTATCATTCTTCAATTGTTCAGGCATCTCAACAGGCCTCTCGTTTATTCTAGTTGTAGGACATGTTATAACCAGGGTATCTTGTTTGAATCTATTCTAAATCAGTTATTTCTCCATAGAAAAAATGCTGCCAACGGTTATGCAAATGCAAAACGCTGTGACAGACCGTCTGATTTTGTCAACTTTCTTCGGGAAGCATTGACCAATGTTATAAACAATCTTAAAGAGAAGTCAGAGAAGTTGGTCTCAAATAAGACGACAGAAGAGAAAATTGGAAACATGATCTACTTGGTGTTTGACAATTTTCATCTTGTTAGGGAATGGGATAATAGTTCTACTATATTGCCCTTGCTATTTAATCTCTATGATATGCTAAAGATGCATGAGGTGGGTCTGATTTTTATCAGCAGTACTTCCCCAGACACATTTTACTCTAACATGGGATATGTAGAGCCTATCCCCGTTTACTTTCCTGATTACACAGAAGGTGATATTCGTCAAATATTATTAAGAAACCAAGTGAACCAGAAGCTTTATTCCTCATTTCTCGAGTAACATACTCCATCCCTATATCTCTTTCCATTTTCTGCTTTACGTAATCTCATATAGTGAAGAATTTTATGTCTTTTTCTTGCAGTGTAGTTCTGAAGTCTTTTTATGGAATTACTAAGCAAGTTGGTGATTTGTCTGCTGCCTTAAAGCCACTATATGAAAAATATTGCGAACCTTTAAGTGATAAGGGAAAGGGAGTTGCTCCTGATCAACAGATGAGGCGAAGGCTGCTTGCTCATATCAGCCCTTATATTGGCCCCTCTTTGAATGAGATATTTAAGGTTTCATCCCTTTCTTCTACTGAAGTGGAGACCCGGAAAGAGGAAAAGAGGAAGGGAAATCCCAGGAGATTGGAGAAATCTGAAGAACTTGGCAGTCTTGATTTTCATATGTCTACTAGTGCAAAGTATCTTCTGATTTCAGCATTCCTTGCCTCCAGAAACCCCGCCACTCTTGATGCTTCACTTTTTGATTCCAAAGGTGGTTCTGATAATCGAAAGCGGAAGAGGAAGTAAGTATGATGATTTAATGTTAATACCAAATATGTCTTGTTATGAAAACAAAGTAATATGATTTAACACTCTTCATCGTTGTGAATGAAGCCTTTTTCTGGTCTTTTTCCCATGTACTTAATTTCCTTTTCATTTTTGTCTTTGTAGGAATTAAAATTCTAACTATTGTCCGATTGGATGTTTTTCTTTTGTAGCCTGTTGTTAAAAGATAGCTTTACTCTCTTTTTTGTTTCATTTCTTTATAGAGCACTGCTTTTTTCTGAGTTGTGTTTTTTCATGTGTAGGCCTTCTGAGAAAGCGATGGAACGGAAGGAAACTTTAGAAGAAGAGCTACTAATGAAAGGACCTGGGACTTTCCCTTTGGAGAGGTTATTAGCCATCTTTCAGTGCCTTGTGTCAGTCTCAGAAGATGAGGAAGAACCAAACAATGATGGATTTGTTATTGAAGGTGGCAACGGTGGACTGATGTCTGACGTTCTTTTGCAGTTGTCTAGTCTATGCAATGCTAATTTTATATTCAAAGGTAGAAGCTGTCCAATTGAGGGCTCAACCCGGTATCGATCAACCATTTCAGAAGATCTGGCTTTGAAGGTGACATCTATGAACTCTCCCTCAAAATTCTTTGGTATTGTTTATGTAAAGAGATTCAATATACACATAAACTATAAACAAGAAGTAATGCTTTCAATTTTCTTAAGCAGGTTGCAAGGAGCCTTAAGTTCCCATTATCAAAGTATTTGTATAGAAGTTAGTATCTTTGGCATCAACGTTTCACAAAGCTGGGATATCAACTTTCTTCTCTTACAGATCTGCCAAGTGCATACAACCTCTACTGTGATCTACTGTCATCAACATGAAACATGGAATCTCCTTAGAATGCTTGAAGTCAAACCAACGGATAGAATGGATAATTGTGACCATGGCAGCAATTCATGGATGTTGAATGGGGGGATCGATAATTCTTTGTGACATATTTTGCTGGTTTTATGTTGATTTGTATCATTTACATTTTTATTTGAAGTTTAGTACCTTGTAAGAAACAATGTAGATGTACCTTAATTTTTTAAATCAATTTTTAATGTTGGCATCTTTAAAGTTGCCTTATTATTGTAAGATTTATGGCAGAAAAATTCTTGTGTTTGTTTCTATGAATTACAATGAAAAATGACGCGTTGAAGTAAGTATTGGGAAACCAATTAGTGAGATCAGTTAGACCATGAACTAAACCCTCTACTGATAAAATTAAACTAATTAAAACCATTGGCCTTAAAAAGCAGTCAAAATCTTGCCTCAAATGATCTATTAATAACCCAAACACGCAAAAATTGGTATTTCATTCACAACTTCCCTGCTGAGTAGAGCATTTTTATCACTATTAGATAATGTAGACAATTTTATTTATATTCTTGTCTTCTGAATTGTTTAAGGTCAGTGTTTGTCTAAATTATTGTAAAATGAACTCATGGATGTGATGTAGATAGATAAATATTATGTTATATGATTTGTTAATTTTATTTTATCATATTGTTAATTTGTCATTTTATAAATTATACACACACTAATACTTAAAACACATTAATTCTAACGCAACTTTTGTTATTAATGAAAATTTACTAAAAATTACAAAATCATAACAGAGATTCATTAAATCATTTCTCAATAATCATCACCAATTGCATCACAAACTGAATTATAATTAGATCAATAAATCATGTATTAATGTTTTTATTAGTTCAATTATTTTTTAAAACATTGATAAAATGAAAAAGATAAAGATACAAATGTCCTTAGAGAGATATAATAAAATAGCTGAATAATCTAATTTACATGTTGGTGTCATGAGGTAGTGTTCTTAAATAACATGTATATATTGAGCTTGTGTATGCTTAGATGAGGTTTGACATGAGGAAAGAGCCCACTGACTTTCTATACAGAAAGCACTTGAGTTCATGGAGTAAAGTGAGTTTATTACTGAGTTTGGCTATAAAGTAAGCAAGTAAAAATGTATCTAATATATAAAGGAGGTAGACACACCTTTACTTACTCATTTTAGAAACAAACTCACTGTAGAGGAGTGTTGCAGAAAAGGAGCAAAATTAATCCAAGATTTCTTGGAGAAACTTTTATATCAAAGGCCATGGTTTATGGTGAAAACTTCCATGGTGTCTCTTTTTCTACTTTTTTAGGGGGTTTGATCTTCCAAGACATGTTTGGTAATCAGATTAGTGTTCCATCCGTTTCCATATTTCCATGGCTAAAAAGGCTACACTTTCCTTGACATGTAACTTCAGTCAATAACTTTCTCCCCAGTAGAAAAGATATTCCACACCAATGTGCCTATTATGTACAAAACGACAGCAACCTTAAAAACATCATTCCAAGAACCTGCAATAAAAGATCACATGATTGAAAACCAAGAAAAAAGTTGCAAAAAAAAAAGTAAACTTCAAAATAAAGAGGGAACTCTTAGACCTCGCTGGAGTATTAAACCAGTTGCAGCTGTACCAAAGACACCAGCAAGCACTCCTGCCGTATTTGATAGGCCAAGCAATACACCCTGAAATTGAATCTCGTGAATAATATGATAGAGGCATATTTTGATGTATGAGTATCAAGAAGAATAGTTGAAGTGAAGTGTATTGTAGTCTTTAATCTTTTGGTAAAATTGTGTTGGTGATATGCCATATTCGTTTTACTAATAGTATTTAACACTATTAAGCTCAAAATTTTCAGTTTATCGGTTGAGGCCACAGATATTAGGAAAGCAAATACTCACAGCATAGCGGGGTCCAATGTCTTGGTGATTGGAATATAGACCAGATTGTGAGAATGCATCAGATCCCTGTCAAGAAAATAACATTATGGCTAAATTAAGGTGATTCTGCATATATTTAGAACATATGGAAACATGTTGTAGAGGTTCTAATGCTTCAAAAAATAGAGGAATCTCATACCTGACAACACACCATGCACAGTACAGCCATGGCAGGTGTTTTGACATTGCTCAGCTGAGAAAGAAAAAAGGCAGGACCCAGAAACCCTATTGATTGCATGATCTGCAAACTCAAAAGCATTAAAAGCAGAATCATTTTGAAGAGTGAAATCAATGCAAAATATTTCCTTCTATTTAGCACCGAAATGAATGGATGCCTAGTACTATTATTTAAGAAAAAAGATATTCCATTGAGAACATCATGTATATAGATAGCAGTTGGCCATGCATGACAAAATTCTGCTACAAGAGCAATGGTTTTCTTGCCTTTCGAACAGTTGTTATGGAGAGGCCTTTTCTCACAAGTGTGTCAGCAATCCACCCACCAATATTTGCAGAAGCAGCCATGGTTAACCATGGAAGAACACATAAGAGCCCAGATTCAGTGAGGTTGAACTTCAGAACCTGAGAAAATGATTAGTCTATTCATTCAGTGGCCTAAAAGCAGAAATATAATGTGATGTACTAAGTAATGAGTTCACTGTACAGATACATACAACTAAAGGAAGTGGTTAAATTTAATAAAAAGTTAGTACCTGATTATAATAAGTAGGCATCCAGGTCAAAAGAATAAAAGTCCCCCAATTGTGACAGAAGTGGGAGATTATAAGAGCCCAAACAGGTGCTTTTGATAAAATTAATTTCCAAGGAATGGAAGAAACAGGTGCGTTTGATACATTGCCTTCTAGTATGAACCTTTTCTCCTCTACCCCAAGATCTGGGTCATCTTTTGGGGAGCTATATGCCTGGTAGAGCCCAACAGAGATGAAAGGAAATGAGTCAACAGGCTAAGCAGGAAACTAAGGAGTACCCCTGCCATTTAGAATTTTCTGTGCAATGATAATGTGTTTCCATCTAAATAGAATTTCAGAGACCTTATTGTGCAAGAAAGTTGGTCTGCTCTTATATCCAGTCAATGGATCAATATTCTTGAAAATAAACTTGCATACTGATGAAATTGAAGTCATACACTATGAAACACTTTTTAGACCGTCCCCTTAATTATGGATTGTCAGGGGGAAGGTTCTTTTTTCCTCCTCTCAAACATTTTTTCCATTAGGAAAAGATACATTGAGAAAATTAAGTGAAACTTACTTACCTTTTTTAACCACAAGGCAAACCAAAGACTTCCAAGGGATCCAAAAGAGTAAAAAACTGATGGCCACCCAAATTTTTGGATTAGCAACGGTGAGAATGCCAAGCCAACCACCGAACCAAGGTACATGCCACTATATACTAGGGCAAGTGATCTGCTTCTCTCTGAAACTGGAATCCACTTGGAAAGCATATTATTCATAGCAGGCATGGCAACACCCTGAAAACAAAGAATTAGCATGGTGAGGTTCTAAATCTTAAGATTAAGATTCTTGCCTATATGCTTAGACTTTCAACATGAGATCATTCATATGGTAAAATATCATCCTTTTGTTTGTATTATTTACACATGGATAGCTTAGTTTTGGAGGGTAGAGGTCATAAACTATGAAGGTATGTTTGTCTATCTTGGTTGCATTTGTGCATCACTTTCCCTGTCTGTTTTAAAGGAGAATAAAGTCCATGCTTTGAGGCTAGTTTTCTAACTTTTTCTTCATGCTTACACGATAGAAAGTTGCAAGCAATCTTATCGAGCCAAAGTTCATAATAAAGCTTGTGAGAGCCTAAACAGTTGACACTCCAAATTATGATGACCACCAAAGCATTAAGATTCAGATGAGATTTTACAAAAAGCTGATATGTTTATCACGTGTGTGAAATCCTCAAGTATAGCTATAAAGTGTATGATAGATCAAGTTTAACATTTGTACATCCTATCCTAGCATTTTTACCAAGATGAAGCATATATCCTAAGAGTCTTAGAAGGTTATTAAGATGATTCAGAACTCCGCTTACCGGTTCAGTGCTTTTGAAACTAGTAATTAGGAAGGGAATATAACTATGTTCTGATTCTCACGTTAATGGTTTACAGCATATAAATAGGAAAGGAATAAAAACAGCCTATTTCTAAAATATCAGGAATTGATCTGATCCCGACCTATTTTCCCCTCAACTATACGGATTTTATATCCTATCATAATCTGAATTTAGCACTAGAATAGAATTTCAACCTTCCTAATTTAGTGACAAAACTCATATTTTGTCTTTACAAAGATATTTGAAAAAGGGAGAAAAACTCAATTTAACTCCAGTTTTGTAATTTTCTTTTCATGTATCCTTTTTTAAAGCTGATAGTTGGTTATGCATAAGAATAGATGGCTGGATAAGTGACCATAAGAACATGTTTCCTTAACCAAGTTGATGAAACCATGTAGTATAATAGATATATGATAGACCAACCTCACCGATCCCCATAAATGCACGCATAATAAGCAAACAAGGGAGCCCAAATCTTGCAGCAATAGGTGTTAAAATTGTTGCCATTGACCACCAGACAACTCCAAAACCTAGCACTAGCTTCCCACCAAGTTTGTCTGCCCATATGCCACCGAGGACCTAAACCAGAAAAACAAAACAACATTGCATAAATGTCAGTATGCAACTATGACAAGACAGTTAAAGATTTGAGTTTCTAGGCCATGTTCTCTTAAAAAAACATAAATTTATCCAAGCTCAACTAGCAGCGGTACTCTATTGCCTGCTAGAAGATAAATATATGGTATCAATTTGTCGTTTAAAGTAATATGTGTTAGATAATATTATATATATTAGTTAAGGATAGTTTTAGTCTTTATGCTCTTGTCATGTTTATATATTTATATCTTTATTATGCCTTGTATTTTTACACTCTCTATTAGGCTAATATCAAAAACCCTATTTCTCTTGCTTTACATACCCTCATCCTTTGTTTCATTGTTATTAATATGTTCAGGATAGCTGATATAGCAGTCACACCTGAGTAAGAAGATAGCCCCAGAAAAAAGATGACTGAATTAGGCCAACTGTTGCACTGTTCCACTTAAATTCTTGTGACATTGGAAGTATTGCTATGCTCATATTCACCTGTATATTATAATGGAGAAGAAGCATCAGTAGTTCATATTAAAAACACAACTATCAAGAATAGGGAAATTTAAAAACACAACTACATATCAAATGATTGATATAATTGAAAAGATTTGGACCCATTCATGTTACTAACATCACAATGTGATATTACAGAGATTGAGTTGAGACCAAAAATTATAGTAGGGACTACCATTATTTATTCAGGATCTATTAAATTTTCTTTTTATCTTTCTCATAACATCACATTGTCTTGTTAGTTAAAGAAAAACCATAATAACAGCTTCTGCATAAAAAGTAGTACAATATTGGAGACAGTAGAGACTCTGCAATGCCAACCCAGTGAAATATGAAGGAATGAATATATTGGGAATATGAGACATGGTAAACATTAATATATTGTAATTTAAATTGTCTGAATACCAAATGAAAACACTCACACGGTCCATGTTGCACAGCAGAAATGCTGCAAAACATAGCAATACAATAACCCAACGCTTAGGAAACTTCTGCCACCAAGAAGATACTTGTGGAGCATTCCCTTCCAAGAGAATGGCTTCACCTGTCCCTTCAGTTGATGCAAGGGGATCCACCTCCGATTCTGACTTGTAATGAACACAAGCCGGATTAGCCTTACCAACTTTGCTTAATCCTAGTCCATATACTGCTCTTTGTTGAATAAGGCTACAACTATAGGGATCTGAAGAGAGATAGCATTGAAATCTTCTGGCGTTGAGTTTCATGTTCATGCAGTGAATAGATTTCTGGGATATTGAAGAACAACGATGCACTTCATCTTGAAATGTTGGTATTGCTTTTGAAACTTTCTCATTTAAAGGTTCTCTAGCATGAAAACGCATCCCATGCCAGCCTCTTGAGAAAGGATCCTTTGCAACCTGACCACCATAACGTGCAACAAATGCACAAGAAATGTCCCCTCTATGAGGTGATAGATCCTTTCCCAATTGATATACATTTCCTGTCCATATCAAACAGTTGCTAAAATTTTTGTTCATAGGCTACTGTAGTGATCTACATAAAGCAAGCTTTGAGGGTTTCAAGAGAATCAAAATCAAACCTAATTGATACACAATCTCAAACTTAACATAATTTCCATGCATTGCTGAACAATATATAACTCTGTCATCAAAATAAACTACCGAAAAAGTTATCCATGCTTTTCTCCATCCATAACTTTATCAGATCAACTACATCCCCATAAGGATATGTATGTATAAATTCTGGTAACTATTGTGCCTCAAACAACATAAAAAAAAAGCTTGGTTTCAGAAAGTGGAATGTCAAATGTTTTTTCCCTTGGAGAACTAGTTGGATTGTGGAGAGCCAAATCAGTGAAACGTGCATCAGAGGATGTTACTTGCTACCAAGTTAAATCATTGAGAAAAAATATCTCTGAATACTCAAAAGTTTCATCTCTAAAGCAAGTTTTCAAGAAACAGCTAGAATTTTACCAAAAGCCACTCTAGGCAATTGTTGGCACAGACCATGAAAAGGGTCATCATCATTCCATAAGTTCCCCCTCCTTCCTGCTATAAAAAGATTGTGGGAAAATGTGTTTTGAACAAAAAAATCTTCAATATCTAACTCCAACGTTTGGCTTTACTATCTACACCTCTATGGATAAACATCTACAATAATGAGAAAGTAAAGGCAAAGAAATCTCTAGCAATAGTAAGCTAGAAAGCAAAAAAGAACAAAGTGACAATTTAATCCATAAGATTAAGAATAACTGCGTAAAATAGTATAAGAAAAAGATAAAATTAGTAGAGTGAAAAGAATGATGGTTGAGGAAGAAAAACCTGGTGCAGTGAAAGAAGTGAAGTTTCTGTTGGAAAGCAAACCACCCAGAGCCATTGGTAATGCAAGTGAGGAGCTATGAAAGTGAGAAGTGAAAGATGAGAAGAAGGATCTCACACCATGTCACAGCACAAAAACATAATTCAAATTCAGCAAAATGATGTGATGTCATCCATGGATAATGCAAATCTCTCCCTCTATGCTATGCTAAGCTATTGGATAAGCAAACCAAATGATAGAACCTGTTTTGAAAAACCATTAAAAACTACAAAAAAAATAAAAAAAAATCTCATCCCTTTGTTCATTAATCATAATAACAATTTTCCATAATGATTAGATAATTTTTTGGGATATCTTTTTCTTAAAAATAGAATATTAAATTCCAGTTACTTTTTTAGCAATAAAAAAGAGGGTGGAGAGTGTGGCACGTGGCACGTCATCCTTGCAAACAATGGGTCAACTGTACAGAAACATGAAATTATTGATATACCCCTTTGGATCAGTGTGCTTTTGGTATTGGTGAGATGATAATAGGAAGTGAACTGAGGGTTAATATGGGAATATAAAAAATTGAAACTTAAGTTAAGTCCCTGTCGGAAAAGTGCAGGATAATATTTATTATTATTATTTTTTAATGATTTTCTTCAATTTTTTGTTTTCAGTATTTCAAAAATAGCAAGTGATGTTATTTTCTGAGGTGATGTTATTTTCATACGTGGAATATTTGGTTGGACACGTGGAGGCTTGACCAACGTTAAAGTGTTTTGTGGTTTTATATGGGAACATGTGTTTCTCGAAGAATGGAGTTCATTAAAAATTAATTACAATTGCAAAAAATACAGTTTTGATACAATCATTTTAATTTTGTTTATATTTTAATCATATTTATTGATTGTGTTGCTAAATATTGAAATAAATATTGTCAGGTAAAAAACATCAATAACGTGTTAATTCAAATGTTCTTCTGTATAATAGATATAGGTAATAAAAATAAGTATATGAATAAATGACATGTTAATTATTTAAGTGTGTAATAAGTGAATTTTTCATTATTTTTAATTAAAATATTTTATTTGAATATAAACTGTTATTTATTTAATTAATTTTTAAATGCCCTTCTAATATTTGGTAGTTGCAACTTGAGAATTGAATTTTAGGAGTAAGAAGCTCCAACAAAGTTTTTAAAGTTTAAATACAATATACTAAAATTATAAAATTTAATGCAAATAAAAACCTAATTAATATTTAAACACTATTTTATTGTAATATTCTATTAAACTGTAAGTAAATCATGTTGTTAGGTAACACATTAACGAATGTCTAAATTATGTAAAATTTAATATCAAATAATTCAATAGTTAGAGTTGTTAAATTCCTATCACATGGAAAATTATTAATATAAGCTTAACATTTGGTATCAATGGATCCTATCTCGTAATTAAATACATAAAAGTTTGAGTGCAACGATTTTCATAAATTACTATTTTTAAAGAATTATTATTTTCAATTTCTGATAAATTATTAAATTTGATTTTGAATTCTAATAAACCTAGTGAAGATTATAAACTGAATTTATAAACAAATACGTCTTCAAATTTTGTTACTAGGGTTAACATGAGTTTGATTGGAGTTATAAATTAGCTTTGAAGTTTTAAGTCAAAACACCATTTTCAATTAAAAACTTAAAAAATTATAAATTTATGAGTATTTCATTTATATGTTATTTAACTTATCTATTACTTAACTTCTATAAATTTAAATCTTTCATGAAATTCCAAAAAATTATTGAAAATCACAACTAAATATCAAAAGTCAAAAAATATATTCCACATCCACCAATTTATAAGTCAAAAAATACATTGTGGATTCACCAATCTTTAAGTCAAAAAATACATTTCGGATCCACCAATCCATGAGTCAAAAAATCATTCCAAATCCATCAATTCATAAGTAAAAAAAATATATTATGGATTCATCAATCCATAGATTTCACATAACCTACATAACCTACATTCTGGAAACCTATAAACCCCAAAATGATGAATTTTCAAATAAAAATAGGAAGGTTAATGTTGGTTTTTTAAAAAATGTAAGGGTTCTGGAAGAAAAATGTAGGGGTGCAAGTTTCAATGAATCACAAAACCAGATCTCATTGGTCAGCCCAACTCTGTGAGGTTAAAGGGAATTACTTCTTGCACCCCTATTGCATTCTGGAAAGTTTATTTAAAAAATATTTTCTAAAATTTATTTCATAAATTTCAAAAAAATTATTTCATAAAATTTTCCAGAACAAAAATGACTTAAAAAAAGTATAAAATTATCTTTTGAAAAGCTGTGGGGGTGCAGGTTCAAATTGAGGGGTGAAGGAAGCAAACTTTTGTGGTTGAATAATACAAGGCCCATCACAACCCATTTCAAAAGGAGACAAAAAGGCTCTCAGCTCTATACGGCGTCGTGTACAACTCCTCCTCATTCTGCAAATTTTGTATCTCAACAATAAGAATTAAAAAAAAAACTCTTCTTTTCCAATTTTCTTTCATATTTTTATTCATCTAAATCAAAATCTCTTTCTCTCTCTTGTTTCTCTCTCTTCCATTCTATCTATCCATTTCTGTCCATCGCCGACAACCGCCAATTCCCTCCATTTCAAAGCAAACCCCTTTCTTCTTTCTCTTCTCAGGTACTCAATCCCCTCTTCCTCTTCCTCTTCCTCCACCTCTTCATCTTCTTCTTCCTCTCTCGCTCTTGCTCTCTCTCTCTCTCTCTCTCTCTCTCTCTAACACATGGATTGCCTAGCTCTATTTGAATGCAAGAAAACGTTTCCCATTTTATCTTTGCCACATCTTAGTGCCTTTCCGACATTAGCACGTGGTAAATAATCGCGGGTCATCTTCAAAATGTGTTTTTTTTGTGTGACCCCACGTAACCTTTATATGTTGCTGTTTTTGCTGTTGCTGTTGGGTTATTTATTTATTTTTGCTACCGGGGAATGATGTTGTGACCAAGGATAGTGTTAGTGATTTTGTTTTGCAATGGAAATGATAAAGTTTAGGTTGTCTTTTTTAGTCTGCAATGACTTGTACTGGAGACGGGTGATTGTAGTTGTAGTGTTATGGGAATGGGAATTCTTGATGTGATGGGGAAGTGCTTTTGGTTTACTACTTGAGTGCCTGTTTTTATATGAGAATTAATGTGATATAATTGGAGGATGCTGGGTGATAATGAAAGATTGGTCCTTGTGAGTTTTTATATGGTTTAAGTTTTTTCAAGACGGTAAAAGAAACTTCTAACTTGTGACTGTAAGTTTTTGTAGAATTTTTAAACAAGAGCAAAGTATTGATTAGATGAATTTAAGGGTAGCTTGCTAGGCTATTCTGCAATTCTTGCATCCGAAGTTTCCTTTTTAAGAATTGGTGTAAGAGGGTGCATTAGGTGTTTGTTGTTTGATATGTAAAAAGTACTAATAACTATTTTTTGTTATAAAACTAAGAAATTTACAATGATATCTTAGACACAAATAGCACATAGCTTATAATGCAACGGTTGATCACTTGTTCAAAAAAACCTAAATGAAAATAGGGCTGTTGTTTGTTAAATCATTATAAGTATTTGCATGCACCTATTGGTGAAGCAAAAACTATGGGTTCAAACTCTCTATGTAGATATAGATTTGAATAGCAATAAAGGCATCCTTCGCTCTGCATCTACGTATGTGTGTGAATTACTTTAGAGAATTTACCATTTTTGGCACTTTGTTACGGTCAACATGTTTATGTTATCATCCTTAATTTGTAAGTAGTATATGTTTACTTACTATTCATTTCTATAATGGCATTTTCTGCTCATAGTGACTTCTTGTTCTGTTTTTTTACAGTTGTCGCTCTAAACTTGCAAGGTGCTAAATTATTCTCCATTCTTCTCTTTTGCAAGTTTACATCTGTTTTGCAAATATTTTTACGGACCATGCATTTGAGAGATGCTGCTGGAGCTTCTTAATCCTGATTGCAGAATTGCTATTACAACTGGATGCATTATCTGGCTGTCTGAATTTGAAGTTTAAATCTGTACCCCGGCTAATATTGCTTGCATCACAGAAACTTTCATCAATAGATTTTACTTTTCAAATTGGTTTAATATGTCAGAAATTGACATGGCAGTTATTAAACCGGAGGTATGCTACTTTTTTTACTGAGTTTTTTTTTCTTCTTAATCTATCCATATAGTTCAGAGGTTAAAGTTTTACTTAAAGTTGTATCACTTTGGGCTTTTTATCTTGTTCGTCTCATTTTTATTTAGTAGCCATGCCTGCTTAATTTGTTCTTTTATTCTTTATTTGTAAAGGGTAAAGAGCACATTTTGTTGTATATGTTTAAGAACTTGATTAGTATTAATCTTTGTTACTCTTAGAAAGTTGAATTTAAAGTTAATTCAAACTCATAAAAATGGGTTGAAAAGTGAGTTTGCACCCACTTATATATTATAATTTGATCATATATCTAATTGATGTAGAATCTTTAACAGACTTTCTCATGTTGAAGATTGAACATTTTTGTGCGGGGTCTGATTGCAGGTGTCACAATGGGTCCAACAAATCTCGATAAGATAGGCTTTGATAAACTTTAATACCGTCTTAGAAAGTAGACTTTAAACCTAATTGAACTTCACAAAATCTACTTGTAAGCATTCCCTCCGAGAGTTGAACTTCTCAAGCATTGGAGTAGAGAACGCTTGTTAGGATAGACTTTGATACCATCTCAGAAAGTGAACTTTATACTTAATTCAACCTCACAAAACTGGCTTGAAATCTGAGGTTTGCACTCACTTATAAATTATCATTTTGTCATATTTCTAGTCGATATGTGATCTTTAACCATTACTGTATCTGAATTTCTCAATTTAAAAATATTTGAATAAGTGAAATTTTGTTGTGAATATCACCCTTTTACAATGTTTATTGTTTTTCCCCTCAGGAGTAGTTGAGATTTTAGAAACTGTAGATAATTAAGTGGTGTTATACAGGTTGAGATTTTAGACAAGAATATGAATTATCTTTAGTTTTGGCTCTTGAAAGGATGATGGGTTTAGAGAAATTTAGCTGGATTAGTTTTCCTGTATGTTAATCAGTACTAGTATGGTTTAAGTATCAATTTGTTAATTATTATCAAAGAACTCAGTATCATTAAAATTAATTATTAATGAGCTGGTACTCCACTAGATTAGTTTTTCAGTGTGTTAAATTTATCAGCCATAACAAACTAACAGAATACAGCTGACAAAAGGAGTTATTCACCCACTTTAGAGTATTTGGTTCTGCCAGAGAAGCAAAAAGCTTGTGTATTTATTTTCTGTCCCAAATCCCGATAGATCCTTAATTTCATATAAAAAATTTCAGATGATGAAGCCTTATATCTGGCTTGAGACATCAGATGGTTCAATCCAACAAGTGGAACAAGAAATTGCAATGTATTGCCCATTGATTTGTAAAGAGATAATACAAAAAGGGATGGGGTCTTCCAAGAATTGTGCAATATGTCTTCCTCAGCGAGTCAGTCCTGCAATATTGAGCTTAATTTTTGATTATTGTCGTTTTCATCTAGTACCAGGTCGCTCAAACAAGGTTCTACTACCTGTTCTGCCTACCTCTTTAATGCTTGTACATTGTTATTATCTTTTTAAAAAGATAATTTAGAGCTGAACAACAATATATGTCAAGATGATCTAACCTGGGGGTTATTCTTTGTACAGGAAAGGAAGTCTTACGATGAGAAATTTGTTAGGATGGACACGAAGCGGCTATGTGAGTTGACATCTGCTGCAGATAGCCTTCAGTTGAAGCCATTGGTTGATCTTACAAGTCGGGCACTTGCACGGATAATTGAAGGAAAATCTCCAGAGGAGATACGCGAAATATTTCATTTGCCTGATGATCTAACTGAGGTGTCTGGTGCTTGTGAGAACACTGTATGCCAATTATGTCTTCTTTCATCTTTATTTCTCTTTTTTCACACATGCTTTTGATCTAGGAAGAGAAGTTGGAGCCCTTGAAAAACACAACTGATGACCCAAGGATCAGGCTTTTGAATAGATTGTATGCCAAGAAGAGGAAAGAACTAAAAGAGCGTGAGAGGTTGAAGGTACGAGTGTTGTTTCTTTATTTATCGTACTAAATGAAGTATATGTGAGATTGTATAATGTATTCCTTATTCCTTATTCCTTAATACGACATCCCAATTAAATTGAACTTTTGCTGCCAAGAAATGTTTTCTTGTATCTCTTTCCTGTCCTAAATTTTAGATTGTTGAATTTAATGAGAATTGGTCCTTTGGATGTTTCAGAGTGTTGAAGCTGAAGAAGAGCATGTAGATAAACGTTCAGTTGATGATCTTTTGTCTTTTATTAATGGAGATGATGAAGGTAAAGCATTTTAATCCCTATTTTTCTTTAGTTTACTTCCTGATTCTTTCTGTACATTGGTGAAATATATACCAGTTCAGCCCTAATTGAAGTCTTTCTATTTTATATTATTTTTGGGCCACATGAAATTATTTCTGTGAAACCTGCATGATGGATATAATGATTGGTATGATTGCAATAAGAGGGAAGATATTAATGACAATGACTAATGAGGACTATACAATTGACCGTTTTCCTAACGTGACAATTGTATGGCATCACTGAACCTACTATGTCATTATGTCTATATATAGCATGGTTGTTGATAGTTTTCGTTACTCATGTCTTGCAGCTTTTACTTGTTTTATTTAGAATAGTTTCATAATTCTTTGGGGGCAATATTTTGAGAGCTGTATCTTTTTTTTTTCTGGTTTAATTCCTTTTAAAGCTTAATTAATGATGAAGAATTTCGTTACAGATCCAAAGGGCATTAAAACTTCTAAGAATAAAAAGAAAAATAGAAGGAAAAAAGAGCAACATCAGAAGAGCTCTTCTCTGACGGAAGCTTCTAAAGTGACTAAGAAGGTTGTTGTAAATATTCTGTTCTGTTTTATTTTATGAAAAAAAATCAATTATGTATCATGTAAATTACAAGTGCTGCCTTTTTCTATCTCATGATAGGAAGTAAATGGTCAAAACATCAGACACCCAAATTCTGAAGCTGATATAATTGCGGAGACTTCAATTTCACATACAGAAGATGTTTTTGCTCATAAGGAGTTTGACGATGGAGATATAGATGATGGGATTGATCCTGCACTTCAGGAAAAAATTGACAGGTGGGGCTACATTCCTAGTGCATGTTTGGAAATACCTTTCTGGGAGAAATAATTTTCTTAAAGCTCTCTTAGGAAGTTCTGATTAGAAAAGAACAATTATTTCTCCGAATAGGCTTGAACCAAGGACACACTAATTATAATGTTTGCACTATGTTGTTTCTAAAATCTATTTTTTATTGTGGGTGGCTATCATTATCTTTAGCATAGTTGCAGTGGCAGATCACTAGCTTTTCTTCTCATTAGTGATCTGTAGCATTGCAGAATATTTTGTGTGTGGAGTATAGCATATGCAGAGGACAAGGCATCAGAATGATTGAACACTATACTTCTACAAATTGTACTTTTTGAGTCATCTAGTGTTGAATATGGCATGAAGTGTTTGTGTTTATCAGAGGAAGATATGGCAATGCCAATTTGTTGGACTTTACAAGTTTTTGTATTTTTTATCTTTGTTGTTTTCTGGATGAGAATGATCAATTTAGTAATATTTTGTATCCTATATCAACTAACCATTAATTTTTCTTGACCATGAATATTGTAAAACTATTAGATGGGTAATGCAATTAGTTTGGATAGTGTGCATGTGCCTGTATTCAAGAAAAAATTTAATCTAATATTTAATGACTTCCTGGTTCATTTTAATTATTAATACTGGTAAACATATATAATGGTATAAGTATTTAAGAATTACTTGCTTAGGAGGGCAACTAATACTTCCCTATTTTCTCAGCAAGTCTTTAGCAATATTATGATGGTAATTGAATTGCCACTTTAGCTCTGCTTCTACTATTTCTTAAGTTTATTACAACTTTTCTTATTGGTTTACAAGGAATCAAGCCTGTAGCTTCTGAATATCTTACTCTTACGAGCCAACACTTAGTGCAGTGTTTGACACTTTTTAATTATTAGAAGAGGGAGAATTTCAGAGACGAGTGCAATGTTTTATTTCTAAATATGTTGATTATTGTTATAATGAATTTCAGTTTCAGATATCAGCAATATATATATATATATATATATACTGATGCTAGCACCCAAGGTTGGTAACAACTGCATAACTACCTAGATTAAATGTATTTAATGGTGTATAAAGTTGTCAGCAATTGAAACAAAAACTAGTACACCAATGGAATTGTAGCTGGAATAGGTTGAGGATCAGGTGACCGGAATTCTTTGTGGGGAAATTTAATTTAATTGAATTTCTTTTGAAATGAACAATGTACCAGCAGGAGATAGCATTTGTTGCCCTTGTAAGAGTTGCAGTACCCTGAAAAGATACACTCATGGGACTTAAAATTGAAATTGAGTATTATAAGGTCTGAGAATAGGGGAACAAGCACACTGAAAGACTCTTGGAATGAGTATTCGGCATTTGGTTGAACAATTGTGTGTAAGGAACTGCAAAGTAAACTGATGGAGTGATGAAGTTTGTTGAGGAAGAATGAGACAATAAATGCATGATCCTGTAGTTTTAAGGGCATAGAGGCATGACTGTGTAGGGATAGACCCAATTTGACTGTGTTCTTTGTTTTCTTTCTACTACACCATTTTGGTATTTTGTTTGAGGGAAGATGAGCCTATGTATAATGCCCGAGTCATTCAAAAGCTTGGTGGTGAGTGGGCGAAACTCCTCTCCCCAATTAATTTGAAGAGGTTTAGTTTGCTTTTAAACAATGTTTCAGCTATGAAATTAAATTGTTGAAAAGTGATGAAGGTTTCTGACTTGTTTTCGAGTGGGCATGTCCAAGTCAATTTAGAATAAGCATCAATAAAAGTAATGAAGTACAGAAAATTGGTGGATGTTAGAGGAGCAGGTTCTACAAATCACTATATACTAATTCTAGTGGTGAATTTTAAGTTGTAGAAAGAAGGTAGTCGATGTGTTTTTTCAACATAGCAGGCTGAACAAAATTTGAGAGTGCTTTTATAGATGAGTGGAATATTCCATTGTGGTTGTACAGTTCTCATAGATGAGTGGAATATTTCATTGTGGTTGTACAGTCCTCATAGATGAGTGGAATATTCCATTGGGACACCCTAGTTTTAGATGCCATGCCACGTAAAAAGAGAATGGCTGGTTATAGCATAGTCAGCATTATTCTTTACAACAGGAATAGAAATAGTTTTTGAAACTGTAATCAACAGAAACTGAAGAGAAGAATTTTCAGAGAATAGTGTGAAGTTTTATTTCAAAATGTGCTGATCACTGCTGAAGTGAATTCAGTTTCAGATATTAATTATATATATATATATATGATGATGATGACAGCATCTTGAATTAGTTACAATTGGATAACTACCTTCACTAACTATAATTAACATTCCTAGTTACAGCTGTACGAATCTCCCTGCTCTTAAACAAAATTAGTGTTTACATGTGCAGGGTCCAATAGCTACCCTTGCATTAACTGTCTTTTCTTTTCATCATTTTAGGTGTAGAAGGTAACATTTTGATGTAAAGGGTTTTTTATGGTGATGTTATATAAATGTGCTTTTAGGAGAGTGTAATGCAAACCTTATGTGTGCTTGGTGACCATTTGAACACAGGGAAGTCGAAGATTTTGCCCGCCGATTGAACTCTGACTGGCCGGAGAGGATGCAAGAACTTTTATCATCTGGACATGAAAGGAAGACAATGCTTTTTAGTCCCAATGGAAATAGTTTTCTACGGCGAAATGCTTGTACGTTTTTTCACTGTTTTTGAGTGATTATTATACTTGTCCTTTCATTCTATGCTTGCTAACTGAAGTTAAAAAAATTCTAAAAATGTTTCTTACTGAAAAAACTTATTTGTATAATAATTTTCCTGCATTCATTATCTTCTTTTTTAAAATTAGCTTCTACAGTTTGTCAGCTAAAGTTGATGACATGTATTTGGTGTGCTCCTTTTATTGTTTATACAAATTTGTTTCTTTTTGTTACTTAGTTTATACAAGTTATCTGTTAGAATGCCTGTTATGCAAAGTAAATATTACATCTTACCATGTCCTATCAACTTGTAGAACCATGGTGCCCTATCATTGCCAAAGAAACTTCTAACCTTACAACTGAACTTGGCAAGATTAATTGGTAATCTTTCAGTCTGTTGTTATCTTCTGGAGTAGTGTTCGATTTATTTGGTATGCGATATAGTAATAAAGCACATTCTTGACTTCGGTATTTTTGGCAGCCTGTTCAAAATGGCAATTTTCCATTCATTTCACTCACTTTCACTGTGAAATGCAACTAAATAAAAACATTTCATGTACAGGATTGCGACTTGGATGGACTGGAAATGAGTGTGTAAAAGATTGCAAGCCTACCCAGATGACGAATGGCTTTAACAATTTTGAGAGATGCTGACATATGCTAGAAAATTGTTGCATGTCAGTTATTTTCATTTTACTGTTTAAATTGATTCTTTGTTGTTCATTATTGGTGTTCAGCTCTGGTGCTATTTGCTGCTGGGGGCTTTCTCTTGTAAACTCATAGGAAAGAAATAAAAAAAGGTTGAGGTTGTGTGGATGACATAAGTCGTGTTCATTTGGTTTTCGTTGGTTTCTTTTTTCTAGTTGTGATTAAAAGCTCCTTTGTAAGATTTTTGTAATTTTATACGAAACAGAAGTGTTATACTGTTACTTGATCTTGCATTAACAAACCATTAAATAGTTGTCCTTTTGAACATGTTATCATAATCCTCTTCAGGTGATTTATCAATGCATTGATTGAGTGTCAGTATAGATATTTTACAGTGATAATGGATTGAACAGGAGAAATGAAGAATCGTGTCTTTAGACTGCCGAGCTAATCCTGATGCATATACGACCTTCTCATTTCCTCTAATTTCCCTTGCCTAAGTAATCTTCCCGATCCTTTGAGATTGATAGAGATCATTTGGAGGTGCTTTTGTGTGTTGTTGCTATCCAGTTGGAATTAAAGTTGCTGGTGAAAACTGAGACAGATTCAGTACTGCAAGCATATTTGGTACATTATTTAATTTCATAAATGAAATAACAGATATTCATTCGTATTCTTCACAGTTCATAAGTTCCAAATCATCATCATCATCTCCCAACCTTCTCTCCATTGATTGAAAGCTGTCCATGCCTGTCATTTGGCTTGCCACTAAAATACATAATTTAGCCAGATCCTCGTGGAAGCATAAATATAAAAGGTCTAAAAAAAACATGTCCCTAAGGCAGAGCCAGAATCAGAAAACAAATCTCTTGAACCTCCTCATTCCAGTCCATCTTCTATTTCAGAAAAAAGATCTATTCTTACAGTAAAATAGTTTTGCAAGGGGTCCTCCAACATCTAACAGTTGTGGGGGGGTATCTCCAGTCTCGGGTGCTGATTTTAAGTACATGCTATAATATCATTTGGCTGAAATTTGGTTATGACAAAGTTACAGATGTTACAGTCTTCTAAGATTTGCTATAAGTCTTCTGTAAACTAACACCTAGGATGCTAATTGTGCTGGGGATTACTGGTTTGTTGATTGATCCTCTTGGATATGAGGGCAAGGTATTTTTGGTTCCCCTCTTGTCCATAAAACCTTTAGTTCACCTCTCTTCTTTCCTAGTGACAAAAAGGTTCCTGCAAATAAAGAAAAGGTTTCAGAAACTGGTGTTAGTGTTCATGGATAAAGCTCTATTAAAAAATAAAGTATGTCTATACCAAAAAAACATGGATAAAGTTTTGCATAACTTCAGCATTTCAACAGCCAATGGAATAGGTCCGAGTATTTCTGTTTGCACAAAATCTGTTTTTAATTCAATGTCAATTGAGTTTGTCTAATAATTTTACTAACCAAGTGTAAACGGGACTATATAAAGCAAAGCTGGTTGACCATGTCCATCCATCAAGTTCAAAGCCATGTATGTAATGAGGAGACCTGCAGATCAAAGTTCAAAGAACATAATTTAAAGACCAAACACAGTGTCACCTGCATATTTTCAGTCCAAGTAGGTTCAGATACATCAGAAAATTACCCTTCTAAGACATTCTATCTAATGAAAAAGTACCCCCAGATCAAACATGGCATACCTAAACCATAAGCAGTCATTGCCCACAAGAAGTATCCATCTCGAAGGTTCTTCTTTGCTAACCAATCATACCTGTATACTCGATCATTAGAAAAATTAGGTTCATGAAATAGCCACAGAGCATTCTCTTCCTCCTTCCAAAATGATGGTATAAGGAAGAAGGTGAACATAATTGTTTAATGAATGAGTATTCAACCTTAGTGAAAATGCAACTAGAAGCCCTGGTAAGATGATGTCCCCAAAACCAATGATGCTGTAGCCACCCCAAGGATCAAACAAACGTGGTATCTTGAGCAGCATGGGGATACCATCTTCTCCACTCTTATCACCTCGAGCTACCTGCAAAGAAGAGAAAACGTTTCATTAATTTAATGAGAAGAAAAGCATCATGTTGAATGAGATAAATAAAAATCTCTGTGAAGAAGGTCCAAGGGAGATCTTCCATGAAAACACTCACCACTATCATCACACTCTCATGGAACCACCATTTAGAGACAAACACCCAGAATATGTCATAAAGGAAGGCACAACTGAGAAGAACAGTTCCAACCTTACAAAGAAAAATGAATAAATTAGTGTCATCTTGTTAATTAAATAGAGCAGTAATACACGGCAGATCCATATTTAATTGTTTAACTGAAATGGAGACCCCTTTATACATCCTAAGCTTAATTTTCAAGACTTTCAAAATACAACCCAAGTAGGCAATGGTGCAAGAGACAAGCTGAAGTATGGATAATCACCTTGAGATTAGGTATCCGCACAATCTGAAGAACTGTAATTATCAATGTGATACCCTAAAGAGTAAACGATTGAAAAAAAAGGTCAATAATTTAATAAAAGTTTGCAAGCTAGCGACTAAGAAAACTAAGTCCAGATTATTATAAACATAAATCGAAAAAGTTCAACTGGAGCAAGTATTTTTAGTGATAAGAGAGCAATTGAAATAGCATGTATCCTACCTGAAAAAGAAAAAATAATAAGAAAACATTGTAACAATAACAATTGACCAAGAACAATCTACAATCATTTGGCACTATCAATTGAAATCCTAGTTTCTTGCATAGAAAGCAAAGGTTAGGAATCTGATCATTTTTAATATTATTTTTCAGTGTTCCTGAGAACTTTACTGATTTATAACTTAAGTCCAATGGTGTTGTATGATCCACAGAGCCGACCTCAGTTTCTCACCCAGTGAGAGAAGACTATTGCTGTTCAGATAAGCAATAGAAATATGTTTTCCTCTAGAATTTTGGTTTATGACTTTATAACCAGATCTTTGTTTGTCAAACTCAGAGCAATATGCTCGAGTCAGCATTTTAATGACTATAAGACCACACTCGTTTGAAAGCATCAGATACATTACAATGCCTAGGAAGAAAATCGTGCCCTGTGCAGCAAGGGCAGAGCTCGTGATTACATCACACATTTCTATATTAGTCAAAACTGCAAGTAGGAAAAATAATGAGCAGAAAAAAGTACAAAAGAAGATTCCACCAAAAAGAACACATTAAAGGTAGCATAACTATTCTTACAAGAATATCTTGACCAACCCAAGCAAATGATACATGGCGATAAACACCCCAAAGCACAGCAAACACTATGCAGAAGGGAGTAACAGCAATTGTCAGATATGATACAGCACCAAAGAAGGGTACTTTCACAAATGTTTGTGCAGCATGTTGGAACCATCTGAAACTGTACACAATGTGATGTCAAATTAATATAATTACAAGGGAATCTTGTAGAATGAACAATCTACTTAACAGTATGAATATTGTTTCTTGGAAAGCTGTAAGGAGAAAAACCTTGACCATGCTGAAGTTATGTAAAAAATTTATTTTTCAGCAATTATAATTATACCAGTCAGTTGCCAAATTTGGTGTATAGAATTCAGAGTTAAATGCTATATATGACAGGCTAGCCACCGGCCACTTAGTCAAATATTCAATCCCCAAATTTGCTACCCTCCCGCCATTTATAATAACAATAAAATTTGTTAATCATTATTTAACTCATAAAAAGTTAACCAATGAGCACCACAAATTCAAACAATAAGGAAACAAGGATGAAAGACATACCATGATAACAGAGCCACCAAGCAAGTTTGTAGTCCCTGAAAGCACGTAGAGAATAAAGATTCATTCAGCTGCTATATATCAACAATAACATCACGTTGCAGATTGCAATCCTATGACCTAGGAAGCACAGATTATGATGCAATATTCGAATATGATAAATTATGGACAAGTGAAATCGGCATTTTAAAAATTGAAGACACGACATGGCTATAATATAATGTTATAAACTTAATCTAAAGTTACCACTGAAATCTAATCATGAGAAATCCATGTTTAAGAATGACCACAAGTAATTATAATCATGATAAAGTATAAAAAACTTATCTAATTATTGTGGTATACTGACCAATACTGGCATAGAAGTTAATGAGTATAAAAATTATAAAAATGCAATTAAAAGTATTCAAACTATCCAATTAAAAATCAAACTCCTTTTGAAGCCTGGTTTGGTTTTAAACCTGCCCTAAATTTTTTAAAAATATTTGGTTGTTTGTGCTACTCACACGTAAACTTGACAAAAGAGCTGAACCTGAAATATTTATTGGCCATAGCCGTAATGAAAGAGATGTCCATGATTCAGAAAATTCAAACTTGGGTGCGGAGCTGGTTCCAAGACCTCATGACAGAAATATCAAAAGGGGTGAAGTGGGTGTTTTGCACAAAACTCAATGTGAAGGGTTATTCTCAAACTTTTGGAGTTGATTATACAGATACCTTTGCTCCAGCACCAAGGCTTGACAGAGTAAGGTTGCTACTTGTCATTGTTGCACAAAACGGGTGACAAGTGTTAATGTCAAGTCAACCTTTCTCAATAGTTTTTTGCAGGAGGAGATTCAAGTTGAGCAACCAGAGGTTTTATGATCAAAGGGCAAGAAAAGTATATTTGCTGAAAATGCTCTGTCCTGCTTAAAACAAGGCCCTAGAGTAGAATCAATGATCATTTGTTAATCTTGGGCTTTCAGAAGAGCCAATCTGAAGCTACACTCAATTGCAAGCGTGTTGATGCTGATATTTTAATCATTTCTTTGTATGTTGATGATCTTTTGGTGACAGAATGCAATCTAGCACTAATTAATAAATTCAAGCAGCCAAAGAAGGATGTCTTTGAAATGACTAATCTTGGTCTTATGACCTATTTTCTTGGCATGGAAATCCTTCAGAATAAAAATGAGATTTTATTTGTCAACAAAAATATGCAAAGGAAATCCTAAAAAATTTCAACTAGATGAATGCAAAATAATGAACAATCCTATGAATCAAAAGCAGATGCTCAGTAAGGAGGATGGAGCTGATGAAGCACATTTTAGAAGCTTAATTGGATGTCTAATGTATCTTACATCTACAAGACCTAACATCTTAATTCCAGTTAGCATGCTGTCAAGATTCATGAACCGTGCTAGTGAGGTTTACTTGAAGGCAGCAAAAAGAGTCATGTGATACATCAAAGGGACCATCAACTATGGAGTTAAGTACTACCAGGTACATGACTTCTGATAGTGATTGGGCAGGTAGCTTGGATGATATGAAAAGTACTTCAGGCTACGTTTTAGTATGGGTCAAGTGTTTTCTCTTGGTGTTCTACGAAACAAGAGATTGTAGCTCAGTCAACAGCTGAAGCTGAGTTTATTGCAGCTGTGATTCAAGTAATTTGGTTGAGGAATATTTTAACAGATTTGGATCTAAAGCAGGAGGATAAAAGCACAGAAGCTTTTGTCAATAACCAAGCAGCAATTTCGATTTGACATAATCCTGTGTTTCATGGGAAGACCAAGCCTTTTAATGTGAAGTTGTTTCACTTAAGGGAAGTTCAAGAAAATGGCAATATAAATCTGGTTTACTGTCGCACAGAAGACCAAGCTGCTGACATGTACACCAAATCTTTTCCACTACTCAGTAGGTTTGAATTCCGAAGGAAGAAGCTAGGAGTCTGCAGCCTCCAAAGCAAGGAGGAGTGTTGAGAATGTGCCTTTGGATGTTGTATATTTTGAGGAGGCTTTTAGATTTGTTTCAGTTTGAATAAGTCAAATTTAGTCTGCTTCATTAGCTGTTAGTGGATTAGCTATTTCCTATTTTTCAACTAAGCTATCAGTGAAGTGGCTAGAATCATGAAACGTGATCTCTTAATCTGTTATTTCTTGTAAGTTTTGCATCTTTTCTTCTCTATTAGCCACTGCCTTTGTTCCTTAAAATCAACAGATAACAATGTCTGCATTGATGGACAGGAATGAAATGGAGAAGAAGCAGAACAGGATTGAATGCAGCATATTCCATCCAATGCCCCATTTTCCCTCTTTAGTTTGGGGGTAGGAGACGGAACTGTCTTTTTCTTTTCCTTTTTCCCATATCCATCATATTCCAATCATTAGATATCGAAGCATATGCATATCAACCTGTCTTCAAGTCTAATATAGAAACATCTCTAAAGAGGATATGAGCAGAATACCACACAGAAGACTTTTAAAATATGGATAGGGAATTGGGTTAGATGTGAAGGAAGTAAAATGTTGCTAAGTATAAACAGGTGAAAATAACCACCAAGATGTGGCGCAAGTCATACAGAAGATGAGAAAAGTTAAGAGTCATTCGAGCTTGGGAAAATGATAACTCACCTCAACCCCACCAATGCAAAATAGAACCACCAGAACTTCAACAAACCATGATGTCATGAATTTGTAAAGCATAACCAAGAAACAAGAAGCAATCACAACAAACGATATTGCTGCTGCAGTACTGATTTCCACATAAGCACTATAACCGGCATTCTCTGCATTTACATATTCATCTGAAGCATCCTGCAATACAAACGTAGTATATATATGCTAGTAATTGAATTAATGACTTTTTCTTTTACTTTAAGAAAGCTTTGTTTACAAAAAAACAAATTACTTTTTTTTCAAAAAGGGAATAAACTTTTGCTAAGGAAACCTCCATGCGAAGTCTGCAAGGAGCACAAGAACTTCGATGTTCTAATGTGTTTGTTTCCTTTCAGAATTTCTTCTGTGTGTCTTTGTTAACTTTGTATTCCTTCTTTCTCTCACCAAAATAATATTATCCTTGTATAAGAAAAAATGAATAAAATGGCATGAAAAGAAACTAGGTAACCTTTAATAGCTTCTCCTGCTCAATGGCAGACTCTCTCACAGTCCAGGCAGACCAGTAAGAAGCACAGAGAATAGTACCAACAGCCATAAGCCATAAAAACACTTCTGCAACATCAACCAATGGACGATATGGAGAGTACAACTGCACAGACACTAAAGAACGGAGAAATGCAAAGAATAATCAGATCAAGAATCATAACGTAAAGTAGTTAATTTAAACTTTTGTCTGAAGGAAAACTCTAACTTATCACAAAAGAATAGGTACAAAAGAAAAATTGAAACATACCCACTGAGTTGTTTAGTATGTGATTTTTCAAGTTTTCACCGGCATCTTGTGGAAGCATGACAGTAGGTATTCCAATATCAACATCAGTTTCATTTGCTTCACAAACCATCTTGAAAAGTTCTGCATAACAAGGACATAAATAGTTGGTTACACAAGCAAGACACACAGCATTGCAAAATGTTTGTTTATTCTAATAAGTAAAGGACAAATAAACAAATAAGAAACAAAAATTTAGCATTCTTTATGAAACTACGAACCACAGGATCACATCACTTTTAACTGTAAATTAGGCATGGAGAAGAGGAAAATAAAACAAACTATAGGTTCAAAAAAACAAAAATTGCATGCAAACACCTGTACGGTAATTTATAATCAGCATGGCTGAAGCACCAGCTTTTTCAGCTATATTTGCCTTGGTTGTGAAACTACACTGTCCTCGGTGCACCAAAATGATCTCGCCAGTGAGCTAACAAATTGCAAGACACTCCATATTACTAACTTACAAGTATCTAAAAAATTAAAGCTTTATAATCTGAACATCTATGCTTCACACGCAGAGGAGTTGCATTTGGTTAGTTCTAAAACTTAAAGTTAGAATACCTTATTCTTAGGTAGGCTACAACAATCAGGAGGATCCGCAATTGCAACTCTAGTATGGTTAGCACGTTTTTCTTTTGATTCCAGTGTAGGGCCAAACCTTGCACCAACGCCAACATACTCACAGTTTTCCACACCATCAATCCAAGTTGGAACTTTTACCTATCGAAAGAGCAATGAGTCAAAATTGTTAAAGAAAAGACTCATTCATACTTTATACCTACCAATCTTTGTAAGAAAATTGCAACATGCCACATGGTTGTTTGCTTAAACACAGAAAGACATAGGCCAAAAGGTTTACAATTTTGGTTCTGAGATTTTACAAAAGTCTTTATCATTTTTCTGGTCACTATCATCTTGTTCAAATTCCAATTTAGAAAGCACTCAAGCATGGAAGAAGGCGCATGAAGGAGAAAAGTGGCACAAGACTACAGAATTTTAAGAGACAGATAATTGTTACAAATTTTTAAACAAAAATTAAAAAATTTCAGGTCTTTTAGTAGTGTCCAGAAAACTAAGTCTAGCTGAGTCAACCTCAAGTGAGAAAGATGAGAGAATTGACATGATTGTTTATATAGAAAGAAGGAGAAAAATGATGAAATTAAATATATAATATCAACTGTAGCAAATAAAGCTACCATACTTCAACCAGATAACAGATCTCTGCATTACAATTGTCAGACAAACTCCACTGTAAATTAAACAGGGCAATTATTTGTTTTAAAACTTGTAACAAACATTAATTAAACCACTCCCATATCAGTGTTTTCCCTCTTTCCCCCTGTATCCTGAAAATTTTGCCAGAGATTAATTTATAGAAGAAAAGGAGAAAACAAGTATATTTTTACTTCCACAACTTGATGCCACAAACAATCTAAAAACATGATTAAACATCTTATGGTTTAATTTAAGAACAGAAGAAGAGAGTACTTCAACTGAGCATGCACCGCAGGGTTTGTGGAGGAGGGGGGAGGTCAAGGTGCAGAAGAGAATTAAAAAATATCATCTTTCTAAAACTAAGAAACTAAAATTTGAATTTTAATCAAACCCAACTCCCCAATTTTTTTGAGAACGAGTTAAAAAAAACTAAAAGAAGAAAATAATAATTAGTCTTCTTTTCCTTCTTCCACTACCTCTTGAGCACCCTAACAAACAACAAAGCCAATTTTTCTTTAAAAAATAAAGTGTGCATCTTCACAATCAAATATGCATCAAATTCACATCAGACACCAACAAAACTTCAAAATTTGTATCCATTATCTCAGCTACCAGGACAAAGTTGTTCTCACAGCCAGGCCTCTTGGGAGCAATATTATCATGGTGCACTATGTCCCCAGCAAAACTGAAAGTGATAATCATCATGAACACAGACCAAAACACAGCACAGGAAGCTCCATGTGAAACCATGTTGGTTCGAAGTGTTGAGAAGCCAGATTCCAGATGCAAATTTGAGGAAGGAAACCAAAAGGGGTTTTGGTGTGAAGGGTAAAGATTATATCTTTGGAAAGAAAAAAAGAAAGAAAGAGGAAGAAGGTACAATTGGAATTAGGGGTGAAGGGAGAGAGAGAGAAGAGAGACACATAGTTTTTAACTTTATTTATTTACTCAATTTGATTAATTTAATTTATTAAGTTAAATTTAATTTAGCCATTGGGTGTTTGTGTCTGTCGAATGTAGGATGGGACATGAGAAAAACACCTCCTGGCAACCGTTGAACTAAACTTTCCATTTGTTCTTTGCTGTTTTGCCCACGACCTTTCTCCCTGCGTGATGTGCACTTCCATGAAAATGATGTGACAAAAAAAATATAAAATTAAAAAAATAATAAATTACAAATAATGTGTGAATTTTAACTAAGTGATATCAATGCACTTTTCTTTAGAGTTTAAATTTCTTGAGTGATATATTAGTATAAATTTATGTTTAAAAATATAGATGAATGAAAAAAATATTTAGTTCTTTCCCTCACATCAAATTTTACTTGAGGACTTTATCACTCTATATAACTTTTTAAATGATCATAATTAATTTAAAAATTAAAATTATAAGTAAAAATTAAGTAAAGTTTATAAATTTTAATAATTTTTTATTATACTTGGAAGGTATATTATAAATTAATAGCATTTTTAATCAATGTAAACAAAGTCTATATTATAAAAGAAAAAGAAAATAAAATAAGATTATCCATGTTAAAGTCAATGATATGTGTTATTATCAACATTATTGATCACACGTACATGTTGTTGGTACGAATGAGTAAACTACATTATCAGTTTATATTTTTTTTATTATATTATATCTAAATTCAAAAACTCTTTTAGAAGATAATTCTTCACATGCATAATTCTTAAAAATGAATCAAAATCACCTTTTAATAGAGTTTATTTCTTTTTATTTGATGAAATATTTGTGTTTTTTTATTTATAAGATAAGATGTTATTTACTAGTTGCATATAAAGTGTAAAAAAATGTTACTATATAATCAATATGGTAAGTATTGACTTTGTGACACAGGAAAGTGTTAACTAACATAGAGTTGTTGATATAATTTTTTATCTGTAAAAATAATATTCAAGTTTAATGTAATTTTTTAAAGTATAAGTTATTTCTTTTACATTAAAATAATTTTTATAAAAAAACATTTATGTAAATGAGTTTTATTAAGGATGTTTTGGTATTTTTTATCGGTGTTCAACATTGTGGAACACAAGGTTGACATGAGCACCTCATAATTTGACTAAATCATAACATAAAATTTTGAAGTTTGACTTTTGAGATTTTGTCTTCTTATATCTCAATGATGTTTTCATGTGAGGCTTGTTTTGGACTTGGACCTTTAATCATAATTAAAAATACAAATAATTTTAACATAAATGAACTAATAGACTTTGGTTTGTAATTTTCTTTGTCAACAATATAATATAATATATATATAACAAAATTAGATAATCCAATAGAACTTTTGTAAATTTTTAGGATGTTATGAAAACAACTTTGCTAAACACAGTATAGACACACATCACAAAATCAATCTTGTATTTTTGTTGAATACTATAGTATCATGAAAGTAGTTAATTGAATTTAGGTTTAGTTTTTAAGTTATTAATTATGTGAGTATTTTAATTTCTTTTTATTTGTTAATTAATATTTAAGAACATACCATTTTATCACTCAAATGTAAGAAAATGCCTACGAAATTAAAATTAAAACAATACAAATATTTAATATATTTGAAAATTTATAAAAACAAATATTAATGATTTTTATTTAGGAAGATAACTTAATATTTGTTTACTTTTTTTGGATTTAAGGAAAAGTGAAAACAAATTAAAAGAAGAGAAAAATGGTGAACAAATGTTTTCTGAATTAAAAAGAGAGAGTGTATACTAAAAAATGAAGAAAAAAAACTGTAAATAATATGTAACAAAATATTTTTTGTATTAATACATTTTAAAAAAATTATCAAAAAAATTAAAAATATAAATTAAAATTAAGATGATTTTTAAAATAAAAAATATATTATAAATTTTTAATAAATAAAAAATTATATTTCAAAATAAAAATATATTAAAATAATTAAATTAATAAAATATAAAAATTAATTTTATTTTATTTTAGTTTTATATTAAATATAATTATTAATAAAATGATAGTCCTTAATTTTATGTGAGTGAAGTCCTTAATTTTATAATAGTTTTAAAATTACAAAAAAAATAAATTCATCTTTATGGAATAAAGTAACATTTTGTGTAACTACTTTATCAATTATTTTGTATAATTATTTTATTTAAATTTTAAAAAAATAATAACTACTCTACTAATTACAAAATAACAGAATAATTAAAATAAAATAATAATAAAAATTTGATATAAATAATAATAAAAATTTGATATAAATAAAAAATAAAAAATTATATATACTTAAAACAGTTAAAGAGAGAAATTTCCATATATAAGTATAAATTTAGTAGAGAGAGAAAAAAAACAGAGAATAAAAATAAGTTGGTAGAACAGAAATAAATTATTAATATAGTAACAATTAAAGGTATTTAATTGATTAGATTATTAAAGAGAGAGAAAATTAGAAGTAGAATGAACGTGGATGATGCGCGTAGCAAAGTTATAAGCAAAGTACAAATTTACCGGCTACCTTCTGAACGGGTCCTTTGTTTCCGTATGAACCGTACAGATAAGAGTGTTGTACGATCCATGAAGTTTGTGACTCTATCCACTGCATCATCTACCATCTTTACCCCTTACTCCTGTCTCTCTCTTATTAGTCATCACTTTTCTTTTTTAATTAAAAAAACAAAAGAGAGATACAAATTTATTTCTAAACAAAAATTAAAACTTTATTCTTTCCATTTTGTCTTTAAATTAAATTTCAATTTTGTCTATCTTTTCCCTTATTCTTCTTCTCCTTCTAATGTTTGTATTTAAAAGATACTTATCTAATTAAGTACAATTATATGTATATTTTATCTTTAATTTTTTTTAATCTTTTCTTCAACATCATCTTAAAACCTGGAATAACAAGTGCTTTGTTAATATTTCATCAACAAATATTTAGTTATAATAAAAAATCATTATTAAAAAATTAATAAATATTGTATATTTTTTACAAATATGTTTCACATTTATAATATATATATAGTAAAATTATTTCACACTTTTCAATGTATTTTTTTTTTCACTTGCATACAAAGTTAATCTCTTTTCTTGTCTTCGTGTTTAAATGTTATGTCTTTTATTTCTATTTATATCTCTCCAAACATTATTTCATTCATAATTGGACTGTGCTTGCAATATTTGCGAGCTAAAAAAAATCCTATTGATTTTAAGTTTTGATTTTTCATGGAACTTTTATTCTTGAGAAACCATTATTTGCAATTCACACATTTTTCACATAAGAAAAAATATTTGAACTTGTGTTTTTATTGTTGATTGGAATAAATTTGTCTTCGAATTTATGTGATGATTTATCCATTCTATTACATTTATTAATGTTTTGATGTTTATGTTAACTCTGAACTTGCCACTGGCTTACAAAGTCAAATTAAGAAGCAGTTTATTTTTTCAATTACAAAAAACATAAAATTATCTTTTTGATTGATTAGCGTTTTTAGTTTGGTTAAAACATTTATTTTAATTTTTAACATGTTTGTTTCCACAAATCATCATCTAACATAAAAGTTATTGATTTTTTTTTTATAAAAACTCATGAAACTAGATATCTCGATTAGGTTGACACATCAAGTAACAACAATTATTTGTTAGCACATAAAAAAAATATAATTAAAAGAAAAAAAAGGAAATACAAAAAAATATGGGGGACGACCAAAACTCATATATTAACAAAAATGGTACATAGGTAATTTATATCTATTAATAAAGAACTCTAAGAAAATACTAGATGAAAGCCTATTATACTAATGAAAATACTTTATCTGAATAAAATTTAAGTTAACAAATTTATCAACACATTCATTTCCTTCACGAAAGATATGAGAAACCCTAAACCTGATTTTCCTACCGTAGTTAAGACAAATGTTCCACCTATTACAAAACATGCGAGGACACAGTAGTACTAAGAGTAAATGCAACACAAACTAAAGTCGAATCACATTCAAGCCATAAACTAGTACGACCCATCTTTTGAACTGATTTAATAGCATATATAACTCCATCCAACTTAGTAACTAAAGCAGTTTGAATATCAAGACAAACAGAAAAACCACCAATAAATTCTCTCATACTCCTACAAAAAATATCACCATAAGCAGCACCATCAATGTTTATTTTAACCCAAGTTGGAGAAGAAAACTCCCATCAAACAAGAAGAGGAAATATAATTTTACCATTACGAGTATTAATAAAAAAAGTTTAAGTACATTGAAATCAAACATATCATTTTACATAAAAATTTAGACGAATTACCCATTAGACAAGTGAAGATATTTGAATAATATCACATATGAGTAATTATGTTAGATTTCCGGTTAAAATTAATATTGAAATGTTTTAAATTGTTATGAAATTGGATGGTGTGAGGTGCTTAAATAAGCACTAACTTACCCTTATTTTATTATTTATTATATTTTAAAAACTGTGCTGCAATTATACTTAGCACACTAATAAATAAGTTTACAACTTCTAAAGCATAACAGAAGGAAAAAAAAATATACATTTTGTATATTATATTACATACTTCTTGTTTAAAGATGATTTGTATATAAAAATAAACCTTTGTTTTAGAATTCGAATATTTTGTAAAATCCTAAACTTGTAAAAATTTATATTATTGCATATATTAATACTTTTATAATAGGGCAATACATTTAATCTGGTATAAATTTATATGAGAAATTTTGATTATTTTAATTTAATTTCAATTTTTATTAATTCAATCCTATCAAATTGCCTTTTATTATTACTTTATTTTGTAATCCTTAACAAAATACACACACATATATAATTCCACTAATAAATATTTAAATTTATTTTTATTAATATAAAGACGTGTATATATAATTATAATTTATGTACATTTAGTATATATATATAAAATAAGGGTGGATGAAAGAGACCTGTGGAAAGGATTTAGTGATAAAGTTTGAAGGTTCCCTTGGGCATAAGACACCGACCCAACAATGTAGGGTCCTCACATGACCTTACCTTATGTATGCCAAACCATATCCATTCTCACATCTCACACGTATCAAATCCATTCACACGTGCGAACATTCACACCAGTGGGGCCCACAATGAATTTTGGCCCAATTACTCATTACTCATCACTCACCATAGATAGATACCAGCCCATTTACTTTCTGCCTTTTGAAAAAAATAGGAAAAAATTAAAATGAAAACATCCACACTTTTTAATTTGCTAATAATTCATTTTAATTTAGAAAATTGTTTAGTCACTAGAATGTGTTAATTAATTAACACTTCTATAATAACTTATTTACTTTCATAGTATTCTCAATATACCACTAATATGAACAACTATGATTGAATGAATTATTTCATTGAAAATTTAAATTATTACAAGAAAATCATGAAATAAAAACTATTTTTTAGAGACAAAAATAATGAGTTGCTATAGGACTAAATTAGAAATTATTTTAGAGATTAAAAAAAATTGGTTTCTAAATTAGTTTATATTATTGTTAAATGGTTTCTAAATTAGTGTTTAATTAGCCACCAAAGTTTTTGCTACTAATTATTTTCATTCTAAATTTGGTAGTAAAAACATTGGTTTCTAATTAGACATCAATTTAGAAACCATTTAACAATCATAGAAACTAATTTAGAAATATTTTTTTTATTCTTTAAAATGGTCTCTAATTTAGTCATTATAATAATTAATTATTTTTTGTCTAAAAAAATAGTTTCTATTTCATTATTTTCTTGTAGTGTTATTTTTAGTGATTTTTTAATCTTATTTTTTTACATATAAAATTTGAACTTATATAAAAAAAAAGTTAAGTTTAATATTATTCACATAGGCTACTTGTGATAAATACTTTATTTATAAAATTTGAAACTTTATCAAATTTTTAATTTATCTTTTAAAGTTCTAAAGTTTTTTTTTTTTTTAAGAGAAAGGAAAGTTGGTAATGGAATTTAAAATTAACTATGAAATATGACAACCACTATAGAGACTCATTCATGTCAAATTTGACTAATATACATAGTACAGCTAAATTAATCTTTCTGAAAGGAATGTGTTGTTTTTTTTAAGAATTAAAAAAGTAAAGTGCAATTTTGGTGCGTATATTATTTTAAAAGATAAATAACATCATTCTACATTTATACATTTTTATTATTTAGTTATAAAATATTGTATTTTTTTAAACTCCTACGATCTAATTTTTTTTTGTTTTTTTTATAAACAGGAGATATCATGCTTTTAACACATTCTTATTTTTAAAGTTCATACGATTTCTTTAATTATAAGAAACTCATTTATTTTATCATTAAGATGTGACTTAATATTTCTTATACAGGTAGCTTTACTTTAAAAAAAATTAAATAACAAAAATATATTATACATTTAATTATATCATTGGTAAACAAATAAAACTCTTTTTAAGTCTGAAATAAAATCCACACCCACCAAAAATAATGCAATTAAACAACAATGTATTTTAAATGTTATAATTAATTTTAATTTTAATTCACATATTATATAAATTTTGGATTTTTTTTTAATAATCTATAGTTTTAGTCTTTGATGAATTTTTTTATACAATTTCAATTATTCAATTTCAATTACTAAAGCGAGAAAATTCACACTTTAAACAAAAATAGGTGAAAATTTGGGTTGTTCTCGTATCTACTTTTGCTTAAACAGAAATTTTTTTCTCAAACGAAAATAGTACTGAAATTAAACTTGTTCTTAACCTAATTTTCACTCAAACGATCAGACTTTCACTCTAAGTAAATCTATTTTCCCTCAAGTTAAAAAAATTTAGAACTTTGAAATTTTCTTTTAAAATGTTGTTTTATAAATGTATGTTATTTTAATTAAATTTATGTGAAATTTTATTTATATATACTAAAGGTAAATAAAATTGAAGAGTAATTGACACAACAACACTCACATCTTTGTGAAATATGAATAAGATCTTTATTAATTCTTATAACTTTTGTTGGATATATTAAACCGTGTAAATTTTGATAGTGCAATTTGAACCTGTTTAAGATATTTGAATATTATGGGGAGACAAGGTTTATCAGAAAGTGGATTCTGCAATCTGCAATACACTCTTTTTTTCTCTTCTTTTCTCACTTCAATATTCAATTCTTATCCATAACACAAAATACATAACTACATTTTTACTTTACTTCTAAAATTCAAACTTCAAAATCCACCTTATTAAGCTGTCAATATCACTATCTGCATAATTCCATATTCACTCCAATCGTTCTTTCATCTATAAAAACATAACTAAATGATTCAAATTTGAAGATATTTTCATTTTAATCATTAAGTTCATAAAGATAAATTATCAACACAAAAATATGGCACTTTTACTCAATTATTTTATCACTGTTTTGTATCTAGTGTTCACCAACAAGTAATAAGTAATTATTTGTATTGTGGAATCCTTGAGTTTCTCCACAAATAAAAACTTTACAATATTTTGAAGATTTACTATCTCAAACCCACTCATGAAATTAATGCAGACTGACCCTATAATGGTATTAAAAGTGTTTTGGGTGGTTACGCTACTATTTATTAAACTTTAATTTGTATCATTCTTTTGTACTTAAGGTGTAAAGTTATTATTTTATTCATTTTCTAATGCTTCAATAAATTACTTTTAATGGAACTGAAGGATTAAATTAATAGGTAGGTAAGCATATTTTATCAACATTAATAACTACCAGTTACTTTAAATTCTTGATGACTAAAATATTTAAAAACTAATTTATAAATTTTACTAATAATAAAAATTATTTTAAATACTGATAATTTTTATAATCTTTAAAATAATATTTAAATTAGTATATAGTAACTCATTATATGTTTTTTTAAATTAATTATGTCTAATATTATAACGTACTAAAAAATTAGATTTGGTTGCATGTTGGTTTTACTTACATATAAGTTATATATTAAACATATAAATTGTATAATATTTGTTTGATGATATTTATGGATATTAAAGTTTATACAAAGTTAGAAAAACTTTTATTTTCTGATGAAGATGCAGCTTTTTAAGGATATTCTGTTTGAATTCTTCAGGATGGTATTAGAATGTTTGTGGAATCCAACACTATATATAATAAATACCTTAATATATATATATATATATATTATTATTTTTGTTCAAAAGTGATTCAATGAACCAATATTTTAATCCCCACTATGAGTATTATATTATATATATTGAAAACTATGGTAGTTGATATAACTACCATACCTTTATTCTGTTTCTGATCCCAACGAACCAGTGGAACTATAACGTATGTATCAATTTATAAAGGTTTTTCCAAATAGAAAATTATAATAGTGGCATATAAAACTGACATAAAAATATGTTAATTTATATTTTTTGCTTTAAAAAAAATAAAAAATAAAAAATATTTAATAGAAATGAAAAATAGCCCTCCATTTTTTTTTTCCTTTAAAATTCAACAACCAATTTGTTAACTTTCTTGTGTCCATATTCTTGTTTGTGCAAAATCATTGTTTCTTCTTTTTATAAAGTCATAAACTTTAACAACAATAATGAGAATAAAATTGAATTTATCCATAAACATCCTTAGATGCTTTTCTTCTCTTTATTTATAATTAGTATGCACCCTTTTCAAGTTACAATGAATGGAAAGAAAGAAAAAAGGTGCAATTGGTTGAATCCAACCTTTTCTTGAAATAGCTTTTGGTCTCTTTCGGTATGCATTAAAAAAGGCACAAAACATTACTAGTTAGAAAGAAAATTATATTTTTTAAATGAAGTAATTTTAAAATTTTTAATAATATTTTTTTTTATGTAATGACAAATGATTATTGTTATTTCAACTGAGATGTCAAGTAGTATAATGATGTATAACATGTAAGTTTTTTATATAAAAAAAAAGTAATTTTGAAATTATATTAATCAATTTACAATTATTAATTGATACCTTTTAATTTTAACATTTTCCTTTTTTTTATATAACTTCATCTCAAGGATATAATAATTGTCCTGTAATAGTTCATAATAGTTTAAAATTAAAACCCCTAAATTCAAGCAACTAAGCATAAAACATATATTAATGATGGCTGCTAGATATATATGTTTACAAATGTATTAAAAAATGTTGTTTTGGTCAATAATTTATATAGAAAATATTGATAAATATATTGAAAATGTTGACTAGAAGTTCTAATAAGTGATTAAAGCCACGGGCCAATTTGTAGACTTTCACCAAAAAATAATATTGACTGAATAACAGTAACTAACTTTTTTGAATTGTTAGGTATGTTGGATATCAAAATATTTTTTTATTTAATAATAATCGAAATATTTCTATTTAAACCAAAAAATAATAATTATTTTATTTAAATAAAATATTTTAAAAAATGAAAAAAAGTAATGTATATTTAAATTTCTTGAAAATGGTGAAATTTCCTATCCATTCAATTGACATTGACATTGGAGACCAAAAGTATCTTTCTCTGGAAAAAATCTTGCTGCAGTGAAATGGTAGGACCGTTGTTGACAAAGTATCTCTCATATTTAACGCTACTATAGACAAATAACTCAAACTTGTGACAATTTATTCATATGCTCGATTGTCTTCAAAAGTCAGAATAAGTGCACAAATTATGCAGAAAAATTAGCTATTTAAAATGGTTTTCTGTGTAGTAATCAACAATAAACTTTCACATGTAATTGTGCCCCTTTAACATGTAATTAAAAGTTTGATTTTCAAGTTAATACTTGTAGGTAACATTTGTTTAGAAAAGTTAATCTCTTAGTAAATTACAGTATACCAAGATAATTTGTCTCTGACTTTGAAATAAGAGATGCCCATTTGAAATTGGTTCTGCACATGAATATTGTAAGTGTCTCTCAGTAAGCAGTTTAAGTAAACACATTCAGTAGTAAAGTTCACTTTGAATGAAGTTAAAACCAACTTTTTGTAAGGTTATAAGCTACTTTAATAACATAAATCAGATGCATTTAAGCTTTTCTGACAAACATTCCCTTTTAGAAAAATTTTAATCTCTTTTCACTGTGTTACTATTTGCTTCCGATAAGTCCATACAGAAAAGGATAACCAACCACATCATGGCCATTTGAGATTCTCATTTAAGTTATAACACTGTTGCTTGCTGCTATCAACTTTGGATAAATCTTCAGATGAGTCAACATTTCCTTATATAAAACTAAACCACAAAAGAAAGATAATCACACAAAGAACTGTTCTGATATATATCTTATATAATGTGTACTTTACAACTATTGTAAGATAATCACGTTGTTATCTAACCTATACAAGGGGATAGGTATAAAGTGTGAATGAAGAACCTGAACAAGCTAACAAAATGAAATGACAACTTTCTTTTGTAGATATGTTTATACAGTTCAATCAAAATGGGAGAAAAATAATGCACTTGATCAGTGGTTTTGAAGCCAATCCTGGATTGCAGAGCGAAGAGCGCGATTGGGAACAAGATTGTGATGTGCAAGCTTACTATTAGTCATTGGTGAGTTGTCATTACCACCATCAAGCCATCCTCGTATAGCCTCAGCTTCATAAGTAAAACCATCTGCAGCTACATGTGGATCTCGCATGACTTCCTGCAAAGTAGGAACACATGCAGGGAGGATTTTCTTAGATAGCAGTTTTGTATTCAAAGACATATCATTCCATTAATTGGAAAATATCTTGCCAGATAAGAAAATAAAGATATAAAGAAGGTATTTGACTCTAGAGTGAGCAACTCACTTTAGAAGGTAAAATAAGCAATCTAAGCCGTGAGAAAATTTTCAGTTGATATATCTATACATCCATGATTTGTTATGCATGTGAACGTAATATTCATCACTGGTTTTCTGATCATAGACTGAAACTACCTACTTTATCCTATAACATGCGTCCTTAACTTTAGAGGTGTTGAATCCTAAAAAAGGGCAACACTGTGAAGCTGTTTCCAGCATCTGAACCCCATGACCTCCGGGTCAAAAGGCAGAAATCTTACTTTTTTTTGCATCAAGCTCGGTCGTGAGTGAAGTAAAAATGTTTGAGAATAAAGTAACTAAAGAAAGAAGAATGGGAAAATGAAAGCTTGAAATTTTGGTCAACTTTGAAATGAAATGAGAAATGGAATGAGTTTCATTTCCTTAGACAAATGTTCAATGGGGCAGAGGCAGAGATTCTACAACAGCACGAGGGCATCACATTTTAAAAGCCTAAACTCAAAAGAAAGGTAGACAGAGCTAGTTAGTTACCTGGAAGATTGGGCAAATAAAATATGATGGATGTTGTGAAAGTCCTTCAGAACTTAGTCCAAAGGAGTTTGTGCCTCCAGAAGAAACCCTCATTGCATCAAGTATCCTCCAGACATCAGAATAAAGATCTGGCCGGCTCTTTCGGTTCATATCGCAACATCTCAAAGCCAGGCGAGCCAATTGTTCAGCCTGCACAAATGGCCAGTCTCCAGCCAAAGGATCCAATAGGGATTTCAACTTTCCAGTGTCTAATGCATATTTCACTTCCTTTGTTATTCCCAAGGCTGGTCTCCCAGTCAACAATCTCAACAATATGATTCCAAACGAATAAACATCTGACTTCGGAGTAAGTTCCCCTGAGGCAAGAAATGCAGGATCCATGTAGACAAATGTTCCTTTTGGGTCAGTTTTCCAAAACTGTGTAGAATTTCTACTGGAACTTTCATAGTTTGATAATATACGACATATTCCAAAGTCACTAAGCTTGCTAATAAGGTTTGCATCAAGCAGAATGTTGGAGGGTTTCAAGTCACCATGCACTATGCTGTGAGGTTTACTGGAATGGAGAAAGATGAGGGCAGAGCATAGTTCAGTGGCAACGCGAATTCGAGTTTGCCATGATAATGGAGGGGTATTATCCTTGCAGGCAAGGCGATCTTCAAGGCTTCCATTGGGTAAATACTCATAGACAAGAGCCCATGCATCTGGGCAGGCTCCAATGAGTGTGATAAGATTGGGATGCCTTAGCTTGCTCAACACATCAACCTGATACAGAACCGAAAGTGGGGATGAAAATAACTATCCTTTTTACAAAAATTTAGCTTATAAACCCTTCATTCATACCTTTAGAGACAAGATTGATAATATATTATTATACCAAGAACCAACAAACACAAGTTCCAAAAGAATATGCAAAACATGAGGAGAAATTAAAAAATCTGTTAATTTTTTGCTGCTAACTCTTCTCACAGTTTTTTTTTTCTGATATCAGTTATCTAAAATGTAATCTGCAAGATACAAGAAAGATCAGTTAAGGCCAAATTTATTTTATTCTTGGACTTTCACACAGGGTTTTTCAGAAGTGCTACATCCAGCACACCAAAAAGTTATCAATGATTAGAATAAGATGTTTAAACTGTCATATAAAAGTCAAACCACCTCACCTCCTGTTGAAACTCCAAGGGTCCTTGCATGCTGTCAGAGTGCAACATTTTTATAGCCACCTCAGTGTAACTCAAGACACCTTTAAATATACTTCCATATCCACCTTGTCCAATTTTTAAGGATGGATTGAAGTTATTTGTTGCTTCTTTAATCTCTGAAAAAGAGAATTCTGAGAAAAATTGAGGGACATGGGAGCTTGAGGCCTCTCCTTGCTTTTTTCTCAAATCTTCAGCCTCTCTCAATGCATTATCACGCTGAATCTGCAATTCCTCTCGTTCATTCTTGTAGCTCTGTAACAGATCCACAGCAGATACAATCTTCTGCTCCAGCTCCTTTATAATAAGTTCAGATGATGCAATCTGACTCTCCAGAGACGCCTTCTGATCAAGGGCGAGGTGGAGTTCTTCCCTAACTTTGTCTCTCAGGCTCTTTGCATTCTCAAGATCTTCTTTTTCTTTCCTAAGTTCTTCCTCTGCCAATTTCCTCAGGTTCAACTCCTCTCTATATAAGCTTTCAGAAGCTTTAGCCTGTCAATTGGGCAGTTCAAACATTGATAAGGATTAGAGGTGGCATCAAGCTGCAACATTGGCCTATCACTAGATAATACAATACAACTTAAAATGATTCCTATTGTTAGGAACTCAGATTAGAAAATAGAAGAAAGAAAAGAGAGATTGTATTTCTTGATCGCAAAGGATATGGGAACAGGAGGGATAACTCTCCTCCATGGATTTTTCCTTTTACAAACAACAGATGCTCAATTTACAAATGAAACAAATTTGAATGAATATCCTTCCCCTTCAGTTCTATTTATCTGTTTAGTCACTACTTTAACTAACACTCTTTTGCCCAATGTCCCAGCACCAATTCATTCAATTGAACATTAGCATTGATTAAGGTTGCTTTGTACTTTCTCCTTCCTTGTTTAACTAGGGACTGATAAGTGCTTTCCCACTGGATACAAACAATTGACAAACCACATTATAAACATGGTCATCTACGTATTGAAGAAGTGAAATAAGCACTCAACAACCAAATAATTACCTTGCGTATAGCTTCAATGGCTTCTTTTTCAGCATTCCTACGCCTTACAGTTTCTTTATACGCAGTTAGCGAAGCATCCTCAGCCTCAGCCATAGCCTGTTGAAGCTGGTCATAGATAGTATCATCTATTCCACTGTCCTGCTAGTGTTCAATCAATTTGTCTTTAAATATCAGCATAAACGTGGGGAATTAAAACTCTTTTCCTCATTTGCCAATTTACAAAGTAAAAATGCCTCATCAATTGCAAACTTTACAATGCAAAAAATATGAACATGCTCTGTAATAGGAAGTCATTGCTGAAGTAGAAAATAATATTTGTGCGTACCACTGTACTAGGAGGAGATGAATGATGAAGATCCTCTATGACCAGCTGACTCAAAGTCAACTCTAATGCATTCTCACTCCTTTCAGTAATCAATCTTGGGGTAGCTAGCTCAACTGCACTATCAGAGCACATTGACAAGCCAGAAGGACTCATCCTTGACAGCCTATCTGATTCATCAGAACTTACTTCTGTACCCATCCTGTCACGTGGAGTTGAAAACCCTTCAGTTTCTTCTGGAGAAGAAACAGCCGGAAAGCTTGCTCCATGTCCATCACTGACAGACCTTACTCTGCGTAAAAATTCTAGTGCATGATTGGTTAGATTTGCTCGGCGATCTTGCCCCAGTGTAACAGACTGTGATCTGAAAGTTCTCACAGAGTTTGGCACTTGCTGCACCAAAGGAGATGCAACCTCTACATTACCTTCATTCAAACTCTGATCCCTGTGTTAATATGTTGCATTAGTAAATCAGTACCAGAAATGATCTAATCCAAGTGCAATGACACTATTGTGGGGATGATTTTAGCACAATAATACAATACAAGTTCGTTAAATCTAGAAACAAGCTATTTTAAAAAAGAATTAGAGCTTAAAAACTCAAAAAAGAATATTAGGAATTGAACTTTATTATTTGATCATATGAATAGACTATATATATGTGGAGAATAATCCTAATATTTATAGGCTATAGTTTTGCACAATTACAACTAAAAAAGGAAAGTAAATAACAGGGTAAAAAAAAGTAAATTCACTACAGTTCCAAAGGCTGCGGGTGAGCTGGATAATGGTCCCAATAGTGAGAGGGGAATCAAATAAGCAGAATGGGACTGGTTCAGTGTGGAATACCAGCCCAGGTGGCGTCGCATAGAGGTCATGCACTGGAAAAACACCCCATAAAGAAAACAGGCTAGAGCATTCGAGGCTGCTTTTGGTGGGGCCTTTGGAGGTCTAGTTGAGCTAGGGAATGTGCAGCTCCTGGTAGAGTGAGTCAGGAAGAAACCGGTGATAGTGACAATGGTGGCAATGAGTTCCGATGGCAATTAAAGTGTTGGATCTAAGTCCTGAATGCAATGAAGGGGCTATATACATAATAGACGAATAAAGTCAGTTGCAACAATGACATCTAGGGTTTGAATGTTGAAGCATAGCCCCAAGATCCGAAGCTCTTATACCATCTTGAGAAAGGAGATTAAGAACTGGATATTATTTATTATAGGGAGATTCATGAACATTTACAGGCTACATGATTAAAGTTAAAAGTAAAAGAAACTAAAGTACAAGGAAATAAATATAAAATAGAAACTGAAATAATGAAATGAGAAAAAAAAATGTGCTCAAACATAGTATTCCCAGGACTACACACCTTCTTTCGTAATTACATTTATCTTTCATAAGACACTATATACACGAATATCAAAACACATTAATCTTTTTGGATTTTGCATACCTTGTGTGTATAAGGTGCCCTTTGCAGATAAACTGTATGTGACAAGAAGCTGGAGCTTGTTTACACACATAGATGGCTTTCTTAGACCTAAGGTCCATCATTTTCCTGCAATGTCATGCATCGAAACATAATGGTTATTTCATCAAAACAAACAGATATAAAAATGAGGAAATTATCAAAAGATACAACTAGTTGATCGTCAGAACAAACAAAAGAGAGCATAGTTTCTGCAAAATTACATGTGAATATGGTAAGGGAATATGATATCTCCAGACATCCAAAACACTTTGAGAAAATAGAATCAAAGTGGAGAGATATAAATCCAGCTAAAATAGTCACTGAACTAGATCAAATAAAATTGGACAGGCTTCTCCATTAACATTTTTAGGAAAAAAAATAAGGAATGAATAAGTTTCTCCATAAGCTAATTGGTAGAAGCTCTCATGTATATCTTCCCTAAATTCTTATTTTAAACTTGTACATAAGTTAATTTTAGCTTATGAAGAAGTTCATTTCATTTTTTTTATTTTTTTTCTCTTCTAAAAGTGCTTATGGACTTATCCATTTTTCTCTTCTAAAAGTGCTTCTGGACTTATCCAAACAATCGTGATTCACTGAAAAACTCCACCCCAGAAAGTATGGCTATTTGCATGCTTTCCACAAATATAGCAATTTATTTATCTTATTCCTTACAAAAATAACCAGCATACCATCTTCGATACTTTTTACATTATCATCATCAAATTTTGGGTAAAAATAAACAGAACATTAATGTGGTTGGGGAGGGGGATTATTTGGTTTCTTACCTATTATAGTACTTATCTGATGCTGCTCCCATTACAAGCTTTCGGATGTCATGCTGAGAGACAAGTTCTACAATTCCTTTTTCAATGCTATCCATTTCAATGTGCAGTTTTTCTTCTTGCACCTGTATCAGGAAAGTTATTAGTGCATATTAAATAACTTTCTAAATACACAAGTACATAGAATTAATATAGTTACCCTACCCCCATCCGTCGACAGATTTGAAGATATTCGTCTAGAGTCCTATGCATGCCTTGCTTTTCCTCTTCCCAGTATGCTTGAACCTGCTCCTCTCTTAGTGCATTTGCGGGGAATTTACCTCCCACTATTAACAAGAAAATGGATGTTTTAGACCATGATCATGTATGAACGAAAATACAGCAGGGCAGAGAGAATTTACAACGGTTACCATATATTAAACCCAGAGTTGTTTCCTCATAATAACTACTCTAGTAATAAACCAATACAACAAATGGTCAATTTGACAACTGCAGCTCAACATCGTCTTCAAGTTCATACTTTAAAACTCAAAGAAAACAAACATATGGATCTTAAAACTAGGTTTCTGAAGTTGCCCTGATTATTTCATGAGCCTTATTTGGTTCTAATCTGAAATCTCCTGATCATTTCTAATTGGCAATAGTGAGTGCACTTTAAAGTGCACCTCCCAACTTTAGAAGGGTCAAATCCATTGTAAACCAAAAACAGTTACACTGACCCCAAGTTGAGATAGTTTAGCTGATAGAAAATTTCATGATAAAGAACCAGGCAATTTAAGGAATAAAAGATAAACAAATACAGAGAAACATGGTATATACATACGTAGGGGGATCATTGTTGCACGAACATGAACATAAAGAATGCAAATCCTCTTTCCTCCAGAGTGTTGTATTGCCCATATCAGATTTAATTTGCTCTCCTTCACTTCTTTTGTCACAGCAACATAGATTGGCTGATCAACCACACCTGGATTAGGCTCCTCCAAAATTTCCCCACTAGCATCAGAAGGTGACCTCACAGAACCCATCCTTTGTGATGTTGCAGGCACGGGACTCACCACCGCCATGCTAAGAAATGCACTACTACAGTTGAACCACTAAAAAAATAAGAACTCAACTTTCTGTTTCTTTCTCCCAAAAAAATCTCTGTCTCAACAATTGGTTTTTATCTCCAAATAATACACAAACACCCACCCCAACTACCAAGCCCAAAAATTAATCATCACCAACTCTCTCTCTCTGCCAAGAAAAGGTTCAACTTTCTCCCAACAATTGGTAATTAGCTCTATATTTCCCGTTACCACTAACAAACCCAGAAATTAATCATCAAAATCTCTCAAACCCAGCAAAAATTCATTCTCTGGGACTCAGAAAACCCAACAAAACATCAAAATTTTCTCTGTCTGCAAGTTGCGGATGCTCAAGAAAACTTTCACCCTAATAACAAAGAGACAGAAAACAAAAACAAAAACAAAAACAAAACAAAACTTAACCTTAACCCCTTGTCTCTATCCCCAATACAATTCACAGATTCTTACACAAACTCATTGTTGTGGGAAAGGCAAACCATGAAAATGATATAAAGGAGAAGGCTTTGATGGTGTTGTTGAGAATTTGCGGTAATATGACAGGAGGGTCTCTCTTACTCCTTACCTTGAGAACGTATGACATGAAAGGAGTAACCTTGTGTTACCCTTCTCAAAATCATTGTACTGTAGCTTACAAACAGAATAAGCTCACCAAAACAATAATATTAGTTTGCAACAACAGATGGAAAGAGAATCTTCAATGTTTGACTTTACATTATTAAGTAGAAATTTTGTAAACAATATAAGAAAATGCTACACACATACCACCGATTTATTAGGTGCAACTGTAAGGAAGTGAGAATTGGAAAGAAAGAAAAAAGACAACTTTAGATAAATATAATATGAGATGCAATGAAAAGAAAGAAAACTAAAGAGAAATCATATAGAAAAATTTAGATGTTATGTCATCTTTTATAAAAAGATGAATTAGATGCATTACAGAGAAGTATATGTAATTAAAAGATAGGAAATTGTTGTAATGAGTTAGAGTACCAATGCATACTTTAGGATATTGTTGGAATTCGAAATAATTTTGATAGAGAATATATCAATTCACCAATTATCATATTTATATATGTTCTTGTCTTAATAGTTTATTTTCGTTTTATATTTTATCTTGATTTTTGTTTAGTATATTATTACCATATCTATGTAATTATAATTTTTTTATTAGTTGGTATTAAATAAAATAAAAAAAAATTTTAACACTAAATTATTTTGAGACATAAACATAAGTTTAAGTTCGTATATAAGTGCTAATTAAAAAAATATAAACTGAGAGACAAAATTTTATATTTGTTGAATCTATACCTATTTATACCTATATATAAAGGGGATTCCCCTCTTAACTGCTTTTCATTTTTTTTTTCATCTTATCTTTATATTAATATTTAATTTTATTATTGTATTATGGTCATTGTGTATACGTAGTGGAGACGGTTTTGAATTGAAAGAGAAGTGCAAGAGTAGTTTTGGATTGAAAGAGATGTGGAGGAACAATTATAAATTGAAAGAGATATGGAGTAGCGATTTGGTTTATTTTCAAAATCAGTTACATTTTATTAATATTTTATATATTAATATTATATTATATTTATATTTTATTCTTATTTTTATTATTTTGTAACTATTTTTTTATATATAATTTTTTTAAAATAACAGTTAAATATAAAGATAATTCTCCTAAATAACTGTTTTTTGTTATTTTGTAGTTAAATATAAAGATAATTCTCCTAAATAACGGTTTTTTTTATTTTGTAGACAGTTTTGAATTTAATTTTCTATTTGTTGTTTTTCTTTTTGAATCAACGGTTTTTTTATTTTATTTACGAAATAATTTGAATCAGCAGAACTGTTAATTTATTTATGAAAAAATTTAAATAAAATATATTATTATTTTTTCACTTTTTATTGAATAGTTACTTATAATTCCATATTTGTTATTATGGTTCCTACTATGTTTTTATTTTTTTTATAACAATTAACTATACCACTATTCTTTTTTGAGTTTTCTCTGAGATAATGTCATAAAAACTTTGTGCTGTGTAGATTTGAAAGAAGCAACAGGAAGAAATTTTATCTAATCAATTCTTTGAACATAATAACATGTTTATTATGCAATTATTATTATAACGATTGTAATGTGTTATGTTTGTTTGAAATCTTAATTTGTACTATTTTGGATGTGTGAGTCACAATTTAGTTGTTTGTTGATGATATAAGAGAGGAAACTTGTTTGTTGAGATTGAAAAATTGAGGTTTTTTTTATGGAAAAGTTTGCCTCAGTGTTTATATAACTCGAAGTTGTGCAATATTCACTCAAGCAATACCTTTTTGCTCAATCAAAAATGTGATTGTGCTTATGTGACTAAGGCAGTGCATTTTTTCACTAAAGCAAGACAAGAAATGCTCCATAAAAAGTTGAATATGTTTTAGTTCAAGCGAAAAATTTTAGCTCAAACAATTTTATTTTTTTTTAACTCAAACGAAAATAGTTTAGTGGAAAGAGAATCAATTTTGATCAATTTTTACTCAAGCGAAACTGAACCAAAAATTTTGGGTGTTTTTGGACCTCTTTCAAGATAAATTTGAGAGAAAACAAATTCTTAGTTATGAACATGTCCCATAATTTATTATTTATGTGTGAGGTCGAGTAGAGTCCATGGTTGATGTCCATGATATACTAAGAAGTGTTGATGAGATGTTTTATATATGGGTGCATTTAGTGTTTGTCAAAGCATATTCAACGAGATCTTAGGTTTCACGGGTGACCCAATCATGTAGATAGATGTGTCAAGTGGTGAAGATATGATGAGGGAAACTTTGAGACTACAGTGAGGTGGATCAAATTAGAGTATAATCAAACATAGTTCAACCTTATAAATAGGATAATCAAATTAATCGAAAGTACCAACATACTACGATGTGACCCACATGTGTTAGTCTCTAAATTCAAACATGGTAGTCTTCTATTTCAAAAGATGTTTTAATTACATGTTATAATATAATTACATGTTATGTTTTATTAGCCAAAATTAATATTGTACATTATATATTATTATAGCAACAATTTATAAAATGTTAAAAAGCATGTATATTGAGTTTTTATTTATATATTTGATAATAAATATTTATTAAAGTTATGTTGATAATTTTCTTTATAAAGAATTATGACAAGTATGATATCAAGTTTTCTCTTCTTATCTTAAATTTATTTATTTTTCTTTCTTTTACTTATAATTTGAATTAATTATATATATTTTTGTGATTAAAATATTTTTGTTTGTATATTTCAAAAGGATTACTGATCCTGCCTGTTGACCAAGACGTTGGAGCCTTGCCTCGTCAAATCTGGATCGACTTCTGCACCGTGTTAGCTTCGGTCCTTCGCCTTGATTCACCTCAAGAACCTGCAAAAGACAGAACGGCGCCGCTGCGGCCGATCACGCTCCGACGCCCAAGTCGGCAACTGAACCACCAAATACTAAGAGAAAACTCAAGAACTCTCAGGAACCGTGCAAAATTCTCTCTCAACGTACTCAAGTTCTCGCAAGCGTAAAGAAGTAATCTAAACGTGCGTACCTCAGAAATTCGTTAGAATCTCTTATATACTTGTGCACTTTCTCTCTCCTGACAGTTACACATCTGGACACGTGGCTCGCATCCAGCTGTACACGTGTCACCATCTGGAGCATCCTTGACTTGGGCGCCACTTCTTACTCTTCAGGCTTTTGGCTAAGTTACTTATGCATGAAACAACTCAGTGCATAGCTGCCTTGGAGCGTGATCCCTTCTGCGTGGCGAGTACGGGTGCCTTCATACACACCTTCCCTGTGGTCTCGCCGGCCGCCTCCATGATCTACCTCTCTTGCTTCGTCGTGCATGTTCAAGGTAAGTTGTTCCCCGACCTCAACCTCTGGCTAGCTAGGGAATGACTATCTGACGACTTTATCCTCTGCTTCGAAAGCCTGAACAAGCTTCTATGATTCTTATCTGGCGATGTCCTTCTCTTCGGCGATCTCTGATCACTTGGTCGTCTGGGTTCGCCTCCGGCGACTTCATCACAAACCTGGTGGCCGCCGGTTTAGGTATGCTAGAGATCGGAGCACGTCAACTTAAGGACTGACGACTACACGAGCCCCCCGACTTCCTTCCCTTCTGCCAGCCATGGGCCCTGCTCAACACGCCTACATAATAGCTTGCTGTCACGTCATCACTTCCGACTACCAGGGCGGTACAATTACAATTGAATAATGTTCATCCAAATTAGAGTTTGTATCAAGCTAATCTAAGATGAGTAATTCTTGAAAGGTAAATAATTAGTTTACTTTAACTTTGTGTATATTTTTAAAAAACTCTATCTGACTATAGACATATACTAACAATTTGCATTTAAATATAATAAATTTTAAGTGTATCATACATTCCACAAGTTTATAAATATGTGAAATAAGAAAAATATAATTTAAAAAATGTTAAAAGAAAATATTTTTGATGTGATTAAGCAAACTATCATAGACAGAAAAAAAGTGAATAATGAATAAGTAAAAAGATGGACCCATTTTGAATAGTCCATTATGAAGATAGCTATAATCACAAATGGTATCCCAAGTTTTTATAAAATAAATTTAATTTTTGAAATCATGCTCTAAAACGTATTAAAATTTTAACATTTCCATAACTTTATTTAAAAAAAAAGTTAATATGTATTGGTAACCATAGTCTAAAAAGACATGGTTGGAAGAAACCTACTATAAGTGTTAAACATGTTTGCAATGAAGTTTAATTATCAATAATAAAATTGATAGATATTTCATATCAATACTATGATGACAAAAGATGTTGAACCATTAATTAAAATAATAAAACTTTAGCATTTAATCAACTATAAAAATGATTTAATTTAATATAAAAGCTCATAAGAAAATGTCAAAAAAGTGAAAAAAAAGTGAGAGTATATTTTTTAAAATAAAATTTAAATTCATAGTATCAAGATATTTTGCATAACATTTTTTTTTTTATTCATGCACATTTAAAAAAACATGAGAAATGCCCCAATAAATGCATAAAACTATTCAAAGTAAAACTATAACGATTCCAAGATGGTCCACCTTCATTAATAACTGAAGACCAAGAAGCGTCACTGGAATGAAAGGATGGGCCCACGCGCTTACTTGGCGAGTAGGACTCTCATCAGTCTGTGAATTTCACCAACAGTTCCAAACACAGAAAATTATTGACTTTTCTCAAGGTTTGATTTCTCAGATTTTTAGAATATTTAAATTAAAATTATAAATTAGGATTGACTCTTCTTTTATTTTTTTCTATTTGGTACTTGGGTATATGAAGCTAATAAAAACATCATGGATTCAAGTGTTCTAAGTTATTTTAAGTGTAACTCTAAGGACCTAAAAGGTTGTTTAAGAGTAGAAATGATATAATAAAATAAAATATAAATATTTTATTTTTTAAGTATTAAATTATAAATAGTAGAAAAAATTAATTATTCAAATTTCAGAAAAACTACTATTTTCTAAAATTATTTTATTTTTTGTACTTCTTTTTAAATTTCTGAAAAATTGTGTTCATAGGGTTATGTTGAGAGTTGTTGAGTTTGAAACTTAAAGTTATTTTAAGCAAGTTAAAAATAAGTAAGGGAAGTTAGTTAATTTTTTTTTTATATCTAATTAGAGGTAGATAATTTGGTAAAAATGTGATGTGGTGAGATTGTATTGAGTTTTTCAAGGACTGTGTGTTGATTGATTTTAATTTGAAATAAATTTTATTTGAACTTTAATGATTTAAAATTGTTGTGTGTATTTATCTGTTTCATGTTAGAATAATATATGTGGAATAAATTTGGTTAAGTTGGGGTTGTTTTGAAATATAATATTCAATGTTTTGTAAAACATGAAGTAAAAACTTAGCCTGAATTAAATAGGTTAGGTTAAAATTAACATTGATGAGGCTGTTAGGAGTATCTGGTTATGCTACTTGTGAAAGTATTTTTCATGAGAGTATAAGAGAGTTTATTGGTACTTTTTCTGTGTTTCTTGAAGTTCAGATTGTTATGGTTGCTAAGTTTTATGGAGTTAAACATGCTATGGAGGAAGCTCTAAAGATGGGGCTTACTAATGTCTGACTTGAATGTGATTTTGTCTTGGTTTGTGTTGCGTTTACTGTTAGGACTAATGTTCTGTTTCGTAATCGATGGAATATTTGTCTTAATTACTGTGGGAAAATCAGGTTTAGGTTAATCATATTTTTCGTGAAGGAAATGCATGTGCTGATAAGTTGGTTAATTTAGGATTTATTCATAGAGAACCATTTCATTGGTATCTAGTCTGTTCTTAGAATTTTTTATGAATAGGTATAGTCTACCTATGTATCGTTTTTGTTAGCATATGGGTTTTGGTCTAGTCTCCCGTATTTTTGTATTTTCTTTTTTTTTTAATAATTTTTTTCCATGTGATGGCAAATGATTGTTGTTGCTTGAAATATTAGTCTAGCTGAGATGTCAAGTTGCATAATGATACTTAACATGAAAACTTTTATAAAAAAATAGGATCTGACATTATTTTGCATAATTTCTCTTTTTTTTGTAGAGTTGTTGGGGAGCAAATCTCTCGTTGGGCAAAATTTGTTTAATTTAATTAAAAATGAGAGTTTTGATCATTGGACGAACGGTTTAATAAAAGCTTATAGTGAATTGGTCGTTTGACGAAATTTATTTAGTTAAAAATTCAAAAGATTTGGTCATTGGGCAAATCAAATTCGTTGGACAGCTTATTTAAATAAAACTCTCAATGATTTGGTCACTCAGAGAGACAAACCTCATTAGGTGTGATGTTTTAATAAAAAACTATCAGTGATGTAATCACTATTTGAATAAAAAACTCTCAGTTACATTTCTTTTCTGTTGCATGTCAAATTATAAGTACAATGATATCTTTAAATAGAGATTATAAAGGGGCACAATGATTAAACTTATTCACTAAAACATGGTGTCTAGTCAGTTCAGCTTAATTGGTTTTGGCTTCACACTAAAAAAAAATAAAAATAAAAATGATTATATTGCAATATCCCTGTGGTATTGTTAGGATAAAAAAAACTTTGATGAGAATGTGAATAATTAAAACTAATTTGGAGCACTTCGTCATATTATCAAATTGAGAAAAGTGGTTATGTGGGTGCTAGAATGTATATTAAATATTACTGGTATGCATTAGTTATGATTTTCATTAAACTAGTTTTAACCTCACAAGTCAAAGATGATTTAGTTACCTTCACGTTTATTTCAAAATCAGTCAACAATTTTATGCTATAATAACTTGTAATGTTCAAATTAAGTTATAATGCACCATAAAAACATTAGGTCATAATTTGTGTAAATGTAACTTAACAATTCATGAGTTTTAAGCTAGGCAATATACTGAATTGAAGTTATTCGCATGGTTTAATACGTCATAATTTAATTATAGTTTTTTTAACTAATTATATATATATATATATTTTATATCTAATAATTAATTATCAAGATTTTATTTATTAATATTTTATATTTTAAATTAGTTTTTCTAAATTATTAATAGTTAAAATTCTGATAACTAATTTAGATACCAATTTATAAATTATTTTATAGATTTTTATTAATAATATAAATTATTTTAAATATAAATAATTTTTTAATTTTTAAGATAATATTTAATTTAATTAATATAATAATTAATTATTTTTTTTCTGTGTTACAATTTAATAAATTTCTTTGTAAATCACGATTATTTTTGCATTTGATATATTCACAATTTTCTTAATTAAAAAGACTATTTTTTCTTAATTTTGAAATTTTATTGAGCATCTTTAAAAGTCAGAACCTACCCAACTCATTAATTATTTTGTATTCTGTCAAGTTAATTCTCACATGCTTCTCTTTTCTATGAGTATAAACGTGACATATTTATTGAACTTTTATTTGAAAATATTATGTCAATAAATATAAAATATCTATTAAAATGCCACTGACCTGGGTTGACTCACCCGTAGGCATTGTTCCATTGACTCAGTTAATATTTTAATGTCTTTGACAGATAATATAAATTATTAATTGGGAGAAGGTACAATAAACTCCATCAATTATTATTGCAAATGAAAAATTAGATTCAATTTTTTTAATTAAGATATTGCACTAAGTGTCGAAAATTGAAAAAAAAAGAATTAAAAATCTCATTACAAGTATTTAACTATTTTTTATATAAATTATTAATTGATCAAATTAGTAGATATTTTGTACCAATTCCATGCTTTCACATTTAAAATAACACTGGTATCTTATTTACAATTATAAATTTTAAAACATTAGTATGTTAAATTCAAACTTTTATTTTACAATAACATATTTTAATATTAATAATTTAAAATAATATCCCACAAATATAATTGATTACACATCCTCTCATAAATTATATAAATATTATTTAATTATACTATTTTAAACTACATCTCATTATCGCAAAACTTATATATAGTGAAGAGAAATACAATTTCATTATTATTTTTAAATACATTGTCTTACTAAAATCATAAATGACTCAGTTTTATATTTATATTTTTCCATACTACAATTATTAACCCACAATAACACATCTTCTCTCTCCCTTCGCTAATGAAAGGGATTATTCTCATAAATATTTTTTTTTACACAAATCTTTTTCTATTAATACATCTCATTTTATTTATATCTCTATATAAAAAAAATTCTTCTCATAACCATTTTTTTATACAACTCTTCTTTGATTTTACTCTTATTAATAATATATTCTATTTTATTATTTTATTTTTAAAAATTATGAGAAGGAATATTTCCTCATTTCATATAATATAAAATTCATTAAATATTTTAAGGACCTAAGACACCATCTTTATGATAGAGATCTTTTTAGAGAATAATTCATTGTTTTCTTTTTATGTATTTAAAACACATGACCTTTTTCTTTATATCATAATGAATGAATTGAGAAGATTCAAAGAAATGAAATTATTATTTACTATACTTGGTCTCTGGGTTGAGATGCTACCCAACTATACTTCCTAAGTTATTCCACTGTTCGTCAGAGTTATTAAGAAGAGACATCAAAATTCTATGATTTTAATATGTAAAAACTTAGTTTTATTACATCATAATTAAAAAAATTACTAATACACTTCTTACTATACAATCACATAATTTAAAATTTCATCCAAGTTGTTTGAATTTAATTTATCATGCATGCATAATGGAAAAAAAATTATCCAAAACTTTACTTAACTAAGCTTGTATTACTTAAACTCCAAGTTAAAGTAAAATGTTGAATAAAGAAAATAGTATGCATGACATATTCAGTCATATATTAGCAAGGAATCTAGTATCCCTTTATTTTAATCAAACTTTGAATCATTAAACGTGATTAGGGTTTTTGTTTAAATTAGTTTTCTAAATCTTTGACTTTCCTACCCGTCAAATATACCATGCTTTTCTTACACGTAAGCCAAAAGGATGTAATTAGTTTATACCTGTCACTCTGTACAGAACATTATTGTTAATTACAAATATGTTGATCATGTTTTCTTTGTTCAAGACATAGATGTTGATAAAAAAATTGTTTCCTAAAATATGTAAATGATAATTTTTTTATTTTTTTTTTATAATTTTGAAATATAATCAAAGATAAGGTATGAATAAAAAATTATAAAGTATTTTTAACCGTCTTTTAAAAAATGAAATTTAAATTTAACTTATTATTGTAAAATTAAATTGGTAAGATAAAATTTACACTCACTTATATACTTTAATTTAGTTGATTATATATGTAATATGAGATTATCAACCCATCTCTCACATTAAAAACTAAACATTTCAAATGTAATATTAGAAAAAAATACGATAGTTTGTAATACAATAAACTCAACAAATAAGATATCATCATAGGACAATGAACTTTAAATCTAACTTAAATATTATAAGTTGGTAATATCATTATTAGAAAATTATTAAATAAAAACCATTTTTATATTCAATAAATAATTTGTTACTACATTAACTAAATTATATACTATTTTATAGACTACAAAAATTATTTGTATCTAAATTAATTTATATTATTAATATATAGTTTTTAAATTGGTATCTAATAAGCTATCAAGATTTTAGCTACCAACTTTAAAATCTAATTTATTTCTAAATAGTTAGTAGATAAAACATTGATAGCTAATAAATACCAATTTAGAAACTATATATCAATAATATAAACTAATTTAAATACACGTGATTTTTATAGTCTCTAAAATAGTATCTAACTAAATGAGTATATTAATTAATTTTTTTTATCTTTAAAATTAATTTATATTTAATAAATTTATTGTAATATACCTTTATTCTAACATAATGTCCCTAACAATTTAAAACTAATAATAGTAATTTTGAAGGAAAATGGAGTGATCTAATCAAACACCCAATTAAACTACCATGCAATTTCTAAGAAATATCCAAAATAACTTTTGTCATATCCTTTATCCAATAGAATGAATATGATGAGTTTGTTTTCTTATTCTCTTCTCCATATATTCCACTTTCTTCTCATCTTCATCAATCACCTCTTTCATTGAACATGGAGTATTTATTTCTAATTCTCTGTCCCCACCAAAAGTTTTGCAATTAATGAATCCAAACAAGTTGTTATAAGAATCTCAAAGCAACATTAATGGTCTAGACTAATATTTTTTTCAAGATGTTGAGTTTTTGTGAGTGTTTTTCATTTCACAAAACACATTAAACACACCATGTCTTCTACTAATAACTAGGGTTCATTGGTTTTCAATTTCCACATTATGTGTCTTTGAATTTCAGGTTAATTAAGACTTGTTCAACTCACATTCACACTTTCTAACACAAAAGATGAACAACCAAATCATCTAATGATATCTAGAAGACAAAAAACTATTTCAAAATATCTTTTTGAGAAGACATTTTTTTAATTTCTAATGATAAACCCAGAATTTATAAAATTTATTATGAAAAGTATGTTTTGAAAATATTTTTAAAAGGGGTAAAATGGTCTTTTTAAAAAATGATGGGGTTCAAGAAGCCATTTGTTGGGTGCAGGAAGAAACACCCAAAAATTGCCTCGTGTTGAAGCCCAGTAAGTAGTCCACTCAAGTATTTTCTTTGGCAGTTTCTTCCTGCACCCCTACATTTTTCTTCCTGCACCCAACAAGGTTGCGCAAAGACAAAACTGTTCCTATATAAATTGTACAATTATTTTTTTTTTATTCCGGATTATGAAATCCGATAAATTTTTGGATTGACGCTTCTGGTAAATTTTTGGATTGGTGCATCCGGTAATCTCCCGGATTGATGCTTCCAGTAGTACATGAATGATAGTGTTAATCCAAAATAAAAAAATGCAAAACATCCATAATTGAAAAAACCATTCTGGATCTAGCAATCCGTAATTCAAAATATGCATTCCAGATTCAGAAATCCATAATTGAAAAAAATAATTCTGGATCCATCAATCCGTAATAGAAATTAGGCTTCCAATTTCAGCAATTCAGAAATAAATAATTTATGCAAACTTTGCTTCCAGAACACCCCCTCATCTGGAATGCAACATGATTCACTTCCGGATTGATGAATCCGTAACACACTTCCAGATCCCGAAATTGTGGAGGTCAGTTTCGGAATGTATAAAATTGTGGGGGTGCAGGAAGAAAAATGTAGGGGTGCAGAAAGAAACTGCCATTTTCTTTTGCCGAGTGGGCCATTATGTGTATAGTCTGTCCATAAATAAAGACTATTGTTATATACACTTTCATGTTTAATAAACACAAACCCATTTATGTTTTTTTTTATTTAAAATGATATATATTTATCTTTCTTTTCTCTTTTTTTCTTGTTTCATGTTCCACAAACGTTAAAGAAATAAAATATATTTCAAACATTACTTTAAAGATTATAAATTTTTTTCCGAAAATTATAATTGAAATGAAAAAAGATGTTTTTGAGAAGTATTTTTTAGAACATAAAAAGAATTTCTAGAAATTGTTTCACTAAAACTTTTATATTTTTTGAAATGTATTTTCTAAAACATATTTTACTAATATTACCAAAAATAAATTTTACTTTCTTAACGTTCTAAAAAATTCTGGAACATGAAACAAGAAAGAGAAAATAAGGATAAGTGTTATTTTAAACAAAAGAAGTTAAAGTGGGGGTGTAAACAGTAAGAACCTAAAAAAATACCCTACAGCGCCTATACAAATCAAACGTGCTAAGGAATAAGAATCCATGTTTCGTGGAAAATGTTGGTAAAAGAAACTCTCGATTTGGTTGAAAATGTTAAATTAAAATTTTAGTGATTTTTTTAATTTTTTTCTTCAAAAATGAAGGAAAGAGAACTAATAATATTGAATTTAATAAAATAATTATTTAATAAAATTGGTTTCGAAATTATATATTTTAAAATTATTTAGAAAAATAATTATATGGAATATAATAATTTAGCACAATAATTATTTACAAAAACATAAATTTTAAGCAATTATTATTTAGAAAAATATGTACACAAAAAAATTTGTTAAAAATTAACATTTATAAATTTTGAAATAATTTATTTTTGAAATTTTGGTATGAAAATTTATATAAAAATATTTTTTTAAAAAAAATAGTGAAAACCGTTTTATATAATTTAAATTATTATTTTTTGAATAATAAATATAATAATTAACATATTTATAAGAGTAATATTAAAAATTGACTTAGAATATTTTTTAATATAAGATTTTATTTTTACATTTACTTAATCTTTATTTTATTTATAAATAAATAGGTATTAAAATTATTATTTTTAATTCAATACAAAACTAAATAATCACTTCTCTAAATATTTAACTTTCTAACAAATTGAGTTTTCACATTTTTTAATTATCTAATTAATTAGTTCTTAAAATAATTACTTTTTCTAAATAATTATTTCTTAAAATTATAATATTTTGAAAATAATTTTATTTCTTAATATGATTAGTTTACTAAATTTTTATTTTTTAATATATGTATTTTTATAAAATACTATTCTTCAATACAATTAACTTTCTAAACTTTTATTTGTTAAATATATATTTTTCTAGAAATTTATTCAAAATATTTATTTTTCAGGATAAGATTTTTTATTTAATGTTTTAGAATTTTCTTTCCTTTGTTTTTAAATAAATAAATAAAAATTCAAGTTTAGATTGGAATTGTTAGAGTAAATCATATTATTTAGATAATTATTCAGCACAATATGTTGTTGGAGAAAATAAATGATCCAAATATTTTATTTTTATAAAAATTTCTATAATGCACATCTTTTGTTGGTGAAATTTAATTCTTAGAAAAATTAGGTTTGATTTGATGAGTTGCATGTAAAACATGTCTAACTAATTAAGATTGCTCCTTAAAATCATGTGATAATATTTTTGACTTCTTATGTACTTAGTTGTTGTTAATTGATATATTAAATTGGTTTGGTCAAAGACTCTTATCATAGTAATCTCCTTAGGGTTTTAACAATGGATAAACACTCTTATCAAGGTTAAATGCAACATATTAGATTATAGTTATTTTAAAGTTATCATCATGGTCACTGTTTCTAATTAGTCACTAATTATTTCAATATTTTTGAATTATATAATAATATTCATTTGAATTATGAATATCTCTTAAGATATTATTGAGATTCATTTAAAGAATTGATTTTTTAAAAATAAATTAGAGTTATGAAAAGAAAAAGAAAAAGGGAAGAAAACAGTGGAAACTAACAAAGTAGGGTTTCCATAATAAAGATAAGATAAGATGGTATGTGTCAGCAATGAAATTCTGAAATGAACACATATCACCTAAATATCTATATGTTTTCCTCTTCTTAAGGTCTAATCATGATTATCTCATAAACTAATGATAATTGAAGAGAAAATAATAAGTTATTATGATGCAAAAAGAGTGTGACATTAGGAAAATTCTAAAGCTACTTTTAAATTTCTTAATCAATTGGTGAACATCAAAGTGAAGTTTGTACACGAAATTTCAAAAGCAAATTGACCAACCCTAATAATTGGATAACATAAACCAATAAGGTATCCACACATTTTATACTCGTCCAAATTATAACCTTGTTTATTGCACAAATGCTCCTTAACACTGCTTTAATTATAAAGTTGTTTTGTCTTGTTGTGGAATTGTGTATAATAGGGATGATATTGAACAATTCTAACCTGTCAAATATTCATGATTCTGTGTCTTGTAGTATTTGAGAAATACAATTTTTATTTAAGGGCCATAGGCTTTGGTATTTTTAATTTGTAAACACTCTAATAGCTTATCCAATATTAGGAGTATTAGTTGAGATGTTAAAGGTGTTATGAGAAACTTCTATGTGAATAATGTTGTAAAACAGAATTAGGTTTTGCAAAATAAAAACAGAAAAACAGTTTAATCTCCCATTGCCTAGTTAAACGTGTAGTAATAAATAAAATTCTGTTTTGGAGGTGTAACAGCAATTGATTTCTGTTACGGAGATACAAAATATTTTTGATTTCTCTTTCTATATAAAGAGGGGTTCCATCCTCTCCAAAATGCACATCTCTCTCATTCACTCTCTTCATCTTCTTCACCCACTCTGAAGCTTCTTTTCTCCTCTCATTTTTCCACTTTCTCTCTCCTCACTTACTTTATTTTATTTTAAGTTTTATATTGGGTTCCATTGGGTATCACTCTTTCAAAGAGTAACTTGCTAGTTCTGATCCTCAGAAATCTCTGGGAAGTTCCTGTTTTATCCTGGGGGACTTGCGCAATACACCGCGGATAAGTCCTTATAAACAGTGATTACTCACGCCTCGGGAAACCAATTTTGTTCGTTTTAAAGCCTATTTTTAATACAATCGTAATGACTTATGGCTGAAAATCCGAACAACAACGACAACACTGCTCCGGGACCGTCAAATGTTGTTTTCGCAACGTAAACCATTTTTGAGAAACCATTTCCGGACGTCTCCAAAATTGAAGTCTTCACCGGTCAGAACTTCCGACGTTGGCAAGAACGCGTGTCCACCCTATTGGACATGTACGGAGTTGCTCATGCACTTACAACTGCCAAACCCGACTCAACCACGGCTGCAAAACAAGTTGTTGACTAGATCCATGCGAATAAGGTATCCCGTCACACTTTACTCAGTGTGTTATCTAACGATCTATTCGATGTTTATGCTTCTTATAAGAATGCCAAAGATATTTGGGATTCTCTTATCCTCAAATATACTGTTGAAGACATCCTTAGACAAAGGTTCGTAATTGCAAACTACTACTGTTGGGAAATGATCGAAAGCAAAGACATCAAAATCCAAATAAACGAATATCATAAGCTGATTGAAGATATCAAAACTGAAAGCATAACCTTGCCGGATGAATTCGTGTTCGAACTCTTGATCGAAAAGTTCCCGCAATCTTGGATGGATTACAAACAACAACTGAAGCACATACACAAACAAATGTCTCTATGAGATCTGATCACCCACATCATCATCGAAGACACAAACAGGAAGGAGTGCGCTGCTGCAAACGCCAAAGCTTTGTCTGCCAAAGCAAACGTGATAGAAGACAAACCAGCTCCAAAAAGGTACGAGAAAAAATTTGATCACAAAAAGAAACCTAATAACAAATTCTCTCGTCCCAGTGGAGACATAGGGCCAAAAACGACTATCCTCCTAAGGCAAATCTAGCCGAAGGGGAAGATACTATTGTGGCAGTCGTTTCACAAGTAAACATTGTGACAAATGTGAGCAAATGGGTGGTAGACTCTGGGGCTACCAAACACATCTGTGCAAACAGAAATGTGTTCACCTCCTACACAAGTGTGGGGGATGAAGAAGAACAAGTATATCTCGGTGATTCCAGGACAACTCCTGTCCTAGGAAAAGGAAAAGTTCTTCTGAAGCTCACATCTGATAAAACTCTAGCTTTGAATGATGTGCTACATGTGCCATCAATTAGAGTTAATTTGGTCTCTGTGGCATTACTAAGCAAAGTTGGAGTTAAAGTGTCATTTGAATCTGACAAGATTGTTATGACAAAAAACAATGTTTTTGTGGGAAAGGGATATTGTGATCAAGGCCTTTTTGTATTAAACATTTCTGAGATTATGAATGAATCTAAATCTTCTGCTTATATTGTTGACTCATATGATATATGGCATGCTAGATTAAGACATGTGAATTCTTCGTATGTTATAAAATTGCAACGACTAGGATTAATCAACATGCATGACAAACAAAATAGTAAATGTGATGTATGCGTAGAATCTAAAATAACGAGGAAAACATGTCACTCTGTAGAACGTCAAACTGAAATTCTTGGTTTAATTCATACCGACCTTGCTGATTTAAAACAAACCATGTCTAAAGGTGGTAAAAATTATTTTGTAACTTTTATAGATGATTTTTCTAGATACACCAAAGTGTATTTAATTAAACATAAGGATGAAGCTTTTGACATGTTTTTAACTTATAAAGCGGAAGTAGAAAATCAATTGAATAAGAAAATTAAGAGAATTAGATCAGATAGAGGTGGTGAATATGTTTTATTCAATGACTATTGTGTAAAAGAAGGTATTATTTATGAAGTAACCCCACCGTATTCACCTGAGTCTAATGGAGTAGCTGAAAGGAAAAATAGGACTCTTAAAGAAATGATGAATGTCATGCTTATTAGTTCTAATGCTCCTGATAATTTATGGGGTGAATCTTTGCTTACTGCGTGTTTTTTTGCAAAATAGGATACCACATAGGAAAACTGGTAAAACACCCTATGAGTTATGGAAAGGTTATCAACCTAATTTGAAATACCTAAGAGTGTGGAGGTGTTTAGATAAAGTGATGTTACCTGATCCTAAGAAAAGGAAAATAGGCTCTAAAACATCTGATTGTATGTTCTGAGGATATGCAGAACATAGTGCTGCCTATAGGTTTCTAGTTCTTAATAGTGATATAATTGAACGCAACACTATAGTAGAGACAAAAAACGCCGAGTTCTTTGAACACATCTTTCCGCTAAAGAGTAGTGGTACATCTGAACAACCTATAGATAGTGTTAGTGATACCTTGAGTGAGGATGTTAGAAGAAGTAAAAGATAGAGAAAGAACACATCTTTTGGAGATGACTTTTATACTTATCTAGTTGAGAATGATCCAATAAGTTTTGTAGAAGCTACTAGTGCTCCTGATTCTAAACATTGGGATAAGGCCATTAAAACTGAGCTTGATTCAATTAAGAAAAATAATACGTGGACCTTAGTAGATCTGCCTAAAGGAGCAAAACCCATTGGTTGTAAGTGGATCTTTAAGAAGAAGTACCATCCTGATGGATCCATAGAGAAATATAAGGCAAGATTAGTTGCTAAAGGTTTTACTCAAAAACATAACATAGATTACTTTGATACTTTTGCACCTGTTACTAGGATTTCCTCTATCCGTGTATTGCTAGCCTTAGCATCTATCCATAAGTTAGTAATTCACCAAATGGATGTTAAAACAGCTTTTCTGAATGGTGAATTAGAAGAGGAAATTTATATGACTCAACCTGAAGGATGTGTAGTTCCAGGTCAAAAGGAAAAAGTATGCAAACTTTTAAAATCTTTGTATGGTTTGAAACAAGCACCAAAACAATGGCATTAAAACCTTGATAATGTTTTACTTTGTGAAGGTTTTTCTACCAATGATGTTGATAAATGTGTGTATTCTAGATCTGAAAATGGTGAATATGTCATTATATGTTTGTATGTGGATGACATGCTAATTTTTGGTACATGCAATGATATAGTTTTTAAAACAAAATTGTTTCTTGGATCTAAGTTTGAGATGAAAGACATGGGTGAAGCAAGTGTGATTCTAGGAGTTAAAATCATAAGGAAGGGAGATAGTATATTACTATCCCAAGAAAAATACACTGAGAAACTTCTAAAGAAGTTTGGTTACTATGACTTTAAGTCAGTGAGTACCCCTTATGATACTAACTCTAAATTAAAGAAGAACAGAGGAGAATCTATTTCTCAAACTCAGTATGCCCAGATAATTGGGAGCTTCTTGCATTTAATGAGCTTTTCTAGACCAGATATTGCTTATGCAGTAGGTAGATTGAGTAGATACACTCAATGTTCTAATCAAGATCATTGGGAAGCACTTGCGAGACTCATGAAATACTCTAGAGGTACAATGGATTATGCCATTGAATATAGTGGATTTCCCGTTGTGCTAGAAGGGTACAATGATGCTAACTGGATCTCTGATTCAGATGAGACAAAATCCACTAGTGGTTATGTATTTACACTTGGGGGTGGTGCAGTTACATGGAGATCAGCCAGGCAAACTATTATTGCAAGATCAACAATGGAATCTGAGTTTGTTGCTCTAGAAATGGCTGGTAGTGAAGCTGAGTGGTTGAAAAACTTCTTAGCAAACATTCCTTTAGGAATGAAACCAACCCCATTTGTATTAATGCATTGTGATTGCCAATCGGCAATAGCTATAACTAAAAATAAAAGCTACAATGGAAAGAATAGACATATACAATTGAGACATAATTTGGTGAAACAACTATTAAAGAGTGGAACGATTTCTATTGACTATGTCAAGTCAGAACGGAATCTGGCAGATCCTCTGACAAAACCCCTAGGGAGAAAAATGATTTTAGAAACATCGAGGGGAATGAGACTGAAGCCACCTGCAAACAAACAAGTGATGGAAACCCAACCTTTGTGATTGGAGATCCCATGAATAAGGTTCATATAGGTAAAAACAAGTCACTTGTTAGTTCTGCTAACACTGATATTGATTTAAAATCAATTTTGTCCATTCCTATGGTGTGTGTGTGTGTGAAAGTGCTATTTACTGCATTATCGAGAGGATAAACTTTGTGGTTAAAATTCAGAGGTAAAAGAGTTTTAACGATTTACAAAGTTTTAATGATTTTCCTATCCCTTATTGGTGGTGTGTGATTTGCAGCATACACTTGATGAAATCACCTATATGAGTGTCAAGTGGGGCTGCTTGCATGAGTTCTTGGCAAGATCTCTATAGCACTCATGAATACCGGGCACGCGCATGGCCTAGTAGCGCAACACAACGATAACAACAAGTAATATGGGGGTGTATTGTGATTGATAAACCTCTAACACATACTAAGTGTCTTGGTTCATATAACTTGCTATACCAACTACACTATGTGTTACATTAATCAATCTAAGACTGGTTCATATAGCTTGCCATACCAGATTTGATGCATTACATCTTAGATGAACCCAAAAAGTTTTTATCTCTATGTTTTATCTTTTGCAATATGTGGGGGATTGTTGTAAAATAGAATTAGGTTTTGCAAAATAAAAACAGAAAAACAGTTTAATCTCCCATTGCCTAGTCAAACGTGCAGTAACAAATAAAATTCTGTTTTGGAGGTGTAACAGCAAATTGATTTATGTTATGGAGATACAAAATATCTTTGATTTCTCTCCCTATATAAAGAGGGGTTCCATCCTCTCCAAAATGCACATCTCTCTCATTCACTCTCTTCATCTTCTTCACCCACCGTGAAGCTTCTTTTCTCCTCTCATTTTTCCACTTTCTCTCTCCTCACTTACTTTATTTTATTTTAAGTTTTATATTGGGTTCCATTGGGTATCACTCTTTCAAAGAGTAACTTGCTAGTTCTAATCCTCGGAAATCTCTGGGAAGTTCCTGTTGTATCCTGGGGGACTTGCGCAATACACCGCGGATAAATCCTTACGGACAGTGATTACTCACGCCTCGCGAAACCAATTTTGTTCGTTTTAAAGCCTATTTTTAATACAAATAACATGTTAATATTTTTTTATTAGCAATAAAAAATAAATAAATGGGAACCACTTTAGGGGTGGTCCAACCCTTATACAAAAATACATAATATCAATCTCCTAGCTAGAAGTGCCTACCAACTTGACAAAGATACTACCAACACTAACAAACATTAATGAATCAACCTCATACAAGTCAAAGGATTCAAAATCCAACTAGGATAAGGAAAATAAGCATAACGAGACTTTGTAACAATCCAAGACCAAACCTTAACTTCTGCCGATGCGAACACTTCTGACACATATGCCAGAACTCTTTTGAAGATGACCGAGTTCCTATGTTTCCAGATTTCACTCACTATGTCAACCCAAATTGTACCCCAAACATCATTAACCGAATCAGAAGTCTAACCCATCTTGAATTGTAAAAAATTTGACATAGGATCCTTGTGAATTACGAACGACACTCCAAGCCACTCAAAGCAAAGACTCCAGACATGCCAAGTAAACCTGCAAACGAAGAACAAGTAACAGGACAACTCATCCTCCTCCCCACACAAACCGCCACCCCACGCCTTACCAAATTAACCATATAAGCAATCTTATTCTCCAACACCCTCCAAGCAGTGAACAAAGCAGAAGCCAAGACTTTACACCTCCATAACTTACTGTATATTGGAGAAAACTCCCCGCCTCGATCCTTCCTTACCTGAACATAGACTGAGTTAACTGTGAATGTTTGACACCCCCAACCTTCCAAACCCAACTATCCGTCTCCCCACAACATGTTGATATAATTAATAGGAGAAAAGTCTTAAATTTAATATTTAGATTTTTTATAACTACCAATATTAAAATTAGTTTGGCATAGATTTGATAGAAGAAATCTTCTTCAGAGCATTTGAAGTATGACTTTTGTGCTTATAAGATGTGTAGTTATCCCTTCAAGTTTTCTCTTTGTGTATATAGCAACTTTCTAATTAGATTTTTTACTTATTTTAGGATTTTTTTAATATTAAGTAAATACAATTGAGAAAAAAATCTTAAATCACATGTTTATACAATCACTAATGTTTAATCATCTAAAACATACACTAATAATGACAATAATTGGATATATATATTAATTAAATGTAACAAAGTACAAATGAGAGAATAACATAAAAAAAAAATGTTGGAGACTCGTATCAACTAAATATAAGAACTTTTCGTAATATATAAGTGGCTACAAATTTCATCTTATAAGTCAAATTTATAAGATTGAATTAAACTTAAAATTCACTTCTTAATATGGTATAAGATCATTTAGAGTCTTTGCTAGTGAAAATTTGTTGATCGTACAAGTTGATAGTCTTGACGGCTACATTAACTAAAGATAAAAACTTTTTATAATATATAAGTAAAAATTGAGTATCGGATGAAGAATTTAGATGCTTGTATAATTAATAAGTTGAAAAAAATTAATTATCGATGAAGAATTTAGATACTTGGATAACTAATAAGTTTAAACAAAATCATCTGTGTTTCATGAAGTAATGAAAATTGATGGAACTAAGGAATCACGCAGAAAAATACTTTTCAGATTGGTTTCTAATAAAAAAATTCACAATCACATTAAATTAATGTAAACTTTTAGACAAAGTTGAAAAAAGTCATCAATGTGTTTCATGTAGTAGTGAAAATTATTGGAACTAAGGAATCAGGCAGAAAAATACTTTTCAGATTGGTTTCTAATAAAATATTTCACAATCACATTCATTAATGCAAAATTTTAGATAGAGTTGAAAAAAATCATCAATATGTTTCATTTAGTAATGAGAATTGATGGGAGTAAGGAATCATGCATAAAAATACTTTTAATATTGGTTTCTAATAAAAAGTTACACAATCACAAGCTTTTAGTTACCGCTAATTAAATTCTAAAATTATAACTAAATTTTTTTTATGTATTTTATATATCAATAATTGTTTAGTTTATAAATTAGTATTTAATTTAATTAATATAATATTTTTATTTTTTATTTTTAAAATTAATTTTCTTGTAATAGGAGTATTTTTAAATTTTTAAGAAAATAAATTTATAGATCTTTCTTTCTTTATTTAATGTAAAACTTTTAAATCACCTTGAATTTTCAACCATCTTTAATTTTATTCTATTAGGTCAATTTGCAATAGATGTATAACTTGTTTTCCAACATTTCTTATTAATGAAATTGAGTATGAGAAGAAAGCATTACAATAGTGTGTTCTAAAGAGGTTTCTCATCTTCCCAAATTTGATATCTAAATGTTATTTTATGAGAGATGCCATGAACTGGTCCCCTCCTTCAGAACAGTGTCTGCAACTTTTCTTTTACTTTTTATTTTTATTTTTGTAGATAGCATATGGATTGAGAACCCTTTTAAAGCCATGGCAGGTAGAAAAGGAGCATCCAATGCCTAAAAGGAAGTAGTTGCAATTAGGTCACCCACTATTATCAATTATTATTTTTTTACTACTAATTGTATAGAATGTGAAGTTAACTCAATAACAAATTTCACTCAATAGATAATTTTTGTTACATATCTTATTGAACATGATTGTCACCCAAAAATTGTAGTCATTAATTAAATCCTGGTAAATTTAGAGTAGAAAATGTAAGACTAAAAAATTATAAAATATAGTTGCATACCATTTATATATCGTATTTTAAAAGGTTAAATTTTATATCATATTTATATTCATTACAAGAAAATTATACAATTAATAACCATTTTTTTAAAAAATAAATAATTATTATATTAATTAAATTAATTATTATTTTACAGATTGAAAAAATTATTTATATCTAAATTAATTTTTATTATTGATAAATAATTTTTAAATTAGTATCTAATTATCTATTAAAGTTTTACTACTAATTTTAAAACTTGATAACTAATTAGATATAAATTTAAAAACTATTTATTAATTTTTTAATATCTAATTTAATTAATATACAAATTAATTCTTTTTTATTTAATAATTTTTTAGTAATAATGGTTTAGGTGCATTTTTACTAATGTATAATACTGTTAATATAACCAGTGTTAACATTATCTTATACTAATATTTTTAATGGATGAGACCATAAATATATATATATATATATATATATATATATATATATATATATATATATATATACTTAAGTGGAAATTTTGATTGGAAAATAATTAAAAAAAAACAAAAAGATGAAACAACACTAAACTAATAGAGAAATTTATCACTTTTCTCCATCCTTATAAAAATCTTCCTTGTGATAAAATTGACCTTTTAACTTCCGTTAATATATTAATATTACAATCACTGGAGTAAATTTATTTTTTATGACAAATTGCATAATAAGATTTTAGCTTTTTTTAAATACATAATAAGATTTTAACTTTCTAATTGTAACACCATATTCTTATATGATCTCTGTCTACTTAACGCCTCCACCATCTTACTAATAACTAGAAAAATAGTTACACACCTAAACACTGATTTTGATGCTTAATTCAAACTCATCTATTAAAAATTATAAACACGATAAATCTAATATATATATATATTATTTATTAATTACGTTTTTTTATTATATCTAAGTTTCAACTAATGAGAGAGAAATATTTTTTATAGACGCACGAATCCAAACAATAAATAAATAGAAAAACACATTTAAAATAAAGGAAAAGACACCATTACAAGATATAATACACAAATAAGATGATATTATAATGTTGTAGGAAATTTGTACTTTTATGTTAGAATAATAAGCATGGTATTATTTCCATATATTTGTAGTTCTGGAAGTGATGACAACTAGAACCGAAAGTACATCCATAAAAATTGACAATACAATTTTGTAAGACATAACATAATCTGAACCCTCACCCACCACCAAGTAAATAATACAAAAGAAAGTGCAATATATATATATATATATATATATATATATATATATATATATATTAAGTGAGACCTTCAACATATATACAAATAAATAATAACAACTTGTGATTATTGACATCCTTAATCCCATGAACAAGCATGCATTTATGGTCATTTTCCATCACAACTTTCCACCACAATTCTTGCTTCTTATTCAAGAGTACACGTGTGAAGGTAGAATAACTCTCCATGTCTATTTATTTGCATGTATGAGTGGAAAGTTATATATATGTATATATGAATAATTAAAGAGTTTATGAATAATTAAAGAGTTTAACATAATTTGCACTATCGATCTATTTCATATAATTTTCAAGATAATTATTATAAATGTTATTAAACTTATCATTCTTAATAATTTAAATTAATTTTGTTGGTATAGTTTTGAAATTTGTATTTGATTCTCTCCTGAATTAAAAAATTTTATGTTATTGTAAGGGATTAAGACAATACATGTTTTTTTTTATCACTAAAGAAATAAAATAAAACAAGACACATTAGGGTGTCCTAACTCTTAAACAAAAGAGGTCAAGACCAATATTCTCAACACCTCAATATAGATTCAAACACAATACATGTTATTGATTGAACAATTGATTCATCTCTATTAATCATGTTTTCCTTCCTCTCCTTATTCTCACGTTTAGGTTTCGAATCTCGATCAAAAGTACACTAGCAAAATATTCTATCATTGATGGATCATAATTAATGTGTATAATAATAAAAATAGTATTACCTAATCTATCGTGTATTTCTTTTTATCTTAATGTATTTACACAGGCCAACCTAGTATCCAATACCGAAAGTAAATGATTGTTCTGGTCGATACAATTAATAATATTATAAGATACTATTCTTAAATAGGGTATAAAATTGTTTTGTATTGTCCGAGTTAACCTAATTTATGTTATAATTGAATTAAGTGTGTGTGTTCATGTTTTTTTTTTTAGTTTTTTGTGGTCCTAAAGAAGTTGTTATGCACCCACCATTCTAAGCCCACTAACCTTTAGTTACATTGTATTCCTTTAATGACAAGCCAGAGAAATGAAAAGACAATTTGACAATGTGTTGATATCCAGAGTGAGTGAATAAAGAAATGGTCTAATTTTGAAGGTATCACACAACATATATAGGGTATCCCATCCCTTTCTTAGTTCATAATATATAATAAGTTGCACCTAATTGGGGTTAATAATGATGCATTAGATTCCATGCTTGTGGTCCCAAAGATTTGACCCTCACACCTTTTATCATAACTCAAAACAAAAACACTATCGATGGCTCCAATAGATTCCACAACTCTCATACAACATCTACATGTAAGAACAAAATTGTGTGTCACATAATTTTATTGCTTCTTAACATCACAAATTTTCAACCAGATTTTCTTTATCACTAACTATCAACCTTCAATGCATCACATAAAGTACAATTACAAGGAATCAAAATTGCACCACTTTTTCTTTTCATGCCAATAATATTTAATTATACTTTTTTCTTAACACATTTTTTCCTCTGCATTGATTCTTGTTGATTTTAAAAAATTTAATATGATAAAGATCAAACATTATATAAATCGTTTTCGCTATAAATACATATTCTATTTTTGTAATAATTATTTTAAAAGTTATTATAATAGTTTTTTAATTAATTAACAGTGTAGAACTTTTACGTTTACCGTGTATACCTATTAAACATTGTAAATGTCATACAGTTATAAGATTAAAATATTAATCTTAGAAAATTCCCCATTAGTTAAAAAAATATTATTTTTTTTGTCTTTGAGCATATATAATTTTGTGAACAACTAAATAAACACTAATGAAAATACAATTCTTATAAAAAAATTTACTAATAGGGAGATGAGACCCTAGAGAATTGGTTTCGTGTTCCTTTCTTCTATTGATTGGTAAGTTCACACTTCAGTCTGCTCCTTTTGTCTTCGTGTTACTGTTGCCTGATTGCTCAATCTCTGAGGAGAATGCCCAATGGAGGTACCTGCAGAAGGCACTTCGATGCTAAGTCAGCAAAGGACGTTCAACACTCGGATGTGTACAGTAATAAATGACGTACTTTGTTTTTTGAATGTGCGCTATTTATATTGATTTAATGAGCTTACCTTATTGAGCCGAATTAGTGAGATGAGTCTCACTTAAAGGTGTATTACCTAATTCATAATAATGATTTAGCTTTGCTGACCTTGATTGAGCATTAATAGACCGAGAGTGTCGCTCATCATATATAGACGTATATCATTCGATTGGTTCGACTGTGGGAGTCGAGTCTGGTGCTAACCGTTCGGTTCATACCGGTACATTTACATTGAAATAAAAGTTATAAAAAATTCTTAAAATAACGTGATACAATTAAATTAATACAAAACAAATTAAAAAAAATGGTAGAATGACTTTTGATTCATTTATTATAAAAATCATGGTTAATATTAATTGAAGTGTGAATAATGCCTTGTGTCTTGTAGAGGCATGAATTGGACAATAAATCATGGTCGAAGTTTGCGGGAGAAAAAATAGATGTGGGCCCAATTGGAGTATTTGTAGGCCCAACTGCTCCTCACATGTTGCATACACCCAAAATTAAGCTCCATGCCTCACCCCTATAAAAAAAACAGGTTAAGAAATGCTTCTTCAACAGAAGCACATTTGTTTTCTACTGTGAAAAACTTGAATTCCTTAGGTGCTACTGTGAAAATATAATTACTAATAGGTATTTTTATGATGATTCCAATTATTTTGTAATAAAACCAACTACAGAAGTTTTGATAAAAAAATATTAGTTAAATATATTTTTTTTATCTTTCTATATGAGTGAGAAAACATATTTAACCTAAAAGATATTGTGTATTTTTTATTTTTTTTTGCTTTTACTTAAACATGCATTCAGGAGAAATTTGATTTTGTTGTTAAACAACCAAACATAATAATTTATGGTAAAATAAGATTTAGCACCGAAAGAAGATGATTGAGTAGCATACGCAGAAAGAAGCATAGTATTAGAATGGATGTTTTTGTTTGACATTTACTTCAACGTGAAATGATGTTTGGTTGTGTGTGTCAACGAGACACATTGCTCGAGATAATGAATGAAGACAAAAACAAAAGTAAAATTAGTTTGTGGTTATTAAGTTAAGGTAAAACGGTAATGAAAAATAAAGTAAAAATAATTAAAATAAGTATCTTTATATATATATATTTGAGAACTGACACATGAAGACTTTATAAAGTTAAAACATTGAAGTGGCCCACATTTATAATATTGGGAAAGAGTTTATTTTATAATTAGTGTTGTAGAGGAGTTAGTGGTTAGGTTTACTAAATTATCGATTTAAAACAAGTTAGAAGAGTTTAAGGGGAAAATTAATGAATAAATAAGTAAACACGACAACATGTTCATATTAATTACTTTAACTGATTTTTTCAATAAAAATAATTGTAAATCTCAGCCATTATTTGTATAATTGTTTTTTATTGCTCCATCAAAGTGGTGTGATAAATGGAAACGATGAATCTCAAATTTAAGAAATCATTATGTTCCCGTTAGGGAGATGAAACCTAAAGAACTATTGAAGTCTTTGTTTTTTTTCTTTCCTTCGGGCACGTTCCTAGGGTTTTACTGGGATCCTTCTCGCCTTCGTGTTACTCATTCGGCTCTTAGATGAATGCCAAATTGGGAAGATACTTGCAGAAGACATTCCGACGCTCAAGTCAGTAAAGCGGGTGTTCGACACTTAGGTAGGTGTACAGTAATAATGACGTACCTTGTTCCTTGGAATGTGTGCTATTTATATTATTTTAATAGGTTTACTCATTGAGTCTGATTAATGGAGTGAATCACACCTATGGTTGCATTACCTAATTTTTAATAGTAGTTTAACTTCACCGATCTTGGTTTGAGCATTGTGTCGGTCAGTCAAACCGTCTGTGGATGTCTCGGTCAGCTCGATCGGGAAGACTGAGATACTTCAATGTATCAGTCGTCCATACTGGTACACATTGAAATTTGAAGATAAAATTACGTTAGTTAATTTATTTAGTTGTTGTTTTATATGAGCTTATTGGTCTTATTTATTATTTCATACATTTTACTATATAATAAGCAACAAGTTATACACATGATGCGATCTTATTCAAATTTTAAAGTATTTAACTTCCTATTTGAATTTATTGTAGATAGTTTTTTCTTTTGTTTTTAGATGTTTTCAATGTTGTTATTCTGCCACTTACATATCAATTTTCCTTTTTTTTGGTAGAAAATTTCAAAGAATAAATGTAAGATATTTATCTAATTAAGCTTTCTTTTAAACTATATTTTAGTTTTGATAAAATGTAAAGCTGAAATGAGTGGTCAATGATTAATTTGTGTGAAAATTTGTCTTTAATTATATTAAATTGATCTAAATTAATAATGACATTTGACGGATTAAGCACGTCATAATCATGAGTAAGAGTCAAAAGTTGATTTAATTTATACACATGCTTGCTTCCAAATACATCATTATATTATATTATAGTTTTTTAATATAGTATATGGAATAAAAAAAATACTTATATATTCAAAATAATAGTCTATGTGTTTATTTATACTAGTTCCAATTTTGAACCAATGTTTTCTCTTGCTTCTAGAACCCCAACTTTAATACTTTATACTTTGAAAAATTTTAATATATAGTTTTTGCTTCTAATAAGTAGGTGACACACCTCACCACATATTGTTACCCTTATATGCTTACTTTGTTTTTCTATATATTTATTATTCTTTCCTTTTTCATCATTTTTTTAAATTACGCATGGAAATTAAATATTCTGAAACTGCCAGTTTATTTTCAAAGCCATTATTTTTTTACAATATATATAAAACTATTTTGTACTTTTGGTTTGATATTTTAAAAAAATATATAATTTTTTTAAAATTAAAAAAATTATTAATTTTTAAATTAGTTTTTATTTTTATAAATAGTTTATAAATTGGTATCTAATTAGTTATCAAGGTTTTAACTATCAATAACTAATTATATACCAATTTAAAAACTATTTATAAAAACTAATCTAAAAATTAATAATTTTTTTAATATTTAAAATGATATTTAATTTAGTTACTATAATAATTAATTATTTTATTTTTAAAATTGTTTTATATTTAATGATTAGTGTTCTTTAGCACTTTTAATCTCTTACATTATTCGTGAATTTATTCATTTTTATTAAAAAAAAGTTAATATCTTCAATTTTCTAAATAATTTAAAGATCAAAATTACAGATTTTGTAAATATAGAAATCAAAAACTATTTCTGTATAATATATATATATATATATATATATAAATACTAAATATGCACACAAAATTAATTTTAGTTTGGTATTAACGCTATATAAATTTGTTCTTGCTAAGTTCTGTTTGGTATTTCCCTCTCTATTTTAATGTTTGTATTAAAAAAAATATTTTATTAATTGATATCATGATTATACTAATATTTATTATATGTAGAAAATGAAAGTCAAAAACATTGTAAGAAAATAGCAGTTGTCACGCAAACATTTTTTGATCTTTTAAATAAAATAAAATAAAATAATATGAATGTGACATCTTATCCTCTCTATATTTATTGATTTCATGACATCTTATATTGTTAGTTCTTTATAGAAGTTGACTTTGCTCTATATTGGTGTTGCCAAATTTGGCATTACATTTTTTTTCAATATTTATTTTATTCTAACGTTTTCTCTATATCTAATATATAGAAGAAAAATAGCATAAGTGTAATATTTAGTTACAATACTTCATGTTTATAAAATAACTACTTAGCAAAACTTTGGCAGATTATTTATATAAGCACGGACATTATTATTTCCTTTCTATTTATTCCATGATAATTATTCTTTTTTAATAAATTACTCTTCAATTTAAAATGTATATTGTTGTTATTATTACTATTATTATTTAGAAATTGTATGTATGGTTGGTTGCTCTTTTTGTCCTTGGTGTAAACATTATTTCATGTCTTCACTTTTAAACAAAATCATTTAACTTTATAAACAAACAATAACACTTATTTATTCTCTCCTTTCTTCTTTGATTTCATGATCTTGTCTTATATATATAATCAATCACAGGCCTACCTCTAACAATTTTCAGTTAAAAAGTTACCAACAATTCAATCTATTTCACTTTAATTATCATGCATTAATACCCTTATTATTAGTATTTATAATTTTTAGGTATTTATTCATTATAAATATGGATAAATTTATCATATGAAGATACATATATACTTTAATTTGATGATATATAAAATTTCTTTATATTTTCTATGTGATTTGTTTTTATTTTAAAATAAAGCACAGACACATATTTAAAGAAGTTCATATTTCTTTTTTACATATAAAATATATAACCATTAAGATAATTATTAAGATTTTTTCAAATCCATAAAAATTATGATTAATTTATAATGTATAAGTTAGTGTAAATTATCTTAAAAATTAATCTTGTAAAAATAATTTAAATTTAAAGTTTATTAATTAAGTAAGTCAAAAGGATAGATGAAAGGAGTTTAAGAAAACTTAATTACAATGAGTAAATTATTTTGAACTTTCATAAAATCCAGTTTGAAGACAATTTTACAATTTGTTTTTTTTTTTAAATTTATGAAATAAAAAGCTATAAATTTTAAAACAGCACATACTTTTCTAAAAAATATAAATACAGTAACTAAATAACACTAGAAATATTTTATCGTTATTTTTAAAATAAAAGAGTAAAACTGAATTACGATTTTATGTATTTAGTAAGACGTTACACTTTTTATTTACACATGAATGCTAAAAATGATTTCAAAGACATAATTTGTTTTAATGTTTTTTTTTCTTAACAAATATTTATTGGGTATTCCTTTTTCATTAATTTGTTGTTAATATTTTGTTTGTTGCTACATCACCATTCTGATATCTTCACTTTACTTTCTTTTTTGGACTAACCAACATTATTAAAATCACAATCTATTTCTAACATGATTGACCATTAACAAATTACCATTCAAATGAAAAAGAAATAAATAAAAGGAAGAATGATGAATAACATAAATGTTCTATTAAAAAAAGTGAAAAAAATGTTCAAACTACTTTTTTAAGTGCAATGAGAATCTAATGGTAACAAAAATGTCATATAATATTTGCTAATTAATTATTTAGTACGTACATTTTGTCTATTTTTTGCTGTAGTCTTTATATTTATAATCTTTATGTTTAAATTCTCAGGAGCAATTTCTTTTTATGTTTATACACTACTATTAGTTTTCGGATGACGTAAATTACCGCGAAATAGAAATACAATAAATAAAATATAAAATATAATAAATTTTCAAAAGATAAAATGTAAAAAAATTAAGTGTAAAAATTAATTATGCTTACAAATACTAAAATATAAAACTTTTAAATATATATATGTTGATCAAAGTCTTTAATAAGTTTTTTAAGATATAGTTTGATTTTGATAATGTAGAGATGAGTGTGAATCATATATTAATTTAAGTTTTTTTTTTTATATCCATCGATTAGATATTAGAGCTTTTCATAATATATAAGTGGGTGCAAACCTCACTTCATGAGCCGATTTTATGGGTTGAATTAGGCTTAAAGTACATTTCGTAATTTGTTATCAGAGCCAGGTTGAGCTTATCCTAGTGAGTGTTTGTGTTGGGCCTATCGTGCTACTCGCTATTGGACTACCCATAATATATAGTCCCACGCACGAGTTGGCAGTCTCGGCGTAAACGGGGGTGTGAGTGCAAACCTCACCTCATGAACCAGTTTTATGGGGTTGAGTTAGGCTTAAAGTCCATTTCGTAATATTTTTCTTAATTTATGTATATTATATTTATTCTATTGTATTAGGTAAAACATATATATTTTTTGAAATATAATTTTAGAATATATTAATTATTATATTAAAATATAGTTAATTATTTGATATGTTTATATAATAGTACTTTTACAAATAATTTATTATCTTATGTTATAGTTAATTATTTTAAGTAATAATTGATTATTTAAATTTTTATTGTTAACAATCAATTATGTACTGAAATAATTAATTATATAGTTTGTATCATGTTTTATATAAATTTATATACAATTTTTTCTACAAAATTAAAATGTAACAAGTTTAAAATATTTTTTTTTAACTTTTAAGAATTTTATAAGCACGTAAAAACATGTTTTCTTCCGAGATTTTTTAAAGAAGTAGATATTTGTTGAAATTCTTGCATAACTGATTGTTTTTTTATTTTGAATTTTGATATTTTTTGAAATTAATTTTGTGTAAACTTAGGTTTAGTGTATCACTAGGTTTCAATGTGATTTTGTAATATTCTTAATAAATTTTTAAAATTAGGCATTTTGAGTGATTGTATATGTTTTGTATAAAATATTATTGCAATCCTGGATTTTAAAATAGTGAAACAATCCTGTGTAATTAAAACTGATTAAAGTAAAACTAAACCAATATAAAAATATTAGTATTATTATTATTTTTTACTTTACAATAAAAACTAAAACATAAGAACCAAATTATTAATCAATCTTAATATCTTTCTCTCTTACAGTGAAAAATCAATAAGAAAACACAATAGTTTATAATGAAAAGTATATTTATTATTCAACTTTATATATTATACTAATGTATAAGTAAACAATAATGAAAAACAAATTTATACTGGCAGTATTTTTTACATCAGAAAATAAAATAATTTTTAGTAAAAATCAACAAAAGAAATTTTAGACTTTCTCAAAGAGATTAATTACAATCTAGAGTTTAATAAGTATTGAGTATACTAATAAATAAAACTCACCATCACTATGAAGACCTTTCAAATAGTTATTATAAAATTAAAATGTATTAGACATAATCATAATAATTATTATTAAAATCAAATAACTATTAAACATGAGAGTTTTTCATTAAAAACTAATATAATTTCTGTTTACCTTCAATACATAATTTTTTTTTTGATAAAAATGATATAATTTGAAGACTTAAAGATTGTAGTGTGTTACTATTATCTTTATTTCCAGAATAGAAAGTGTGAACAGAAGAGGAGTTATGAAGCCAAATATGGATGTGAAATGTGTGTGCAATGCATCATCATCTGCAATGATGACTTTGATGGATGCTGAAATTGAAAAAAAAAACCCAGAAAAATGGTGACACCCAAAAAGACTAACATTTTCTTCCGTAGAAATCTACAACAAAGACACAAAAGCTCTGAGTATGGGCCCACACACCTCTACCATACTGTCCCAACTCTCACGTATTCTTCTTCCTCTTCTGCCAAACAAGGACAGCAACACCACCAACAACAACGTTGTAAAAGTTCTCTTTCACTTTCCCAAAATCCCATAATAACCCTCTCTCTCTCTTCTTTCTGCCACTTTTTCTCAGTCTTTAATGGCTGCCCGCATAAAATCTCCGCGTTAAACAATTGTGGGTCGGTGCAAGTTAGCATTTTTCTTATCTATTTGGTTGTCAAAAAGATACCCAATAGGAAAAGTCTTGTTTTTTTTCTTCTTTTGGGTAAAACTTGCTACCAGTTTCATCCCCAAACATTGTTATGTGAGATTGGATTGTATCTTACAAAGGCATTTTTTTTTTCATTCTTTCTTTTAACTGGGGCTGAGGGAGAGTTTTGGTGATGGAGATTGGATTCTGTTTTGTGGTGGAGTTTCAGTGAGAATGCTGTGCAAGAGTTTGCAGAATAGTGGATGTTTTGGGGGGACTACTCCGTGGTGACGTGTTTTTGTTGTTAACTGTTGCTTGGATGCTTCGTCTGTACTGTGTTTGTTCAGTGGTGAATGAAGATAAATGCACTGTTGATTTCATTCATGATTCTCTTATGCAGCAATTATGGAGCTCTGCTTGAATCAGTGATTGTGGGATTTGGATTTGACAGTGCTGGGGCCAAGCTTTTGTGTGTGTGAAGCTTTTGTATGTGATTATCAAACTTTTTCATTACGTTTAATCATTCAACTTTCTTTTTCCTCTGTTGGAAGAAAGGGAGGATTCGCTGAATAAGGGTGGCTAGGTGTTTCCATTGCCTTTTTTTTAGTGGATTGGAATTTTCAGCTTTTTCTGTAGAACCCGTTCTTCAGTATGGTCCGTGCATGAAGAAAGAAGGCATTGATACCTTTCCCTCCAAAGAAATCTTATATTGCTTCTGTGAGATTCACTCAGTTGGGAAACTTGGGGGAGTGAAATTGGAATTCCAATATTCTTTGTAAGTGAACTCACCAAGCTGCATCTTAGCCTTTTTGCTCCTACAGTTTGTTGAGTCTAAAAGAACCTGAATAATAGGTACTTGGTTTAATCATTCTTATTTTCCTATAATCTTTTAAGTTTTTTTTTACATGCCTGAAATTCCTAAGCATTCAACCAAGTTGCATATTCTTCTGTTTCCACTGAAAACCCAGATTTCTGTGCTCTAAGAGGAGTTGATGATTCAGATGATCAATCGTGTGACTCCGATTCTTTTTCTTTTTTGGTGAATCTGTGAGTGAGTTTAGTCATGGTGAATAACACCCGAGAATTTGCTTTTTAACTTGGTCCTTTTATCATGCGAGTAGATTAAGATTTTTCTTGCAAGAGTTGATTTGAACAAAGTTGATAGCATGAAGAATTAGTTTAGCTTACATATATTTAGTGCACACTATTTTTTCACTTGTTAGGGTGTTGTGCACGAACCATGACTATGAATAACATTGTTGACTCCATGTTTTTTGTCCATGAATCAGGTCACGGAAGATTATAACCATGAAGAGTTTTGTATGAACATAGGCAAGATAAGGTCAATATTGCGTTGTTAGCATCCTGAGAAAAGGAAAAGGACAAAAGAAGGGAGTCAACTGCGACAATCATCATGGCAAAGAGGTCCCAAAGATTCCCTGTGAATTATGAGAAAGACCAGTCAGGATGTATGTGGGGTTTTATTAGTATATTCGATTTTCGGCATGCTCGATTTACTCGGAAGTTGATAGCAGATAAGAGGCATGGAAGCAAGCATGTTTTTGGTAAGAAATTTTTTAACATCTAAAATTTTACTTCCATAATTGATTTCTTTGCATTGTTGTGTTTTATATATCTGCGGGGAGAGTTTCTATATGCCAAATGTATAACAAAATGTGCTTATGCTGAATAACTTGGAAGGTAAAAAATTGAATATCCTTCTGTGCAATTTTATATATCTTTTCTACAGCCATGTTTGTTAACAAATCTTTCATCATAATATGTTCTTTGTGTATACTTATCTTTTAATAGTTTGTGGCTCAACTGTGCTGATTAGTGGAAAAGAATCATAATAGTAATTAAATTTCATTTTGTTTTCTGCAGGTACTGCATTTACCAAGAACAAGTTTGAAGTGCTGAGCGATTTGGATGAAAACTATGAAGGAAATTTTGTAAGTTTGTCCATCCATATATACTTTTGCAAATCTTGAATTCTTTTCTCTTTTTTTTTCAGCAAAAAAGTTGAAGTTTGATTACTTTAAAATTTGCAAAATTCTAAAGTAACATTAGGTTATCTGCCATTTGCTAACAGTATGTCTTTTGGTGGTATTACTATGTCATATATGTTTCAGGACAGGGGAGAGAGTAAGAGACTAACACTGACAACTGATGCTGAAAAGCTTAGTGTGAAGAAACTTATAGAAGAGGAAATGATCATTGACCAGGATGAAATAAAGGATCAAGGTAACACGAAAGTGGAATCAAAACAATCCAGAATAGGGCGTGACGACCTCCAAAAGACAGATTCCAAAAGAAAAAGGAAATCTCGCAAGAAAAGCCGTGATTTGAATTCAGATGCAACCTTGAAATCGGAGTTTTCACATAAGCAGCATTCAAGGGAACAGTCAAAAGATACTGTAGATTTGGACAAAATAATGGATGATTTTTGTCATGTTGAAGCTGCTTGTTCCATGATGCATGACAATGATGGCAAAATTGATGCGCAGTCAAATCAAAAGAATGTTATGTCTGAAAACCTAGCTAATGCAATCCATGAATTTGTGAATCAAAAGAGATTGAATGGGAAAGATATGCATGAAGATGGACAATTCCTTAGTTCACGTGAACTCATGGAAGCACTTCAGGTTATAAGTTCAGATAAGCAATTGTTCCTTAGACTTCTACAAGACCCAAATTCCCATTTGCTGAAATACATTCAGGAGTTGGAAAATGCTCAAGGGAGAGATGGCAAAGAATGCAGTTCACTTACTGGCTCCAACGGCTCTGAACTAGAACTTGTTAATCTGAAACAAACTAAGGAGAGTGCCAACCGCAAGCATCGTAACTTTTTCAGGAAAAGGGGGAAGTCTCAATCAAAAGATCTGACAAATGAAAATGGGAAAGCTGAGTTTTCAAATAGAATTGTCATTCTGAAACCTGCACTAACAGACATGCAAATTTCTGAAAGTGAAAACAGCCTTGCCTCATCGCTAGATTCTCAAGATATTGCCTATTACAAAGGTCCTTCTGTGAGAGTTGGTTCTCATTTTTCTCTTACAGAGATAAAAAGGAAATTGAAACAGGCCATGGGAAAGGAGAGGCATGGAAACCCTGAAGTAATCCCACGAAAACTCCCTGTTGAACGTCAAAATAAGTTGCCAAGAGGAAAATGCAAAGATAATGCTGGAATGAGATCTCCTAATAAAGACCATTTCTTCATTGAAAAGATTGCAAGACCTATGTTTGATGTAGTGAAGAGAAACAAGACTCATACATTGATAGACTCTGAATTGAATGTAGAACAAGAAAGTAGTATTCCCAAGCGAAGTGCTTCTAACATATATGTTGAGGCAAGGAAACATCTGTGTGAGATGCTAGAAAATGCTGATGAAAACACAAACATTTCAAGCAGGCAGATTCCCAAAACCCTTGGAAGATTACTTTCTCTTCCCGAGTACAACTTTTCACCTGTAGAAAGTCCTGGAAGGGATGTGGAGCATCATTCTGTGACTGCACAGGCAAGATTTTCTCCCTCAGGAAAAACTAGGGAAGTTAGTGAGGATAATTCGTCCCCAAAACCAGAAACCTCAATTGGTCTTCCAGATCAGGAAACTAACAATTCAGAAAAGCAGTCAAGCATTTGTGATGAAATCTCTAATAATGAAGTACAAGAAATTAAGCCAGTGTCAAATTTCTCCCATGATGTTGTTCTTGTTGATATATCTGAAGTCTGGTGTCCTATTGTAGATGAGACAGTCACTGAAGGTACCGTGTTCAACTTCAAAGTACATGACCTAAACTGTAGATGCTATGATAAAATTTCAGTTTGTATGCATGCTTATATACATTTTTTAGGCTTATTATTTCTTAACTTTGATGCAGATAATGTAGAATCTGCAGAAGAGAAAAATGAATTGGAATCAGACGCAAATGGCTTCATCATAGGAAAGGAACAAAAAATTGATATCACAGAAATTCCTGATGGGGCAAGATGTTCTGGATGTTTGGATCAGGTAATGTCACTTCCTACATTATACTCTTACCTAAATAATTTAGGAATGAATAGACTATGATGCTAGAAATGTAGTCAAAGTTATATAATGGCTCCTAAAGATTTCTTCCACAGCTCCTATATTTATTGAAAGTCTAAAGTATCATTTCGTTCTTTTACAGGATGAAGATATAACAGAAGAGAATCAACTATCATCTCTACCATCATCTCCTCACTCATCGACCACTAAGAAAAATGAAGGGCTAGAATGCGGGACAGATATATGCGGGGGACCGAGTCCTGTATCTGTTCTTGATACATCATTTTCAGATGATGACTCTGGACAGTCCAGATGTCAACCTGGTAAGCATTCCTGCACTGCAACCTCAAAGGGCATCTCTTACTATCTTCTTAATAGTTAAAACCATATCTTAAAAACAAGACCAAGAAACTTTTTGTTGCAGTTGTTCTATTGTTTCTAAACTCTAAACTAGAAGTAGATATAGAAACAGGATACTGGTTGCCTGGGTTCCAGAAATCTACTCTTTCTCTATATAAATTAGAGTACACAAGTTGGAGGGCGAAACTCTAGCTTTTCTGACTCTAAATTACCTTATTTATCTATAATTTTTTTTATCTCCTTTGAACAACACTTACTCTCACAATCACTGAGAGTAGAAATGTTTTCTCTCGCTCTCATCTCCACACAGCTGTTATATAATAAAATGTTATTATTAATTTTTTTTTCTTATCAATACAAGAAATTAAATTTATCCTTATATTATCTATGCCATTTTTTGTTTATTTAAAATATGGTAAAGTGGTAAAAAGCTTCTTAATATTACAAAAAAATGAATTTCTTCTTATCATACTATTTTTTTTAAATTTTATTTTATATTATGATAAAAAAGTTAATAACTCAATATTTCCTTATCCTTCAAAGGTTTTTATTCCAGTTTTAAAGTAAAATAATTTTTTCACTGATATTATCTCCTTTTTAATTTTCTTAAAAATATTCATAAAATATGAAAGTTATTCACATGTTGTATGAGTAAAAAAGACAGTTGATCTACAAATAGTCAGTCTCCAATATTTGTATGGTTTCACATTCTTGTCCCTTTTATTCCCTACATATGCACAAAGTTGGAACTGATTCGGATTGATCCACTAACCCTTTTTATTTGTCATATTAATTTTAATTATTTTCAGTTAAATTACCAGTACAACCTCTACAAATTCAATTTGAAGAACAAAACTCTTCACCTGCAGAACATTTTGACACGGGAAAATATAGTTTTGGAGAAAATGAATTGATATATGACTACATCAAAGTTGTCTTGCATGCCTCTGGGTTGACAAGAGATCAGTTGTTGGTGAAATGCCTTACTTCTGACAAAATACTAGATCCTTCCTTGTTTGATCAGGTAGAGTTCTTCTCGAACCTGCTCTTCCATGACCAGAAGCTCCTATTCGACTCTATCAATGAAGTTCTGATGGAGGTTTGTCAGCATTACTTTGGTGTCTCACCTTGTGTTTCATTAGTAAATCCTTGCATGAGGCCAGCTCCAAGTATGAAAAGGGTTACTTTCAAGGTCTGGGAAGGAGTGTGCTGGCATGTCCTTCCCTTGCCCCCACCACGCACTTTAGAGCAAATTGTTAGGAAAGACATGGTAAGAAGGGGAACTTGGATGGACCTTGAACTTGATGCTGAAACAATTGGTTTTGAAATGGGAGAGGCCATTCTGACTGAACTGATGGAAGACACAATTTTGAGCCTTGTGAGTGAAAGTTCAGTGAGTGTTCAATTTGAGTTGAAGGACAATTAGAGCAGCTTCCACTTGTAAAAGACTACTCACTGTCTTTTGATCATACAAAGTTTAAAGGAATTCCTATGTGTGAGGTGGAAGGGAAGCAAAGAGGGGATGGAAATTGATTAACAAGAACACTGGAGATTTAGAGTTCTTTAAAGCTTACTTGGAACTTTGGTACTGTTTCTTTTCGTTCCACCTGACTAATTTCATATTGGATAATATATTGTGAATGAGAATACTCAAATAAGGAACAAGAAGTAAATGGGGAGCCAGTGGCAATTGCTTCTTGCAAAAGTGAAAAATCTAGGTTTGTTTACTATGACAAACAAAGTAAGAGTCTTACTCAGGGTGTGACTCACTTCACCCATTGAAGACAAAAGGGGTTTGATTGTAGATTTTGTAAAGTTTGATTTCTGATCCCATTAGATGGTGTGTTATAATTTTGTTTGTATATTTGCTTTTTGGTTAACCTATTGATTTCACGAAGTTATAAAATAATGTACACTCAGTTTTTTGTGGTTTGGAAGGGAACTGACATGTGACAATAAAGAAATTAGGAAGCTGTCTGATTTATTATTGTTCTTGCTTTTGCTTTCTTTCCTGAATTAATATTTTATTAATATTAACCCAATTCACCCTTTAGATAGATTAGACAAAAACTTAAATTTATATCACATGGCAAGTATATTTTTATTAATTAATTAAAGTGTATTTGGTATAAATAATGATGCTTCTGCAGTTTTTGGCATATATTACAGGTGTACGTGATCCAAAATGTTTATTAGTTGCAAATTGAATGTTACAATTATATAAGCTAGAAAGTTGGTTCTCTTCTGAATGGCCAAGTTCAAGCCAAATAGTTGGGATAATTTTATAAACATTATATATATATATATATATATATATATATAAATACTAAACATGAGTTTTAGTATTATCCTTTAAAAAGAAAAGTGTTTGTAGCAAAACCTTCATTCAGTTATTAGTGAACAAATGTGTCAATAATGAGCCAAGTCGAATAACTGGTATAAAGTAACACATTAACGTGAGTTTCAGATTTTGTTTTCTGGGGTCGAGTCACTAGTTTTGTATCAAACAATTTATGCTAATATTTTCCCATTCACTATAGCGGTTACAATACGTAAGGATCTGCACCAAGGAATGATTCCTCAAGCTGATCTACCAATGAAAAACACAGATTTCATGCACCAAGTAAAAAACATTATGTAAATTGAGTATACACTAATCTGTGTTCCCAACAAAAGACACCGATTCTTCATTGAAATTAGTATTACATAAAATATATGTTCTCAACTGTCAAAATGTCAATCAAGAAAAATATATTAAGCCAAAATTCCAAAATTCCAAAAGGCAAATGCAAAATGTGATACTTTACAGCCTTAGAGCAAAAAAGAAGTGATCAGTAAATGTCACTTCTGCTTCTTATTTGGCCATATAGACGAGGGCAAAGGCAGTTTTGGCTTCCTCTTAGCAAACGCATTAGTTCTGCTATCTAACTCCTCGCTCTCTTCATCGTCATCTAAATCATCTCTAGCAATTGTGGCAGACTCCTTAGCAATATTTGCTGCTTTTCTTTTTTCAGCACTCAATTTGGCATACAACTTCTTTTCCACAGGGTCATCAGAAGGTACAAATTTTGATTGGCGTGAAACTCTTGCACCTAGACCAAGCCTATAAAGTTGTGTGATAGTATAACATAAGCAATATATCATGACAAACAAACAAATGCATCATAACACAAAGGATAGATTTGCTACTGACCCGGAAGGTCTACCCTCTAAATCCGCATTTGTTCTATGATCATCTGCATCTTTGCTCATATTATTTACCCATAACTCGGCCTGCCAATCAGAATGGTTGACGTTTAAGTACATGTATAAGTAGTAAATTAACTATATTTTGATATAAATCAAGAAGAGCAATTCGTTCAGTATGATGGAAATCACTTTAGTATACAATAAGTTCCAATCTTTAAGCAAGCTACTTTACCAACTAGTCACACACACGTTTAATAAAATGTTGCTGTTAGTGTAAGGCAATCATCTGCATGAATGAACATTAATACTGCATAAAACGATTTGACAACCACAAATTACATATGGCAAGAGGGGTAAAAAATTGCTTACCAATTTCAATGCCTTATCCAACTTAAAAATTTGGGGAGCGCCAGTTTTCTTGGATGTTGCTGTGACACTCATTGCAAGTTCCTGTGCCCTGATAAATTGAAAAGAAAGAATTAATATACACTCATACTACTATATTTTAAATATTTGAAAACATGATATTTTAAAAAAAATTGCTTACATACATATACATGCTTTCTATTCTGACATATATATATTCCTTAATTCAACCAGCCAATAAATTTTAGTATTCCAATAACTAGCGGGCAACTTGCTCCCACCTAGTAGGATGTGGGGAGTATAGGGGGTACATGCACGCAACAGTACAGAGGTTCTCAGGATTTGAAGTCTTGAACTCCGTATCACAAGACTCACTCATGCACGGAGAAAAAAAAAACTTATTTTAAACAATTTTTAAAGAGTAAAAGCTATTTCATAATTTTAGTTTGGATGAAATATTTCACACAGCCACTTAATAGTTACTATCATGAAGTTTTCTTTACTCACTAGTACTAAAATCTAACCAAACATACTTCTAGTGCTTTAGCTTCACACAAATATCACTGCAGAAACATTCTACAAGTTGTAAAATGACATATTAAGAATACCTATCTCAAGATTATAGTGTGTTGTACTTGCATAGAGGCAAGATTAGACATGGTAGAGAGAAATTGAGGGACGGACAAAGGAGCACAAAGAAGAACAGAGGGCCGAAGTGTGTGAAAAGGAACTCAAAGAATTACATCACAAACTGCAAGAAGCCAAAATGAAAGATCAAAGATCTCTCGTAAAACTTGATGCATATATCTGAGAATGGAATTAAATGGGAGAAGTTCTTCTCCAGACAGATCAGTAAATGAAATACCCTAAAATAAGGTTGAAGATGAAGAATATCTAGACCAAAGGGAAGACCAGCGAAGAAAGCTCAATAAACCATAGTTTGGTGAGGAGGATGCTTTCAGATGGGCAACAGAGTAGAGAGGCACTTCAACCTCAAGGGAGTCTGGGTTAGGGAAAACCTTCAGCTGGTTTCGATAGTGGAGGTCATTCACTACTATTCAATGTTGATAAAATTTAAGTGTGTGGTGATTATGAGATTTCACCCTTGATGGTGTGAAACCAATATGAAATCTAGTTGGGAACAAACTACTTTTGTTAAGAAAATCAGAGAACATGTCATTAGTGAAGCTGCACCCTCATCTTCCTCTGATCTCACACAGCTAGGCTGACTATAGACCTAGTCTTCCCAAACTCCTCCAGCTCAAATGAGCCCCTCCTTGTTCTTCCTTTGGTTGGCACTTTTTCTCAAATAATATTAAAATTTTCTTGCAATATGGTCCACACTCTATATGAACAACATCGTTACAAACCTCACCAAGCACCGCCTATTATGAAGTGCAACAAAAATCTAAAAATGAAAATCACACCTATATTATCAAGTGCTAATGCTTACAAACTTGTGGCCGACAATTTACAAGATGCAAGAATCTTAACTGCAAGTGTTGAAGCCATATCCAACAATAATAAATTATAGTTAAAAATACAAATACACAAAGGACACTTATTTAAAGAAACAACCGACCATTAGAATCATCTAAAAATCTAAATTTTATCATCAAATCCAAGTTATACTCTAGATGAAGCTGAACAACCAATTGCCATCGTCTACAAAATCAAATACTGTTTTTAGCAGTGAGAGAGTCAGTTTAAGATTTTTCTTTATTAATTTTCTGTTTCAATTTTATTTTAAAAAATGTCTTTTTTATTTTATTTTTTGTGAATGCTTGAATGGCTCAACCAACCAGTACAGAAGCAGAGTGAAGACATAGCAAATTAAAACCATTCAGAATGTTTAATCAAAGTGTTGGAACCTTCTACGCATCCTGTGCCTCAGCCACTGTTCGAAACCCCAAAACCACCAAACCCCGACAGCTACAACCCACATGCCGTGACTCACCCACAACCACAAACCCTAATAGCTACAACCCAAATCGTATGCCCCAAACCCTGACAGCTACAACCAAGGTTAAATATGCTGGAATTGTTGTAGGGTTTAGGAATCATGCAGAACGCACCTGGCTAACAATTCCGTGGTTCAGTAGTTCCCTCTTCCAACTTTGTGTTCGTTTTGGGAGTTGATGTTTTCTTCTCCTATCACACCAACGGATCTGTGTTTCTCAGTATTTGGATAGTTGGGTCAAAATTCCAACAACTTTTTTTTTTATATATAAATAATCAAATAAAGAATAGTAGTGTAAAAGTATAATATAAAAAAAGAAACTACTTAAAAAACAGTATATTATTTAGAGGTATTTAAATATAAATTTTCAAGTAAATTCATTAAAAAAAATGCGGTTAAGAAAAAAATAAAAAAAAATTCAAATAAAGAATAGTAGTGTAAAGGTCAAGAAAAAAAAATAAAAAAAATTTGGACCATTTCTCGATTTGTGCGTGTCATCCTTGCGCAGGGGCCATGCTAATCTTCTCTGTATCGTTCCAATTTTATCGGATGTCCCCGAAGGGACAATGTCAGTGGTTGGCCAGTTGTTTATAAACTCGAAAACTATGTTGCGTTTAGATGATGTGGGACTTGAATGGGAATTATACAACCTACTTTCACATAAAGGAAAACTAAACAAAACAAAAACTAAACACTCTTGAAGTAATGTTGAGTTTACAGGCCCAAGCAAACAAGAATCATCTCTCAATAAAAAATCAAAGAAAGATCCGAATATTTAACTCATTTTGTTTTATTCAAGAATCGATTGTGAAGGTATAACTCATTTAGCCTGGTCGCCTATAATGACTCTGTTCTAAATACTGCACACCCTACACCACTGATGTGATGTAGCACTTGGAGAAATACTTGACATGATGGTAAATAACATCTATAACACTTGATTAAATATATTTAATCAAAAGTAGGGTGCAGAGTTATGATATGGTTACCTATAGATAGATGATGCTACTAAGTAATAAAGATTGATAGATATAAGTTCTTGTGTCCACAAAAAATAATATATTAAAAGAGAGAAAATGCATCTTCCTTCTTCTTTATTCATGAGGACTGTGGATTTTTTCTCTCAAGATGAGCACTGATCAGCATCTTTTTTTGTCAATATTATTCACTCAAGCTAAAATGCTTAAAGGGTGTAAAAAATGTCATCTCTCTGTTGCATTTAACAATCAGATACACATATACAAGTTCATATATATATATATATATATTTGTTTTCATATAATCATCTAATGTCTTTCTTCATCCTACGTAAACATATAGTTTACAGAAGATTATTGGATGGAAAACAACAAACATCTTTCTAGTTTCTAAACCTCTCGATTCCTCATTGATCTATCTACGTAAAGAACATCTTCAATCCATGCAACAATGTTGAATGCTAGGCCTTCCAAAACTCTTGAATAACTCTCTAGTACTGCTTTCCCTACATCCTGCAAAACAGAATCACCATTCTTAGTTCATGATCCCAAATTTAAAATATTAAGTACCCGCATGATATTTCTCATTTTTTTTAACAATTCCAATATACTCAATGGCAATTTCATCCAAAGGCAATTAAATTTTGAAAATTGTTTTCAAGGAAACAATGATACTCTCCTGGCCTTATGTTATCTCTGATTGCTGCAGAAATGATAAAACTTCATAGTTTGCTTAACTTACCCGGTTGTATTGGATCTTGCATGTGTCTAAAGAAGTTTGTGAAAGTTCAGGATATCTTTGCTTCAGGCAAAGCAATAAAGACTCAGCTCTCTCAGCCAAGGTGTAGTTTTTGTCCTTACTCTCTGTCTCTTCAATGAGATCCTTTATTTTGCTCCATGATGACTTTGAATGGCTCAGACAAGCCTTGCGTCTCCATGTGTACATTGATGATTCAACCCTGTCTGCTAACTCAAGTGCTTCACGATCAGAACTTATTTTGAGACAGTCAAGAAGTTGTTCAGGTGAGAATTTGTCTGCACTATACATGTAGTGGTAAATTGAGTCCCCTAGACTTGATCTTCCGCTCTGAAGACATTCATGTTTGAAAAAGAGTAAAAGAAGAAAGATTAGAGTATAGTCATTTTGATAAAACTGATGTGAATGCATATACTGTTTATGGCAACATGCAAACTATTCTTCTCCTGCATTAACTTAATCAGTCATTCAATTTTAATGATTAATTTGAAGGCATGAGATTAATAAAATCTAATCGGATTTCATTGATATTGGTACCTTAATTGAAACTATATCATCCCGTTTTCTACAAGACTCGGCTGCTATTATTGGCTTCCATAAAAGGCTTATGAAATTTGATGATAAATTCCAAGACATTTGCTTTATGGGGTCACATTTAATTGAATCCTCAATCACTTGGCAATAGAATTTCAGCTGGAAAAAAAGAGATGCAGACTTGTTAGAGATGGAGTTGTTTAGAGATTACTTACTACTTGGTTGGAGATTAATTAGTATTTGGTTAGTGTTCTTCCTGGTGGCCTCTCTGACATGTCAAAAAAGGTAGTTAGTTTCTACTTGGCTAATTAATATAAATGGCTTGATGCAGGTTCAATGTAACTATCTTTTACCCATTCAATCAAATATCAATTTTATTTTTATCTTATCTCTCTTCTAAACTTTCTTTCATAACAAAGACTCATTCTGAGATCTCAACTTTCAGAAACAGAAAATCTCATCTTTAACAGTAAGGATTTCCAATGTGGACTAACCTTGGGAAGATCATCTATATAATTTTCCGGGATATCTATTTCTGCAAGAACATTGCTGTTTATTGCCATGGCTGCTTTATGAATTTGATTAGCACAATCCCTTTTCTCTATCAGATGCTTTTTTGACATGTCAGAGAGGCCACCAGGAAGAACACAAGGAACCGGCAACCACCATTTCTCATCTTTCCTTGGAACAATTTTTCGACATGATCCCCCACGTAATCGACTCGAATTCCCTGGTATGTTCTCTGCATACCAAAATTCAGTGTCCTGGAAAGTATCTAATATTTCCTGCAAACAATGTTGTGTTTATCATGTTAGTCACAACAACAAGAAATCTTGATGAAAACTGAGATGTTATATACAAGAAAGCAATTGAGATTTGTCTTACTATGAGCATTGTATCAAGCTTCTGCAGTGCAGGGAGGTTGATGTAGATGTCTGACCTTGGCCTGCTTTTCATCATCTGAAAGAGAACATCGAATGACGTTATATACATTTAGAGATGCCAAACAAGTTCCATTGAAGTTAATGGTTATCATTTAGCAAACTCACCTCCACAATTGTGCCATCTTCTAAATATTGTGCAGTTGGAGCAAATTCTTGTATGTAGTCACACACTGATAAGAGAACCTTCATTTCCCTTTTCCACATAGCCTTCTTCTCAGGCTTTAGTGGTTCCAACCTTAAACTTTGTCCGAATATAGTTGCTGCAGAATGCCCAAATCAAACACATTCAAGGCTAATAAATTTCACAAACAAACATGAGAAATGCTGGCAACTTACAAACTCAATAAAACATTCTTTTCAACACCCTATTATATGTTCCAATAATTTATAGGCAACAGTAAAGAGTGTGTTACATTTCTCAACCTTTTAAAATAGCTGTGCTATTGACTATTGATAAAGTTAAAAACTTACCATAGAGATTGGTAATGGCATTTGAGATTGTAACTGCAGTACAAACACCTTTTCCACTACCAGACATGTCCTCTCCCAGCAAAAGCTTTGCAAATCTTTCCTTCATCAGTTCAAGCTCGGCTAAAGTGGACAAAATTACGTCAATCACTTCTATTATACTCATTCAAAGTGTCCTAAAACATCACTATTAGTTACATAAGCAATGAAAAATGCAAACCTACCTGAATCCAAGAGATCACTGCCGCCAAGTTCATCATCAATTGAATGCTTGCGCAGCTTCATTCCTAGCTTTGAAAGAACATCTTGCTTAGCCCTCCACCGAGAAGGTGAAGGTTCACTGGCATAGCTACTGTCATCTACAGTCTCAGACTCTGAGCTTGTCCAATTTTGGCAATATGCAAAAGAATCTCGACTCATTGGGGAAAAAGCAAGAGTATTGGAAGGTGAAGGGTGATAACCCATCTCAGGATTTTCATCTAAGTTGGATAATTTATCCATTTTAGCTCAACAATATGTGATTAGCTTCTTCAACACCTGCGCATAAACACGAAGGTCAAGTCACAAGTTGAGCTTGTGGCCTCTAAATTTCAATTACTTCATCATCACTCTGAGACATACTATATAGGATGTAAAGGCATGGCATGCAACTTAGCTTTAAGAGATACAATTTCCATTGAAATCAAACTAAAGTATAGAAAACAAAAGGGGAAAAAAGGGTGATCAAAAGAAAAAGCAGATTAATTTGAATGTTCTTGTCTTGTCCTATAGAAAAAAAGAAGAAGCAAAATCTCTTCTTGTGTTCACTGAAGAACGCAGCAAAAGGGCTGTGAAGAACAAAAAAAAGCAATGTTGGACAACTTTCCGAGGTTGAAACTAACTGAAATTCAAAACTTCAAAGATAACGGTTGGCCATAAAGGAAGGGTCCCCAGCATTGTTTTCTGTGTAAGCTTTTAATGTGTTAGATTTGAATTTGAAGTTTAAACTATAACTAGTTAAACTAGGTTTTGAAGTTCCCTCCTAAGCGTTTGCACCTTTTTCTTCTTCCATGAACACTTTCCATGCAAAAAGCAAAATTATTGGTGTTCCTCTACTGTAATAATAGATTAATCATTGAATTGTCCAACTAAAAAAGACAGACCAAGTTGCAGAAATTGCCCAATTATCGGGTAGATTGGACAAATGCAAGGCTTTTACTAGTTGAAAATGAAGCCTAGATAATTTTGCTTCATGGGTCTGTGCACAGTTAAAAAAGTGTTACACACTCTGATAATTTTGTATTTTTTTTATAACTACATTTAAATAAACTCATATTGAAAGTAAGAAAGGAATAATAAAAGATTATACAAAATGTCAAAATATTTGACATTGGAGAGCCCTTTGCATATAATTAATAATTCCATTTTAATAAAGAAAGTAATAAGAAGGCACAATATAAAATTATACAAAATGCTAAAATATTAGAAAATGAAAAGTCGTCTGCATATGCTTTTTTGTATAATTGTATTTAAAAAAACTTAGATGAAGTAAGAAAGAAATAATATAAAATTATACAAAATATAAAAATATTAAAAAAACAGAAAGTCGTTTGCATATACTTTTGTTTTGAGTTTGAAAATATTAAAGAAAGGAATGTTCTTTGGATAGCGAAGGCGCAGGCCAAAGTACAAAAACCCCTGCTTCAGTTCAAAATTATTAAATAATTACTACGATATTTGATTAGTTTCTCTATTATATATTTTTTAATAATACACTAAATTACTTAATTCAATTTAATAAAAAACATTTTAATTTCTACTAAACGGTAAATATTTTACTCCTTGACATAACTGTCACTAAATTATAGTCATAAGTTATTAAAAGTATAAACAAAGATTGAATAATTGATCTTCATTTCATAATTATATAAATTAAAATTAAATTTTTAGAAACAAAATGATGGGTGCTTACTAATTTCAAAAAGTAAAAACATTTGACAATTTTTTAATGAGGTTTCTATCAAACATATGAACCAATTATAACCAAATGTGTATGCACTTTTATAATAAAAATACAATTGTTTGAAAATCTATTTAAGATTCCGAAAAAAAGTTGATGAATTATTAATTAAAATGTAGTTGAATGTGAAGGACAAGAACCAAAAACAAGTTACAGCATTTACACATTCAATTATTTCCTGCATAGTGTTTACTTTTTATTATCCTGAAAAATACAATATGTTTCTAGCTGTCTGTATTTAATATTGTTGCCAATTTTGCTTTTCTTGATGGAAATTTAGTAGAACTAAAGGGTATGAATAAAATTAAAATTGATGAAGAAAAGAAACCCTAATTTGGTCTAAATGAATCTTTATTAGAAATAATTGTAACTAATTGTTTGATCCTGAGCTATAGTTTATGGAGAAAATGGAAAATAGTTTTGTTGAAGGCACCAAAACGTGCATCCCATTTCTCACTATCTGTTAGACTATCATTTTATGCATACTCTTTAAATATATGCATTTCAAGGATTCATTTATGTGTTATATATGTTTATAAAATTATATTAACTAATTATTTTTTATTTTAAAAATGATTTTTGATTTAATCATTTTCTTGCCGTCTCCATGCTTTGGAAATATACAAAAACTAAGAAGATGCAAGTTTGAAGATTATCCAATAATGAATAAAACGAAGCACGTATATTTCACTAAACAACAAATTAATGTTTAGTATTAATAAAAGTTTTGATGATAACAGTGAAAATTACACTAATTAGTAAATAGTGTCAAATTTGTATTGTAAATGTATAAAATCTAAACCATTAATGCTAATCACTAGTATTAGTTATTGAAGGTGAATTATATGTAACGTGGACTTGTAATTAATTTTTAAATTAAAATTCCATTAAGGTAGTTTAATGTCACTACAAGAAAATCATGAATTAGAAACCAATTTTTAGAGACCAAAATATTAGTTGCAATAGTAACTAGATCAGAGAACATTTTAGAAATTAAAAAAAATAAAATTGATTTCTATTATTATGGTTTTAACTAACAAATATTTAGATTCTAAATTTGGTAGCAAAAACCTTGGTAATTAGATACCAATTTAAAAATCATTTAACAATAATAGAAACTAATTTAGAAACCAAAAAATTATTTAGTCCCTAAAATGATCTCTAATTTAGTCATTATAACAACTAATTATTTTTTATTTCTAAAATTGATTTCTATTTCATGATTTTCTTGTAGGGCGTGATCAAACTCATGTTAAATGTTAATATGTTTTTATTTTTAAATTTATTTAATTTAGTATTAGTTAAGTTAACGTTAAATAAAATCCATTTTTAATAGTAGTTTAATGAGCGTTGGTGTGACAGACTTTAATGAGAGTACTTTTAACAAATTTCTTATACATTGCTCGTATTCTCAACAAAATAAAACATAATAAAAGATTACGGTGAATAATGATGAGTATGAATGAAGATGATGAGTATGAGTAAAGAAGAATAATGTGGATGAAGGAAATAAACATTGATAAGGAGATGAGAATCTTTTGAAAGAGATGAATGTGGATAAAGAAATAAATAAATAAAATAAATGTAAATAAAAAATATGAGTATGAGAAAATATAGGAGGATATAACATAAACATAATTTTTTAATATTTTGTTAGTGATTTATAAATATTACTTGTATAAAAATAATGTGATTTTATTTATATTTTACTTTGACATTAAAATATTTGTATAAAAATATTGAAAAAATAGTTTTAAACAACTACCTCCTATTAACCTCAGACTGCATAATTTCTTCTGATTTCACAAGGAGAACACTGGAAAATCCAAAACTCAAACATATGAATAAACTAATATTGTAGACTAGCACAGTCAAATGTAACAAGCAATTATTATTATCTGCTTGATTAACACTGATGATGAAGAACCACTATAAATTTGTCATATAGATGGCCTTAGATATATGGTTCCATGGTCATACCCATTATCTAACATTAATCAGTAAGTAATTAGTGTAAACATGGTGGATTTACACTATTCAACAACACAGAATAATAGCATATATCAATTTTCTATATAACTAAACTATCTTAATTAGTATACATATCAGCATAACTTTTGCAACATTACTATTGAACCTTGATCCCAGCAAAGTCTCTGACTGTGAAACCCACCTTATCAAATCTTCCCTTTTCATTGTTCTCTCTAAATTTCAAATAATCCAAGCACACAAAGGGTTTGTACTTTCTCTTGTTTCCTTCTCCAACAACTTCATCTGGTGCCAAAATCACCTTGTCATTTTCAAAGCACCAAAAGAATGCAAGAGAAAACCTGTTGAAATGGTTCTTCAGAAGAACTCTGTGTTCTGAAGACCTTAGTTTGTCATTGCTCCATGCCTGCAACATATCCCCTATGTTCACCACTAGGGTTCCCTCAGATGGGCTTATACCTATCCACTCTCCCTCATTTGATCTCACTTGAAGCCCTCCTATCTCATCTTGATATAAGATGGTAATACAACTCATATCAGTGTGCATTCCAAGCCCCTCAACTTCCTCTTCCATAAAATCTGGAACTGAGTAATTGTTTATTCTCAAATAACCCTGGCACTTCTTGAACTCACAATCATAAAACTTCTTCTCAATGCCTTCCCCTATGCTCATCAACACAATCTTCATAATTCTCTTTGACAAATCTTCCATCTTAGTACAATATTCTTTCATCATCACACTGCTTAAAACACACACAAAAAGAAGAAATAAAATATGTCTTCCATTTTATAGAATCTCTTTCATTCAATTTCTGTCAAAGTTTACAAATATTTAAGTTGTTATGAGAAATATTCAGATTTATTAAGTGTTTATGAAAAAATTATGTAATTGTGATGTAAATAAAATTAAGGAGGCAAAGAAAGAGACACCAAAATAGTTTAAAGTGAAAGCTTAATGTGAAACAATGCACACACACATTGATTACCTGAATTTGCAGTCCTTTTTGTCAAAGAGAATTTCAGCAGAACTATTGGCAGAAACATAAAAGTTGGGTCCATTAACTCGGAGGCTCTCAAAGAATGGAGAGGCAATGAAATGAGGGGTGTAAGATTTCAAAGATGAGAAGGGACCAAGTCTAAGTTTAGTATCAGAAGGAAGGCTGAAGAGGTGTTTGGACAGTGATTGTATATGGCTGCAAAGTTCTTTGGAGATTCCATGGTTGATTATGTAGAAAAAACCCCAATCTTTGCTTGCTTTATAGAGAGAGAATAGAGAAGATGGCTGCAGTGACTGAGAAAGATCTAAAATGGGAATGCTATCATGAGATTTAGGGTTAGACATAATAATGGCTGGTGTATGAGTAGAGGCATAGAATAGCATATTGCCATCTAAATTTTGGTTACTCAATATATATAGAAAGTAGGTAACAACATAGAACACTATTTCATTCTATTGTTTATTTTTCTGTGAAACTAATCATTAGAGTGGAAGAATGGAATGAGAAGATAATGTTGAAAGGACAAGTATATGTTGTTTTTTTGTGAATTAATGGAAGTGTCACCAAAACATAAAAACTGCGGTTGGTGCCTACAATTGTATGATATGACTGGAAATTGGTTTTGAAAGTGTGGACTGATTGATTATGGACAATGATGAGGGTCTATGACCTTAATCACAATTAGGTGCTACCATTTTGAAAAGGCCATTCATGATACCTTCCACTTCAACTTTTATCTGTTGCAAATGATACACTCACAAAATCACTTTGAGGGGCATAATAGGGTTGACCTATAAATTGAACAATGATTGACTCAAGGAGGGTCCTACCCATTTTCTTAAAATATGCATTTTTCCATTTGTATTTTGCAAACCTCAATGAAACTCCATTATGTCTTAAATGAATCACTCGTGTACTCCTTTGATGGCTTTTGTTATATAAGCTGTAAAAGCCGAAAAGGATTCTTGTGAGAGATGATGAAGATATCATAGATGTTGAAGTTATTTGAGGGGTTTTATTTCAAAGCATTCGAATAATATTAGAGATGTGTTCATCATAATTTCAATTTACTTTATTTTTTACATTATAAGTAGATGTAATCTTCTAGTTCACACAATATGTAGTTAAAAAATCCATAAACTCAAGATTATACAGTTAAAAAAAAAGATTGGTATAGTACTATCTTTTAATTATTCAATTTAAAATAATAATTTTGAAATATGCAAATTATGAAATCATTCAAAAGTGTTTTGTTGCAACTTTGTTCCACGACTTTTCTTTGATATTTTTTTTATCAATAAATAAAAAATTAATAAATAAAAATATTTAAGAGATACTTCAATCTTGATATAAAATGGTATACTAAATAGTTTCAAAAAAGTTTCTATATAAAATCCCAATAAAATTCAATATAATTTAAAGAAACAAACTTTCAAAAACTAAATGGTCAGATGATTCGTAACATGCACTAATATTTTATTTGTGATATAATTACAAAAGACTATATTTAAAAATAAGTAAGACTAAAATATTTTGATACTAAGTTTAAAGAATTAAACCATCAATTTCATTTCCCAACTTTCAAAACGCAAATATTTTAACTTACCATTTCAAAATTAAAAAAAAACATTCCTATTAAAAATCTTACAACGGAGCATTAATCCAAAAACTAATGAAACTTACTAGGTGAAATCTCTAAGTAAAACTATCATTCAACTTAAAATACCAATAATGACTTAGTTTATTTTATACCAAAACAAGGCTAGCACGAAAAATTATATAACACTTAAATGAGATTATTTTTCTAAGTTCAAAAAGAGTCATTTCCAATATTTTCTTTCATAATTAATTTTTATTTAATGATTTTTTATAGTGATATATATAAAGAGGAAATTACTATTTTTTTTTATCTTGGTATTAAATGAAACTAATTAATTGTTTATCAACAAAAGATCACCGAAGCATTAATAATGTGGTGATATAACTTCAGCATGAGACGTTTTAAAATAACTTTTAAGATATGTAAGTTAAATTTATTTATCTTAAGTTCGATAACTAAAAAAATTTATTTAAATTTTTGGATGTATGAAAATAAAATAAAAAAAAAAATTATTTTAGAAAAAAATTCACACATTTTATAAAGATTAATAACAATTATTTTATAGGGATAAAAAGCATAGAAAAGCTTTATAAGAGTAATAAAAAAGAGAGTTAAAGCTGATCAGTTGACAACTGAAAATTATGCAGCCATGGAAAAGAGTAATCAATAGGAATAAAATCATAATAAATAAATTGTCGGTTTAAATTTCAAGAAAACAGTTTTAGCAAATTAACTGCAGTTTATTATTCTTGGCCAATATTATGTTTACAACTATCTTCTGACCTAAAACCTCTCAGCTGCATTTATATAACAAAGATGCAAGAAAGTATCAACAGAAAAGGTGCAATGTCTCTATTTGTAAGACATGTTTTCTTACTTCTGTGGCTAAGGTTGCTATCAACCAGCAATGGTTTTGAAATAAGAACTCATAAAAGTCATGTAAGTGTGACAAATTCTTTAGAAGGAGGAGTGGACCTAGCCCTTCATTGCAAATCTGCAGATGATGATCTTGGAGTGCAAATTCTTTCACCCAATTCTTCTTTTGTGTGGAGTTTTACAGTTAACTTTTTTTCTTCAACATTGTTCCATTGTGCCTTTCAATGGAATGATGTTATTCATAAGTTTGCTATATATGAAGCAAGTAGGGATGAGCTTAGATGTTTGACATGTGATTGGACTATAAAAGAAGATGGACCATGTTTGTTTCTATATGACCATTTAAACTCTTGCTATCCCTGGAAGGATTAATCAGAAAAAAAAAACGTGTTCGATCCTAATTTATAGATCCATGGTGGATTCAGATTAATAATTCAAAGTAATGAATGAAATTGAAAAATATAGTGTTCATGACATTTGATTTTTTTATATTTGATTTGATTTGATTTTCTTTTATTTAGAATATTCTAAGAGATTTAGCATAGTCACTAATGTTTATTTTATAAGTTTGAGTTTTCAAGTTAGATATGTTTTACGAAAGAATTTAGGGTTATATTTTATTCTTTCAACCCAGTTTGGTGTTTTATGTCCTGGAAAACTATAAGTTATATATATATATATATATATATATATATATATATATTAATGATGAAACATTTTATTTAATGATATATTTTAATAGTAGGATATTATATTTGTATTTCATATTTTTTATTTCAAATATCTAAATTAGTCTATGCCAACTTTTAATTTAGTCCCTACCATACCACTATCGTAAAATAATTCATTAACACCACAAGAAAATCATTAAATAGCAATTAAATTTAGAAACAAAAAATAATTAGTTCCTATATTACTAAATTATATACTACTTTAGAGACTAAAAAATTATTGATATCTAAAATGATTTTTATTATTAATAAAAAATTATAAAATAGTTTCTAAATTGGTATCTAAATTAGCTACCAAGGTTTTAACTACTAATATTTTAAATTTTAAATTAGTCTCTAAAAGACTAATAGAGACTAATTTAGAATACAAGTAATTAATAGATAAAATCTTAGTAGCTAATGGTTAGATATCAATTTAGAAACTATTTTATAAAATTTTATTATACTTTAGATACCAATAATTTTTTTAGTTTCTAAAATGGTCTCTAATTTAGTTAGTATAGTAACTAGTTATTTTGGTCTCTAAAATTAATTTCTATTTCATAATTTTTTTTACGACGACAATCCTCCAACAACCATCGTGGATCATTGACTGGTGAATTTTTTTTTTAAAATTTGAGTAATTATACAATGACGATCCTCCAAGAACGATCGTCGATCATTGACTGATACCATTGTTTTAAGATTTGAGCAATTATACTGTGACGATCGGGAAAACTATCATCATATTCAAAGTACAATGACTATTGAATATTAGTAGCCATCGTATCTGGGTTACGATGATTGGGGAAAATATCATCATTTTTGTATTTCAATGACATTTGAGTATTAGTAATCATCGTAGGTAACCCTACGACGATGATTTACTAAAGAACTATCATCGTAGCCCAGATACAACGATTATTAATATTCAACTGTGATCGTCGTAACTCTTTTATTTTAAGCGTTTAACTCTTCTTCTTCTTCTTCTTCATTGTAGGCCGATTTTCTTCTCCTCTGGTGTTCTCTCATTTGAGTTTTCTCTTTAAGAACACTCTGTTTTCTCTCCATTGCTCTGATGATGTTGTGTTTTTGACCTCCGTTACCACTGCATTGAACATAGTAGTTCACGAGCTCTGTTGCTCCACACTACTACAATTGGTTTGTTGTTGTCTCCCTTCGTTCCTATCGTCGTGTTGTTGAGTTCACTGCCACTATCATACCTATTCATGGTTGCCTTGATCCTAATCGCCTCCTCTCCACACCGGTGCTGCTTCTGACCACGCTTTGGTTCATCTCCTCATTTCTTTTAAATAAAGAAAATGATACTTTGACAACCCTTAGAGTTGTATACAACTCTTGATGTGATGGGTTTAGAAATAAATATATATAATAAATGATAAGTTTGAAATTAAATGATATGAAAAAGTATTAAAATAATAGTATTGGAAATTGTAATCTGGTTGTATAAAAAATGTGAGTTGTCAATGTATCATTATCCTTTAAATAATATATAAATAAGGTGATTACTTTTAGTTCTTTGTTTACATTTGGTATGTGATAGTTGTATCAATGAATGTTTTGAACTCATTGGTATTGAGTGAGTATAAGGATGTTCCACCTCAACAAATTATTATTTTTCTTTGGAAGCTCATATTTGAGTCGTTATGTTGCAAAATTTTTGGGAAAAAACATGTAAAATATTGTATGTAATATAATTGATTGTAGATGGATTTGTTTAGTACATAAAGTTGGTTAGTTTTGTTTGACATTGAAATTACATTATTATATTGAACCTTTATTTGTCATTAGGGATTAATATATATATAAATTATGAACCACCTTCAATTTTAAAAAGTTATTATGTTTTCTTTTATATGCAAACAAAAAGAGGTTGTATTAATAATCAATATATTGAATCTTAGAATTGTCCACTTAGATGGTTTGAGAAGATATATTTTAATCACTTTGCAATAGTTTATTGGTACATATATTTTAATCTACATTTCACATATTTCACGAAATTCAGTTTATTGAACTTTTTTTGTTGCTTTTCGGGTGCAAATTTAATTTGGTAGATTACCACTTTCATTTCATGTAACCGTAAGACCAATGCGGAATGTTATCAAATTTTGTGAAATGTAACAAATTTTATATACTAATAAACTATAAAAAAAAGTCAATCTTCTTAAATGGGATAAGGTCGCACCTTTCATTTAAAAGTAAGATTTACATGCACGTAAACAACACATAATGTCAATGACAACATTAAAAACATACATATGAATCGAGATTGGATAAATTCAACACGCATAAATAATGAGTATGAAAGAATATAAGAATTTATACAATTTTTGCAATGTAATACTAACAGTAAACTATAAGAAATTATTGATTTACTGACAAATTTGTTTGTCGGTAAATTTTTATTACTGACGAATTTTGCCGATAGATTTACAAGAGAACCTATGAGAATGGATCGAGATAAGTTCATTACAACCCAAGTCGTGTGTTTAAATATATAACAATGTTCCATAACTCCTATATTTACAAGAGAACCTAAGAGAATTGATCAAGGTAAGTTCATCACAACCCAAGTTGTGTGTCTACATATGTCACGGTCTTTAAGAACTCCTAGGGTAAGTTTAATACAACTCAAGTCGTGCATCCATATGTGTCACGGTGAACAAGAACTCATAGCGTAAGTTTAATACAACCCAAGTCGTGCATCCAAATATGTCATGGTGTGCAAAACCTCTCCTTTCAACTTTCACTACAAGAAAATAATTAAATATAAACCAACTTTAGAGACAAAAAATAATTAGTTACTATATTGACTAAATTAGATACTATTTTAGAGACTAAAAAAATTATTGGGATCTAAAGTAGTTTCTATTATTAATAAAATTTATAAACTAGTTTATAAATTAATATCTAATTAGTTACCAAGATTTTAGTGTGCCTCGATCTCTCGGTCTGATTGGGGATACCTGCAAAGACACTCTGACGCTCAAGTCAACAATGAATATGTGTAAATTACATGTACTATAGTCAAAAAATCATTACTTTTTACCTTTGAGTTCCTCACTTATTTATAGTTTTTCTATTGACCTAATCCTCATGCCCATGAAGGTCTAATACTCCCTTTCCCTTAACCTTGCTTAGGGAGTGATTTATTTATAGTATGACTAGTCTTTATTGTGAATTTTCTCTCATCGCATCGGGATGAAGTCATTCTTTAATGGAGTTCAGTGTTGTTTGAACTGTTTGGCCGAGATGACGACAATACAAGTATGATTGCTATTAGCTTTTTTTATGGTAATTATTAAATGCATTTAATTCCTGTCTTTATTAATCATTAATTTTTATATGAATTTTGTTTGGCGAGCATTTCACTATTGTTTCTTATATACGTAATATATGGAACTCTTTTATACCACTTTTAAATAGAGTAATTATGTCACACCTCAGCTAGGTTGACATCTCAGTTAGGTTGACACCTATAACAATCATCTGCCATCACATGAAAAAAAAATATTATTAAAAAAGAAAAAAGAAAGAAAATACAAAAATATGGGTGGATTAGGCCAAAACCCATATGTCAACAAAAAAATGATACATAGGTAGACTATACATATTCATAAAGAATTCTAAGAGTAGACTAGATGGAAGTCTATTATACCAATGAGATGATTCTTTGTGGATAAATCCTAAATTAGCCAACTTATCAATAGACGTAGTCTCTTCACGAAAAATATGAGTAACCCGAAACCTGATTTTCCCACAGTAATTAAGACAAATATTTCATCGATTCCAAAGCATCCAAGGAACATTTGTCCTAATAGTAAACACAACACAAACCAAAGCAGAATCACATTCAAACCAGACCTTAGTAAGCCCCATCTTTTGAGCTTCCTCCATAGCATGTATAACCCCATAAAACTCAGCAACTAGAATAGTTTGAACTTCATGGAACACAGAGAAAGCTCCAATAAATTCTCCCATACTCCCACAGAAAATACCTCCACAAGTAGCAAAACCATGATATCCCCTACAACCCCATCAATGTTAATTTTAACCCAACCTGGTGAAGGAAACTCTCATCTCACAGGAAGAGGACGAAGAACTTTACCAGTACGAGTTTTAATACCAAAAAACTTGATCAGGTTGAAATCCAACATATCATTTTTCATAGAAGCTTTAGACAAGTTACCAATTAGGCAAGTTAAATCTTTAATAATTGAAATAGCCCGAGAAACCTCAATCTTATCCTGAAAATGAGCAAAATTCCTCATACGCCATATCATCCAAATAGAAAAAGTTATCACAACAAGCTTAATGTCACATTGTTTTTAAGAAACTCATTCATTTTTAAATTTGTTTTAACTAGTAGTTCTTATAAATCCATCTACATTTTTATAATTTTTTATTTATACTTTATCTTTTTGACAACTTAAAATAATTTTATTAATATAAATTAGTGTAGTTTTTTTCTTGTTAAGTATAATTCCTTATAAATACAATAACATTAAAGTTTTAGAAATTCCGGAAACAACCAACTATTCTACTCATCGAAACTTAAGCTACTAAACTGAGAAACATAATAACACACAAGTGTCCTACTCAAACTAAAATTTTGTAAAGTCAAGAACTTTTAATCATAAACAAACACGTCAACGGGTCTAGACACCAATCCAATAAGGAAAGACAAGCGTGCGCAGTTTTAGATGTAATACAGGACCATACTTTTAGTTAGACCAAAAAATAAATTTCAGAATGATCCATCACTCTATCTTTAAAGATAAATTTATTCCTATACCTCCAGATCTCATCAATAACTGCAATCCAAACACTTTTCTATAGGTTGGAACATTGATAAACTATATTGCAATATCCAAACATAATTTTTTTGTTTGGTAACATATTAATCAGTGTGCACGGAAAATGCTCTAATGGGTATCAACATTCTTGCATACTAGTGGAAACACAGGCGCGGTTACGCTTGTGTATCCACATTTTCCTCTTTTACTTAATTTTTACGATGATAGAAATGTAATATACATACATAAATAATTTTGGATGATGAGTCGAAATTGAAAAGCAAAAAATGGAGTGCAGAGAGTGATTGAAAATGAAGATTATTTTATTTTATATGTGAGATTTGGTGTAGAAATGTGTGAGAGTATGCTTTCTCTTTCTTCATGTTAATGCCTTAAAATAAGGAACTAAGAAAAAAGTGGGTGAGTCATATAAAAACTCTACATTAATATTAATTTAAAAAATTTTAAAAAAAATTATTTTTTAAGTAATTCATATGAAATAACAAAATACTCCATTGTATTCATAAAATGAGATATATTAAATAAGGGTAGAATCGAAAAAAATCCGTGTAACAAAAAAATAGTTATAATGGAAAATTCCCTTTATGTATAGGTATAGATAATGCAGATATAACTTATATCTCAATATATATAATAATTAAAAATTAAATAAAAGGTAAAAATATAAAAAAAAGTAGTTAATAACGTTTTGAACTTTAAAAGTGACAATTAAATAAATAAAAAAATAAACATTTAAAAGAAATAGAGAAGTAGCAAATTGCCATGTAGGAATTACGTAAAATTGAAGAAAATATATTTTTCCTTTCAACCTTTTGTCATTGTTCTTCTTTTCAGCCTATATATACACATACTCACACAGATAGATTGAGTGCCCCATAAAAGAGTAATAGAAGTTTACAATGTCTGTGTTTTCCAGAAGTGTTCTTCTATTGTTGGTGCTCACGCTTGCATCTCCTAGCTGCAGTCTTTTATTTTTACCGACGCAGCACACGGATGTAATCATAATCAATACTCTGGTGGGAAATGAAGATCTGAAGATTCACTGCAAATCCAAAGATAATGATCTTGGAGAGCATGTTCTCCAGAAAGATCAAACCTTTCACTGGGGTTTTGGGATTAGTGTTTTTGGGAACACACTGTTCTTTTGTTCTTTTCAATGGGGAAATTCTCCTTTACAGCATTATGATGTGTACGTAGAAAATAGGGACTGGCTTACATGTGAAACCTGCAGATGGTATATTAAGGAAGATGGACCATGTAGATATGAACATGACCATCTTCAATGCTATAACTGGAACTAATTTGTTTCATTCTAATATGTATGTGTGGAGAAATAATATGCATTTCTTGGAATGTTAATAAATTCTGTTACTGAAAAACTTGGTTCTTTTCTTCTTTTGATCTTCTTAAAAATAATTGTTTTAATGAATATATTTCCATTAATTTTAATGTATTTTTCTTTTACTCTTTTAGAAATTGAGAAATATTATTATTCTAATTAGTTATAATGTTTTGTATTTTTGTTTTTTCACATAAAAATAAATGGTATTAATCAGTTTAGGTTAAAAATAAAAGTATAATATTTTTTTTTATCGAGCTAGAAAATTGATTATTTTTGTAATTGATAACACGCAATTTTTTTTTATCAAATTTTGTTTCCATAGTATTTCAAGTATTAGTCTTTTATTACACTGTATTCGGATCCGGGTGATTAATGTTCATCACGATGGAAATGTAATTCACGTGTGTGTTTGAGTCAAGACATCAACGCAAAATTGGTGACGCAAAATGACAAAGAAAATAAAATTTTGTTTGAGTTAAGACATCAGCGTAAAATTGGTAACGCAAAATGACAAAGAAAATGAAATTTTGTTTGAGTTAAGACATCAGCGTAGAATTGGTGACGCAAAATGACAAAGAAAATGAAATTTCCAATCCTCATGTAAATGTCATGAAAAGCAAAGAAATACACGTATATAGATTACTTTTATAAAGTTATCTTTCATTCAGATAATTGATGTTTACAAAGAAAAATCGATTCTCAACGTAGGTATTTTAAATGGAGAATTGATGTTGAATGAAAATATAATCGATTTTGATAAATTTTTTTAGATTATCCATATGTTATATGTTGGAAATCGATTTTCTAGACTACATAATCGATAGCTTTTGAAAATTCACACAAACATCAAAACAACATGTAGTTTTTTTTTTGTTTTTATTTTTTAAATTAATACAATCCAGTTTGATAAAACACCATTAATATTATTAATAAAAATTAATAAAATTAATTAATAATAATTAAAATAAATATAGTTATTTAAATAAAAAGTTATATAATAATATTATTATTAATTATAAAAAATAAATTATAAATAAATTAATTTTTTATTAATTTTTTTCATTCAAATATTGTTAAATTAAAGTGTAAATTTGAAAAACTTACATTTTATACCTTTTAAAAAAAATTAAAAATTTTCTTACAACAATCACATCACTCACAAACTTCAATAAATTTTTCTCATAAATTTACACTAAATTCACACTAGCATACCTCAATCAAAACAACCTTATAAGTGGATTTGTAAACTTACATTTTACACCTTTTAAAAAAAGTAAAAATTCTCCTACAATCATCACGTATTCATAAATTTCAATAAATTTTTCTCACAAATACACTTTAACATATCTCAAACCAAACAACCTCATTTTCTTCATACTTTCCTCTCAATTCCCTTAAAATTCCATCACCAATCCAAACACGACACTAGAGAAAAATCTTGAATCATATCACTCTTCTAACATTAACTATTATTTTTAAACTAGCAAGCATCGTATGTGACATGTACATTTTTCTATTAGATAAGTATATTTTATTTTATTTCATTCAATATAGTAATTATGTTTTGCTTTGTCTTTAATATTTAGGGTATAAATAGTAATGAAATATACCTTAACAACCTTAATTTATTAATTATATATTTAATGTATTTCACTCATATGTCATTAAATGAAAATTCACATAAACTTATTGTCTAATAATTTGATAGAGAAGAGCCCAACACTACAGTAAGACCCACAAAACAACCAAAACAGCCCACTTGAATAAAGGATTACATAATAAAAATAGGAGAGTACAAGAGTACAGTTAGTCAAAATGAATGTAGTTGGACCTCTATCAGCCCATAACTCTTAACCTAAAAACTCACATAAATAAGTGAGTAATGTTGAAAATAAAAGAAGAGAAAATATTTTACCCTAATACTAATTAGTCACTGTAGTTATTGTAGCTGTCCCCTTTTATCTATCATAATTTCTATACCAATCCTTCTGAAACAATTTCTTACAAACAGATTCGAATTCAGTGTCGCAGAGAAGACTAGTAGAAGTTGCAATGCCTCTATTTACAAAAAGTGTGTTGTTTTTGTTCGTGTTTATATCGTGGAACACCAGTGTTCTTGGAGAGTTTGTGTTGATTACTAATACTCTGAAGGGAAAGGAAGCTTTAAACCTTCACTGCATATCTAAATACTATGATTTTGGAGTGCGTGTTCTCAATTTTAATCAAACCTTTCATTGGAAATTCAAGGCTAGTGTTTCTGGGGACACACTATTGCTTTGTTCGTTTCAATGGGGAAAGGCTGGTTTGGTGCGTTATGATGTATACATGAAAGACAGAGATGAAGGTATATGCAAAGTGTGTCGTTGGTATGTTAAGGAAGATGGACCATGCAGACAAGAATCTAAACATCTGAGTTGCTACAAGTGGGACTAATATTAGTGTTTGGTTTAATTAATATGTATTACTTTGAGAAATAATATGTACTATATATTTTGATATCAACATATATTACTCATGCCTTTGGAAAATGAGTTCAAGCTTTCATCTTTATAAATTGATTGTTTCAATTTCTCTATATGATTATAGGTTTCATGACTACAAAGAAGAAAGAGAGGTGCAAAATATCATAGAGAAAAAGTAAATCTTGAAACTTTGGTCTCTCTTAATCCTAAGTGTTATTCCTTTTCAAAAATATTCATTTCAAAGTTTAAGTTAAAGCTAGTTAATTTTTAGTTTTCTTTCATCATTATTTTTAATTTTATTTCAATTGATTAGTAAACTTTCAATTGATTACCCACGAAAAAAAATTATTAATATTATTAATATTCTTAAATATTATTAATATTATTAGTATTAATAAATATTATTAATATTATTAATATTATTAATATTGTTAAATAATTTTAATATTATTAAATATTTTTAATATTATCAAATATTTTTAATATTATTAAATATTATTAATATTATTAAATATTTTTAATATTATTAAATATTTTTAAATATAATTAATATTATTAAATACTATTAATATTTTTAATATATTTAATTATTATTATTATTTTGTTAAATATTATTAATATTATGAAATATTATTACTATTATGAAATATTATTAATTTTATTAAATATTATTAATATTATTAAATATTATTAAATATTATTAATATTATTAAATATTATTAAATATTATGTATATAATTATTATGATAATAGTTAGTAGGTAATAGAGATTCGTGAGTAATAGTTGGTAGGTAATTGAGATCCGTGGGTAAAAGTTCGTAGGTAATAAGATCCGTGAATAAAATTTCGTAGGTAAAAGTTTATAAGTAATAAGATTCGTGAGTAAAAGTTCGTAAGTAATAAGATCCGTGGGTAATAGTTGGTAGGTAATGCTGAATTTATCTACGGATTTAGAATTGTAAGTAATATCCGTAGGTAATGTTGTCCGTAGGTAATATCTGTAGGTAATGCTGAATTTACCTACGGATTAAAATCCGTGGATAAAAATTCGTAGATAATACTGATTTTTTTTGTAGTGTTTTTTGGGGAATGTGAATGATTTTTTACAAAAAATACTCATTATCTCTTGTAAATTATGTGTTTTAGAAGGATTCTCTCATCTCAAATATGCAATTAATGTAATAAGTTCTAAATTTGTTGTTGCCAAATGATTTACTTCTAAATCGATAGTGGATAATGTACCTAAGCTGATATTTGTTTACAAAAATCCGATTTGGTCTCTAAATTTTGGGTTAAAAAGATGGATAAGGAGAAATAACACTACAAGAAAATCATTAAATAATAACTAAATTTAGAAACAAAAAAGAATTAGTTATTATATTGACTAAATATTTAGAGACTAAAATTTTTTTTGATATCCAAAATGGTTTCTATAATTAATAAAATTTTATAAAATACTTTCTAAATTGGTATCTATATTAGCTACCAAAGTTTTAGCTACTAATATTTTAAATTAGTCTCTAAAAGGCTAATAAAAACTAATTTAGAATATATGTAGTTAGTAACTAAAACCTTGGTAGTTAATAGTTGAATATAGAAACTACTTTATAAATTTTTCTAATAATAAAAATTATTTTAGGTACCAAAATTTTTTTTAGTTTATAAAATAGTTTCTAATTTAGTTAATATAGTGACCAATTATTTGGGTGAAGTCTATGATTACATCATCAAGATCGTATGGATTTTATTTTTTTAAACTCAAATGTTAAACTACTTTTCTTTATTTGTCTGTTTATCATTCACACGAGTTTGATTTTTTTTTTTTTAGTTTTATGAATTGTCAAATAAAATAGTCTTAATTTCTTATATTTATTTAATCCTTTATACCAATGAAATTAACTACAACATAATTAAGTTAAATATTGACACATTTGTTCCCTAATAACTGAATGAAGGTTTTGCTACAAACACTTTTCTTTTTAAAGGATAATACTAACACTCATGTTTAGTATATATATATATATATATATATATATATATATATATATATATATATATATATATATATATATAATAGAACCATTAAATGCAATTTACTTTTAGCAAATGCGTACATGATGACATAATAACATTAAATTCAGTATAACAATGCAATTACTGATTTTGTTTTTCCTAAAATGGCAGTCTTTTTTTTTTTTTCTAATCAAATAGCATAGTTTGTCTAGGATGGTAACGCGGACTTAATTTTATGAATTTGGAACTTAATTTTTTCATATAATTTCTTTAAAAAAAATCATTTAAAAAAACAGATATATAGAATATAATAATTTAAAAAGTAATTATTTAAAGACGTAATTATTTTTAAAATTATTTTTTAAGTAATAATTATTTATAGAAATACGTAAATATTTTTTTAACAGAATTAACATTTATAAAATTTAAAATAATTTGTTTTTTTTTTAATTTTGATTTGGAAAATTTCATAGATTTTTTTTAAAAAATATATTGAAAAGTGTTTTATATAATTTAAATTATTAATTTGTGAATGATAAATATAATAATTAAAATATTACATTATTTTTTGTAAATAATTATTTAAATAAAATTATTAATTTATAAATAATATAATTATGTGCATGATTAAAAATAAACAATCACTTCTCTAAAAATTTAGTTTTATAACAAATTACATTTTTCACATTTTTAATTTTTAAATTAATTAGTTCTGAAAATAATTACTTTTCAAATAATTTATTTTTAAATAATTATTTTTTATAAATAATTTGGTTTCTAAATCATTATTTTAGTATTTTTTAAATAGTTTTTTTTAGATAATTTCCTTTCTAAACTTTTATTTTTTTTAAATATATATTTTTATTCAACTTTATTCAATATATTTGTTTATAAACATTTTTTTCAGATAATAATTTTTATTTTAAAACTAGTTCCCTATTAATTTTAAATAAAATTTAGAAAAGTTTAAACTCAGTATAACTGTTTGGAAAATGTGAAATGACTTGTTATCAACGTAAGAATATGATAAAGCAATAAAAAAATAATCAATTTTGTAAAAATATCACCAGGCCCACCAATTCATTCTTCTGCTGGACAAGGCTTTTGCTTTTGGTACCCTATAAATTTAAAAATTCAAAATTATCTTTAAAATTCGGAACTGAAAAATATATTTAAAAAAAATCTAGAATAGATTTTTTATATTATGAAAAGTAAATTTTAGAATAAAATTAGAAAACTAAAATCTGATTTTAGAAAGATAAATTCGAAATATAAAGAATATATTTTCAAAAAGAAACTCTGTAAAACAAAATTCAAAAAACACATTTCAGAATAAAAATTTTGGAAAACAAAAATGTAAAAATATTCTAAAAAGACAATTCTAAAAAAATGTTCTAGAAAATCTAAACTGAAAAGTGTTTTGAAAATTCAAATTTAAATATTATTTCAAAATAACAAATTCCAATTTTTTTAGTGTATTACTGTAGAGTTGCGGCCTAGACTCAATTTTGATGACCAACACGGGGGTTGTTTAAAAAGACTGAGTTACGTTGGAAGATTTTAAATTATATTTAAATAATATTTAAATTATTTATATTGATGAGCTTTTTTTAATATACTGATATTGAATTCGAAGATTTTCAATTGTATTATTTTATTTATGAAAAGTTCATACTATATACTATAGACATGTGTGGAAATTTTGGAAAAATGATGTAAACCTGAAATTTCCTCACAATGTCACAAATTTATTTGTATAATATAGACTAAGAGATCTCGAGTTTTATTAATGATCTAAGTCACATACACTAAAATATCAAGTTGTGAGAAACTGATGGAGAAGTTCAAACACACCGTGACATATATGAGATGCATGACTTGGGTTGTATTGAACTTATCCTTGGATTCGGTAGTAATCTTTGAATTAGGTGTTAATCTTTGATAGGACTTACTTAATACGGATGACGTTAGTTGTTATTTTTTTTGTTAAATATTCTGGATATAAATTAATGTGAGATCTATGTGATTGTTTTATGTTGGAAACGGAAGAAGATTGAACTATTGAAAAATTGATCCATGTAATTTGGTTTAATCTTTTGATTGAATGGTGTATATTATAAAACTTTATTTTCACTAGCTTACCATTGCTTTTCTTGTTGTATTTGAACTTCGATAACGGTACTATGTACACACACGCAGATGATCATACAGGTGCAGGAGAGCCTGTGTTGTTTTGAACCTTATTTGTTAATATTTGTATTTATATAAGTCATAATCTTGTAATAGAAATATTTTGAAAAATTCAAAGTATGTATAAAAATCGGTAAAACTTTTATTGTAATAATAAGATATATTTTCTGAGATGTTACAATACATGTTACATCTAATTGACATACTCACAATATTTTATTATAAAATAATATATATATATATATATATATACAAAATATTTTTAAAAAAATTATACTAATTTATCGGTTTCTCAATGTTAAGATTTAGTACATGTAGTCTTTGTTTTCGTATAAAACACGATCGTTGCAGATTTTAAAAAATACAAACACATAACAGAAAGTAAGATAAACTAACAATGTTTAAAAACTTCTAATACAATTGTAGCTTTTAATCACAAACATACAATTTACCACTTTTTATATATTACATCTTTACAAAGTAGTCAAGTGTTTATAAATAATTCATAATCAATATTACTCATGCCAAAATTCCACTGATAACATACACATATTTTACTCTAGTTTCAGAAGACTCATGCATTGACTTAGACTCAAAGATCTACATTTGTCATACTGCCTCAATGTGAAGTCCATAAAGCTATGCACATAATAATCTTAGTACAAAATCATTTTATATGACATGTCAGACTAGTTATCTTTCAAACCGCATACCATTCATATGAACCTCCTTGAGTTCTCACCACTTGATAACCTTCATCTATATGATTCTAATACACTAATATAGTCAAGATATCTCCTTCTAGACGAATACATAATCAATGCACATCCTAACAATCTCAACACGGTATTTCCTTCCCTGAAAATATTATGTCTTGATCACATTTTTACATAATTCATATTTCATATCACACATTAGTACACCATTCAATCAAATAAGGTTTGGATTTTAAACAATCTAAAGATATAAAAGAAAATCACATAAAAACATAAGCTAATTGTTTCAACTAAATATATAAATAAAACAATTTGCATAAGATTTAATTCGAATAGTCAATAAATATCAAACAATTTTCAAAAGAAAATTTCTAAGTTTAAGTTTTTTTAGCTCGAGCAAAAATTATCTCGTTTAAGCAAAAATGAGGTCGAGAGCAAGCTTATTTCTAGTACTATTTTTGCTTGAGCAAGAATCCCTTTGTCTGAGCGAAAATAGATCTAAGAACAAGCCAAATTTTTACTCTATTTTTGATTGAGCGATAATCTCCTTGCTTGAAAACATATTCTAGCTTGAGCAAAAATCTTTTAGTTGAGTAAAAATTTCTCACTTGAGCGAAAATATTATAAAAAAACTTATAAAAATGACTACTTTTCAAGCTTTCACCGAAAAAATAATACTTATAGTTAGACACGTACTCTCCTTAAACTTCTATGTCTATATATATATATATATATATACATACATATATACATATATACATACATATATACATATATATATATATATATGTATATATATATATATTCATGATTTCTAAACATGATTCATTCAAATTTCAATTCAAACAACCAACACCCATTAGTGTTTTTAGTTAAAATGGTTCATAATATAATTCAAACACATTCAAGAATTTCTTCAACATTAGAATTAACATTTACATTTTCAAATTATCAAAGTCTACTATATCTATACTTTTAAAATCAACATCAATCAACACATTCTAGTTTACTCAACAAACAAACCTTGCAAGAATTTTTGAAACTTGTGCCCATGTCACCTTTACATCTAGATATTCTAACCTAGGATTCTATTGAAAAGTAAAACTAATTTCTCTTACTTGATTAGAAGTATGTGTACTCACAAAGAGCTCAAACCACTAAAAAAAAAATAAGAATAGTCTAACATCCACTACAAAATCATGAATAACACTAGGATTTTGAACTAACAGAGACTCATCCTAAAGTCTTAGATACCACAAACAAATAGCTTTAATCCAGATAAACAAATAATTTAAAACTGACTTAAAGGAAAAAGGAGCCGAACTCAACTTACTCTAATCAAAATTCTCACAACAAAAAAATTTGTTATTACCTATTGATAATTACATATGAATATGGATCCATAGATAAATTTATATTTACGAACAAATTTTACCTACAAATTATTATTCATAAGAATTTTTCCATATATAATAATAGAGTAATTTAACAGAAAAATCAATAAATAAAATTCTTACATAATAATAATAATAATAATAATAATAATAATAATAATAATAATAATAAAAATAATAATAATAAAAAAAAAATAATAATAATAATAATAAAATAATAATAATAATAATAATATTATTATGTGTAGGTAATTACGTACAAATTTAAATAGAAAATAATTACTTACTAATTTGACTTCGTAGCAAGTAATTACCTATTCAAATTCTTCGATAATTTAATATTAGTATTATTGTGAATATTAATAATAATAATAATAAAATTAATATTATTGTTAATTTTATTAATTTTATTAATTATTTTAATATTATTAATGATTTTTAATATTATTAATGATTTTTAATATTATTAATTATTTTTAATATTATTAATTATTTTTAATATTATTAGTTATTATTAATTATTAATAGTTATTATTAATAATATTATTAATTATTATTAATAATATTATTAATTACTATTAATAATATTATTAATAGTAATTAATAATATTATTAATAAAATTATTAATTATTATTAATAGTATTAGTAATATTATTAATAAAATTATTAATTATTATTAATACTATTAGTAATATTATTAATTATTACTAATATTATTAATTATTAAAATTATTAATGTTATTATTATTATTACTAATATGGGGTAAATTCCCTATCTAGCACCATTTACACTTTTATTTTCCCATTTAACATTCTTTTATTTTATTTTTTTATTTAGCACCCTCTTGTTTTTATTTTCCTGTCTAACATCCTTTGATTTTTTATTTCCCTATCTAGCACATTTAAAAAATAAATAAAAAAATAATAAATTAAAAAAATTTGATAATTTTAATTTTGAATGCATTAAAAAATAAATATTTTTAATGTTTAAAATAGTTAGAAATATATTAATGAATAAAGAAATGAGTTTTTACAAAATAAAAAAAAAAATTTAAAATATTTAGTTTAAAAATTATTTTTTTAAGAATGAAGAAAATAAAAAATTAAACTCTACAACAACATAAAAGTTGAATCTATAAACATAAATTAATATTTATTTTTATTATTATTAATGATGTAATCATGTTAATTTCAAGTAAAAAATACAGGACATAATTATAAAAAAAACCAAGTTGAAAAAGGACTAATATGGACATAAGAAAACAACATGATTAAAAAAAAATGTTCATATTGTCAAACACCAAGACACATATAAATAACCTATTCCAACATTACTAGATTGTGCACTTCTTGTCATTAATTATGTTTCATTTCGCACAAACTATTTAATGTATCATTGAAGAAAATATTAAATGAATGATCATCTTTCATTTATTTTCCTTTTTATGATCAACATATACTTATTTAGTATCGTCTTATATCTCTTATATTTATGTTATTTGGATTTTTTTTATATCTTTTATCTTTATCTTATTTTGTTTTGTCTTTATTTTATATCTTTTATGTTTTTAGTTATTATTTTTTTCTGCCATTTTTTATTTTTTATTTTTTCTGTTTTTTGTTTTTATTTTATTGTTGTTGTTTTTATTTTCTAGACTTATTTATTTTTTGCATTTTTTTTCTTCTCATTTTTAAGCATTAAGTGTAACATTTGCATTAGTTTTTTTTTTTTTAGTATTTTGCATTTAAGGTAAACACTTGAATATTATTTGTTTTTTTTTATCAACAAGAAACAAATAAATAAATATGAACCACTTTAGGGTGGTCCAACTCGCACAAAATATAAGTCCCCTCATCCCTTCTAAACAACCTAACCTTCTAAAACAAAGAAAAACAGACACCCCAACCGAGGAAGTACCTCTTATAAAAGCTCACTTAATTGAAAACATATAAGCCACAAGATTAATGCACCACTCACAGTTTTAGATGTTACCCTTGACCAAGCCTTTAATTGTGCCAAAGTGAACACTCTCGAAAGGTCGATCACCCCTTTGTTCATGTGCTTCCATAATTCACTAACTACAGCAACTCAAAAACAATTCCAAACGCCATTTACCTGGGCAGGAGCGTTTAGCAAATTAAACAATATTATTTGTGTGTTCACTATTAACTAATACTAATTGACTTTTATTTTTTTTATAATTATGTCTTATATTTTTTACTTGAAATTAACATGATACATCATAAATAATAATAAAAATAAATACTAATTTATGTTTATAGATTCAACTTTTATGTTGTTGTAGGGTTTAATTTTTTATTTTCTTCATTCTTAAAAAGATACTTTTAAACTAAACATTTTAAATTTATTACTTTTTTATTTTTATTTTGTAAAAACTCATTTCTTTATTTATTAATTATATTTCTAACTATGTTAAACATTAAAAATATTTATTTTTTAAAGCATTAAAAATTAAAATTATCAAAAAAATAATAATAATATATTTATTTATTTTTTTTTTAAATGGTGCTAGGGAAATAAAAAAAAAATAAAAGGATGTTAGATAGGAAAATAAAAATGTAAATGGTGCTAGATAGGGAATTTACCCCTAATATGATATAATTTTAATTGATCTTGCTTTTGAAGCTGCGTGTATAAGAGATTGATGAGTAAAAGAGTGTTCAAAGTTGCAATGTCTCTGATTACGAAAATCGTTATCTTGTTATCCATGCTCACGTTGGTATGGGCAAACAAGGTGACTGTAAAGATTACGAATACTCTGGAGGGAAAAGAAAACCTAAATGTTCACTGCAAATCCAAAAATGATGATATCGGACACCATCTTCTCTATTACAATCAAAGCTTCCAATGGAGTTTCGGCCCTAACTTTTTCTGGAGAACACTCTTCTTTTGTTCCTTTCAGTGGGGAAATGGTGATTTGTTGTATTTTGATGTATACATTCAAAACAGGGATAGCTTTATTTGTTCAGACGACTGCCATTGGTACATTACAAAAACTGGACCATGTCGCTACGAAGACGTACTAGACTCATCCGTTCGCAAGTGCTATCCATGGAACTAATGTTTTTTTATTTCAGTTATCTACTGTGTCATAAATAAATAAAGTGATAATATTTTTATTAATATGATAATTATTAACATTATTAGTATTATTAATAATATTAATATTGTAACATCCAAAAAAATACATCTACCTATATTACCATACCAGTTCTACATATTTTTTTATACAAGTTTAGAGTTTTTTTTATTCCTAATACATGATTATAGCTTATATAAATACAAATATTTAGAATATAAGTTTCAAAACAACATTCTATACTCCTCCAGACCCTTCGACACCTATATGATCATATACTCGTGTGCGTAGTCATCACAGTTCACAATACAACGAAAAGAAGAGTAAGTTAATTAATGAAAAAAAATTTCATAACATACTTAATTCATGAAAAAAAGAACCAATCAAACTAATCAATTAAAACATTTCTTTATATGTTGTCATATAAAATTTCAATATCAATTACAACATTCATATAAACCACACATGGATTTATTTTCAATATCAATTACAACTTTCATATCAATTAAGTATATTTTATTTTATTTCATTCAATATAGTAATTATGTTTTGCTTTGTCTTTACTATTTAGGGTATAATTAGTAATGAAATATACCTTGACAACCTTAATTTATTAATTATATATTTAATTAATTTAATATTAGTGTGTTTGGTTTAATTAATATGTATTACTTTGAGAAATAATATGTATTATATGGTATCTAATATTTTGATATCAACATATATATATATATATATATATATATATATATATATATATATTACTCATGCCTTTGGAAAATGAGTTCTAGCTTTCATCTTTATAAATTGATTGTTTCAGTTTCTCTATATATGATTACAGGTCAAGAATGTTTCATGACCACAAAGAAGAAAGAGAGGTGCAAAATATATCATATAGAAAAAAAGTAAATCTTGAAAGTTTGGTCTCTCTTGATCCTAAGCGTTATTCCTTTTAAAAAATATTCATTTCAAAGTTTAAGTTGCTAGTTAATTTTTAGTTTTCTTTCATCATGATTTTTTTTTCTTTCAATTGATTAGTAAACTTTATCATTTTTATAAACAAAATTGAATATTATTTTCATTATAAATGGTCTTTAAAATTTATTTCTTTATACATGTATATTCGTGATGATATTTTTTTATATGTTTTGTTAGAATGTGAATGATTTAAAAAAAAAGTCATTATCTCTTGCAATATATATAAATATATATATATATATATAAATATATTTAATATAACCAAATTTAGTACTGTAGTCTTTGGTTTTGTATAAAACACTATGGTTGCAGGTTTTGAAAAATAAAAACACATAACACAAAATAAGATAAACTAACAATTTTTAAAAACTTCTAATACAATTGTAGCTTTCAACCACAAACATAAAATTCATCACTTTTTATACATTATATCTTAACAAAGTAGTCAAGTGTCTATAAATAATTTATAATTAATATTACTCATGTCAATATAAATAATTCATAATCAATATTACTCATGTCAATATAAATAATTCATAATCAATACTACTCATGCCAAAATTGCACTGATAACATACACACATGTTTTACTTTCATAAGACTCATGCATTGACTTAGACTCAAAGATCTACATTTGTCATACTACCCCGATGTGAAGTCCATAAAGCTATGCACATAATAATCTCGGTACAAAATCATTTCATATGACAGGTTAGACTAGTTATCTTTCAAACAACAGACCATTCATATGAACCTCCTTGAGTTCTCACCACCTCATAACCTTCGTCTATATGATTCTAATACACCAATATAGTCAAGATATCTCCTTCTAGACGAATACATAATCAATGCACATCCTAACAATCTCAACACGGTATTTCCTTCCATGAAAATATTATGTCTTGATCACTTTTTCACATAATTCATATTTCATATCACACATCATTACACCATTCAATCACATAAAGTTTGGATTTTAAACAATCTAAAGATATCAAAGAAAATCACATAAAAATATAAGCTAACTCTTTCAATTAAATATATAAATAAAAATTTACATAAGATTTACTTAGAATAGTAAATAAGTATCAAACAGTTTTCAAAAGAAAATTTCTATGTTTAAGTTTTTTTTAGCTTGACCAAAAATTGTCTCGTTTAAGCGAAAATGAGGTCGAGAGCAAGCTTATTTCTAGTACTATTTTTGCGTGAGCAAGAATCCCCTTGTCTGAGCGAAAATAGATCTAAGAGCAAGCCAAATTTTTACTCCATTTTCGCTTGATCGATAATCCCCTTACTCTGACCTGAGAACAACTTGTCATTCTAACTTGAGCAAAAATCTTTTGGTTGAATAAAAATTTCTCGCTTGAGCGAAAATATCATAAGAAAACTTATAAAAATGACTACTTTTCAAGCTTCCACCAAAAAAATAATACTAAATTTTGTATTTTATAAAACTTATAAAATCAAAATGATATCACCTTGCTTATACTTAGACATGTACTCTGCTTAAACTTCTATGTCAACAAACACACACAGAAATATATATATATATATATATATATATATATATATATATATATATATATATATTCATGATTTCTAAACACGATTCATTCAAATTTCAATTCAAACAACCAACACCCATTAATGTTTTTAGGTCAAATGGTTCATAATACAATTTAAACACATTTAAGAACTTCTTCAACATCAAAATTAACATGTACATTTTCAAATTATCAAAGTATATTGTATCTATACTTTTAAAATCAATCTCAATCAACACATTCTAGTTTACGAAACAAACAAATCTTGCAAGAATTTTTGAAACTTGTGACCACGTCACCTTCACATCTAGATATTCTAATCGAGGGTTCTATTGAAAAGTAAAACTAATTTCTCTTACTTGATGTGAAGTACATGTACTCACAAAGAGTACAAATCCCTAAAGAAAATAAGAATAGTTTAACCTCCACCACAAAGTCTTGAATAATGATCCAAACATACACTAGGACTTTGAACTAATAGAGACTCGTCCTAAAGTCTTAAATACCACAAGCAAAGAGCTTTCATCTAGATAAACAAAAAAACTAAAACTGACTCAAAGGAAAAAGGAGTTGAACTAAACTTACTCTAATAAAAATTCTCACAACAAGAAAAGAAAATTTGCTATTACCTATTGATAATTATATATGAATATAATTTGGACTTTACGTAATTTTGGTAAAATTGGACTGAAAATTATTACCTACAAATTTATGTGTAGGTAATTAATTACGTACAAATTTAAATAGTAAATAATTACTTATTAGTTTGAATCCGTAGTAAGTTATTACCTAAATTCTTCGTATTATTGTGAATATTAATAATAATAATAATATAAATTTTATTATTAATATTATTAATTATTTTTAGTAATATTAATTATTCTGAGTAATATTAATTAATATTAATACTATTATTAATTATTATGAATATTATTAATTATTATCAGTACTATTAATAATATTATTAATTATTACTGATGTTATTAATTATTAAAATTATTAATGTTATCATTATTATTACTAATATGGTATAATTTTAATAAAGTTTTAAATGATCATTGCTTTTAGGCTGCGTGTATAAGAGATTGACAGCAGTAAAAGAGTGTTGGAAGTTGCAATGTCTCTGATTGCGAAAACTGTTGTCTTGTTATCCATACTTATGTTGGTGTGGGCAGAAAAGATAACTGTACAAATTACGAATAGTCTGGAGGGAAAAGAAAATCTAAATGTTCACTGCAAATCTAAAGATGATGATATTGGACACCATCTTCTCTATTATAATCAAAGCTTCCAGTGGAGTTTCGGCACTAACTTTTTCTGGAGAACACTCTTCTTTTGTTCCTTTCAATGGGGAAATGGTGATTTGTTGTATTTTGAGGTATACAATCAACTCAAAGATCACGATGTTTGTAAAGACTGCCATTGGTATATTACAAAAAGTGGACCCTGTCTTTATGAAAGCGTAGACTCTTTAGTTCGCATATGCTATCGATGGAATTAATGTTTTTCTTTTCAATTATCTACTGTGTCATAAATAAATTCCTTATTTACATTTTATTCTATTTTCAGTTACGTCTCACGGAAACTCATTTATAAAAATAAAACTAATAAATGATCAGTTGAGATTATTTAATATAATTAATTTATATATTACTTTTGTTTTGTTTTGGATGTAGTTTAAGTTCGTATAACCAATGCTTGGTAAGGTAATAACGAAACAAATTCTATTTCAGATTCGCATCAATTTCAATTGGAAATCCCTTCAATTGTAACACCGGCCAATCAATTCTAATTCCAAATCCAATTTTTATTCTAATTTCAAATTCAACTTCAAATATAACACCTATTAATTAATTTTAATTTCAAATAAAAATTCAATTTTAATTATAACACCTCACTATTGGAAAAATTAATTAATTTTAATTCCAAATAAAAATTCAATTTTAATTATAACACCTCACTATTTGGAAAAATGAATGGTTTTGAAAAATTTACTTTTACATTACTAAAGATTAAAACCTCATATATGCATTTGAAAAAGTTTACTTTTACATTACTAAATATTAAAACCTCACATATGCATATATGTAGGTAAATCATATTTATGTAGGTAAATTAATAAATTATCGAATATATATATATATATATATATAAATTATCGAGAGATACGTATTTATAATATTTATAAATAAATTCAATATTACATATGAATTAATAATAATAATAATAATATTTTAGTATTATTATTATTAATAATAATAACAATAATTTAATAATATTAATATTATTAATATTAATAATATTAATAAAATATTAATAATATTATAAATACTAATAAAATAATAATATTATTAATATTAATAATATCATTAATAATATTATTATAATTAATATTGTTATTAATATGACCATTATTAACATTATTAATAATATTAATATTGTAACACTCCAAAAATACATCTACCTATATTACCATACAAGTTCTATATAAAAATAAGTTTAGAGTTTTTCATTCCTAATACATGATTATATCTTATATAAATACAAATATTTACAATATAAGTTTCAAAACAACATCCTAAAGCCCTCTAGACCCTCTGACACCTCTATGATAATATGCTCGTGTGCGTAGTAAAGATATCGCAATTCATAACACAACGAAAAGAAAGGTAAGCTAATGAAAAGAAATTTCATAACATACTTAATTCATGAAAAAAAAGAACCAATCAGATTAATCAATTATAAACATTTCTTTAAATGTTATATAAAATTTCAATACCAATTACAACATTCATATAGACCACACATAGATTTATTTTCAATCATAATCATTGGATTTTATTTCAATTCATAGCACTTTGATTTCATTTAACACTTACTACTCATGAATCCATCGTCTTTTGGAAGACTCATTAGGTATGCCCCTACCAGAGACTAACATCTAATCCATACATTTCCAAACTTCCAATACCGAGTGTCTACAGCGAGACCCAGTGTGTATGAACTCACACTCACTCATCAACTTCTCACCACATGATATCTTAGTTTATATGACTTAGATCATCACTGACGCTAGAAGATCCTCTAGATGTTAAGCATAGTCTTTTCATACTTAATTTATCATCAAACAATTAACTCATACATTATATATCCCATATGTATGACATCAATTTCATACAATTTTCATCATTCATATATAATACATATCATTTAAAAATTCACAACATTCAAGAATCTTTCCAATATCAAGCACAATATTTAACTTTCAAACTATCAAAATCCAATACTTATACATGTTCAAACAACATAAAATCAAACAATTTTATCAAATAACAACCATGCAAGAGAAATTGAAACTTAGGACCACGTTTACTCCACATTCAGATTTCTAGCCTAGGGTACTATTAAAAGTTAAAGTTAGCTTCCCTTACCTTAACTGTTTTCTTTCCAAGCAACCTATTAAGAAGTGAACTGTAAGTCTAACTCAACCTCATAAAACCAGCTTATAAGGTGAGATTTGCACCCACTTATATGTTATGAAATGCTCTAATCTCTAGTCGATGTGGGATCTCCAACACTCTCGTCAAGAGTGAAAGCTCGTGCGTGAGAAAATATATTTATGGGTGGTCCGATAACCGTCTAATAGTGGGTGGCCTGATAAGTCCGCCAAACACTCGCTGGGATAGGCTTTAAATTGCTTTGATACCATACTATAAAATAGAACAAAAATGAACAAAAATTTAAAAGGAAGTCAAAGGATATGAGAATGATTATCTCTTTTATTCTTCAATTGAAATCAAAACAAATAGTCTGAATATATACAAACAATACATTCAGTTTAGGTCTAACTAAAGAGAGAGAATGGAAAACAAAGAGCCAATCAATAAATACAAAAACAGACAAAGACAAAATAAAAGGTCATTCACTTCTATAAAGGGAAACAACTAATAATTAGAAAAGACACAATTAATATTAACATCTTTCTATAACTCTTGTATCCATATCCTTTAATACAACCTCTAGAATTTTATCCCCTCAATTTGGATAAGCTTCAAAATATAAGGGCCTAATGCAAGTTATCCAAAAACAAAACATTATATAGTTGAATAAGTTGAGAGGATTAATTTTTTCAACTGATCCCACCAAGATTCATGACTAAATCCTAAGGAAAAATAAAGAATGAAGGAATTTTAGAAAAAAAAAATGAACTTACTCGATTTGTAAATATAAGGAAAAATAAAAAATGAAGGATCTTTAGGGCAAAAATGAACTTACTTTGTTAGAAAATTTGATTGAGGAGAAATGGTCATTAACTCGATCAAATTATAAAATAGGTGAAGATGATGTTATTTAGGTGATGGGTGTACATCCTATTTTGAGGGTATGGTCTCTTTGGTGGGCTACTGTAACAGTATTTGTTGGGTCTCAATATCTTGTAATGGTGTATTATATTGGCTTGTAGTGTAATGTTTCGTTGGGTCCTTAGTCGGTAGGGTGCTAGAAAACCTGGTTTGGTTGTTATGTATAAGGGTTGAGACACCCCTGAAGTGTCTCATTTTATTTTATTTATTCTTTACTGATAGAAAAAAAAGATGAAGATGATGTATGGAGTGAGAAGTGAAGAGAAAAAGAGGACGATTGGAGAGATAAAAAGAGAGTAAGGGAAGTTACGTGTGGAAGTATGTGCATTTTGTATGTATGTTGTTACAAATATTATTAATAATATTAATATTAATATTAATACTAATATTATTAATAATATTAATATTAATAACATTACCTACAAATATAAATTCTTAGATAAACTATTGTAGACAATTTCTCTAACCTTAAGCAATATTAATAACAATATTAGTGATGATATATCGTTGGTAAAGATTATATGTTTAGTATGAAACTTGCTTAAAAATTAAACATTAAAGTATTACTTTTTTTATATATATAATGACCACGATTTTCCAATATTTTATCATAAATATTTATAATTTTTCATTATTTTATATAATAATCACCTTTTTATATAATAACCACTTTTTCATTAAATAGATTTTATATATTTTATTATAGATATTAATTATTTTTCATTATTTTTATAATATTTATCAATTAAATATTAATAACATATATTTGAATATACTTTTTTCTATTAATTATTTAATAAATTCTATTTAGATGTTACTAAATACAATTTCAAAATACATTTAATTGAATAATAATCACCTTTTTATATAATAACCACTTTTTCATTAAATAGATTTTACATATTTCATTATAGTTATTCATTATTTTTTATTATTTTTATAATTATCAGTTAAATAATAATAACATATGTTTAAGTATACTTTTTTCAATTAATTATTTAATAAATTCTATTTAGATGTTACTAAATTCAATTTCAAAATACATTTAATTGAATAATAAATTATATCTAATAAATCATTATTATTTTTGTTTAAGTTTCTTCCATTTGTCTCCCTATTAGTGCTAATGTGTGTTAAAATGCTGAGTAATGTATTAAGTTTCTTCCATTCACTTGAGTATGAAAAGATATATTAGTTATTAATTATAATAAAAAATAACTATTAATATCAAAAGATAACTATACACATCTTTACAAATGTATAAAAAATAAATATAATTATATATTTTTATATTATTATTAATTATTATTACTATTATTAATAATATTAATAATAATTAATAATATTATTAATAAATTAATAAATTATTAATATTATTAATAATTAATAATATTATTAATAATTAATAATATTAATAAAAAAATATTAATAATAAAGAATAATATTAATAAAAATGAATAATATTAATAATAATTAATAATATTAATAATAATTAATAATATTAATAAACTTAACAAAATATTAATAATAATTAATAATATTAATAATTTTAACAATATTATTATTATTATTATTATTATTATTAATATTAAGTATTATTATTAATAATAGTATTAATAATATTATTAATTATTAAAATTATTAATGTTATTATTATTATTACTAACTAGCGAGCACAGAAGCACCTGTGTATCCGCATTTTTTTATTTTTTTATTAATATATAATTATGTTTAATATTAAAATTAAATAAATAATGTTATTATTCACACACTCATATTATATTATCAGTATAAATTTAAGTTCATTTTAATAAATACAAACACATGTAAGAAGACACATAAATTTTATCAAAACATAGCTAACATAGTAGTAATACATGGTAAATTTACCGATTATTCAATTTAGTTTTATTTTGATTAAATATACATTTTAATAAAACTAAATAATTTTTTAAAATGCATATTATCAACAATAAATATTGAATTATAGTATGGAGCACTAATAACATTCTTGTTAAGTGTACTTTTTATTGATTGAGCCAAATGTCAAATAGATGTCAATCTCATTTCTGAAACAATATGTCATATGATTCTCATTTCTCTATAAGTTCTTTTTCGTGTATTTATTTCTCTTTTCTATTTCCAATATTTAGTCTTCAAAATTGTGTTTGTTATGTAATATATTAAAATCTGGGAAAATAATAAATATTAAAAAAAAATTAAAAAATTAAAAAATTATAAAAATTAAATATTTATATTTAATTTTAATTAGACAATTTTTTTTTTAAAAATTAAATAAAAGTATATAATTTTTTAATACTATTTTCTGATAAAACTAATTAAAGTAAAGAAAATTAAGCTAATAAATAATAAGATAAACATAGAAGGGTATTGATATATTAATTTCAAGTAAATTTCATATTTGTTAACAATATTAATTTATCTACAAAGGAATTTATCTGATATTTCGGTTCTTCCTCTTGTGCTTGAGAAATATGTCAATCAAGTAAGAACAAATAAAATAAAATTTTAAAATTAAGAAACTGCTTTTAATTTTAAAAATTATAAAATGTCCAAATAATCAAAATAAATTAATAAAACAAAATATTAAACAAGAATAAAATAGAAAAACAATTTAGAGCAGTTAAAGTGGGGAATCTCCTATATATATATAGGTACAAATAGGTATAGATATGATATAATTTTAATATAGTTTTAATTGGTCATTGCTTTTGAGGCTGCCTGTAGAAAAAGAGCGTTGGAAGTTGCAATGTCTCTGATTGCGAAAACCGTTATCTTGTTATCCATGCTGACGATATTATGGGCAACCAAGGTGACCGTAGAGATTACGAATACTCTGGAGGGAAAAGAAAATCTAAATATTCACTGCAAATCTAAAGATGATGATATTGGACACCATCTTCTCTATTACAATCAAAGCTTCCAATGGAGTTTCGGCACTGACTTTTTGGGGAGAACACTCTTCTTCTGTTCCTTTAAATGGGGAAATGGTGATTTGTTGTATTTAATGTATACACTCAAAACAGGGATACCAATATTTGTTAGTACTATCGATGGAACTAATAATGTTTTTTTTATTTCGGTTATCTACTCTGCCATAAATAAATTCATTATTTGCATATTATTCTATTTTTTCTTACGTGTCACTGGAACTCATTTATAAAAATAAAAATAATATATGATCAATTTAGATTTTTTAATATAATTAATTTATATATTACTTTTGTGTTGTTTTCGATGTAGTTTAAGTTTGTATAACCAATGCTTGCTAAGGTAAATAAGTAAACAAAATCTATTTCACCGGTCAATGAATTCTAATTCCAAATCAAATTTTTATTCTAATTTCAAATATAACACCATTAATATATTTTAATTCCAAATAAAAATTGAATTTTAATTATAACACCTCACTATTGGAAAAATGAATGGTTTTGAAAAAGTTTACTCTTACCCTACTAAAGATTAAAACCTTCTCATATGCATATGCATATATGTAGGTAAATCATATATGTAGGTAAATTAATAAATTATCGAATATGCATATGCATATATGTAAGTAAATTATTGAGAGATACTTATTTTGTTAAAATGATGTAAATATGAAATTTCTTGACAATATCGCAAATTTATGTGTATAATATAGACTAAGAGATTTCGAGTTTCACTAATGATCTAAATTACATACACTAAAATATTAGGTCGTGAGAAGCTGATTGGGGAGTTCATGCACACCGTGACATATGAGATGCATGATTTGGGTTGTATTGAACTTATTCTGATAATTTCTCTTGGATTCGCTGGTAATCTTTGGATTAGGTGTTAGTCTCTGATAGGACTTACTTAATACAGGTCTTCCGGAATGCGTCAGTTGTTATTTTGTTTGTTAAATATCCTGGATATAGAATAATGAGAGATCTATGTGATTCTTTTATGTTGGAAACTAAAGAAGATTGAACTATTGAAAAATTGATCCATGTAATTTGGTTTGTTCTTTTGATTGAATGGTGTATATTATAAAACTTAATTTTCACTAGCTTACCCTTGCTTTTCTTGTTGTATTTGAACTCCGATGACTATACTATGTACACGCGCACGCGTAGATGATCATACAAGTGCATGAGAGCCTGTGTTGTTTTGAACCTTATTTGTTAATATTCGTATTTATATAAGTCAAAATCTTGTAATAGAAATATTTTGAAAAACTCAAAGTATGTATAGAAATTGGTAAAACTTGTATTGTAATAATAAGATATATTTTATGAGATGTTACAATACATGTTACATCTAATTGACTTACTCACAATATTTTATTATAAAATATTATAATATATATATAGACAAAATATTTTAAATTTTTTTTACTAATTGATCGGTTCCTCAATGTTAAGATTTAGTACATGTAGTCTTTTTTTTTATATAAAACACGATCGTTGCAGGTTTTAAAAAATACAAACACATAACAGAAAGTAAGATAAACTAACCATGTTTAAAAACTTCTAATACAATTGTAGCTTTCAATCACAACCATACAATTCACCACTTTTTATACATTACATCTTAACAAAGTAGTCAAGTGTTTATAAATAATTCATAATCAATATTACTCATGCCAAAATTCCACTGATAACATACACATATATTTTACTCTAGTTTCAGAAGACTTATGCATTGACTTAAACTGAAAGATCTACATTTGTCATATTACTCCGATGTGAATTCCATAAAGCTATGGACATAATAATCTCAGTACAAAATCATTTCATATGACATGTCAGACTAGTTATCTTTCAAACCGCATACCATTCATATGAACCTCCTTGAGTTCTCTCCACCTGATTGAAGTAAATATTAATACCAATAATGATAATAATAATAATATATTATAAATATTCTTTTTAATTTTATTAATTTTTTTTATATTATTAATAATTAATAATATAATTAATAAATAATAATATTATTAATAAATAATAATATTATTAATAATTAATAATATTATTAATAATATTATTAATATTGATAATAATTAATAATATTAATAATATAATTAATAATACTAATAATAATTAATAATATTAATAATAATTAATAATACTAATAATAATTAATAATATTAATAATATTAATAATAATTAATAATAATTAATAATATTAATAATAATTAATAATATTAATAATAATTAATAATATTAATAATAATTAATAATATTATTAATATCTAATAATATTATTAATAATTAATAATAATTAATAATATTAATAATAATTAATAATATTAATATTAATTAATAAACATAACAATAATATTAATAATAATTAATAATATTAATATTAATTAAGAAACATAACAATAATAATTAATAATATTAATAATAATAATATTATTAATATTATTAATATTAAGTATTATTATTATTAATATTAATAATATTATTAATTATTAAAATTATTAATGTTATTATTATTATTACTGACTAGCGAGCACACAAGCACTTGTTTATCCACATTTTTATTTTTTTATTTATATATAATTATGTTTAATATTAAAATTAAATAAATAATGTTATTATTCATACACTCATATTATATTTTAATCAGTATAATTTAAGTTCATTTTAATAAATACAAACATATGTAAAGAAGACACATAAATTTTATCAAAACATAACTAACATAGTAGTAATACATGGTAAATTTACAAATTATTCAATTTAGTTTATTTTGATTAAATATACATTTTAATCAAATTAAATAATTTTTTAAAATGCATGTTATCACCAATAAAAATAGAATTATAGTATGGAGCACTAATAATATTTTTGTTAACTGCTTTTTTTATTGATTGAGCCAAATGTCTAATAGATGTCAATCTCATTTCTGAAACAATATGTCATATGAATAGTGTTGATTCTCATTTCTCTATAAGTTCTTTTTTGTGTATTTATTTCTCTTTTCTATTTCCAACATTTAGTCTTCAAAACTGTGTTTGTTATATAATGTATTAAAATCTGGAAAAATAATAAATATTAAAAAAATTATAAAAATTAAAAAAATTAAAAGAATTAAATATTTATATTTAATTTTAATTAGACAATTTTAAAATTGTATTTCTTTTAAATAAAATTATATAATTTTTTAATACTATTTGTTTTGATAAAACTAATTAAAGTAAAGAAATGTAAGTTAATAAATAATAAGATAAACATAAAAAGGTATTGATATATTAATTTTATTTGTTAACAATATTAATTTATCTACGAAGGAACTTATCTGATATTTCAGTTCTTCCGCTTGTGCTTGAGAAATATGTCAATCAAGTGAGAACAAATAAAATTTTAAAATTAAGAAATTGCTTTTAATTTTAAAAATTATAAAATGTCCAAATAACCAAAATAAATTAATAAAAAAAAATATTAAACAAAAATAAAATAGAAAAACAATTTAGAGCAGTTAAAGTGGGGAATCTCCTATATATATATATAGGTACAAATAGGTATAGATATGATATAATTTGAATATAGTTTTAATTGGTCATTGCTTTTGAGGCTGCCTGTAGAAAAAAGAGCGTTGGAAGTTGCAATGTATTTGAACTCCGATGATTGTACTATGTACACACGCAGATGATCATACAAGTGCTTGAGAGCCTGTGTTGTTTTGAACCTTATTTGTTAATATTCGTATTTATATAAGTCATAATCTTGTAATAGAAATATTTTGAAAAACAAAGTATGTATAGAAATCGGTAAAACTTGTATTGTAATAATAAGATATATTTTCTAAGATGTTACAATACATGTTACATCTAATTGACTTACTCACAATATTTTATTATAAAATATTATAATATATATAGACAAAATATTTGGAAAAATTTTATACTAATTCATGAGTTCCTCAATGTTAAGATTTAGTACATGTAGTCTTTATTTTCGTATAAAACACGATCGTTGCAGGTTTTAAAAAATACAAACACATAACAAGAAGTAAGATAAACTAACAATGTTTAAAAACTTCTAATACAATTGTAGCTTTCAATGACAAACATAGAATTCACCACTTTTTATACATTACATCTTAACAAAGTAGTCAAGTGTTTATAAATAATTCATAATCAATATTAGTCATTCCAAAATTCCACCGATAACATAAACATATATTTTACTCTAGTTTCAGAAGACTCATGCATTAACTTAAACTCAAAGATCTACATTTTTCATACTGCCCCGATGTGAAGTCCATAAAGCTATGCACATAATAATCTCAGTACAAAATCATTTCATATGACATGTCAGACTAGTTATCTTTCAAACCGCATACCATTCATATGAACCTCCTTGAGTTATCTCAACCTGATTGAAGTAAATATTAATACCAATAATGATTATAATAATAATATATTATAAATATTCTTGTTAATTTTATTAATTATTTTTATATTATTATTAAATATTATTACTATTATTAATAATATTAATAATAATTAATAATATTAATAATAATTAATAATACTAATAATAATTAATAATACTAATAATAATTAATAATATTAATAATAATTAATAATATTAATAATAATTAATAATATTATTAATAGTTAATAAGATTATTAATAAATTAATAATTATTAATATTATTAATGATTTATAAATTAATGATATTATTATAAATTAATAATATTATTAATGATTTATAAATTAATAATATTATTTTTAATTAATAATATTATTAAAGATTTATAAATTAATAATATTATTATAAATTAATAATATTATTATAAATTAATAATTAATAATATTATTAATATCTAATAATATTATTAATAATTAATAATAATTAATAATAATAATTAATAATATTAATAATAATAATATTATTAATATTATTAATATTAAGTATTATTATTATTAATATTAATAATATTATTAATTATTAAAATTATTAATGTTATTATTATTATTACTGACTAGCGAGCACACAAGCACTTGTTTATCCACATTTTTTATTTTTTTATTTATATATAATTATGTTTACTATTAAAATTAAATAAATAATGTTATTATTCATACACTCATATTATATATTATCAGTATAATTTAAGTTCATTTTAATAAATACAAACACATGTAAGAAGACACATAAATTTTATCAAAACATAGCTAACATAGTAGTAATACATGGTAAATTTACCAATTATTCAATTTAGTTTATTTTGATTAAATATACATTTTAATCAAATTAAATTATTTTTTAAAATGCATGTTATCACCAATAAAAATAGAATTATAGTATGGAGCACTAATAATATTTTTGTTAACTGCTTTTTTTTATTGATTGAGCCAAATGTCTAATAGATGTCAATCTCATTTCTGAAACAATATGTCATATGAATAGTGTTGATTCTCATTTCTCTATAAGTTCTTTTTTGTGTATTTATTTCTCTTTTCTATTTCTAGCATTTAGTCTTCAAAACTGCGTTTGTTATGTAATGTATTAAAATCTGGAAAAATAATAAATATTAAAAAAATTATAAAAATTATAAAATTTAAAAAAATTAAAAGAATTAAATATTTATATTTAATTTTAATTAGACAATTTTAAAATTGTATTTATTTTAAATAAAACTATATAATTTTTTAATACTATTTGTTTTGATAAAACTAATTAAAGTAAAGAAAAGTAAGTTAATAAATAATAAGATAAACATAAAAAGGTATTGATATATTAATTTTATTTGTTAACAATATTAATTTATCTATAAAGGAACTTATCTGATATTTCAGTTCTTCCGCTTGTGCTTGAGAAATATGTCAATCAAGTGAGAACAAATAAAATAAAATTTTAAAATTAAGAAACTGCTTTTAATTTTAAAAATTATAAAATGTCCAAATAACCAAAATAAATTAATAAAACAAAATATTAAACAAGAATAAAATAGAAAAACAATTTAGAGCAGTTAAAGTGGGGAATCTCCTATATATATAGGTACAAATAGGTATAGATATGATATAATTTTAATATAGTTTTAATTGGTCATTGCTTTTGAGGCTGCCTGTAGAAAAAAGAGCGTTGGAAGTTGCAATGTCTCTGATTGCGAAAACCGTTATCTTGTTATCCATGCTGACGATAGTATGGGCAACCAAGGTGACTGTAGAGATTACAAATACTTTGGAGGGAAAAGAAAATCTAAATGTTCACTGCAAATCTAAAGATGATGATATTGGACACCATCTTCTCTATTACAATCAAAGCTTCCAATGGAGTTTCGGCACTGACTTTTTGGGGAGAACACTCTTCTTTTGTTCCTTTCAATGGGGAAATGGTGATTTGTTGTATTTTAATGTATACACTCAAAACAGGGATACCAATGTTTGTTCAGACTGCCATTGGTACATTACAAAAAGTGGACCATGTCGCTACGAAACCGTTGAATCCTTACCCGTTCGCAAGTGCTATCAATGGCACTAATAATGTTTTTTTTATTTCAGTTATCTACTCTGTCATAAATAAATTCATTATTTACATTTTATTCTACTTTTTCTTACATGTCACGGGAACTCATTTTTAAAAATAAAACTAATATATGATCAATTGAGAGTTTTTAATATAATTAATTTATATATTACTTTTGTTTTGTTTTCGATGTAGTTTAAGTTCGTATAACCAATGATTGGTAAGGTAAATAAGTGAAAAAATTCTATTTCACCGGCCGATGAATTCTAATTCCAAATCCAATTTTTATTCTAATTTCAAATTCAACTTCAAATATAACACCATTAATTAATTTTAATTCCAAATAAAAATTCAATTTTAATTATAACACCTCACTATTGGAAAAATGAATGATTTTGAAAAAGTTTACTTTTACATTACTAAAGATTAAAAACCTTCTCATATGCATATGCATATATGTAGGTAAATTAATAAATTATCGAATATGCATATGCATATATGTAGGTAAATTATTAAGAGATACATATTTTGTTAAAATGATGTAAATATGAAATTTCCTGACAATATCTCAAATTTATGTGTATAATATAGACTAAGAGATTTCGAGTTTCACTAATGATCTAAATTACATACACTAAAATATCAGGTCGTGAGAAGCTGATGGCGGAGTTCATGCACACCGTGACATATGAGATCCATGATTTCGTTTGTATTGAACTTATTCTGATCATTTCTCTTGGATTCGCTGGTAATCTTTGGATTAGGTGTTAGTCTCTGATAGGACTTACTTAATACAGGTCTTCCGGAATGCGTCAGTTGTTATTTTGTTTGTTAAATATCCTGGATATAGAATAATGTGAGATCTATGTGATTGTTTTATGTTGGAAACTAAAGAAGATTGAACTATTGAAAAATTGATCCATGTAATTTGGTTTGCTCTTTTGATTGAATGGTGTATATTATAAAACTTTATTTTCACTAACTTACCCTTGCTTTTCTTGTTGTATTTGAACTCCGATGATTGTACTATGTACACACGCAGATGATCATACAAGTGCTTGAGAGCCTGTGTTGTTTTGAACCTTATTTGTTAATATTCGTATTTATATAAGTCATAATCTTGTAATAGAAATATTTTGAAAAACAAAGTATGTATAGAAATCGGTAAAACTTGTATTGTAATAATAAGATATATTTTCTAAGATGTTACAATACATGTTACATCTAATTGACTTACTCACAATATTATTATAAAATATTATAATATATATAGACAAAATATTTGGAAAAATTTTATACTAATTTATCGGTTCCTCAATGTTAAGATTTAGTACATGTAGTCTTTATTTTCGTATAAAACACGATCGTTGCAGGTTTTAAAAAAATACAAACACATAACAAGAAGTAAGATAAACTAACAATGTTTAAAAACTTCTAATACAATTGTAGCTTTCAATGACAAACATAGAATTCACCACTTTTTATACATTACATCTTAACAAAGTAGTCAAGTGTTTATAAATAATTCATAATCAATATTAGTCATTCCAAAATTCCACCGATAACATAAACATATATTTTACTCTAGTTTCAGAAGACTCATGCATTAACTTAAACTCAAAGATCTACATTTTTCATACTGCCCCGATGTGAAGTCCATAAAGCTATGCACATAATAATCTCAGTACAAAATCATTTCATATGACATGTCAGACTAGTTATCTTTCAAACCGCATACCATTCATATGAACCTCCTTGAGTTCTCTCAACCTGATTGAAGTAAATATTAATACCAATAATGATTATAATAATAATATATTATAAATATTCTTGTTAATTTTATTAATTATTTTTATATTATTATTAAATATTATTACTATTATTAATAATATTAATAATAATTAATAATATTAATAATAATTAATAATATTAATAATAATTAATAATATTATTAATAGTTAATAAGATTATTAATAAATTAATAATTATTAATATTATTAATGATTTATAAATTAATGATATTATTATAAATTAATAATATTATTAATGATTTATAAATTAATAATATTATTTTTAATTAATAATATTATTAAATATTTATAAATTAATAATATTATTATAAATTAATAATAATTAATAATATGAATATTAATTAATAAATATAACAATAATAATTAATAATATTAATAATAATAATATTATTAATATTATTAATATTAAGTATTATTATTATTAATATTAATAATATTATTAATTATTAAAATTATTAATGTTATTATTATTATTACTGACTAGCGAGCACACAAGCACTTGTTTATCCACATTTTTTATTTTTTTATTTATATATAATTATGTTTACTATTAAAATTAAATAAATAATGTTATTATTCATACACTCATATTATATATTATCAGTATAATTTAAGTTCATTTTAATAAATACAAACACATGTAAGAAGACACATAAATTTTATCAAAACATAGCTAACATAGTAGTAATACATGGTAAATTTACCAATTATTCAATTTAGTTTATTTTGATTAAATATACATTTTAATCAAATTAAATTATTTTTTAAAATGCATGTTATCACCAATAAAAATAGAATTATAGTATGGAGCACTAATAATATTTTTGTTAACTGCTTTTTTTTATTGATTGAGCCAAATGTCTAATAGATGTCAATCTCATTTCTGAAACAATATGTCATATGAATAGTGTTGATTCTCATTTCTCTATAAGTTCTTTTTTGTGTATTTATTTCTCTTTTCTATTTCCAGCATTTAGACTTCAAAATTGTGTTTGTTATGTAATGTATTAAAATCTGGAAAAATAATAAATATTAAAAAAATTATAAAATTAAAAAAATTAAAAGAATTAAATATTTATATTTAATTTTAATTAGACAATTTTAAAATTGTATTTCTTTTAAATAAAATTATATAATTTTTTAATACTATGTGTTTTGATAAAACTAATTAAAGTAAAGAAAAGTAAGTTAATAAATAATAAGATAAACATAAAAAGGTATTGATATATTAATTTTATTTGTTAACAATATTAATTTATCTACAAAGGAACTTATCTGATATTTCAGTTCTTCCGCTTGTGCTTGAGAAATATGTCAATCAAGTGAGAACAAATAAAATAAAATTTTAAAATTAAGAAATTGCTTTTAATTATAAAAATTATAAAATGTCCAAATAACCAAAATAAATTAATAAAACAAAATATTAAACAAAAATAAAATAGAAAAACAATTTAGAGCAGTTAAAGTGGGGAATCTCCTATATATATAGGTACAAATAGGTATAGATATGATATAATTTTAATATAGTTTTAATTGGTCATTGCTTTTGAGGCTGCCTGTAGAAAAAAGAGCGTTGGAAGTTGCAATGTCTCTGATTGCGAAAACCGTTATCTTGTTATCCATGCTGACGATAGTATGGGCAACCAAGGTGACTGTAGAGATTACGAATACTCTGGAGGGAAAAGAAAATCTAAATGTTCACTGCAAATCTAAAGATGATGATATTGGACACCATCTTCTCTATTACAATCAAAGCTTCCAATGGAGTTTCGGCACTGACTTTTTGGGGAGAACACTCTTCTTTTGTTCCTTTCAATGGGGAAATGGTGATTTGTTGTATTTTAATGTATACACTCAAAACAGGGATACCAATGTTTGTTCAGACTGCCATTGGTACATTACAAAAAGTGGACCATGTCGCTACGAAACCGTTGAATCCTTACCCGTTCGCAAGTGCTATCAATGGCACTAATAATGTTTTTTATTTATTTCAGTTATCTACTCTGTCATAAATAAATTCATTATTTACATTTTATTCTACCTTTTCTTACATGTCACGGGAACTCATTTTTAAAAATAAAACTAATATATGATAAATTGAGAGTTTTTAATATAATTAATTTATATATTACTTTTGTTTTGTTTTCGATGTAGTTTAAGTTCGTATAACCAATGCTTGGTAGGTAAATAAGTGAAAAAATTCTATTTCACCGGCCAATGAATTCTAATTCCAAATCCAATTTTTATTCTAATTTCAAATTCAACTTCAAATATAACACCATTAATTAATTTTAATTCCAAATAAAAATTCAATTTTAATTATAACACCTCACTATTGGAAAAATGAATGATTTTGAAAAAGTTTACTTTTACATTACTAAAGATTAAAACCTTCTCATATGCATATATGTAGGTAAATCATATATGTAGGTAAATTAATAAATTATCGAATATGCATATGCATATATGTAGGTAAATTATTGAGAGATACGTATTTTGTTAAAATGATGTAAATATGAAATTTCCTGACAATATCACAAATTTATGTGTATAATATAGACTGAGAGATTTCGAGTTTCACTAATGATCTAAATTACATACACTAAAATATCAGGTCGTGAGAAGCTGATGGCGGAGTTCATGCACACCGTGGCATATGAGATCCATGACTTCGTTTGTATTGAACTTATTCTGATCATTTCTCTTGGATTCGCTGGTAATCTTTGGATTAGGTGTTAGTCTCTGATAGGACTTACTTAATACATGTCTTCCGGAATGCGTCAGTTGTTATTTTGTTTGTTAAATATCCTGGATATAGAATAATGTGAGATCTATGTGATTGTTTTATGTTGGAAACTAAAGAAGATTGAACTATTGAAAAATTGATCCATGTAATTTGGTTTGATCTTTTGATTGAATGGTGTAGATTATAAAACTTTATTTTCACTAACTTACCCTTGCTTTTCTTGTTGTATTTGAACTCCGATGATTGTACTATGTACACACGCAGATGATCATACAAGTGCTTGAGAGCCTGTGTTGTTTTGAACCTTATTTGTTAATATTCGTATTTATATAAGTCATAATCTTGTAATAGAAATATTTTGAAAAACAAAGTATGTATAGAAATCGGTAAAACTTGTATTGTAATAATAAGATATATTTTCTAAGATGTTACAATACATGTTACATCTAATTGACTTACTCACAGTATTTTATTATAAACTATTATACTATATATATATATATAGACAAAATATTTTAAAAAAATTTATACTAATTTATCGGTTCCTCAATGTTAAGATTTAGTACATGTAGTCTTCGTTTTTTGTATAAAACAAGATCGTTGCAGGTTTTAAAAAATACAAACACATAACAGAAAGTAAGATAAACTAAAAATGTTTAAAAACTTCTAATACAATTGTAGCTTTCAATCACAACCATACAATTCACCACTTTTTATATATTACATCTTAACAAAGTAGTCAAGTGTTTATAAATAATTCATAATCAATATTACTCATGCCAAAATTCCACTGATAACATACACATATATTTTACTCTAGTTTTAGAAGACTCATGCATTGACTTAAACTCAAAGATCTACATTTTTCATACTGCTCCGATGTGAAGTCCATAAAGCTATGCACATAATAATCTCAGTACAAAATCATTTCATATGACATGGCAGACTAGTTATCTTTTAAACCGCATACCATTCATATGAACCTCCTTGAGTTCTCACAACCTGATTGAAGTAAATATTAATACCAATAATGATAATAATAATAATATATTATAAATATTCTTGTTAATTTTATTAATTATTTTTTATATTATTATAAATTATTATTACTATTATTAATAATAATTAATAATATTATTAATAAAATAATAATATTAATAATTATTAATAATATTAATAAAAATTAATAATATTAATAATAATTAATAATATTAATAATAATTAATAATATTAATAATAATTAATAATAATTAATAATATTAATAATAATTAATAATATTAATAATAATTAATAATAATTAATAATATTAATAATAATTAATAATATTAATAATAATTAATAATATTAATAAAAATTAATAATATTAATAATAATTAATAATAATAATAATAATTAATAATATTAATAATAATTAATAATAATAATAATAATTAATAATATTAATAATAAATAATAATATTAATAATAATTAATAATTTTAATAATAATTAATAATATTAATAATAATTAATAATATTTATAAACTTAAAAATAATATTAATAATAATTAATAATATTAATAATATTAATAATAATTAATAATATTAATAATATTAATAATAATAATAATAATAATAATAATATTAATAATATTAAGGATTATTATTAATAATAGTATTAATAATATTATTAATTATTAAAATTATTAATGTTATTATTATTATTACTAACTAGCGAGCACACAAGCAATTGTGTATCGACATTTTTTATTTTTATATTTATATATAATTATGTTTAATATTAAAATTAAATAAATAGTGTTATTATTCACACACTCATATTATATTATCAGTATAAATTTAAGTTCATTTTAATAAATACACACATGTATGAAGACACATAAATTTGATCAAAACATAGCTAACATAGTAGTAATACATGGTAAATTTACCGATTATTCAATTTAGTTTTATTTTGATTAAATATAAATTTTAATCAAATTAAATAATTTTTTAAAATGCATATTATCACCAATAAAAATAGAATTATAGTATGGAGCACTAATAACATTTTTGTTAACTGCATTTTTTATTGATTGAGCCAAATGTTAAATAGATGTCAATCTCATTTCTAAAACAATATGTCATATGATTCTCATTTCTCTATAAGTTCTTTTTCGTGTATTTATTTCTCTTTTCTATTTCCAAAATTTAGTCTTGAAAATTGAGTTTGTTTTGTAATGTATTAAAATCTGGAAAAATAATAAATATTAAAAAAAAATAAAAAATTATAAAATTATAAAAATTAAATATTTATATTTAATTTTATTTAGACAATTTTAAAATTGTATTTTTTAAATAAAATTATATAATTTTTTAATACTATTTTTTGATAAAACTAATTAAAGTAAAGAAAACTAAGTTAATAAATAATAAGATAAACATAGAAGGGTATTGATATATTAATTTCAAGTAAATTTCATATTTGTTAACAATATTAATTTATCTACAAAGGAACTTATTTGATATTTCGGTTCTTCCTCTTGTGCTTGAGAAATATGTCAATCAAGTAAGAACAAATAAAATAAAATTTTAAAATTAAGAAACTGCTTTTAATTTTAAAATTAAGAAACTGCTTTTAATTTTAAAAATTATAAAATGTCCAAATAACCAAAATAAATTAATAAAACAAAATATTAAACAAGAATAAAATAGAAAAACAATTTAGAGCAGTTAAAGTGGGAAATCTCCTATATATATAGGTACAAATAGGTATAGATATGATATAATTTTAATATAGTTTTAATTGGTCATTGCTTTTGAGGCTGCCTGTAGAAAAAGAGTGTTGGAAGTTGAAATGTCTCTGATTGCGAAAATCGTTCTCTTGTTATCCATGCTGACGATAGTATGGATAACCAAGGTGACTGTAACAACACTTTTTTAAAAACTGAAACAAAAGCCCCTGCATGCATTTTTTCTTCTTCCTTATCTCCATTTCTCTCTCTACCAACTTCTCTCCTCTCCCTTCTCTCTTAATTCCTCACTTCATACCTCGTTTATTTTAGAATCTGATCATACCACGCTGTAGCAGAGGGGTTAAGGAACATTTCTATCCGATCAGATTTTCAAACAGAGTAAGTTCACTTTTACTCTAAATATCCTTTGTTCTCTGATTTTCCTTAGAATTTAGTCATCAATATGTTGGGTCTATTAGTGTCTAAGTTCAAGAGGGGAGGGGTGAATTGAACATATAAAATTTTTGCAAATACAAATAGTTTTCAGTATATCAGAGGAAAAAGAACAGATTGTTTTTAAACGAAACAGATTGATTCTTCAGAATAGTCTAACACAATTTGAACTTGTTCAGATTAAAATTGCAATCAACAGAGAGGTATAACAGAATCAGATTGGTTAAATTTTACCAGTTTGAAGAATACAGATAATGCCAAGAAAAGAATTTCATTCAACACAAGGTTTCAAAGGAAATGAATATTTGTCAGGACTTAATGAATAAGACTATTTGTCCTTAAATCAATGAAAACCTCATATACAAATATTGTGTTAGTGATTAGAGAAATTTAACAAATCAGGAAGAACAGTTTTTATTAAACCCAGAATTAACAGATTTGATTTCAAATGAACAGATTTCATTCTTGACAGAATTAAGCAAAAACCATAAACGAGTGCAGGGATGAGAAGAAAAGTACAGGCAAGCTTTTATACTGGTTCACTCATAAAGAGCTACATCCAGTTTCACCTTACTCCAAGGTGGAATCCACTAAAAACAGTATCAATCACTTACAAACACAACATTTCTTGAACACTACAAGAACAATACAACCAATGCTGAAAAACCCTATTTCAGCACACCTTGCACTCCAAGAAACCCTATCAAGGAGTGACTAACACTTACACCTTTACAAACCAGAATAAGGAAAGATAACACCTGAAAAGAAGATGCAAGAACTCAAAACCAGTAGTTCAATTTGCTGCAGAACTGCACCAGCACCTTCACCAAGATCAAAGTTTTCCTAGAACAAGCACACTTGAAAATCCCTTTGGAAAACCTTTCAAAAACTCTTTTCAATCCTTCTTCTCACATAGAAAGTGTTTAATCTCTGTCAAAAACGTAATTGCTCAACATACTTTCATGTGAGAGAAGCTTTTCTTTATATAGAAAACAGTTTCTAACTACTTTTCAAAAAATAGTTGAAAAGCTGTTATGAAAACAACAGATTCAGTTTAAACTAAACATATTTATTTTTAGGAAAACTGCCAACTCAGCTAATAGAAATAACTGACTGAATTGTACCTTTGGTGGCGTAAACAAATTTCGAAAATCCTTTCAGCAGACCAAAAATAAACCTATTCTTTTATAGAGAAACAGATTTATTTTTGTGCAGTATCCTAATTTGTGGAGAAAACTCTAAAAAGCTTTTGGAAAAACTTTTAACCACTTCAAGTGCTTGATCTAGGCTTGGTTAGGCATCTAGGATAGGTCATGTAGGAAAAAACAACCTTACACATACACAAGCCTAAATACAAGATCATCTAAACCTATTACAAACTTCAAAGCAAACTAGTTATTTTCTACATCAAACACACACTAAAGCTAGGTAGAGAAGAAACTTCATCCATCTTCAACACAATATTGGTGGGGTCAGTTGAGAAGTTTAATCCTCTCAACTTATTCTACTATATACTCAATTTTTGTTCTGTTTGGATAACTTGCATTAGGCCCGTAAATCTTGAAGCTTATCCAGACTGTGAGGAATAAAATTCTAAAAGTTACTTGGAAAGCAAGCAATTGAGGTAAGGGAAGCTAAATTTAATTTTTAATAGCACCCTAGGATAGAAGATCTGAATGCGGAAGGGACGTGGTCCCAATATTCAATTTTTCTTGTAGGGATGTTGTGTGTTTATATATTGGGTTATTTGTTTATATATTATTTAAATTTGTAAAAATATTATATTTTGATGGTTTAATATTTAAGTGTTGTTTTTTTTAATGTTAATTACGCTTTTGAATATTGTGGATCACTTTTTGAATGATATTGTATGACGGAATGGTATGGAATTGAATTCATACATTTGGGATAATGTATGGACTGATGTTTGCTGTGTATTAAGTATTGATGCCTATGTGGTAACAGAGATCTCCGAGCTTCACTGATGATCAAAGTGACATAGACTAAGATATCAGGTGGTGAGAAGCTGATGGGGGAGTTCATGCACACCGTGACATATGAGATGCACGGCTTGGGTTGTATTGAACTTACCCCGATCCTTTCTGTTGGATTCGCTGGTAATCTTTGGATCAGGTGTTAGTCTCTGGTAGGACTTACTTAATACGGGTCTTCCGGAAGACGTTGTTTGTTGAATATCTTGGATGTGTAGATCCATGTGAGATCTATGTGATTGTTTTAATGTTGGGATTTGAAGAAGATTGTATAATTTGAAAAATTGATCATGTAACTTGGTTTTCTCTTTTGATTTAATTGCGTATATTATAAAATTCTATTTTCACTAGCTTACCCTTGCTTTTCTTGCTGTGTTTGAACTGCGATGACTGTACTACGTACACGAGCAGATGATCTTACAGGTGTCTGAGGATCAGAAGAGTTTTAAGACGTTGATTTTGAAACTTGTATCGTAAATATTTGTATTTCTATATGTCCTAATCACGTATTAGGAATATTTTGAAAAACTGTAAGCTTGTATAGAAATATGTAGAACCAGTATTGTAATAGTTATATGTAAATTATGGGGTGTTACATTTAATGGTATCAGAGCGGTTCATCCTTAGGATAACCTGAGGGTAGTGGGTTTATTTTGTTTCTCTTGCGTGTAGATTTTTGTTTAAGACTAGCCTCAAGACTTAGTTAAAAGTTTCTAATAAGATGTTTGACAAAGTTGTTTTTCTTGAAATCTTGTTTGTGTTCGAGTCAAGTTAATTGTTATGAATAAAAATGAAAGCATTATGAATGAAAAGAATCTTGATAGAGTGGTGATGGTGCACACTCATGACTAGATCAAGATTATTTTCTATCTTAATTCTAAGTAGCTAGAGTACATTTTAGAGATAAGTTTTGATTGGTTTTTACCTGTTTCGTATGATTTTTTCTTCGAAGTTAATTTGTCTTAAAGATGTAGTTGGAAATTTTAGTAATTTCTAACCCAATTCTTTATGTGCTTAGTAGATGGCACGTATACCACTTACTCCTCCTCCACCAGTAGATATGCCCAACTTAGCTCGGGCAATAGAGATGACGGCAACAACCTTGCAACAACAGAGTGCTACTATGGCACAACAGCATCAGGCCGCCCGTCATCAATTAGAAACATCTAGATTAGCAGCAGAAGCATCTCAGCTTCATCAACAACCCCATACTTTTAGTCTGGAGGATTTTCTAAGACACAATCCACCCAGATTTAATGGCAAGGTGAATCCAGATGGAGCAGACCAGTGGGTGAGAGACATAGAAAGAATCTTTGAAGCTACTCAATGCCATGAAGAGAGAAAGTTATCCTATGCCCTTTATGTACTAACTGAAGAAGCTGAATTCTGGTGGATAGGCATGAAGCAAATGATGGAAGACAAAGGAGAAGATGCCACTTGGGAGAACTTCAAAGTAAGATTCCTGGAGGAGTATTTTCCTGATAGTGTCAGGTATGCAAAAGAAATTGAATTCATGCAGCTGGAACAAGGAAATCTTTTAGTCACAGAATATGCTACTAGGTTCAAACACCTAGCTAGATTCTACACCCAGACCATGACTGAGGCTTGGAGATGTAGAAAATTTGAGTTTGGGTTGAAGCAAGAACTTAAAGAAGTGGTGATTCCTATGTCTATTAGAGATTTCCCTGCTCTAGTAGAGAAAGCAAAAGTAGTGGAGAGTTTGAAAAATAGTAGCAGACTTGCTAAACCTCAAGTGGGAGGACCTTCTAAAAGCATGCCTAAATATGAAGATAGAAAGAAACCTTATTTCAAACCTCAATCTTATAGCAGTGGAAGACCCAGTTCTCCATCACCACCTAGTTTCATATATTTTAGATGCGGTGGGCCACATGTTGTTAGATTTTGCCCTCATCCAGTGTCAAATGTGACATGTGATAGATGTCACAGGTATGGTCATGCAACAAAAGACTGTCGTGTCCAATTGGGAGCTCCAAATTCTGGCGGAGTGCAGCAATTACAACAAAATAGTAATCAAAAACCCAAAGCTGCTGGCAGAGTTTTTGCTATTAGTGGAGCTGAAGCTTCACAGTCTGATAGCCTTGTTAGAGGTATTTGTTATATCCTTGGAACACAGTTATCTGTATTGTTTGATTCTGGGGCAACCCATTCTTTTATATCTTTTGATTGTGCTAAGAAACTTAAGTTGCCAGTTCGAGAATTAGAATTTGAGTTGGTGGTATCTACACCAACAGAAGGTATTATAGTAACTTCTTCCATGTGTGCTGAGTTTCCAGTAATTATAGATGGGCATAGATACAAGATCAACATGATTTGTATACCTCTAAAAGATTTGGAGGTTATATTGGGAATGGATTGGTTGTCTACTAATCATATCCTTATAGATTGTGGTCGGAAGAAGTTAATTTTCCCTAAATTAGAAGGAATGCAGGTTATCTCAGCTCATCAGTTTGAGAGAGAGATGCGAGAAGGTGCGGAATGTTTTATGCTCTTGGCTTGTTCTATAGTTAATGATAAAGTACAAAAAGATATGTTGGTAGTTCAGGAGTTTATGGATGTATTTCTTGATGAGATTCCTAGACTTCCACCTAAAAGAGAGATAGAGTTTGCAATAGACTTGATTCCCGGAGCAGGCCCCGTGTCAATTTCTCCATACCGAATGGCACCAACAGAGTTAGCTGAATTGAAGAAACAACTAGAAGACTTAATAGAGAAACAATTCATTCGACCTAGTGTTTCTCCATGGGGAGCTCCAGTGCTATTAGTGAAGAAGAAAGATGGTTCGTCACGTCTATGCATAGATTACAGACAATTAAACAAGTTAATAATAAAGAATAAATATCCTCTTCCTAGAATTGATGACTTGATGGATCAGTTGCAGGGGGCAGTTGTCTTTTCTAAGATAGATCTGCGCTCAGGTTATCACCAAATTTCAGTGAAAGCGGAAGATGTTCAGAAGACTGCTTTTAGATCAAGGTATGGTCACTATGAATTTCTGGTCATGCCATTTGGTGTGACCAATGCTCCAGCTATCTTCATGGATTATATGAATAGGATATTCATAACTTTTCTTGATAAGTTTGTGGTAGTGTTCATAAATGATATCTTGATCTATTCTCGTACAAGGGAAGAACATGCAGAACATCTTAGAACCGTCCTGAACATTTTGAGAGAAAAACAGTTATATGTTGAACTTTCAAAATGTGACTTCTGGATGTCAGAAATACAATTTTTAGGACATGTCATCTCTGCACAGGGAATATTAGTAGATCCTTCTAAAGTGGAGGTTGTACTTCAATGGGAACGTCCTAAAACAGTTACTGAAATTAGAAGCTTTTTCGGGTTAGCAGGATATTACAGGAGATTTATAGAAGGTTTTTCTAAAATAGTGGCTCCTTTGACCCAATTGACTAGAAATGATCATCCTTTTGCATGGACTGAACAATGTGAGAGAAGATTTGAAGGGTTGAAAAGAAGGTTGACTAATGCTCCTGTATTGACAATCCCTGATACCAATCAGTCTTTTGAAGTTTTCTGTGATGCTTCCTATCAGGGATTGGGTTGTGTTCTGATGCAGAATAAGAAAGTTGTTGCATACGCTTCTCGTCAGTTAAAGGTGCATGAAAGAAATTATCCAACTCATGATCTAGAAATGGCAGCAGTTGTCTTTGCTTTAAAAATATGGAGACATTTTCTTTACGGAGTTAGTTTTAATGTGTTCAGTGATCATAAAAGCTTGAAATATTTGTTTGATCAGAAGGAGTTAAATATGAGGCAGAGGAGATGGATTGAATTTTTAAAAGATTATGATTTCCAGCTAATATATCATCCTGGGAAGGCAAATGTTGTTGTAGATGCGTTGAGTCGTAAAAAGATACAAACGTCGCTTATGATTAGAGAGCTAACATTGATTGAAGATTTCAGGAGTATGAATTTGGAGGTTTCCATGTTTTCAAATTGCATTAGTTGTAATACAGTTGTTATAACTAATGAATTTCTGGAGAAGGTGAAGGAGAAGCAGTTGGAAGATTCAAAATTGAAGAACTTATTGGGCTTATTAAATACTGACAAAGCTAAAGACTTCTCTTTAGGAGTGGATGGTATTTTGAGATTCAAAAATAGAATATGTATACTAGAGGATAATGAACTAAAACAAACAGTGTTATCTGAAGGTCATAAAAGAAAACCCAGTTTACATCCAGGAATAACTAAGATGTATAAAGATCTCAATAAGTCTTATTGGTGGCATGGCATGAAGAATGATGTAGCTAAGTTTGTAGCTGCTTGCCTGACATGTCAGAAATCAAAGATTGAACATCAACGGCCTAGAGGCATGTTAACCGAGTTAGACATTCCAGTGTGGAAGTGGGACAGTATCTCAATGGATTTTGTTACCCACTTACCACGTACTTTGCGGAAGCATGACTCTGTTTGGGTCATAATGGACAGGCTGACAAAGACGGCACACTTCCTACCTATAGACCTGAGAATCTCTATGCGGAAGTTGGCCCAGATTTACATAGATGAAATAGTCAGATTGCATGGTGTACCCTCCAGCATAGTTTCAGATAGAGATCCCAGATTCACCTCCAGATTCTGGCAAACACTTCAAGAAGCTTTGGGGACTAAACTCAGACTTAGTTCAGCATACCATCCTCAAACTGATGGACAATCTGAAAGAACTATCCAGTCCTTAGAGGATTTGTTTAGGACTTGTGTGTTAGATCATTTGGGCAGTTGGGATGAAATTCTACCATTGGTAGAGTTCACTTACAATAACAGTTACCAAGCTAGCATAGGAATGGCTCCTTTCGAGGCATTGTACGGAAGAAAGTGTAGGACACCTCTGTGCTGGTTTCAGGATGGTGAGAGTGTGTTAATTGGACCAGAATTAATACAACAAACCAATGAGAAAGTCAAAATGATTCAGGAAAGATTGAAAACATCTCTCTCAGCAGGCAAAAATCTTATGCAGATCAAAGAAGAAGACCTTTAGAATTCTCTGCGGGCGAGCATGTTTTTTTGAGAGTTACACCGTTCACTGGTGTAGGAAGAGCACTCAAATCCAAGAAATTGACTCCTAAGTTCATAGGACCTTATCAAATTCTCAGGAGAATAGGTCCTGTGGCTTATGAAATTGCTTTGCCTCCTCCTTTAGCTAACATTCACAATATTTTCCATGTATCTTAGCTAAGAAAGTATGTACCTGATCCTAGCCACATTCTAGAGTCTGATTCCATCCAAGTGAAAGAAAATCTGTCATTTGAAGTGAAGCCAATCAAAATTTTAGATTCACAAGTGAAACAACTTCGTGGAAGAAGTATTCTCATGGTTAAAGTATTGTGGGATCTCATATCTGGAGACTCCACTTGGGAAATTGAAGAGAAGATACGAGCATCACACCCTAATCTCTATATTGGTAAGTTCATTTTTGAGGACGAAAATTTTTGTAGTTGGAGATAATGTAACAACACTTTTTTAAAAACAGAAACAAAAGCCCCTGCATGCATTTTTTCTTCTTCCTTATCTCCATTTCTCTCTCCACCAATTTCTCTCCTCTCCCTTCTCTCTTGATTTCTCACTTCATATCTCATCTATTTTAGAATCTGATCATACCACGCTGTAGCAGAGGGGTTAAGGAACATTTCTACCCGATCAGATTTTCAAACAGAGTAAGTTCACTCTTACTCTAAATATCCTTTGTTCTCTGATTTTCCTTAGGATTTAGTCATCAATATTGGTGGGGTCAGTTGAGAAGTTTAATCCTCTCAGCTTATTCTACTATATACTCAATTTTTGTTCTGTTTGGATAACTTGCATTAGGCCCGTAAATCTTGAAGCTTATCCAGACTGTGGGGAATAAAATTCTAAAAGTTACTTGGAAAGCAAGCAATTGAGGTAAGGGAAGCTAAATTTAATTTTTAATAGCACCCTAGGATAGAAGATCTGAATGCGGAAGGGACGTGGTCCCAATATTCAATTTTTCTTGTAAGGATGTTGTGTGTTTATATATTGGGTTGTTTGTTTATATATTATTTAAATTTGTAAAAATATTATATTTTGATGGTTTAATATTTAAGTGTTGTTTTTTTTATGTTAATTACGCTTTTGAATTTTGTGGATCACTTTTTGAATGATATTGTATGACGGAATGGTATGGAATCGAATTCATACATTTGGGATAATGTATGGACTAATGTTTGCTGTGTATTAAGTATTGATGCCTATGTGGTAACAGAGATCTCCGAGCTTCACTGATGATCTAAGTGACATAGACTAAGATATCAGGTGGTGAGAAGCTGATGGGGGAGTTCATGCACACCGTGACATATGAGATGCACGGCTTGGGTTGTATTGAACTTACCCTGATCCTTTCTGTTGGATTCGCTGGTAATCTTTGGATCAGGTGTTAGTCTCTGGTAGGACTTACTTAATACGGGTCTTCCGGAAGACGTTGTTTGTTGAATATCTTGGATGTGTAGATCCATGTGAGATCTATGTGATTGTTTTAATGTTGGGATTTGAAAAAGATTGTATAATTTGAGAAATTGATCATGTAACTTGGTTTTCTCTTTTGACTTAATTGCGTATATTATAAAATTCTATTTTCACTAGCTTACCCTTGCTTTTCTTTCTGTGTTTGAACTGCGATGACTGTACTACGTACACGAGCAGATGATCTTACAGGTGTCTGAGGATCAGAAGAGTTTTAAGGCGTAGATTTTGAAACTTATATTGTAAATATTTGTATTTCTATATGTCCTAATCACGTATTAGGAATATTTTGAAAAACTGTAAGCTTGTATAGAAATATGTAGAACCGGTATTGTGACTAAATCCTAAGAAAAAATAGAGAATGAAGGATTTTTAGAGAAAAATGAACTTACTCGGTTTAAAAATATAAGGAAAAATAGAAAATGAAGGATCCTTAGAGCAAAAATGAACTTACTCTGTTAGAAAATTTGATCGGATAGAATTGTTTATTAATTTGATCAGATTCTAAAATAGATGATGTATGGAGTGAGAAGTGAAGAAAAAAGAAATAGGATTGAAGAGATGGAAAGGGAGAAAGGGAAGGTTACGTATGGAGATATGTGCATGTGTTTTTTTGTATGAGTACGTTGTTACAAATATTAATATTAATATTAATACTAATATTAATAATATTAATACTAATATTAATAACATTACCTACTAATATAAATTCTTAGATAAAATTACCAATATTGTAGACAATTTATCTAACCCTAAGCAATATTAATAACGATATTACTGATGATATATAGTTGTTAAAGATTATATGTTTAGTATAAAACTTGCTTAAAAATTAAACATTAAAGTATTACTTTTTTTTTATATATAATAACCACGATTTTACAATATTTTATCATAAATATTTATTATTTTTCATTATTTTATATAATAATCACCTTTTTATATAATAACCACTTTTTCATTAAATAGATTTTACATATTTCATTATAGATATTAAATATTTTTCATTATTTTTATAATATTTATCAGTTAATATTAATAACATATGTTTGAATATACTTTTTTCTATTAATTATTTAATAAATTCTATTCAGATGTTACTAAATACAATTTTAAAATAGATTTAATTGAATAATAAATTATATCTAATAAATCATTATTATTTTTGTTTAAGTTTCTTCCGTTTGTCTCCCTATTAGTGCTATGAGTGTTAAAATGCTGAGTAATGTATTAAGTTTATTCCATTCACTTGATTATGAAAAAGCTATGTTAGTTATTAATTATAATTAAAAAAACTATCAGTATCAAAAGATAACTGTACCTTGGTTTGTTTAATGGGTTATATTTCATGACATAATATTTTAATTTTTTGTATCTATAAAAAGATATCAGAAGCATGTATTTCTTGAACATTGAAAAAGATTGTTGAATAAAGAAAAGGGATTGATGAAAAGTGGAAGAATGTCATCATGGGGTAGGAGTGTTTCAAGTCTGTGGGTGCTCATGCTGTTATTGTTGTCAGCAAAGAATGGCATGGCAGTTGTTAAAGTCACAAATAGTTTGGATTTGGATGTAACCATTTACTGCAGCAATCTTGGTCCTGAGCTTCACCGTATTCACCCAGGTAGTTTCTATGAGTTGAATTATTCTGGTGGTATAACACATGGAAAGTCACCATTCTCTTGTTTCTTTCAATGGGAAGGTGCATTTAACAACTTTGATATGTGTGTGCCAAGTGAAGGTGGAGGTTGCAAACAGTGCAATTGGTTTATAACTGAAGAAGGACCATGTAGGTACGAAGGTGCCAATCGAATTTGTGGTAGATGGAATTAGATATATTTTTATCTTAATATATCTTATTATCCGTTTCTGTTTCGTCTTTGGGACGTCTCTTTGTATTTCGCAATGGTCAAAGTTTCATTTGTAGTCTTGTTCCTTTGAATAAGGTGCAATTGGATTCATATTTTCATATTGGGTTAATCCCGTAGGGTTCACCTAACTAATGGTTTTTTTTTTTTTTATCAGCACACCTAACTAATGGTTGCAACACACTTTAAATGTTTCTTTATTAATTTATGTTTTTTCATTAATACATCTAAGTAACTACTAGATCAGAAAAATTATTTGGTTATATTGTGATTTTTATTATACTTATTATTATTAATATAATTTATACTTATTATTATTAATATAATTAATAATAATAATTATTATTATTATATTAATAATAATAATTATTATTATTATAAAAATTATATTAATAATAATTATTATAAAAATTATATTAATAATAATAATATAAATTATATTAAAAATAATATAAATTATATTAAAAATAATATAAATACTATTAATATTATTAATACTATTAATATTATTCATACTATTCATATTATTAATACTATTAATATTATTCATACTATTTATATTATTCATATTATTCATACTATTCATATTATTAATAATAATAAGTATATTAAAAATCATAATAATACTAAAGAATTTGTCTGGTGTAGTGGTTAAAGTTTCTTTAGTCATTGATGAAGGAACTTAAGTTTGAATCCCATCCAATGTTGATTTTGTTTTAATTTCCACTTCATAGTGCCAGAGTCGGTATGTAATATCGAATTCGTATGTAATGTTGACTTTACATACGAATTTTGATCCGTATATAATTCGCGTTTTTCTTCTTTGTGGTTGAATCAAAGTGATTGTTATGAATAGAGATGAAAGTATTAAGAATGAAAAGAATCTTGATAAAGAGTGTTGAGGGTGCACACTCATGACTAAATCAAGATTATTTACTATCTTAATTCTAAACGTAGAGTATACTTTTTTATATATGTTTTAGGATGATTATTTCTATATTATGTGAAGTTGACATTGAACACAAGTTTATTTTAAGGAAATAAATTTAAACATGGTAAGTGTTGGATTGTAAGTTTTAAAATGGTCCTTTTAGCTAATAATTTTACACCAACATTTTCTTTAGTGTAATATTTTTTTTATATATACATGATAGGTGGTTGTTATTATCTATGGACTCAAATTCTAAGTGAGTTTGAGATGTCTGTCTTTGGAGGATCTAGATATAACTTTGGGGATGAATTGACTTTATGTCGATCACAATATTTTTAATTGTGATGAATAGAAATGTGACATCTTCAAATTGAAATAATATGGAATGAGTAGTTGCACAACAAGTAGAGAACGAGTCACTAATTAGGGTAACTTGTTTCATAATGCAACTTCAAATATAGATAAATAATATCGGTTAGACAAGTAGTAGTTTGGCAGAGTGGTGTTTTATACATAGTTTTCCAGAGCAAGTGTCGAGGTTATCTTCAAAGATAAAAATGAATTTTTCTTTGTTCTAGTGCTTAAGCAAGGTTGGCGTTAATAACACCTTATAAAATGACTTCATCTGAGTTGTAAAGTTAAAAAAAATAAGAATGGAGAAAATACATTGTTGGGTCGAATATGCTACCATAAGAAATATTAATATTGTTACTAAAGAATAAGGGTGATAAATCTAGATTATGTGTGGATTTTTGAAAGATAAATGAGATTGTTGAGGGATGATGGTATGATGGATCATGTTGCATGAAACATCAATGTTTTCCAAGTAGACATGAGATTCAGGTATCCAAAACTTTAAGTAAAAAGTGAAGATGTGTATAAGACAACCTATAAATTCAAATATGATTAGTAAGAGTGAGTGACAATGTCGTTACATGGCTATCATGGAAATGAAAAGTTATGTAAATTTAATTGATTGGTACAGGAGGTTGATTAGTTACATATAATATTGTAAGAATCTTAAGTACTTGTTTGATCAAAAGAGACTAAACACGAAAAGAGATTGGTAAAGTTATTAAGGGAGTAAGATTCCAAGTTTGTGAGGAAGGAAGGTTTGGTTGAAACTACCATGAGCAAGGAGACATTTCAAGTATCAAATGTAATGATTAAATATTCAAATTAATGGAATGTTAAGAACTAAGTGATTGAGAATTTCATTTGGAAGCAAAAGGGGAATTGTGAGGTTTAGAATAACTTGTTAGTATTTGCAAACAACAAGTTAGAGAGCATAGTCTAGTATAAAAGTTATAAAAATGATTTAATGTGCATCATGCATAACTAAGATAATATTCGAAGAAGTCTTTTTGATGGTTCAACATAAAGAGGAAGTGGCTCCATAGGTCCTTGTTTGTCTGACCTATAAAGAAAGATATAGTCAACTATGTAGCTACTCGTTTATCTTGTCAAAGAAATCAAAGACCGAACAAGTAATGACTAGGAACTAGATTAACATAGTTTTGAGATTCACGGGATGAGAGTGAAATAATATCTCCATGAATTTTATCACCTACTTGTTACACACAATGAAGAAAAATGATTCTATGAATAATATGGAATGGATTAATGAAGACTATGCAAGTTCTACCCATGAAAGAGAATGGTAAGCTTGAGGTAATGTAAATAATTGGGTGAGATAAGAGGTCTTAGTTTGACAAAAGTGGTGAAAATGTGACATTGGGTACTGTAACTAATGTTAAGGAAGTGTGTGTTTGGTTGAGTTATTCTTATCTTTTCATAAGGGTGAGAATGAATCCTTTAACACATGGTATTGGGTAGAATGAGATGGTGGTAGATCTTACTCTTAGTTTTAAGTAGAGTCTCTAATAATTGATGTTGCATCCTTCTGAATATAAGAATATTATAGCTCAATATTGAAGAAAAAAATGAGCTAGTGATGTTGACACCCACATATGACCATTAGAAAGTAAAAGAGGTTCTCCCAATAAATATGGGAAAAATTCATTTTGATTTAGTTATACATATCTCAAGGTTCTATGGATTCCATTTCTTTGGAATTTGGTGTTGCTTATATTAGTATAAGCTTGAATTGGATAATAGAAGTGTTATTAGAGATATGCTTGCAAAGAGGTTGGTGTGAGGTGCCTCTATTCATGTTAGAATACAACAAAGTTGTGGATCATTGAATTAGGTCTCATCAAAATCTCTTAAGCAACTTGATAAGAACCTTTTAGCATAAATATTTGAAGATCATAGGGTTGACCTAAATTGTCTATTTGAGATGGAGGGAAAAAATATTGAAGCATTCATTGATATGCACCAAGAGGAAGTTAGTCAAGTAAAAGGAAAAAAATAGCGTATTTTTTCATCACATTGGTTATCAACAATTGTGAGCCAAATTTTGAGGACTATGATGATTGAAGACATCTTCGATCAGGTAGACAAATGAGGCAGATAAATGAAGAAGACCTTTAGATTTCTTTATAGATAATTATGATTTTATGAGAGTTACGTCATTCCTTGGTGTAAGGAGAGCAATCAAATATAAGAAGTTTATCCAAAGTTCATAACTTCTTGCTATGTTCTAAAGAGAATAGGTTCTACTACTTACGAACTTGTTTTGTCTCTTTCATTAACCAACATTTATTATGTCTTTCGTGTATCACAACTAAGGAAATATATATATATATATATATATATATATATATATATATAATTGGTCACAATCATACTCTAATGTCTAATTTAGTTAAATAAAAGATCTCTCTTGAGTCAGTTAAATTTGTTGGTTCTCAAGTAAAGTAACTTCATGCTAGAAACATTAACATAGTCAAAGTATTGCAAAATCTCATGTGATTCTACTTGAGGAATAAAATAGAAGAGAAGATAATCATATCCTAATCTTTCATGGTAAGCTAATTTTCGAGGACAAAATTTTTTTAAGGTGGAGATAATGTAACAGCCGTAGAAAAAAAAGGAAATAACACCCCCCTCCCCCCAACATTCATATTCTTCTTTTTCCCAACTCACTTTCTCTCTATTTTTCCGTGTCTCTCCCTTCTCTCTTAATTTTCTCTCTCATACCTCATCTATTTCAAAATCTGATCACACCCTGTAGTAGTTGAGGAGTCAGACTACATTTCTACTCGATCATATTTTCACACAGAATAAGTTCATTTTTACTCTAAAGTTCCCTTATTCTCTGTTTTTCTCTGATTTAGTCATCAATATTAGTGGAGCCAGTTGAGAAAAGTGTTTCTATCAACTTGATTAAGCTCATACTAAAATTTGGTAAGATTTGGATAACTGACTTTAGGTTCCTAAATTATGGAGTGGTTCCCCTCTTAGTGGTAGAATTTCCACCAGAATAAGGAATTATTGGTAAAGGAAACTAACTTTATTTTTTTTTAATAACACCCTAGGCTAGAAGATCTGAATGGGGAGGGGACGTGGTCCCAATATCCAATTTCTCTTGTAGGGGTGTTTTTTTTGTTTATATATTATTTAAACTTGTTGAAATATTAGATTTTGATAGTTTGGAAATTAAATAATGTTTTTGATGTTGGAAAGGTTATTGAATGTTATAAATTTTTAAATGTTATATGATTGAATGATAAAAATTGTATGAAATTGATGTCATACATTTGGGATAATGTATGAGTTGTTGTTGATGACATTAAGTATGAAAAGTCTATGTTTAACAGAGATCATCTAGCTTCACTGATGATCTAAGTCATATAGACTAAGATGTCAGGTGGTGAGAAGTAGAGAGGGAGTTCATACACACCAGGTCCCATGTAGACACTCGGTATTGGATATTTGAACTTACCCTGATCCTTTCTCTTAAATTCGCTAGTAATCTTTGGATCAGGTGTTAGTCTCTGGTAGGGCATACTTAATGAGTCATCCAAAAGACGAAGTGAGATTGAAATGAAATCCAATGATTGTGATTGAAAATAGATCCATGTGTGGTCTATATGAATGATGAAATTAATATTGAAATTTTATATGAAAACATTTAAAGAAATGTTTATAAATGATTAGTTTGATTGGTTCTTTTTTGCATGAATTAAATATGTTATGAAATTTCTTTCATTAGCTTACTCTTGTTTTTCTTGTGTGTTATGAACTGCGATAATTGTACTACGTACACGAGTAGATGATCTTACAGGTGCAGAAGATCCTTAAAGGCTTTAGAGTTTTGGTTTGAGCTATGAATTTGTAAATATTTGTATTTCTATAAGTCCTAATCATGTATTAGAAATGTTTCGAAAAACTCTAAACTTGTATAGAAATATGTAGAACGTGTACTGTAATAGTTAGGTGTATTTTTAGAGTGTTACACTTCAAGTCTTTTAAACAAAAATATATTACATTTCATAGTCTTCCAAATTTTCCCAAACTGTGACCTAAGTATAAAATAAAGCATCTATTACACATATAATATTTATAAAACTAGAAAAAAATAGAAGAGCATGCAACAATTTTTTTTCTTGAGATAAAAGTTTTTAGAGCTTCTTTGTGTGCTTTCCATCTTCTTGGACTAGATAACTTTTAGTCGGCAGTTTATTATTCGTGTGGTAAATTTTCTCTATGACTAATCTTGTTCAATGGTAAAAACAATATAATTCATTAAAAGTAACATTGGCTGAAATTAATTTTTCTTTTACTTGGAAAATGTTGAATGGTTTCTTTAATGAATAACTTGAATGAAATTAACTGCTGTGATTACTAAGAAAGCCAAACCTTGGTTTCTTTAATGAGTTATATATAACATAATATTTTAATTTTTTTAATCTATAAAAACCAATCACAAGCATATACTTCTTGAACATGTGTAAGAATAAACATTGTTCGGGGTAGAGATTTGAACTTATCTGTTCATTGGATATTAGATGAATATTAATCCTACATTTTAAATTATTTTCCCATATAATAACTAATCTACGATTTAAAAATAAAAAATAATTAATCATTATATTAATTAAATTAGATATTATTATTTTAAAGATTAAACAATTATCAATATTGAAAATGGTTTTTATTATTATAAAAAATATTAAAATAATTTTACTATTAATAATATTTATATTATTAATCTTAATAATAATTATATTATTAATCTTAATAATAATTATATTATTACTATTATTACGAAAAAATTGTTAAAAATAATATTAACAATATTTATATTATTATAAATATTATTAATACTATTAATATTGGTTATTTTATTTTTTGTTAACAATAATAATAAGAATAATAATAATATTATTATTATGAATAAAAATAATCATAATAATTTTAATAATAATTATAATAAAAATAATAATATGATCACTAAATTATTTTGGTGTAAAGGATCTATGTTTATTTATGATATATTTGTTAAAAATAAAAATTAATGTGTTTTTTTATATATAATAACCAGTTTTCATTAAATAATTTTACATTATTTTATTATATATATATTAATTATTATTCTATAGTTTTATAATATTTAAGCAGTTAAATATTAATCACATATGTTTGAATACTTTATTATTAATTATATAATAAATTCCATTAGTGTTATTAAATAAATTTTCAAAACACATTTAATTGAATAATAAATTATATCTAATTATTATTATTTTTTATGGTGAAAATCTTAACAATTAATTAGATATTACTTTAAAAATATTCATCAATAGAAATTAATTTATATATTAATAATTATTTTAATTTCTAAAATAATATTTAATTATTTAAATATAAAATATAATTATTTTTTGTTTTTAAATTTAGTTTGTTTAATGATTTTTTATGGATAAGTACGAACTCCGACCGAGCTCGAGCCGATTAGAATAGTTTCTAAATTGATATCTAATTAGCTACCAATGTTTTAACTACCAATTATTTAGATTCTAACTTTGGTAGCAAAAATCTTGGTAGTTAATTAGATACCAATTTAAAAACTATTCAGCAATGATAGAAACAAATTTATAAACCAAAAATTTTATTAGTCTCTAAAATGGTCTCTAATTTAATCAATATAACAATTATTTATATTTTATCTCAAAAATTGATTTCTATTTAATAATTTTCTTATAGTTATTAATATGTATGCATGTCTAAATCCAATTCACTCAGAGTCTGTTTTCATTATCTACATATATTTGTGAATAAATGACTGACCAGTAGATGCAAACATATAGATTTTGAAGAAAGTAACATTGTATTACATAATGTGTTGTTTCAGTACAGATAAATTCAGAAATGCAGGTTAATATAACTTTTGAATACCAATGCATAGATTAGATCATCGCAATATTCATATTTATATTATTTTTTTATTACCTATTAAAAAAAATAGTGTTAATGTGTGTTAAAATGTTAGGTAATGTATTAAGCTTCTTCCATTAACTCGATGATTAAAAAGATGTATTAATTATTATAAAAAAAAAACTGTCAAGATCAAAATATAGTTATGTTTTTACAAATTTATATCAAAATAAATATTATTAATGTGATCACTATTAATATTATTAGTATTATTAATAAAATTAATATTTATAAATCTATAAACAATTTGTCAGACCTAAAATCACATGTAACACTGATAATATTATTAAGAATATTATTAGTAATAACAATAATAAAAATATTAATGTTATTATTTATATCATTATTAATGTTTTTAATAATAATAATAATAATACTCATATTAATATTATTATTTACATTATTAATAGTAAGATTATTAAAATTGTTATTATGTTACTATTATTACTATTAATAATAATAATAATATTATTATTATTAATATCAATAATATTATTAGTAATGATAATCATAATAATAATAATTATAATAATAAAAATAATAAATGATCACTAATTTTTTTTGGTATATAGTGGGTAGAGGATTTATGTTTATTTATGAAGTTTTCTTTAAAAATAAGCCGTTTTATTTTATATATAATAATCACTTTTTCAATAATAAATTATACATTATTTTATTATAAATATTAATTATTATTCTTTAGTTTTATAATATTTAGCCGTTAAATATTACTCACATATGTTTGAATACTTAATTATTAGTTATATAATAAATTCCATTAGTGTTATCAAATAAAATTTCAATACACATTTAATTGAATAATAAATTATATCTAGTAAATTATTATTATTTTTTATAGTGAAAATCTTGAGAATTAATTAGATATAACTTTAAAAATTATTCATCAATAGAAATTAATTTAGATATTTATAATTATTTGAATTTCTAAAATAATATTTAATTTATTAAATATAAAGAATAACTATTTTTTTAAAAAAAATTCTAAAGCCTCTCTCTCTATATATATATATGTATATATATATATGTATATATATATATATATGTATAACTGATTCATTAGTGGAAAGAGTGATTAGCAAAAAAATGAGTGTTAAAAGTTGCAATGTCTGTGGTAGTGAGATGCGTTCTCTTGTTGTCCATGCTTACGTTGACATGGGCAAATAATCATGTGTTTGTTACGAATCATCTGGAAGGAAAAGAAGATCTAAACATTCACTGCAAATCCAAAGATGATGATCTTGGACCGCATATTCTCCGTATTAATCAATACATCAGAATTACTTTTCAGCCTAACTTTTTCTTTGGAACACTCTTCTTTTGTTCGTTTCGATGGGGAAATGGTCCTGTGTTGCACTTTGACGTATACGACCAAAATACGGATTACTACAAGTGTGATGTTGATTGTAAATGGTATGTTCATAAAGATGGACTATGTAGGAATGAACAACAAGATAATTCATCATATGTTCGCAAATGTTATCCGTGGAAACAGTAAAGTGTTTCATTTCATGTACTGTTTGAGAAATAATATGTACGTATAATATCTCAAAAATAAATTTGAAGTACCAAATTGTGAGTCGTCACTATGAATTATTTTCTATCAAATTAGAGTACTATTATATATTTGTCTCACATTTAAACAATTCATTAATGATTTTCTTCTTTTCTTAATTTTTTTTTCCGTATATTAGAATACAATAAAAATAAGCAGGAGAAAATTGAAAATAATTTATAAGAAAAAAATCATAATTTACATTTTATTCTATTTTTTTTATTTAGCGCACGAAAATGGATTTATAAAAATAAAACTAATAAATAATAATTAAGATTGATATTTTCTTTTATTAATAATAAATAATTTAAATAAATTGAAATATTTCAAGAATATTTCAAGTCTTTTAAAAAAATATATTACATTCCATAATCTCCCAAATCATAGTAAATCATGTTCCTTGTAGGAACTTAATGGAGATGACATTTTTTTAATCGGTAAACAATAATTTAAATAGAAATGGAATAGAAAGGGGTGTTCCAACCCTTATAAAAAAAATATCAAACAACTACAAACCTAGACACGTATTTGGCTGTGCGAAGACTTTGCTTGCATCCACTTTTGCTTGATTTTAAACTATCCCATTCCTGTGTTTCCAAATACACCAGATGATTGAGATTCACACTTCTTTCCACCACTTATTACCTTCTTTGTTGAACTAAGTATGGTGAAATTGTTGAAGTGTTCCTTCAAAGAAAAATGGTTTTCGGAGCTAACCCCTATCTATTTGTTGCATAAATTCCAAATAGCATTCGCGATGGGACAGGATATCGGAGATGGGAAGTCGTTTCCTCCTCACTCTCATATAAAACGCACATAGAATCCACAAGATGAATCAACCTTCTAATCAAGTTTTGCTTTATAGAAATTTTGTCTTGCAATGCCCTGCAAGCAAAACATTGTGTCGAGGGTGGTATCGACAGGCCCCACATAACTCTATACATTTCATTAAAAGCACCTGAGGTAAGAGTAGAGAGGATTTCATATGCACTTTTGACTGAATACTTACAAGTTTGCGGGTCTCTCCAAAGCCATTAGTCATCCCTGCCTGATTTCAGAGTTTGACCTTCTAGCACAAACATGAATTCATACTTGGGGTTTCTCCAATTCAAACCAATCTCATATCCACTTGAGTTCCCATGTCCATATGTCACTATGCCATTTACCAAAGCAACACAGGGGACTTTCAATAGAGAGGGATTTATTAAACAACCTTGGAAAATTGACTTTCAGTTGACAATTATTTCACCAAACCCTACTACCCATTCTCAATTAGAATAATATCAATTGATTCCCTGGCCTTCCCCACACGCCTTGTTTAGGTCAGACCACCATCTAGATGCATGCCTCAATATTCTAGATTCTGAAAGATTCCTCCATGAGTCATATTTAGATACTAGAATATCTTTCCATAAACCGTTGTTCTCAGTAGACCCGAGTCTCCATTTTCATTTAGGCTTGCAAATATTATCCATTTAATCCAAGCTATTTTCCTTCACTCAGAATCCCAACCCCACAAGAATTCGCGCTAAAGGATAATACAAAAGAATAGCTTTCAACACTTAACGAATCAAGCAAAGACGACCAACGAAGGATAGATTTTCATTAACATCTTCTCATGCAAACCAAGATTGATAAACGGGATATTCATAATACTGCAATTTAGTATCTCTAAGAACATTTCTAGCACATTCCTATCCACTCCAATGGCACCAAATTCTTAGCATAACTTTAACAACACGGATAGTTTGGATGTTCGAATCATACATGATCAAAGTGTCATATGCAAACTAAAGGAGCACGGGTTCAAGTGTAGTTATAAGCTTGGTTAAGGGTGTTTTTCTCTTTCTCAGAATGGGCCCAAAACCCATTATTTGTACTAACATGGTAGTGTATTGTTGATATTTTTGTGGTTAAGGAAGTGGGATATCAGTTCCAAATATGTGTCTAGGTTTGTAATTGTTATAGGATTCCTTGAGAAGTTGTTTGATATGTTTTTTGTACAAGGGTTGGAACACCCCTTTGTATTCCATTTCTATTTAATTTATTGTTTGTCGATTAAAAAAAATGTCATCTCCATTAAGTTTCTACAAGGAACATGATTTGGGAGATTATGGAATGTAATATATTTTTTTTAAAAGACTTGAAATATTCTTTAAATATTTCAATTTATTTAAATTATTTATTATTAATAAAAGAAAATATCAATCTTAATTATTATTTATTAGTTTTATTTTTATAAATCCATTTTCGTGACGCTTAATAAAAAAATAGAATAAAATGTAAATTACGATTTTTTTCTTATAAATTATTTTCAATTTTCTCCTCCTTATTTTTATTGTATTCTAATATACGAAAAAAAAATGTAAGAAAAGAAGAAAACCATTAATGAATTGTTTAAATGTAAGACAAATATATAATAGTACTCTAATTTGATAAAAAATAATTCATACAGTGAGGTAAATTTTAAAGTTGAAGATGTTGATTCAAATAAAATAAGTGTTGGTAGACTAATAAGTGTGAACTGATAAATTAAACACACAATTTAATCCTTCAAATTTATATTTGTATAATATATATTGAGCTATTAAGTAGTACATATTATTTCTCAAACAATACATAATTGAAACGAAACACTTTACTGTTTCCACGGATAACATTTGCGAACATATGATGAGTTATCTTGTTGTTCATTCCTACATAATCCATCTTTATGAACATACCATTTACAATCAGCATCACACTTGTAGTAATCCGTATTTTGGTCGTATACGTCAAAGTGCAACACAGGACCATTTCCCCATTGAAACGAACAAAAGAAGAGTGTTCCAAAGAAAAAGTTAGGCTGAAAAGTAATTCTGATGTATTGATTAATATGGAGAACATGCGGTCCAAGATCATCATCTTTGGATTTGCAGTGAATGTTTAGATCTTCTTTTCCTTCCAGATGATTCGTAACAAACACATGATTATTTGCCCATGTCAACGTAAGCATGGACAACAAGAGAACGCATCTCACTACCACAGACATTGCAACTTTTAACACTCTTTTTTTTCGTTAATCACTCTTTCTGCTAATGAATCAGTTATATATATAGAGAGACTTTAGAATTTTTTTTTTAAAATAGTTATTCTTTATATTTAATAAATTAAATATTATTTTAGAAATTAAAATAATTATTAATATCTAAATTATTTTCTATTGATGAATAGTTTTTAAAGTTATATCTAATTAATTCTCAAGATTTTCACTATAAAAAATAATAATTATTTATTAGATATAATTTATTATTCAATTAAATGTGTTTTGAAATTTTATTTGATAACACTAATGGAATTTATTATATAATAACTAACAATAAAGTATTCAAACATATGTGAGTAATATTTAACGGCTAAATATTATAAAACTAAAGAATAATAATTAATATTTATAATAAAATAATGTATAATCTATTTAATGAAAAAGTGATTATTATATATAAAATAAAACGGCTTATTTTTAAAGAAAACTTCATAAATAAACATAAATCTTCTACCTATATACCAAAAAAAATTAGTGATAATTTATTATTTTTATTATTATAATTACTATTATAATTAGTATTATTATGATTATCATTATTAATAATATTATTGATATTATTATTATTATTATTAATAATAATAATAATAAAATTATTATTAATAGTAATAATAGTAACATAATAACAATTTTAATAATCTTACTATTAATAATGTAAATAATAATATTAATATACGACTATTATTATTATTAAAAATATTAATAATGATATAAATAATAACATTAATATTTTTATTATTGTTACTACTAATAATATTCTGAATAATATTATCAGTGTTACATGTGATTTTAGATCGGTAGATAAATTGTTTATAGATTTATAAATAGATTTATAAATATTAATTTTATTAATAATATTAATAATGATCACATTAATAATATTTATTTTGATATAAATTTGTAAAAACATGCATAACTATATTTTGATATTGACATTTTTTATAATAATTAATACATCTTTTTAATCATCAAGTTAATGGAAGAAACTTAATACAAATTTATATCAAAATAAATATTATTAATGTGATCATTATTAATATTATTAGTATTATTAATAAAATTAATATTTATAAATCTATAAACAATTGATCTACAGATGTAAAATCACATGTAACACTGATAATATTATTAAGAATATTATTAGTAGTAACAATAATAAAAATATTAATGTTATTATTTATATCATTAATAATATTTTTAATAATAATAATAACAATAGTATTAATATTAATAGTATTATTTACATTATTAATAGTAAGATTATTAAAATTGTTATTATATTACTATTATTACTATTAATAATATTAATAATAATAATAATATCAATAATATTATTAATAATCATAATCATAATAATACTAATTATAATAGTAGTCAATGATAATTATAATAATAAAAATAATAAATGATCACTAAATATTTTTAGTATATAGTGGGTAGAGTATTTACTTTTATTTATGAAGTTTTCTTTAAAAATAAGCCGTTTTATTTTATATATAATAATCACTTTTTCATTAAAGAGATTATACATTATTTTATTATAAATATTAATTATTATTCTTTAGTTTTATAATATTTAGCCGTTAAATATTAATCACATATGTTTGAATACTTTATTATTAGTTATATAATAAATTCCATTAAAAACACATTTAATTGAATAATAAATTATATCTAATAAATAAGTATTATTTTTATAGTGAAAATCTTTGAGAATTAATTAGATATAACTTTAAAAACTATTCATCAATAGAAATTAATTTAGATATTAATAATTATTTTAATTTTTAAAATAATATTTAATTTATTAAATATAAAGAATATTATTTTTTATATTTAAATTTAGTTAATTTTTAATGATTTTTTTAGTGAATAAGTACAAAATTAAAAGACAGTTATTTTCTAAAGCCTCTCTCTATATATATGTATAACTGATTCATTGGCAGAAAGACTGATTAGCAGACAAAAAAAAGTGTTAGAAGTTGCAATGTCTGTGATAGTGAGATGCGTTCTCATGTTGTCCATGCTTACGTTGGCATGGGCAAATCATGTGTTTATTACGAATCATCTGGAAGGAAAAGAAGATTTACACATTCACTGCAAATCCAAAGATGATCATCTTGGACCGCATGTTCTCCATATTAATCAATCCTTCAGAATTACTTTTCGGCCTAACTTTGTAACTGGTGGAACACTCTTCTTTTGTTCGTTTCAATGGGGAAATGGTCCTTTATTCCACTTTGACGTATACGACCAAGATAAAAATGATAAGGAGTGTCTTTTTGAGTGTAAATGGTATGTTCATAAAGATGGACCATGTAGGAATGAAGGTGACTCGTCAGTTCGAAAATGTTATCCATGGAAATAATGTGTTTCATTTCAATTATGTATTGTTTGAGAAATAATATTTACTACTGAATATCTCAATATATATTATAAAAAATAAGTTTGAAGGACCAAAATGTGCGTTTAATTTATCAGTTCACACTTATTAGTCTACCAACAAAGTTTTATTTTATTTGAATCAACATCTTCAACTTTAAAATTTACCTCCCTCTATGAATTATTTTCTATCAAATTATAGTACTATTATATATTACATTCAAACAATTCATTAATGATTTTCTTCTTTTCTTATATCTATTTTTCGTATATTAAAATACAACAAAAATAAGCAGGAGAAAATTGAAAATAATTTATAAGAAAAAAAAAATTGTAATTTACATTTTATTCTATTTTTTTTATTAAGCATCACGAAAATTGATTTATAAAAATAAGACTAATAAATAATAAATTAAGATTGATATTTTATTTTATTAATAATAAATAATTTAAATAAATTGAAATATTTAACGAATATTTCAACTTTAAAAAAAATATATATTACATTTCATAATCTCCCAAATCATTGCAAGTCATGTTCCTTGTAGAAACTTAATGGAGATGGCATTTTTTTTTTAATCGGCAAACAATAAATTAAATAGAAATGGAATACAAAGGGGTGTTCTAACTCTTATACAAAATATATATATATATATATATATATATATATATATATATATATATATATATATCAACTTTCCTGTTTAATTTTAAACTATCCCATTCCTTGTGTTTCCAAATGCACCAGATGATTGAGATTCACACTCCTTTCCACAACTTATTACGTTCTTTGCTGAACCAAGTATGGTGAAATTGTTCGAAGTGTTCCTTCAAAGCAAAATGGTTTACGGAGCTAACCCCTATCCATTTGTTGCATAAATTCCAAACAACATTCGCGATCAGACAGGAGATGGGAAGTCGTTATCCACTTGTGTTCCCATGTCCAAATGTCACTATGCCATTTACCAAAGCAACATAGGGGACGGTCAATAGAGAGGGAATTATTGAACAACCTTGGAAATTTGACTTTCAGTTGACAATTATTTCAACAGACCCTACTACCCATTCCCAATTAGAATCAAACCAATTGATGCCCTATCGTTCCTCACACGCCTTATTTAGGTCACACCACTATCTAAATGTAGGCCTCAATATTCTAGATTCAGAAAGATTCCTCCATGACCCATATACTAGAATATCTTTCCATAATCTGTTCTTAGCAGACCCAAGTCTCCATTCCCATTTACCAAGTATTAATATTAATAGTATTATTTACATTATTAATAGTAAGATTATTAAAATTTTTATTATTTTACTATTATTACTATTAATAATATTAATAATAATAATAATAATAATATTATTAATCATCATAATCATAATAATACTAATTATAATAGTAGTCAATGATAATTATAATAATAAAATAATAAATGATCACTAAATATTTTTAGTATATAGTGGGTAGAGTATTTACTTTTATTTATGAAGTTTTCTTTAAAAATAAGCCGTTTTATTTTATATATAATAATCACTTTTTCATTAAAGAGATTATACATTATTTTATTATAAATATTAATTATTATTCTTTAGTTTTATAATATTTAGGCGTTAAATATTAATCACATATGTTTGAATACTTTATTATTAGTTATATAATAAATTCCATTAAAAACACATTTAATTGAATAATAAATTATATCTAATAAATAAGTATTATTTTTATAGTGAAAATCTTTTAGAATTAATTAGATATAACTTTAAAAACTATTCATCAATAGAAATTAATTTAGATATTAATAATTATTTTAATTTCTAAAATAATATTTAATTTATTATATATAAAGAATATTATTTTTTATATTTAAATTTAGTTAATTTTTAATGATTTTTTTAGTGAATAAGTACAAAATTAAAAGACAGTTATTTTCTAAAGCCTCTCCCTCTCTATATATATGTATAACTGATTCATTGGCAGAAAGACTGATTAGCAGACAAAAAAAGTGTTAGAAGTTGCAATGTTTGTGATAGTGAGATGCGTTCTCATGTTGTCCATGCTTACGTTGGCATGGGCAAATCATGTGTTTATTACGAATCATCTGGAAGGAAAAGAAGATTTACACATTCACTGCAAATCCAAAGATGATGATCTTGGACCGCATGTTCTCCATATTAATCAATCCTTCAGAATTACTTTTCGGCCTAACTTTGTAACTGGTGGAACACTCTTCTTTTGTTCGTTTCAATGGGGAAATGGTCCTTTATTCCACTTTGACGTATACGACCAAGATAAAAATGATAAGGAGTGTCTTTTTGAGTGTAAATGGTATGTTCATAAAGATGGACCATGTAGGAATGAAGGTGACTCGTCAGTTCGAAAATGTTATCCATGGAAATAATGTGTTTCATTTCAATTATGTATTGTTTGAGAAATAATATTTACTACTGAATATCTCAATATATATTATAAAAAATAAGTTTGAAGGACCAAAATGTGCGTTTAATTTATCAGTTCACACTTATTAGTCTACCAACAAAGTTTTATTTTATTTGAATCAACATCTTCAACTTTAAAATTTACCTCCCTCTATGAATTATTTTCTATCAAATTATAGTACTATTATATATTACATTCAAACAATTCATTAATGATTTTCTTCTTTTCTTATATCTATTTTTCGTATATTAAAATACAACAAAAATAAGCAGGAGAAAATTGAAAATAATTTATAAGAAAAAAAAAATTGTAATTTACATTTTATTCTATTTTTTTTATTAAGCATCACGAAAATTGATTTATAAAAATAAGACTAATAAATAATAAATTAAGATTGATATTTTATTTTATTAATAATAAATAATTTAAATAAATTGAAATATTTAACGAATATTTCAACTTTAAAAAAAATATATATTACATTTCATAATCTCCCAAATCATTGCAAGTCATGTTCCTTGTAGAAACTTAATGGAGATGGCATTTTTTTTTTAATCGGCAAACAATAAATTAAATAGAAATGGAATACAAAGGGGTGTTCTAACTCTTATACAAAATATATATATATATATATATATATATATATATCAACTTTCCTGTTTAATTTTAAACTATCCCATTCCTTGTGTTTCCAAATGCACCAGATGATTGAGATTCACACTCCTTTCCACAACTTATTACGTTCTTTGCTGAACCAAGTATGGTGAAATTGTTCGAAGTGTTCCTTCAAAGCAAAATGGTTTACGGAGCTAACCCCTATCCATTTGTTGCATAAATTCCAAACAACATTCGCGATCAGACAGGAGATGGGAAGTCGTTATCCACTTGTGTTCCCATGTCCAAATGTCACTATGCCATTTACCAAAGCAACATAGGGGACGGTCAATAGAGAGGGAATTATTGAACAACCTTGGAAATTTGACTTTCAGTTGACAATTATTTCAACAGACCCTACTACCCATTCCCAATTAGAATCAAACCAATTGATGCCCTATCGTTCCTCACACGCCTTATTTAGGTCACACCACTATCTAAATGTAGGCCTCAATATTCTAGATTCAGAAAGATTCCTCCATGACCCATATACTAGAATATCTTTCCATAATCTGTTCTTAGCAGACCCAAGTCTCCATTCCCATTTACCAAGTATTAATATTAATAGTATTATTTACATTATTAATAGTAAGATTATTAAAATTTTTATTATTTTACTATTATTACTATTAATAATATTAATAATAATAATAATAATAATATTATTAATCATCATAATCATAATAATACTAATTATAATAGTAGTCAATGATAATTATAATAATAAAATAATAAATGATCACTAAATATTTTTAGTATATAGTGGGTAGAGTATTTACTTTTATTTATGAAGTTTTCTTTAAAAATAAGCCGTTTTATTTTATATATAATAATCACTTTTTCATTAAAGAGATTATACATTATTTTATTATAAATATTAATTATTATTCTTTAGTTTTATAATATTTAGGCGTTAAATATTAATCACATATGTTTGAATACTTTATTATTAGTTATATAATAAATTCCATTAAAAACACATTTAATTGAATAATAAATTATATCTAATAAATAAGTATTATTTTTATAGTGAAAATCTTTTAGAATTAATTAGATATAACTTTAAAAACTATTCATCAATAGAAATTAATTTAGATATTAATAATTATTTTAATTTCTAAAATAATATTTAATTTATTATATATAAAGAATATTATTTTTTATATTTAAATTTAGTTAATTTTTAATGATTTTTTTAGTGAATAAGTACAAAATTAAAAGACAGTTATTTTCTAAAGCCTCTCCCTCTCTATATATATGTATAACTGATTCATTGGCAGAAAGACTGATTAGCAGACAAAAAAAGTGTTAGAAGTTGCAATGTTTGTGATAGTGAGATGCGTTCTCATGTTGTCCATGCTTACGTTGGCATGGGCAAATCATGTGTTTATTACGAATCATCTGGAAGGAAAAGAAGATTTACACATTCACTGCAAATCCAAAGATGATGATCTTGGACCGCATGTTCTCCATATTAATCAATCCTTCAGAATTACTTTTCGGCCTAACTTTGTAACTGGTGGAACACTCTTCTTTTGTTCGTTTCAATGGGGAAATGGTCCTTTATTCCACTTTGACGTATACGACCAAGATAAAAATGATAAGGAGTGTCTTTTTGAGTGTAAATGGTATGTTCATAAAGATGGACCATGTAGGAATGAAGGTGACTCGTCAGTTCGAAAATGTTATCCATGGAAATAATGTGTTTCATTTCAATTATGTATTGTTTGAGAAATAATATTTACTACTGAATATCTCAATATATATTATAAAAAATAAGTTTGAAGGACCAAAATGTGCGTTTAATTTATCAGTTCACACTTATTAGTCTACCAACAAAGTTTTATTTTATTTGAATCAACATCTTCAACTTTAAAATTTACCTCCCTCTATGAATTATTTTCTATCAAATTATAGTACTATTATATATTACATTCAAACAATTCATTAATGATTTTCTTCTTTTCTTATATCTATTTTTCGTATATTAAAATACAACAAAAATAAGCAGGAGAAAATTGAAAATAATTTATAAGAAAAAAAAAATTGTAATTTACATTTTATTCTATTTTTTTTATTAAGCATCACGAAAATTGATTTATAAAAATAAGACTAATAAATAATAAATTAAGATTGATATTTTATTTTATTAATAATAAATAATTTAAATAAATTGAAATATTTAACGAATATTTCAACTTTAAAAAAAATATATATTACATTTCATAATCTCCCAAATCATTGCAAGTCATGTTCCTTGTAGAAACTTAATGGAGATGGCATTTTTTTTTTAATCGGCAAACAATAAATTAAATAGAAATGGAATACAAAGGGGTGTTCTAACTCTTATACAAAATATATATATATATATATATATATATATATATATATATATATATATCAACTTTCCTGTTTAATTTTAAACTATCCCATTCCTTGTGTTTCCAAATGCACCAGATGATTGAGATTCACACTCCTTTCCACAACTTATTACGTTCTTTGCTGAACCAAGTATGGTGAAATTGTTCGAAGTGTTCCTTCAAAGCAAAATGGTTTACGGAGCTAACCCCTATCCATTTGTTGCATAAATTCCAAACAACATTCGCGATCAGACAGGAGATGGGAAGTCGTTATCCACTTGTGTTCCCATGTCCAAATGTCACTATGCCATTTACCAAAGCAACATAGGGGACGGTCAATAGAGAGGGAATTATTGAACAACCTTGGAAATTTGACTTTCAGTTGACAATTATTTCAACAGACCCTACTACCCATTCCCAATTAGAATCAAACCAATTGATGCCCTATCGTTCCTCACACGCCTTATTTAGGTCACACCACTATCTAAATGTAGGCCTCAATATTCTAGATTCAGAAAGATTCCTCCATGACCCATATACTAGAATATCTTTCCATAATCTGTTCTTAGCAGACCCAAGTCTCCATTCCCATTTACCAAGTATTAATATTAATAGTATTATTTACATTATTAATAGTAAGATTATTAAAATTTTTATTATTTTACTATTATTACTATTAATAATATTAATAATAATAATAATAATAATATTATTAATCATCATAATCATAATAATACTAATTATAATAGTAGTCAATGATAATTATAATAATAAAATAATAAATGATCACTAAATATTTTTAGTATATAGTGGGTAGAGTATTTACTTTTATTTATGAAGTTTTCTTTAAAAATAAGCCGTTTTATTTTATATATAATAATCACTTTTTCATTAAAGAGATTATACATTATTTTATTATAAATATTAATTATTATTCTTTAGTTTTATAATATTTAGGCGTTAAATATTAATCACATATGTTTGAATACTTTATTATTAGTTATATAATAAATTCCATTAAAAACACATTTAATTGAATAATAAATTATATCTAATAAATAAGTATTATTTTTATAGTGAAAATCTTTTAGAATTAATTAGATATAACTTTAAAAACTATTCATCAATAGAAATTAATTTAGATATTAATAATTATTTTAATTTCTAAAATAATATTTAATTTATTATATATAAAGAATATTATTTTTTATATTTAAATTTAGTTAATTTTTAATGATTTTTTTAGTGAATAAGTACAAAATTAAAAGACAGTTATTTTCTAAAGCCTCTCCCTCTCTATATATATGTATAACTGATTCATTGGCAGAAAGACTGATTAGCAGACAAAAAAAGTGTTAGAAGTTGCAATGTTTGTGATAGTGAGATGCGTTCTCATGTTGTCCATGCTTACGTTGGCATGGGCAAATCATGTGTTTATTACGAATCATCTGGAAGGAAAAGAAGATTTACACATTCACTGCAAATCCAAAGATGATGATCTTGGACCGCATGTTCTCCATATTAATCAATCCTTCAGAATTACTTTTCGGCCTAACTTTGTAACTGGTGGAACACTCTTCTTTTGTTCGTTTCAATGGGGAAATGGTCCTTTATTCCACTTTGACGTATACGACCAAGATAAAAATGATAAGGAGTGTCTTTTTGAGTGTAAATGGTATGTTCATAAAGATGGACCATGTAGGAATGAAGGTGACTCGTCAGTTCGAAAATGTTATCCATGGAAATAATGTGTTTCATTTCAATTATGTATTGTTTGAGAAATAATATTTACTACTGAATATCTCAATATATATTATAAAAAATAAGTTTGAAGGACCAAAATGTGCGTTTAATTTATCAGTTCACACTTATTAGTCTACCAACAAAGTTTTATTTTATTTGAATCAACATCTTCAACTTTAAAATTTACCTCCCTCTATGAATTATTTTCTATCAAATTATAGTACTATTATATATTACATTCAAACAATTCATTAATGATTTTCTTCTTTTCTTATATCTATTTTTCGTATATTAAAATACAACAAAAATAAGCAGGAGAAAATTGAAAATAATTTATAAGAAAAAAAAAATTGTAATTTACATTTTATTCTATTTTTTTTATTAAGCATCACGAAAATTGATTTATAAAAATAAGACTAATAAATAATAAATTAAGATTGATATTTTATTTTATTAATAATAAATAATTTAAATAAATTGAAATATTTAACGAATATTTCAACTTTAAAAAAAATATATATTACATTTCATAATCTCCCATATCATTGCAAGTCATGTTCCTTGTAGAAACTTAATGGAGATGGCATTTTTTTTTTAATCGGCAAACAATAAATTAAATAGAAATGGAATACAAAGGGGTGTTCTAACTCTTATACAAAAATATATATATATATATATCAACTTTCCTGGTTAATTTTAAACTATCTCATTCCTTGTGTTTCCAAATGCACCAGATGATTGAGATTCACACTCCTTTCCACAACTTATTACGTTCTTTGCTGAACCAAGTATGGTGAAATTGTTCGAAGTGTTCCTTCAAAGAAAAATGGTTTACGGAGCTAACCCCTATCCATTTGTTGCATAAATTCCAAACAACATTCGCGATCAGACAAGATATCAGGATATGGGAAGTCGTTATCCACTTGTGTTCCCATGTCCAAATGTCACTATGCCATTTACCAAAGCAACATAGGGGACGGTCAATAGAGAGGGAATTATTGAACAACCTTGGAAATTTGACTTTCAGTTGACAATTATTTCAACAGACCCTACTACCCATTCCCAATTAGAATCAAACCAATTGATGCCCTATCGTTCCTCACACGCCTTATTTAGGTCACACCACTATCTAAATGTAGGCCTCAATATTCTAGATTCAGAAAGATTCCTCCATGACCCATATACTAGAATATCTTTCCATAATCTGTTCTTAGCAGACCCAAGTCTCCATTCCCATTTACCAAGTATTAATATTAATAGTATTATTTACATTATTAATAGTAAGATTATTAAAATTTTTATTATTTTACTATTATTACTATTAATAATATTAATAATAATAATAATAATATTATTAATCATCATAATCATAATAATACTAATTATAATAGTAGTCAATGATAATTATAATAATAAAATAATAAATGATCACTAAATATTTTTAGTATATAGTGGGTAGAGTATTTACTTTTATTTATGAAGTTTTCTTTAAAAATAAGCCGTTTTATTTTATATATAATAATCACTTTTTCATTAAAGAGATTATACATTATTTTATTATAAATATTAATTATTATTCTTTAGTTTTATAATATTTAGGCGTTAAATATTAATCACATATGTTTGAATACTTTATTATTAGTTATATAATAAATTCCATTAAAAACACATTTAATTGAATAATAAATTATATCTAATAAATAAGTATTATTTTTATAGTGAAAATCTTTTAGAATTAATTAGATATAACTTTAAAAACTATTCATCAATAGAAATTAATTTAGATATTAATAATTATTTTAATTTCTAAAATAATATTTAATTTATTATATATAAAGAATATTATTTTTTATATTTAAATTTAGTTAATTTTTAATGATTTTTTTAGTGAATAAGTACAAAATTAAAAGACAGTTATTTTCTAAAGCCTCTCCCTCTCTATATATATGTATAACTGATTCATTGGCAGAAAGACTGATTAGCAGACAAAAAAAGTGTTAGAAGTTGCAATGTTTGTGATAGTGAGATGCGTTCTCATGTTGTCCATGCTTACGTTGGCATGGGCAAATCATGTGTTTATTACGAATCATCTGGAAGGAAAAGAAGATTTACACATTCACTGCAAATCCAAAGATGATGATCTTGGACCGCATGTTCTCCATATTAATCAATCCTTCAGAATTACTTTTCGGCCTAACTTTGTAACTGGTGGAACACTCTTCTTTTGTTCGTTTCAATGGGGAAATGGTCCTTTATTCCACTTTGACGTATACGACCAAGATAAAAATGATAAGGAGTGTCTTTTTGAGTGTAAATGGTATGTTCATAAAGATGGACCATGTAGGAATGAAGGTGACTCGTCAGTTCGAAAATGTTATCCATGGAAATAATGTGTTTCATTTCAATTATGTATTGTTTGAGAAATAATATTTACTACTGAATATCTCAATATATATTATAAAAAATAAGTTTGAAGGACCAAAATGTGCGTTTAATTTATCAGTTCACACTTATTAGTCTACCAACAAAGTTTTATTTTATTTGAATCAACATCTTCAACTTTAAAATTTACCTCCCTCTATGAATTATTTTCTATCAAATTATAGTACTATTATATATTACATTCAAACAATTCATTAATGATTTTCTTCTTTTCTTATATCTATTTTTCGTATATTAAAATACAACAAAAATAAGCAGGAGAAAATTGAAAATAATTTATAAGAAAAAAAAAATTGTAATTTACATTTTATTCTATTTTTTTTATTAAGCATCACGAAAATTGATTTATAAAAATAAGACTAATAAATAATAAATTAAGATTGATATTTTATTTTATTAATAATAAATAATTTAAATAAATTGAAATATTTAACGAATATTTCAACTTTAAAAAAAATATATATTACATTTCATAATCTCCCAAATCATTGCAAGTCATGTTCCTTGTAGAAACTTAATGGAGATGGCATTTTTTTTTTAATCGGCAAACAATAAATTAAATAGAAATGGAATACAAAGGGGTGTTCTAACTCTTATACAAAATATATATATATATATATATATATATATATATATATATATATATATATATCAACTTTCCTGTTTAATTTTAAACTATCCCATTCCTTGTGTTTCCAAATGCACCAGATGATTGAGATTCACACTCCTTTCCACAACTTATTACGTTCTTTGCTGAACCAAGTATGGTGAAATTGTTCGAAGTGTTCCTTCAAAGCAAAATGGTTTACGGAGCTAACCCCTATCCATTTGTTGCATAAATTCCAAACAACATTCGCGATCAGACAGGAGATGGGAAGTCGTTATCCACTTGTGTTCCCATGTCCAAATGTCACTATGCCATTTACCAAAGCAACATAGGGGACGGTCAATAGAGAGGGAATTATTGAACAACCTTGGAAATTTGACTTTCAGTTGACAATTATTTCAACAGACCCTACTACCCATTCCCAATTAGAATCAAACCAATTGATGCCCTATCGTTCCTCACACGCCTTATTTAGGTCACACCACTATCTAAATGTAGGCCTCAATATTCTAGATTCAGAAAGATTCCTCCATGACCCATATACTAGAATATCTTTCCATAATCTGTTCTTAGCAGACCCAAGTCTCCATTCCCATTTACCAAGTATTAATATTAATAGTATTAATATTAATAGTATTATTTACATTATTAATAGTAAGATTATTAAAATTTTTATTATTTTACTATTATTACTATTAATAATATTAATAATAATAATAATAATATTATTATTAATCATCATAATCATAATAATACTAATTATAATAGTAGTCAATGATAATTATAATAATAAAATAATAAATGATCACTAAATATTTTTAGTATATAGTGGGTAGAGTATTTACTTTTATTTATGAAGTTTTCTTTAAAAATAAGCCATTTTATTTTATATATAATAATCACTTTTTCATTAAAGAGATTATACATTATTTTATTATAAATATTAATTATTATTCTTTAGTTTTATAATATTTAGCCGTTAAATATTAATCACATATGTTTGAATACTTTATTATTAGTTATATAATAAATTCCATTAAAAACACATTTAATTGAATAATAAATTATATCTAATAAATAAGTATTATTTTTATAGTGAAAATCTTTTAGAATTAATTAGATATAACTTTAAAAACTATTCATCAATAGAAATTAATTTAGATATTAATAATTATTTTAATTTCTAAAATAATATTTAATTTATTATATATAAAGAATATTATTTTTTATATTTAAATTTAGTTAATTTTTAATGATTTTTTTAGTGAATAAGTACAAAATTAAAAGACAGTTATTTTCTAAAGCCTCTCCCTCTCTATATATATGTATAACTGATTCATTGGTAGAAAGACTGATTAGCAGACAAAAAAAGTGTTAGAAGTTGCAATGTTTGTGATAGTGAGATGCGTTCTCATGTTGTCCATGCTTACGTTGGCATGGGCAAATCATGTGTTTATTACGAATCATCTGGAAGGAAAAGAAGATTTACACATTCACTGCAAATCCAAAGATGATGATCTTGGACCGCATGTTCTCCATATTAATCAATCCTTCAGAATTACTTTTCGGCCTAACTTTGTAACTGGTGGAACACTCTTCTTTTGTTCGTTTCAATGGGGAAATGGTCCTTTATTCCACTTTGACGTATACGACCAAGATAAAAATGATAAGGAGTGTCTTTTTGAGTGTAAATGGTATGTTCATAAAGATGGACCATGTAGGAATGAAGGTGACTCGTCAGTTCGAAAATGTTATCCATGGAAATAATGTGTTTCATTTCAATTATGTATTGTTTGAGAAATAATATTTACTACTGAATATCTCAATATATATTATAAAAAATAAGTTTGAAGGACCAAAATGTGCGTTTAATTTATCAGTTCACACTTATTAGTCTACCAACAAAGTTTTATTTTATTTGAATCAACATCTTCAACTTTAAAATTTACCTCCCTCTATGAATTATTTTCTATCAAATTATAGTACTATTATATATTACATTCAAACAATTCATTAATGATTTTCTTCTTTTCTTATATCTATTTTTCGTATATTAAAATACAACAAAAATAAGCAGGAGAAAATTGAAAATAATTTATAAGAAAAAAAAAATTGTAATTTACATTTTATTCTATTTTTTTTATTAAGCATCACGAAAATTGATTTATAAAAATAAGACTAATAAATAATAAATTAAGATTGATATTTTATTTTATTAATAATAAATAATTTAAATAAATTGAAATATTTAACGAATATTTCAACTTTAAAAAAAATATATATTACATTTCATAATCTCCCATATCATTGCAAGTCATGTTCCTTGTAGAAACTTAATGGAGATGGCATTTTTTTTTTAATCGGCAAACAATAAATTAAATAGAAATGGAATACAAAGGGGTGTTCTAACTCTTATACAAAAATATATATATATATATATCAACTTTCCTGGTTAATTTTAAACTATCTCATTCCTTGTGTTTCCAAATGCACCAGATGATTGAGATTCACACTCCTTTCCACAACTTATTACGTTCTTTGCTGAACCAAGTATGGTGAAATTGTTCGAAGTGTTCCTTCAAAGAAAAATGGTTTACGGAGCTAACCCCTATCCATTTGTTGCATAAATTCCAAACAACATTCGCGATCAGACAAGATATCAGGATATGGGAAGTCGTTATCCACTTGTGTTCCCATGTCCAAATGTCACTATGCCATTTACCAAAGCAACATAGGGGACGGTCAATAGAGAGGGAATTATTGAACAACCTTGGAAATTTGACTTTCAGTTGACAATTATTTCAACAGACCCTACTACCCATTCCCAATTAGAATCAAACCAATTGATGCCCTATCGTTCCTCACACGCCTTATTTAGGTCACACCACTATCTAAATGTAGGCCTCAATATTCTAGATTCAGAAAGATTCCTCCATGACCCATATACTAGAATATCTTTCCATAATCTGTTCTTAGCAGACCCAAGTCTCCATTCCCATTTACCAAGTATTAATATTAATAGTATTAATATTAATAGTATTATTTACATTATTAATAGTAAGATTATTAAAATTTTTATTATTTTACTATTATTACTATTAATAATATTAATAATAATAATAATAATATTATTATTAATCATCATAATCATAATAATACTAATTATAATAGTAGTCAATGATAATTATAATAATAAAATAATAAATGATCACTAAATATTTTTAGTATATAGTGGGTAGAGTATTTACTTTTATTTATGAAGTTTTCTTTAAAAATAAGCCGTTTTATTTTATATATAATAATCACTTTTTCATTAAAGAGATTATACATTATTTTATTATAAATATTAATTATTATTCTTTAGTTTTATAATATTTAGCCGTTAAATATTAATCACATATGTTTGAATACTTTATTATTAGTTATATAATAAATTCCATTAAAAACACATTTAATTGAATAATAAATTATATCTAATAAATAAGTATTATTTTTATAGTGAAAATCTTTTAGAATTAATTAGATATAACTTTAAAAACTATTCATCAATAGAAATTAATTTAGATATTAATAATTATTTTAATTTCTAAAATAATATTTAATTTATTATATATAAAGAATATTATTTTTTATATTTAAATTTAGTTAATTTTTAATGATTTTTTTAGTGAATAAGTACAAAATTAAAAGACAGTTATTTTCTAAAGCCTCTCCCTCTCTATATATATGTATAACTGATTCATTGGTAGAAAGACTGATTAGCAGACAAAAAAAGTGTTAGAAGTTGCAATGTTTGTGATAGTGAGATGCGTTCTCATGTTGTCCATGCTTACGTTGGCATGGGCAAATCATGTGTTTATTACGAATCATCTGGAAGGAAAAGAAGATTTACACATTCACTGCAAATCCAAAGATGATGATCTTGGACCGCATGTTCTCCATATTAATCAATCCTTCAGAATTACTTTTCGGCCTAACTTTGTAACTGGTGGAACACTCTTCTTTTGTTCGTTTCAATGGGGAAATGGTCCTTTATTCCACTTTGACGTATACGACCAAGATAAAAATGATAAGGAGTGTCTTTTTGAGTGTAAATGGTATGTTCATAAAGATGGACCATGTAGGAATGAAGGTGACTCGTCAGTTCGAAAATGTTATCCATGGAAATAATGTGTTTCATTTCAATTATGTATTGTTTGAGAAATAATATTTACTACTGAATATCTCAATATATATTATAAAAAATAAGTTTGAAGGACCAAAATGTGCGTTTAATTTATCAGTTCACACTTATTAGTCTACCAACAAAGTTTTATTTTATTTGAATCAACATCTTCAACTTTAAAATTTACCTCCCTCTATGAATTATTTTCTATCAAATTATAGTACTATTATATATTACATTCAAACAATTCATTAATGATTTTCTTCTTTTCTTATATCTATTTTTCGTATATTAAAATACAACAAAAATAAGCAGGAGAAAATTGAAAATAATTTATAAGAAAAAAAAAATTGTAATTTACATTTTATTCTATTTTTTTTATTAAGCATCACGAAAATTGATTTATAAAAATAAGACTAATAAATAATAAATTAAGATTGATATTTTATTTTATTAATAATAAATAATTTAAATAAATTGAAATATTTAACGAATATTTCAACTTTAAAAAAAATATATATTACATTTCATAATCTCCCATATCATTGCAAGTCATGTTCCTTGTAGAAACTTAATGGAGATGGCATTTTTTTTTTAATTGGCAAACAATAAATTAAATAGAAATGGAATACAAAGGGGTGTTCTAACTCTTATACAAAAATATATATATATATATATCAACTTTCCTGGTTAATTTTAAACTATCTCATTCCTTGTGTTTCCAAATGCACCAGATGATTGAGATTCACACTCCTTTCCACAACTTATTACGTTCTTTGCTGAACCAAGTATGGTGAAATTGTTCGAAGTGTTCCTTCAAAGAAAAATGGTTTACGGAGCTAACCCCTATCCATTTGTTGCATAAATTCCAAACAACATTCGCGATCAGACAAGATATCAGGATATGGGAAGTCGTTATCCACTTGTGTTCCCATGTCCAAATGTCACTATGCCATTTACCAAAGCAACATAGGGGACGGTCAATAGAGAGGGAATTATTGAACAACCTTGGAAATTTGACTTTCAGTTGACAATTATTTCAACAGACCCTACTACCCATTCCCAATTAGAATCAAACCAATTGATGCCCTATCGTTCCTCACACGCCTTATTTAGGTCACACCACTATCTAAATGTAGGCCTCAATATTCTAGATTCAGAAAGATTCCTCCATGACCCATATACTAGAATATCTTTCCATAATCTGTTCTTAGCAGACCCAAGTCTCCATTCCCATTTACCAAGTATTAATATTAATAGTATTAATATTAATAGTATTATTTACATTATTAATAGTAAGATTATTAAAAATTTTATTATGTTACTATTATTACTATTAATAATATTAATAATAATAATAATATCAATAATATTATTAATCATCATAATCATAATAATACTAATTATAATAGTAGTCAATGATAATTATAATAATAAAATAATAAATGATCACTAAATATTTTTAGTATATAGTGGGTAGAGTATTTACTTTTATTTATGAAGTTTTCTTTAAAAATAAGCCGTTTTATTTTATATATAATAATCACTTTTTCAGTAAAGAGATTATACATTATTTTATTATAAATATTAATTATTATTCTTTAGTTTTATAATATTTAGCCGTTAAATATTAATCACATATGTTTGAATACTTTATTATTAGTTATATAATAAATTCCATTAAAAACACATTTAATTGAATAATAAATTATATCTAATAAATAAGTATTATTTTTATAGTGAAAATCTTTGAGAATTAATTAGATATAACTTTAAAAACTATTCATCAATAGAAATTAATTTAGATATTAATAATTATTTAAATTTCTAAAATAATATTTAATTTATTAAATATAAAGAATATTATTTTTTATATTTAAATTTAGTTAATTTTTAATGATTTTTTTAGTGAATAAGTACAAAATTAAAAGACAGTTATTTTCTAAAGCCTCTCCCTCTCTATATATATGTATAACTGATTCATTGGCAGAAAGACTGATTAACCGTCAAAAAAAGTGTTAGAAGTTGCAATGTCTGTGATAGTGAGATGCGTTCTCATGTTGTCCATGCTTACGTTGGCATGGGCAAATCATGTGTTTATTACGAATCATCTGGAAGGAAAAGAAGATTTACACATTCACTGCAAATCCAAAGATGATGATCTTGGACCGCATGTTCTCCATATTAATCAATCCTTCAGAATTACTTTTCGGCCTAACTTTGTAACTGGTGGAACACTCTTCTTTTGTTCGTTTCAATGGGGAAATGGTCATTTGTTCCACTTTGACGTATACGACCAAGATAAAAATGATAAGGAGTGTCTTTTTGAGTGTAAATGGTATGTTCATAAAGATGGACCATGTAGGAATGAAGGTGACTCCTCAGTTCGAAAATGTTATCCATGGAAATAATGTGTTTCATTTCAATTATGTATTGTTTGAGAAATAATATGTACTACTGAATATCTCAATATATATTATAAAAAATAAGTTTGAAGGACCAAAATGTGCGTTTAATTTATCAGTTCACACTTATTAGTCTATCAACAAAGTTTTATTTTATTTGAATCAACATCCTCAACTTTAAAATTTACCTCACTGTATGAATTATTTTCTATCAAATTAGAGTACTATTATATATTACATTCAAACAATTCATTAATGATTTTCTTCTTTTCTTATATCTATTTTTCGTATATTAAAATACAACAAAAATAAGCAGGAGAAAATTGAAAATAATTTATAAGAAAAGAATTGTAATTTACATTTTATTCTATTTTTTTATTAAGCATCACGAAAATTGATTTATAAAAATAAAACTAATAAATAATAAATTAAGATTGATATTTTATTTTATTAATAATAAATAATTTAAATAAATTGAAATATTTAAAGAATATTTCAATTTAAAAAAAATATATATTACATTTCATAATCTCCCAAATCATCGCAAGTCATGTTCCTTGTAGAAACTTAATGGAGATGGCATTTTTTTTTTAATCGGCAAACAATAAATTAAATAGAAATGGAATACAAAGGGGTGTTCTAACTCTTATACAAAAAAAAATATATATATATCAACTTTCCTGTTTAATTTTAAACTATCCCATTCCTTGTGTTTCCAAATGCACCAGATGATTGAGATTCACACTCCTTTCCACAACTTATTACGTTCTTTGCTGAACCAAGTATGGTGAAATTGTTCGAAGTGTTCCTTCAAAGCAAAATGGTTTACGGAGCTAACCCCTATCCATTTGTTGCATAAATTCCAAACAACATTCGCGATCAGACAAGATATCAGGAGATGGGAAGTCGTTATCCACTTGTGTTCCCATGTCCAAATGTCACTATGCCATTTACCAAAGCAACATAGGGGACGGTCAATAGAGAGGGAATTATTGAACAACCTTGGAAATTTGACTTTCAGTTGACAGTTATATCAACAGACCCTACTACCCATTCCCAATTAGAATCAAACCAATTGATGCCCTATCCTTCCTCACACGCCTTATTTAGGTCACACCACTATCTAAATGTAGGCCTCAATATTCTAGATTCAGAAAGATTCCTCCATGACCCATATACTAGAATATCTTTCCATAATCTGTTCTTAGCAGACCCAAGTCTCCATTCCCATTTACCAAGTAAAGCTTTGTTGAAAGAATGTAATTGCATGATGCCTAACCCTCCCTCTACTTTAGGCTTGCATATGTTATCCCATATAATCCAAGCTATTTTCCTTCACTCAGAATCCCAACCCCACAAGAACTGATTCAAAACTGATTTGGCTCCTTCATTAAATGATTTAACTGCCTTTTTGGAGTTTAAATAGTTTGTTTTATGCTCCTGGTAGGTATGATGTCAGATTAAACCTTTGAAATCAGTTTTCTCCAAGATTTACATCAAGATTTGATTTGGTTGTCTAAGAGTGGAATAAGACTGTTGTGTAATTTTTGTATTCAATCTGTATCATGGGTGATCATTCCTTTTTCTCTCTTTGATTTGTAGTTCTGTAAAGAACTGTTGTTGCACAGAGTCAGAGGGTGTTCTAATTTGTGTTGTGTTGAGAGTGCTAAAGGATGTGTGTTCTTGAGGGTTTCAAGATTCCTTCTTTGGTGTGTGTGGTTTGTAATCTGTGAAATACCCAGTGGTTTCTGGGAACACTGGATGTAGCTCTTGGTGTAAGAGTGAACCATTATAAATCTGTTTGTGTGATTCTCTCTTTCCCCGATCTCACTTAAATATGTTTTTATTAACGGTTGATAAAAACAAACCGGTTGGATCGTATAAACAACCGATTGATTTTCTGGAAATCAACTAAAACAATTTTGCATCTTGTATATCTTGATTCCTTTAGCTTTGATTCTTTATTGACTTTCTCTTTACCTTTAAAGTTTGTGAAAAACATTCATAAACAATTCACCCACCCTCTTGTTTAGGGCCTACAATTCCAACACTTTCTGCCTATGCAAGGAATATCTAACAACTTTATCCCCTCAATGAAACTATTGAGGCAAATTTATTTATGCCCTTATATTAATGAGTAAGTTTAATCATAAGTCATCAATTATTACTATTTCATGTTTTAAATATTTACTAACTCAATTCATTGATGATATAGGGGTCATTGACAGTTACTTGTCTTATCCACGGTTGATAAGACTATTGTGTGGTTCTATTCCCTACACACGAAGTCATCCACACACTACAAAAAAAATAATGTAATACAAATTTCAATATAATACGTCATTCTGACTAACCGCGACAATTATCTTTCAAACTATGTCATTTAAAATAAAAACAAGTTTTCTTTCCCTAGCTATTTCCAATTATTTTGAAAAAGTTAAAAAATATTATGTGAGTTCTAAAATTAGTAAATGTTATATTAAATTAAAATAATAATAAAATATTTATTTTTCTTCTTCTTTCTCGTGACTTGCCTGAGGAAAGATGTAAGTTCAGTGAAAATCACTCACATCTTCAATAACTACACCGACGAAGCAAACAAAAGAGTCGAGGGATGGTTAGTGTTCATTGTGATTCTCCTTAAGCTTGTTCTTCATCCTCTCGTTCTCAGTCCTAACATTCCAAACCCTAAATAAATTTGTTGCCATTCCCAAATTTTGACTCGGAATGGCTGAACAATTATGTTGTGGCTGAGATCTGCGGTGAATAAAATCCTTGTGCCTCAACGCTTTTACTGCTTCCGCGTTTTCATTCTCGTATCTTTTCAACTTCAGATCTATTTCTTCATCAGTATGTCTCTTATTTCTCTTCATTTTTCGATTCATTCTCACTCGCAATCGCTCTTGGTTTTCGAATCATTCTTCTTTTTTTTTATCATAGATATTCAAATCGTTACTAGATTCGTATTTGGTTATGTTTCTTGAATTGGATGCTTAAGTCCAACTGTTGATTTAATATCTATTTTTATTCACTTACGGTCTTCAGTTCTTAGCCGCATTGATCCCTTTGTGTTTCTTTAATTTTGGATTATTGCTAACTAACTAGTTTTTTTAGTGTATTAACTTTTTGATTTTATCTCTAGGTTTGATTGCTAATGTTAAGTTCTTGTCTTCAATCTAGTTTCGATTGATACTAATTGTTAATATATTTAATTTTCTATTTTTTATAATTATTGGGCTTTGTTTGTTTGACCCAACTTTCCTTTTTTTGTTTCAGCTAGGTCTTAATCTTTTTCTTATATACACACCATGTATTTTACTCTCTAATATACAAGTGAATAAAAGTTTCTTTTATATTTATTTTTCTCTACAATTAGGGTTCATCAAAACCTCTCTTTCTTCATTACGATTACGTGCGATTACGTACGCTACATTAAAGCATCACATCAGACAAGGAATATTCATCTTCATTTACTGTAATATGGTATCAGAGCCATTTCGAGCCTATCCTAGCGAGTATTTGTTGGGCTTATCAGGCCACCCGCTATCGGGCCGCTATCGGACCACCCAAAATATATAGTCCCACGCATGAGCTTCTATCTATCACTCTCGTCGCGAGGGGGGTGTGTTGGAGATCCCACATCGACTAGAGATAAGGACATTTCATAATATATAAATGGGTGCAGACCTCAACCTTATGAGCCGGTTTTATGGGGTTGAGTTAGGCTTAAAGTCCACTTTCGTAATATGGTATCAGAGCCAGGTTTTTATTATTTATTTAATTTTCTATTTTTTATTATTATTGGGCTTTGTTTGTTTGACCCAACTTTCCTTTTTCTGTTTCAGCTAGGTCTTAATCTTTTTCTTATATATACACCATGTATTTTACTCTCTAATATACAAGTGAATAAAAGTTTCTTTTATATTTATTTTTCTCTACAATTAGGGTTCATCAAAACCTCTCTTTCTTCATTACGATTACGTGCGATTACGTACGCTACATTAAAGCATCACATCAGACAAGGAATATTCATCTTCATTTACTGTAATATGGTATCAGAGCTCTTCGAATGAAGAGTTCTGCTGCGCTTCTCTCTGATTTTTATTTCCCTCTTTGCTATTCTTGGTTTTTTTTTTCTGTTCTCTTTCAAAATCTTGATTGGTTTTAAAAATCTTTTAGGCAATGTTTAATGAAAACCCTAGTCTTCATAGTCTTAATAGTAGTCACACTATTACATGCAATTTTTGTGGTAAATATGGTCATACCGAGGCTGTTTGTTTTCACAAAGTGGGTTTTCCTGGTAATGTTAAAACCTCAAAGTTTTCTTTTACTAGAAAAGTCTGCACTTTTTGTAATCGTCTTGGCCACACTGTTGACACCTGTTATAAAAAGCATGGGTTCCCTCCTGCCTACAAATTCACCAATTGGACATCCCAAGCCAATAATATGATTACTACTGACACTTTTTCTGAGCTTTTTCCTAAAGAACAAGATGTAAAGGGGATTCAACTTACATCACAACAGTGTCAATTCCTTACCAACATTTTGCGTCAGCAAAACCTTGAGGATCCTGCCTCTCACACTCAAATTAATCAAGTCGGCAGCATCTCTACGGATGAAATCCCCAATACTGAGCATTCTTCAACAGGTAAGTTTCTCTCTTCACTATCTTCTATAAAAGAATCTTGGATTATTGATTATGGTGCCACTGATCATGTTTGTCACAATTTGAACGTTTTTACTACTTATACTAAAATTAAACCTGTCTTAATTAGTCTTCCAAATGGCCAAACTGTTTATGCCACATATTCTGGTTTAGTACGTTTTTCTGATCAGTTTTATTTGTCTGATGTGTTATACGTGCCTCATTTTCAATTAAACTTAATATCTGTTTCTAAACTCACACACCAACTTAAATGCACTTTAACTTTCACTTCAACCCACTGCATTATACAAGACAATCTCACTCAAGAGAGGATTGATACAATTAAAGCCACTGCTGGCTTGTAACTTGTCACTACCTTGCCTGCTTCTAGTCAATCTAAACCGCATTGTTTTGCTCCTTTTATTAATTGTAATATCACAGACAAAACACTATGGCATTATAGACTAGGACACCCTTCACATGAAAGATTACATGTCTTAAGCAAACAATACTCTTTTATTATTGTTGATACTCATCATGTATGTGACACTTGTAGTCGTGCAAAACAGAGAAAACTTCCTTTCACTTTAAGTAATACTGTTACCTCTGCTATTTTTGATCTTGTACACTTTGATATTTGGGGACCATGTTCCATAATTTCTATGCAAGGTTTTCGTTATTTCTTGACTATTGTTGATGATTACTCGCGTTATACTTGGGTTATTCTGTTGCATAACAAATCTGAAGTGCGTCAGCACATCATTAACTTCACTGTTTTCGTTCAAAATCATTTCAAAACTAATATCAAAACGATTCGTACTGACAATGGTGTTGAGTTTGCTATGTCAAATTTTTATGCTTCAAAGGGAATTATACATCAAAAATCTTGTGTTGAAACACCACAACAAAATGGCATTGTAGAACGTAAACATCAACACATACTAAATGTAACCCGGGCTTTACTTTTTCAAGCAAATCTTCCTCCTATTTTTTGGGAATTTGCTGTAAATCATGTTGTTTTCTTAATAAATGCTATTCCTACTCCATTACTTGATAACATCACTCCTCATGAAAAGTTGTTTGGAAAACCATATGACATTTCCTTTCTAAAAGTGTTTGGTTGTCTTTGTTATGCTAATACCATTACTGCACATAGAAAAAAATTAGATGATAGATCTATCAAAGGTATTTTTCTTGGCTTCCCGCAAAATACAAAAGGTTATATTATCTTAAATTTAAAGTTTCATAGCATAGAGATATCAAGACATGTAATCTTTCATGAAAACCACTTTCCATATAAATTGGACAGTGGCTTGCCTAATGACCCTAACACTTTATCTCTCCCTATTTCTAATGCATATAATTCTGCTTTTGATTTTTTTTCTGATACTGCACCTCCTGTCGAGCCATGTGCCTCTACTCCTGCACCCAATATTGTTCCTCCACCAGCCTCATTATCCTATGATCTTCCAACAAATAGTGCCTCTGCTCCTGCATCCAACATTGCACCTCCATCAGAATTATCACCGCCTGCATCTCCAGGAAGCATCTCACCCCAATTTCCAAGAAGATCAGTTCGTCCTCACCGACAACCTGCCTATCTTGCAGATTTCCACACTGCAACCAACACTGTAAGTAGTAGATATCCTATTCATAATTACTTGTCTTACAATTCCTTATCTTCCAATTTTAGAAATGTTATTTCCTCTATCAATTCTCATCCTGAACCTCGGACATATAACGAAGCCTCCAAACATGCTTCTTGGCAATCTGCCATGCAAGATGAGCTTCAAGCTCTTGCTGCTAACAATACTTGGCAACTTACCCCTTTCCCTCCAGAAAAGAAAACTATTGGTTGTAAATGGGTATATAAAATCAAATACCATTCTGATGGCACTGTTGAGCGCCACAAAGCTAGAGTTGTTGCCAAAGGGTTTACCCAACTTGAAGGACTTGATTTCTTAGACACTTTTGCACCTGTTGCTAAACTCACTACCCTCCGCCTTCTGCTTGCTATTGCCACTACCAAAAATTGGATTTTAAAACAACTTGATGTCAATAATGCATTTCTTCATGGTGATCTCCATGAAGAGATATACATGACCCCCCCACCTGGCCTCTCTCTTCCTTCTCCCCAGCATGTTTGCAAGCTTCAACGGTCTTTGTATGGGTTTCGTCAAGCTGGTCGCCAATGGTACGCCAAACTTTCTACTTTTCTTTTATCAAATAATTACTCTATTTCTGTTGCTGATCACTCTCTTTTTCTTAAATATAATAATGATAAACTCACTGTTATTCTTGTTTATGTTGATGACTTGCTCTTAACTGGTGATGACACGGAGAAAATCAATACAATTACTGCATCCCTTCACCATCACTTCAAGATAAAAAATTTAGGTAATCTCACTTACTTTTTGGGACTGGAAATTGCTCGCAACAGTACTGGTCTTCATTTAAGTCAACGCAAGTATACTCTTGATCTCCTTCAAGAAACTGGCATGCTTGACTCTGCACCTGTGGCCACTCCTATGACTCACACCTCCCGTCTCTCTCCCGACCAAGGCTCACCTCTCGATGCTGATGCCACTTCTCAATACAGAAGACTCCTTGGACGTCTAATTTACTTAACCAACACGCGACCAGACATCGCCTTCGCTGTCCACAATTTAAGCCAATTCATATCTGCACCCACAACTCATCATCAACAAGCTGTCTCACGTCTTTTGCGTTACCTCAAGGGCACCCCTGGTGAAGGACTATATTTTTCTCACACTAGTTCACTTCACCTTTGTGGTTTTAGTGACTCTGACTGGGCAACATGTCCTACCACACGCAAATCTGTCATTGGATATTCCATCTACTTAGGAGAATCCCTAATATCATGGAAATCAAAGAAGCAGTCAACTATCTCCCGCAGCTCCTCTGAAGCCGAGTATAGAGCCCTTGCCACCACCACATGTGAGTTACAATGGTTGTCTTACCTCCTTCAGGATTTACATCTTCCTCTCTCCCAGCCTGCAACCCTGTACTGTGACAACAAATCTGCCCTTCAAATAGCTTCCAATCAAGTTTTTCATGAACGAACCAAGCATATCGAAATTGATTGCCACCTAGTTCGTGAAAAACTTAACTCTGGTCTCCTCAAACTACTACCCATTACTTCTACAATGCAAGTTGCTGACATATTCACCAAGCCCCTTGCTTCCGCACAATTCTCTACTCTCAAATCCAAGCTGGGCCTGACAAATATCTACTCCCCAGCTTCAGGGGGGTGTTAATATATTTAATTTTCTATTTTTTATTATTATTGGGCTTTGTTTGTTTGACCCAACTTTCCTTTTTCTGTTTCAGCTAGGTCTTAATCTTTTTCTTATATATACACCATGTATTTTACTCTCTAATATACAAGTGAATAAAAGTTTCTTTTATATTTATTTTTCTCTACAATTAGGGTTTATCAAAACCTCTCTTTCTTCATTACGATTACGTGCGATTACGTACGCTACATTAAAGCATCACATCAGACAAGGAATATTCATCTTCATTTACTGTAATACTAATCGTGGAGAATGAGTTCTATAATGAACACCATAGAGATATCAATTACATGATTACATCCATTCATCAGGAACCAAAATCAATTGTCAAAGATGAAAATGGGTCTTCATCCAAAATAATACTCCTGCAGAAGGTGTATCACCCGCACCATCATCTAAAGTTCTTCCCCTATAGCTTTTGGACCTGTGAGTGAGGAAGAAATTAGGGTTGTTTTGATGCAGAAGACTCCATTGACCACACAGGATCTTGTTGCTAAATGCAGAGCAAGGTTAAGATGTCCAGAGATATGGAATCCCTAGTTCTACCATTTAGATGTTTTAATACATCTAAATGGTCCTTAAACTAATGAAATTATATACGTTGTCTCCGTAGAGTATTGAATATCCATCAATATTTGATATATTTTACAGAAATTGAGGAATTGGTTTGAAGAATTTTTCAACACATGAGGGACTATGTAGCATGATTTGTAATACTTTAGTGGCTACATGTATGCTTTCATTAGTTTAAGGACAGTTTAGCAGAGAGGGATATGCTTCATGGACTAAATTGATTGTTTAATTTTAATTTTTTATCCATTCTAAGACTAGTGTTATACAACAACTTCATATAACTAGATTGCCTTGGTTAATTTGCCATTTTCTATTTTGAATTGTGTGTGAAAGTTGGAGTTGAATAAGCCCAAAGGTTGAAGCTGTTTATTGATCTTGTTCTGCCATCATAGCTGTTAATTTCAAATGTGCTCACCAGACAAATCTTAATTGGTGACACAAAAAATATAGGGTGAATTTTGGGAGAGAGTAGAAGAAATGATGGCTCTCTTCTAGTTACTTTTACATTAAATTTTTAGAAAACTTCATTCATGCTTGTGTTTTACCTTTGTATATTGTTTTCTGACTGAATCTTAAACTTGACAGTTCTCCTTTTTGTCAATTTAATAGATGTTAATCTCTCTCTCTTCCCTTTTCAGGCAAGAATTGTTCACCCTGATAAAAATCCTGGGATCCTAAGGCTGCAGAAAATTTTTAGGTAAGCAATAAGAAGCTCTGTTTTCTGTTTTGTCGGATTCTCAAAACAAAGATATATTTAATAGAGGCTATTATTAACAAAGTTATGGCATCCTTCTTAGTTCTTACTGTTACACGTTTTACAGTATAAAATTTAGAAGTATTTATACATTTTGAATCTCTCTCTATTCAGTTTGGTTTATTTTCTCAATATACTTTTCTAAGTCTGGTATCTTTGTATCTTTGGTCAAGAAGAAGAATTCACTGCACGGGCAAAGTCAGAAGCTCGTAGCCTCTCTAAAGCTGGTAAATTTCCCTGTTTATGATGTAATTTTAGTAATGTATTATTCAAAAGTTTCAATAATTGAAACATTTTGATTTTCAAGAGTGTTAATTTATTGTCTATGCCACGTGCATTGTACACTTCTCTTTCAATTGGGACCTCTCTTTAGCACTATTTGAGGTTGTAATATACAAGGGACTGAAATAAATTATAATGATTTATGGATGTAATATAAGTTTTCAGTTTTATTTCACAGAAATTTGTTTTAGAGGTGCAAATATTAAGTTTTTCTTTTCAGTTTTGAAATATAATTGGCATTCTTGAAAGAAATTAAAACATATATTCATTCTGCTGTAGTTTAGAATCTTCAAGAATGCTTCAACATGCTATAGAAATTACATTATTTTTTTAGTGAAAGGAGATGTCCAAATAATGTCTACTTTGTAAGCCTATTATGCTAGCAAATCAGGTTTGTTGTTGTCCTGGATTTCTGTTGTTGAATTATTAGGATTCTTACTATGCTACAATGTTATTAAGTTGTGCCAAGCTTGTACTAGTTGTTGTGCCGCATTAATGTTTCTTTTTTTCTCTTTCTCTTACAGTAATTTCTATTATAATATAATTTAAAGAATAATCTCCTTGGCTTTGTGACTAAAGTTAATCATTCACAATTTAGAACTGGTGCAAGGTTATTTCTTTGTTATTTCTTGGTATGAGTGAGTCCACCGTGAAATTGGTTTTCATTATTGCTTTATATATTTGCCAAATTTAATACTAGTGGGGGCCATGAGTTTTTTGGGTTTAAAACAATTCCATTTCAGTTCGTGATGCATTTTATGCATGTGAGACACTCAATGTTGAAATAATACATGTGGGTTCATATTTTTATTGCCCGGAAATTACTATTTAGTGTCTATTTGTAATTTGAAATTTTAGGTGAAAATATGAACTTTGTTTCACATTAATAAAAATTCTAGGTTCAGAATATATGCGCATGTCATTAATGTATTTAGGTGTGGCATTACCATATAAAATTGTGTTAAAATTGCTATTTGATTCTTGTTTGTAAGTTGAAATTGTTGAACTGTAACTTTGGACTGTTTTGGGTACAAATGCTGCTATTTGTACACTATATTGACTTTAGAATATTTATCATTATTTTTATCCATGAGCTAATGTTAATTAAATATTGATCATCAGGAACATCAATGATGTATTAGTATACTTAAGTCTATATATTGCTTCGAGAAAAGATGTTTCAGAATATTTTGCTGCAATGACAGCTAATTTGGTTCATGCATCCATCAATGAGGTATGTATATATTTAAATATTTATTGATGTCTTTTATTTTATAATTATAAAAATTAACTTAAAATTATTTTTTTCAGGCATCAGATACGGGAAGTGGTGCTCCATCACCTAATTAGTAATAGGATCAAGTGTTGGAAGCAAAACTGATTAGGGATTTGTGTTGTAATTTTAAACTTGATTAGGGATGTATGAACTTTTTATGTGTTTTAATTTTCAATTACATATAAACTTTTGAACATTATTATTTGTGCTTTAATTTTCAATGAAATGAATGGATGATTATAACTTTATACATTATTTTATTTTATTATGAAAAAGTGGTGGTTAAATTTTATTTAATCAGAATTAAAATTACATCAGTTAAAAACGTCAGTACTTACGTATATTATTGTGCCAGAATCCTCTCCAATGAATGTAAATTACGACAGTTATAAGTAACACTACTTACGTATATTATGGTGTCTGAATCTTCAATGAATGTAAATTGCGACAGTTATAACTGACATTACTTACATATAAAAACCGCCACTACTTACACTATGTTTAAAGTGGCGGGTGTTGCGGCGGGTAGCATAAAATCGCTACATTAAACTTTGTGGCGGCCAGTTCTATGACGGTTTGGGAAACCGTCACAAGCGTATATTGTGATGGTTATAAACGTCAATTTATACGAAAATAACCGTCACGATATACATATTTTTTTTGTAGTGACACATCTGAAGAATATGATTGATTAGTAAGTACACTATAAACTTAACTTCGTATGTTACTAATTAAGCATCTACTAACGCGTATTTCTTGGTAAGTTAATTTTCTAGGACGAAATTTTTTAAGGTGGAGATAATGTAACAACCATAGAAAAAAAAATGAAAGAGCACCCACCCTCCCCCCAACGTTCATTTTCTTCTTTTTCCCAACTCACTTTCTCTCTATTTTTTTTTTCTCTCTCTCTCCCTTTTCTGTTAATTTTTTCGCTCATACCTCATCTATTTCAAAATCTGATCACACCCTGTAGTAGTTGATGAGTTAGACTACATTTCTACCCGATTATATTTTCACACAGAATAAGTTCATTTTTACTCTAAAGTTCCCTTATTCTCTATTTTTCTTTGATTTAGTCATCAATATTAGTGGGGCCAGTTAAGAAAAGTGTTTCTATCAACTTGATTAAGCTCATACTAAAGTTTGGTAATATTTGGAACTTGCTTTAGGTTCCTAAATTATGGAGTGATTCCCCTCTTTGTGGTAGAATTTCCATCAGAATAAGGAATTATTGGTAAAGGAAACTAACTTTAATTTGTTTTAATAACACCCTAGGCTAGAAGATCTTAATGGGGAGGGGACGTGGTCCCAATATCCAATTTCTCTTGTAGGGATGTTTTTTGTTTATATAATATTTAAACTTGTTGAAATATTAGATTTTGATATTTTGGAAGTTAAATATTGTTTTTGATGTTGGAAAGGTTATTGAATGTTATGAATTTTTAAATTTTATATGATTTAATGATATGTATTATATATGAATGATAAAAATTGTATGAAATTGATGTCATACATTTGGGATAATGTATGAGTTGTTGTTTGATGGCATTAAGTATGAAAAGCCTATGTTTAACAGAGATAATCTAGCTTCACTGATGATCTAAGTCATATAGACTAAGATGTCAGGTATAATCATCTACATCTTTGCTCATATTATTTACCCATAACTCGGCCTGCCAATCAGAATGGTTGACGTTTAAGTACATGTACAAATAGTAAATTAACTATATTTTGATATAAATCAAGAACAGCAAATCGTTCAGAAAGATAGTAATCACTTTAGTATACAATAAGTTCCAATCTTTAAGTGGCAGTGCAGACCTAGGTTTGTGGCGCATTATTTGGCTTTAAACACCTCTATGATTGGATGTATGTGGTTACTGAAACAAAAACATTGGTAGCTAATTAGATACCAATTTAAAAACTATTCAACAATGATAGAAAGAAATTTATAAACCAAAAATTTTATTAGTCTCTAAAATAGTCTCTAATTTAGTCAATATAACAACTAATTATATTTTATTTCTAAAATTGGTTTCTATTTAATGATTTTCTTATAGTTATTAATATGTATGCATGTCTAAATTCAATTCACTGACAGTCTGTTTTCATTATCTACATATATTTGTGAATGAATGACTAACCAGTGAATGCGAACATATAGATTTTGAGAAAAGTAACATTGTATTTGCTATGTACATAATTTGTTGTTTTAGTACAGATAAATTTAGAAATGCAGATTAATATAACTTTTGAATACCAATAGTGCATAGATTAGATCACCGCAATATTCACATTTATATTATTTTTTTTATTATCGATTAAAAAAAATAGTGTTAATGTGTGTTAAAATGTTTGGTAATGTATGATGTATTAATTATTATAAAAAAAAACTGTCAAGATCAAAATATAGTTATACATGTTTTTACAAATTTATATCAAAATAAATATTATTAATGTGATAATTATTAATATTATTAGTATTATTAATAAAATTAATATTTATAAATCTATAAACAATTTATCTAAAGATCTAAAATCACATGTAACACTGATAATATTATTAAGAATATTATTAGTAGTAACAATAATAAAAATTATTAATGTTATTATTTATATCATTATTAATATTTTTAATAATAATAATAGTAATAATAGTAGTAGTAGTATGAGTATTAATATTATTATTTACATTATTAATAGTAAGATTATTAAAATTGTTATTATGTTACTATTATTACTATTAATATTAATAATAATAATAATAATAATAATAATAATATCAATAATATTATTAATCTATACCTATATATAAAGGGATTCCCTTTTAACTGCTCTTAATTTTTTTTTCCTATTTTATCCTTATATTAATATTTAATTTTATTATTGTATTATGGTCATTGTGTCATTTCTTATTCCCCTCTTAACTGCTCTTAATTTTTTTTTTCATTTTATCCTTACTTAATAATTTCTTGTATTAATTTATTTTGGTTATTTGGACATTTTATAATTTCAGAAATTAATAAAATAATTTTTTAATTTTAAAATTTATTTTATTTGTTATTATTTAACTGGAGAGTGGAGAGAGTGAAGAGAGTGGAGAGATTGATTAGTTACTTTTCTGTTTTAAAGATCTTCTTCTCTATTAAATAAAAAATTAAAGATATTTGTAATATTTTGTGGACCAACAGGAGAGTGGAGATTTGGTACGTTACTTTTCTGATCCCATTTTATCCTTACTTAATAATTTATTGTATTAATTTATTTTGGTTATTTGTACATTTTATAATTTTAAAAATTAATAAAATAATGGAGAGATTGATTAGTTACTTTTCTGTTTTAAAGATCTTCTTCTCTATTAAATAAAATAAAGATATTTGTAATATTTTGTGGACCAGCAGGAGAGTGGAGATTTTGTACGTTACTTTTCAGATTTAAACTGATATTCTTTTTTATTAAAATTGTAGAATTTTAAAATTGATTTAAGAAACAGATTTTATGATCCTCCACTACACATCAGCCACATCCTACTTCCCACTTTCTCTTATCTACTTCCCACTTTCTCTCTCCACTACACATAACACATTCTTTTTTTACTATACTTCTCACATTCTTTTCTCTTTCCTTCTCACTTTCATGTAAAATCATACTTTCATTTCTTTGATTAATCTTTGTGAAACCCTAATTTGACATTTGTTTCATGAATTTGTAATTGAAGTTTGTGACTAGAGGAACGAAAAGAAAGTTGCGCACTTCATCACAACAATAGGTAATTCTCTTTATATGCATTTCAATTTGTAAAACACTAATTTGTCTTATGAAATTATGATTGAAACATGTGACTAGAGGGATAAGAAGAACTCAACAAGAGGAGGCAATAAGACCCTTTTTGGTAACAATTTTATGGATTTAAATGAAATCATACAGAGCATTAACTAAACTATATTCTCATTTCCTCATATTATAAAAGTTACTTCCAATTTGATTTTTAAGTTTTCTGTCATCACCATTTCTTTATCTTTCCTCTTCCTCTATATTTTCTTCTTTTAGGTTTTAATTTTTGAAATTATCTTAACTTTTCATAAAGTTATGATTTTAGAGACCACCTTCAAAATATGTTTGCTCAACATCCTGTTCTTAAATCTATGTTTTACATGTTATACTAATATTTTGTTTGTTTTTTATTTGTTAATTGTAGAAAGTTAATATTCATAGCAAAATAGAGGAATCGGAGAAGGAAAAAGGAAAAACTGAGTTTCGTTGTTGCGCTCACTCCCCCGATCGTAAGGTTCTAACACAAAGGAACATTAGATTTGGGTGCGAAAGATGGGAACAATTTAAACGAGTCTCTATACAGGTCCAAGGGTTCAAGGTGAAGAAAATAGAAACAAATTTCATTGCATTTTCTTCTTTTGTATATAATATTTTTCAAACAATTGAGGATGGATTTTGGTTTATTGTTTAATGGTGTCATATGTATTGTAATGATTATTAACCTACTCTTTAACTGTATACTCTTTAACTTCTCACATTTTAATGTTATTAAGAGAAATTGATGCGGATACACACTACCCTTTAACTGCATACTCTTTAACTTCTCATTTTAATGATACAGAGGCACTCACGTGCCTGTGTTCCCGCTAGTAATGATAATGATAATAATACTAATTATAATAGTAATTATAATAGTAAAAATAATAAATGATCACTAATTTTTTTTTGGTATATAATGGGTAGAGGGTTTTTGTTTATTTATGAAGTTTTCTTTAAAAATAAGTCGTTTTATTTTATATATAATAATCACTTTTTCATTAAATAGATTATACATTATTTTATTATAAATATTAATTATTATTCTTTAGTTTTATAATATTTAGCCGTTAAATATTACTCACATATGTTTGAATACTTTATTATTAGTTATATAATAAATTCCATTAGTGTTATCAAATAAAATTTCAAAACACATTTAATTGAATAATAAATTATATCTAATAAATAATTATTATTTTTTATAGTAAAAATCTTGAGAATTAAATAGATATAACTTTAAAAACTATTCATCAATAGAAATTAATTTAGATATTAATAATTATTTTAATTTCTAAATTAATATTTAATTTATTAAATATAAAGAATAAATATTTTTTTTAAAAATTTCTACAGCCTATATATATATACATATATATGTATATATATGTATAACTGATTCATTAGCAGAAAGAGTGATTAGCAGAAAAAGAGTGTTAAAAGTTGCAATGTCTGTGGTAGTGAGATGCATTCTCTTGTTGTCCATGCTTACGTTGACATGGGCAAATAATCATGTGTTTGTTACGAATCATCTGGAAGGAAAAGAAGATCTAAACATTCACTGCAAATCCAAAGATGATGATCTTGGACCGCATGTTCTCCATATTAATCAATACATCAGAATTACTTTTCAGCCTAACTTTTTCTTTGGCACACTCTTCTTTTGTTCGTTTCAATGGGGGAAATGGTCCTTTGTTGCGCTTTGACATATACGACCAAAATACAGATTACTACAAATGTGATGCTGATTGTAAATGGTATGTTCATAAAGATGGACTATGTAGGAATGAACAACAAGATAACTCGTCATATGTTCGCAAATGTTATCCATGGAAACAGTAATGTGTTTCATTTCAATTATGTATTATTTGATAAATAATATGTATTACTTAATATCTCAATATATATTATACAAAAATTAACTTTGAAGGACAAAACTGTGAGTTTAATTTATCAGTTCACACTTATTAGTATAACACCCCATAATTTACATATAACTATTACAATAAAAGTTCTACGAGTTTCTATACAAACTTGAAATTTTTCAAAACATTGCTAATACAAATATTTACATATTCATAGCTCAAAATAAAACTCAGAAACCTCTAAGGCTCTTCTGCACCTGTATGGTCATCTGCTCGTGTACATAGTACAGTCATCGCAGTTCTAGTGCAAAGAAAATTCATAACATAATTCATAGAAATAGAACCAATTTAGACTAATAATTTATAAACATTTCTTTAAATGATTTCATGTAAAATTTCAATACCAATTTCATCATTCATATAGACCACACATGAATCTATTTTCAATCAAAATCCCACTTCGTCTTCCGGAAGACTCATTAAGTATGCCCCTACCAGAGACTAACACCTGACCCAAAGATTACCAGCGAATCCAATAGAAAGGATCAGGGTAAGTTCAAACATCCAGTACCGAGTGTCTATGAACTCCCTCTCAGCTTCTCACCACCTAATATCTTAGTCTACATGACTTAGATCATTAGTGAAGCCAGAGGATCTCCGTTAAACATAGGCTTTTCATACTTAACGTACCATCAAACAACAACTCATACATTATCCCAAATGTATGACATCAATTTCATACTATTTACATCATTCGTATATAATACATATCATTCAATCACATAACATTTAAAAATTCATATCATTCCAAAAATTTTCCAATGTTAAAAACAATATTTAACTCTCAAACTACCAAAATATAATATTTATAAAGTTTAAATAATATATAAACAAACACAATATATAAACAAATAATACCCTTGCAAGAGAAATTTAATATTGGGACCACGTCCCTTCCGCATTCAGATCTTCTATCTGAGGGTGCTATTAAAAAATTAAATTTAGCTTCCCTTACCTCAATTGTTTGCTTTCCAAGCAACTTCTAGAATTTTATTTCCCACTGTCGGGATAAACTTCAAGATTTACGGGCCTAATGCAAGTTATCCAAACAGAACAAAAATTCAGTATATAATAGAATAAGTTGAGAGGATTAAACTTCTCAACTGACCCCACCAAGATTGATGACTAAATCCTAAGGAAAAATAGAGAACAAAGGATATTTAGAGTAAAAATGAATTTACTCTGTTTGAAAATCTGATCGGGTAGAAATGTTCCTTAACTCCTCAGCTACAACGTGGTACGATCAGATTCTAAAATAGATGAAGATTGGGAAAAAAAATTAAAGAGAGAGGAAGAGAAAACCATATGGAAGGAGAGAGAGAAAGAAAGGATGTGCGGTGACTTTGGCTTCTGCTTCTTTACTCTTTTTTTTAGTGTTACAATTAGTCTACCAACACTTAAGTTTTATTTTATTTGAATCAACATTTTCAACTTTAAAATTTACCTCACTTATGAATTATTTTCTATCAAATTAGAGTACTATTATATATTTATCTCACATTTAAATAATTCATTAATGATTTTCTTCTTTTCTTACATTTTTTTTTCTGTATATTAGAATACAATAAAAAGATAAGCATGAGAAAATTGAAAATAATTTATAAGAAAAAAATTGTAATTTACATTTTATTCTATTTTTTTTATTAAGCGTCACGAAAATAGATTTATAAAAATAAAACTAATAAATAATAATTAAGATTGATATTTTCTTTTATTAATAATAAATAATTTAAATAAATTGAAATATTTAAAGAATATTTTAAGTCTTTTAAAAAAATATATTACATTCCATAATTGTAAATCATATTTATTGTAGAAACTTAATGGAGAAGTGAAGAGAAAGAAATGAGATGGAGAGGGAAAAAGGAAGGTTACGTGTGGGGTATGTGTTTTTGTGTACCTTGTTACAAATATTATTAATAATACTAATATTAATAACATTATCTACAAATATAAATTCTTACATAAACTTATTGTAGACAATTTATCTAACCGTAAGCAATATTAATAACAATACTGATGATATGTTGTTAAAGAATATTATATTATATGTTTAGTATGAAACTTGCTTAAAAATTAAACATTAAAGTATTAATTTTTTTTATATAATAACCACGTTTTTACAATATTTATCATAAATATTTATTATTTTTCATTATTTTATATAATAATCACCTTTTTATTATATAATAACCACTTTTTCATTAAATAGATTTTACATATTTCATTATAGATATTAATTATTTTTCATTATTTTTATAATATTTATCAGTTAATATTAATAACATATGTTTGAATATACTTTTTTCTAATAATTATTTAATAAATTCTATTTAGATGTTACTAAATACAATTTCAAAATACATTTAATTGAATAATAAATTATATCTAATAAATCATTATTATTTTGTTTAAGTTTCTTCCATTTGTCTCCCTATTAGTGCTAATGTGTGTTAAAATGCTGAATATTAAGTTTCTTCCATTCACTTCATTATGAAAAAGCTATATTAGTTATTAATTATTATAAAAAAACTATCAATATCAAAAGATAGCTGTACATATTTTTACAAATGTATATCAAAATAAATATAAATAATTTTTTTTTTACACTTAATAAATTTATATGTCTTTTATTTTTCTTTTTGTCATACTTAAATTATCATATATCTAAATGAATGAATTTTTTATTAAACATAACAATTTTGATATTAGAAAATAAATTTTTTATTTAAGTTAGATAAAATTATCATTAACTGAAATTAATTTTTTATTTTATTTTAAAAATATTGAATAATAAGTTTCTTTAATGAATAACTATATTAACATTTTTTTTTATCAACAATAAATAAATTAAACTAATAGAAATGTTTCATGAGTATCACAACCATATATATAATCACAAGGTTAGATTCCACTATGACTTAGAAAAAAAAGCAAACATTATAAGTCTTAACCTACAATCTTTACATACTCTAGATAAAACGGAGCATAATGAAACTGCTCCAACTCTTCCCAAAAAAACCTAAACCCATCCATCTTGCATGAGAGCCGAAAAAGAAGCAAAGCATGTAACGCAGCATGGTCACAAAAAACTTAAAATAGTTTGTGATACTTGCCATGCCAAGCCACCATCTTCTCATTGACATTCCTTTGGTATCAATATCAATGCTCAATCCACCAGAAAAAACCTTTCACCCTTTCAAACCACAAACTTCCAACCATATATATAGATACATGAAATTAACGGTTGTGATTACTAAGAAAGCTAAACCTTGGTTTCTTTAATGGGTTATATTTCAGGACATAATATCTTAATTTTTTGTATCTATAAAAACCCATCAGAAGCATATATTTCTTGAACATTGAAAAAGATTATTGAAAAAAGAAAAAGGATTGGTGAAAAGTGGAAGAATGTCATCATGGGGTAGGAGTGTTTCAAGTCTGTGGGTGCTCATGCTGTTGTTGTTGTCAGCAAAGAATGGCATGGCAGTTGTTAACGTCACAAATAGTTTGGAGTTTGACGTAACCATTTACTGCAGCAATCTTGGTCCTGAGCTTCACCTTATTCACCCAGGTAGCTTCTATGAGTTGAATTATTCTGGTGGTAGCACACCTGGAAAGTCACCATTCTCTTGTTTCTTTCAATGGAAAGATGCATTTAACAACTTTGATATGTGTGTGCCGAGTGAAGATGGAGGTTGCAAACAGTGCAATTGGTTTATAAATCAAGAAGGACCATGTAGGTACGAAGGTGCCAATCGAATTTGTGGTCGATGGAATTAGATATATTTTTATCTTAATATGTGTTATTATCAGTTTCTGTTTTGTCTTTGGGACGTTCTTTGTATTTCGCAATGGTTATAGCTTCACTTGTAGTCTTTTCCTTTGAATAAGGTGCAATTGGAACCCTAACTAATGGTTGGAACACACTTTAAATATTTTTTTATTAAATTTTTTTAAAAAAGAAAATATGTTATTAACTATTATACATGTTTGGATTGAGAAATTCAAGATCCACTTAAATGGAAATTAATTTTAAAAACCAAAATAATTAGTTATTATTGGACTAAAATAGAGACCATTTTATAAATTAATAAAATTTCAATACCAATTACAACATTCATATAGACCAAATATGGATTTATTTTCAATCATAATCATTGGATTTCATTTCAATTCATAGCACTTTGTTTTCATTTAACACTGACTACTCATGAATTTATCGTCTTTCGGAAGACTCATTAGTTATGTCCCTACTAGAGACTAACATCTAATCTATATATTTTCAAACATCCAATACTGAGTGTCTACAACGGGACCCGGTGTATATGAACTCACACTCACTCATCAGCTTCTCACCACATGATATCTTAGTTTATATGACTTAGATCATCACTAACGCTAGAGGATCCTCTAGATGTTAAACATAGACTTTTCATACTTAATTTATCATCCAACAATAACTCATACATTATCCCAAATGTATGACATCAATTTCATACAATTTTCATCATTCATATATAATACAAATCATTTAACTCAATCGGATTTTAAAATAGATGATGTATGAAATGAGAAGTGAAGAGAAAAGAAAGAGGGTTGAAAAGATGGAAAGAGAGAAAAGCAAATTACATGTGGGTATGTGGGGGTATGTACATGTGCTTTTTGTATATGTACATTGTTACAAATATTAATATTAATACTAATACTAATATTAATACTAATACTAATAACATTACCTACAAATATAAATTCTTAGAAAAACTTACCAATTGTAGACAATTTATCTAACCGTAAGTAATATTAATATTACTGATGATATATTGTTGTTAAAGATTATATGTTTAGTATGAAACTGGCTTAAAAATTAAACATTAAAGTATTACTTTTATTTTAATATAATAACCACGATTTTAAAATATTTTATCATAAATATTTATTATTTTTCATTATTTTATATAATAACCACTTTTTCATTAAATATATTTTGCATATTTCATTATAGATATTAATTATTTTTCATTATTTTATATAATAATCACCTTTTTATATAATAACCGCTTTTTCGTTAAATATATTTTACATATTTCATTATAGATATTAATTATTTTTCATTATTTTAATAATATTTATCAGTTAATATTAATAACATATGTTTGAATAGACTTTTTTTTCTATTAATTATTTGATAAATTCTATTTAGATGTTACTAAACACAATTTTAAGATACATTTAATTGAATAATAAATTATATCTAATAAATCATTATTATTTTTGTTTAAGTTTCTTCCATTTGTCTCCCTATTTATATTAGTTATTAATTATAATAAAAATAACTATCAATATCAAAAAATAACTATACACATTTTTACAAATGTATATCAAAATAAATATAAATATTTTTTTTTGGTACACTTGAAACAAAAAATTTAATTAATTACATTCTAAATTTAAAAAGCATTATTGAATACCAAAACATAAAAATAATATATATATATATATATATATATATATATATATATATTGTAAGTATTATTCGATCTCCAACTTCATATTTAAAGACTTGTAAAAGGATTGAAACTTAATAAATTTATGTCTTTTATTTTCCATTTTGTCATACTTAAATTGTCGATATACTTAAATGAATAAATTTATTGATTAAACATAACAATTATGATATTAGAAATTTTTTTATTTAAGTCAGATAAAATTATCATTAACTGAAATTAATTTTTCTTTATTTTGAAAATGTTGAACAATGGGTTTCTTTAATGAATAACTTGATTGAAATTAACGGTTGTGATTACTAAGAAAGCTAAACCTTGGCTTGTTTAATGGGATATATTTCATGACATAATATTTTAATTTTTTATATCTATAAAAACCTATCACAAGCATATATTTCTTGAACATGTGTGTGAAAAAGATTGTTGAATTAAGAAAAAGGATTGGTGAAACTTATAATAAAAAGGATTGGGGAAAAAGTTTGAATATACTTTATTATTAATTATATAATAAATTCCATTAGTGTTATTAAATAAAATTTCAAAACACATTTAATAATAAATTATATCTAATAAATAATAATTATTTTTTATAGTGAAAATATTTATAATTAAATAGATATTACTTTAAAAAATATTCTTCAATAGAAATTAATTTAGATATTAATAATTATTTTAATTTCTAAAATAATATTTATTTTACTAAATATAAAAAATAATTATATTTTATTTTTAAATTTAGTTTTTTTTAATGATTTTTTTAGTGAATAAGTACAAAAGAAAAAGTAAAAGACAGTTTTGTTCTAAAGTCTATATATATAACTGATTCATTAGCAGAAAAAGTGATTAGCAGAAAGTGTTAAAAGTTGTAATGTCTGGGTTAGTGAGATGCGTTCTGTTGTTCTCCATGGTTACGTTGGCATGGGGAAGTACTCATGTGTTTATTACGAATCATCTGGAAGGAAGAGAAGATCTAAACCTTCACTGCAAATCCAAAGATGATGATCTCGGACAACATGTTCTCCATTATAATCAATACTTCAAAATTACTTTTGGGCCAAACTATTTCCTTCAAACACTCTTCTTTTGTTCGTTTCAATGGGGAAATGGTCCTTTCTTGTACTATAACGTATACGACCAAAGTAAGGATTTGTTCAAGTGTGCTCATGATTGTAGATGGTATGTTCATAAAGATGGACTATGTAGGTACGAAGAAGACTCCCGGTATATTCGAAAATGTTATCCATGGAAACATTAATTTGTTTCATTTCAATTATGTATTGTTTGTTTGAGAAATAATATGTACTACTTAATATCTCAATATATATTATAGAAAAATAAATTTAAGGACCAAACTATGTGTTTAATTGATCCGTTCACACTTATTAACTTATTAGTCTACCAACACTTAAGTTTTATTTTATTTGAATTAACATCTTCAACCTCACTATATGAATTATTTTATATCAAATTAGAGTATTATTATATATTTGTCTTACATTTAAACAATTCATTAATGATTTTCTTCTTTTCTTACATTTATTTTTCGTATATGAAAATACAACAAAAATAAGGAGGAAAAATAAAAAATAATTTATAAGAAAAATATCGTAATTTACATTTTATTCTTTTTTTATTGCGTCACAAAAATTGATTTATAAAAATAAAAATAAAACCTTATGAGTCGGTTTTATGGGGTTGAGTTAGGCTTAAAGTCCATTTCGTAATATGGTATCAGAGTCATTTCGAGCCTATCTTAGCGAGTGTTTGTGTTGGGCCTATCGTGCCACCCGCTATCGGGCCGCTATCGGACCACCCAAAATATATATTCCCACGCACGAGCTTCTATCTATCACTCTCGGCGTGAGGGGGTGTGTTGGAGATCCCACATCGACTAGAGATAAGGACCTTTCATTGTATATAAGTGGGTGCAAACCTCACCTTATTGAGCCGGTTTTATGGGGTTGAGTTAGGCTTAAAGTCCACTCTGTAATATGGTATCAGAGCCATTTCGAGCCTATCCTAGCGAGTATTTGTTGGGCCTATCGTGCCACCCGCTATCGGACCACCCATAATATATAGTCCCACGCACGAGTTGGCAGTCTCGGCGTGAGGGGGGTGTGTTGGAGATCCCACATCGACTAGAGATTAGAGCCTTTCATTGTATATAAGTGGGTGCAAACCTCAACCCTATGAGCCGGTTTTATGGGGTTGAGTTAGGCTTAAAGTCCACTTTGTAATATAAATTAAGATTGATATTTTCTTTTATTAATAATAAATAATTTAAAATATTTAAAGAATATTTCAACTCTTTTTAAACAAATATATTATGTACCTGAGTGGAGAGATGGGGCCCAGGCACGGTCGGTTGACGTGGTGCAATTGCTGACGTGTTGACCTTCTTCTCCTCTGGTCGACTGTCCTTTCTTGCTGTCTCCTTTGGTCGGTCGTCCCTTCGTGCTATCAACTTCGGTCGAGCGGGGGAGGGTACCTGCGAAGGCACTCCGACGCTCAAGTAAGTATGAGATTCTAAGCGCAGTTTCGTAAGTGAATGAAAACGTACCTTTCTCTGGCTTGAGCACAGTATTTATAGGATTGCCTAATGGGCTTTCTATCCCTTGGGCTCAGGGTGGTTATGGATATGTCTTGTCAGTCGTGCTCCGGAATACCCGGGGAACATATCTTCTCTAAACGCATATTCCTTATTCTTCGGAGGTGTATCTTAACCACCTTAGCTTGTCACATAAATGCCCTTACATTTATTGTGTATACGGCCGGTCGGCCAAGTGCGTTCGTTTCCATTTAGTGTATAAGGCCGGTCGGCCACGTGCGTTCGTTTCCATTTAGTGTATAAGGCCGGTCGGCCACGTGCGTTCGTCCGGTGCCTACCAGTACACTTGCCCCCCAGGCTCGAGGTGAATAAAAGCCGAAGAGTCGTAATAATTGTTGTGCCTTTCGAGTTGTCAGACATTAAATTTAACGGAATGACGGGACGTTCGCATTAGCGAAGAATATTTTCGGTTAGGCATCGGACAAGCGGCCTGCCTGCATGGAGCACCCCTGGAGGACGACCAGTACGACAGAAAAAATAATAGTTGATGGAAAGCTGGTGCCGATCAACCCCGATGATAATTTAAATGAGGAGGCCGAGGGGGAGACCCCTGGCCCACAGCCTGACGCCTCTTTTGAAGAGTTAATGAACAATGTGGCATAGAAAATTGCTGGACCCGACATGTGGGCAATGCACACTTGCATAAATAATTCTGATTACATTAAAGTAATAAGATAATTCTAATGCCGGACGAGGCATAAATAATTCTGATTACACTAGTAATAAGATAATTCTGATGCCGAACAAGGCATAAATAAGTGAATAATTCTGATGCCGAACGAGGCATAAATAAGTGAATAATTCTGATGCCGAACGTGGCATAAAAAAGTCTGATTACGTTAAGGTAATAATTCAGATGCCGAACGAGGCATAAGATTGAGTAAATAATTCGGATGCCGAACGTGGCATAATAATTATGATTACGTTGAGGTAATAATATAATTCTGATGCCGAACGAGGCATAAATAAGTGAATAATTCTGATGCCGAACGAGGCATAAATAAGTGAATAATTCTGATGCCGAACGAGGCATAAATAAGTGAATAATTCTGATGCCGAACGTGGCATAAAAAAGTCTGATTACGTTAAGGTAATAATTCAGATGCCGAACGAGGCATAAGATTGAGTAAATAATTCGGATGTCGAACGTGGCATAATAATTCTGATTACGTTAAGGTAATAATTCAGATGTCGAACGAGGCATAAGATTGAGTAAATAATTCTGATGCCGAACGTGGCATAAATAATTCTGATTACGTTGAGGTAATAATATAATTCTGATGCCGAACGAGGCATAAATAAGTGAATAATTCTGATGCCGAACGAGGCATAAATAAGTGAATAATTATGATGCCGAACGAGGCATAAATAAGTGAATAATTCTGATGCCGAACGTGGCATAAAAAAGTCTGATTACGTTAAGGTAATAATTCAGATGCCGAACGAGGCATAAGATTGAGTAAATAATTCGGATGCCGAACGTGGCATAATAATTCTGATTACGTTAAGGTAATAATTCAGATGCCGAACGAGGCATAAGATTGAGTAAATAATTCGGATGCCGAACGTGGCATAATAATTCTGATTACGTTAAGGTAATAATTCAGATGTCGAACGAGGCATAAGATTGAGTAAATAATTCTGATGCCGAACGTGGCATAAATAATTCTGATTACGTTGAGGTAATAATATAATTCTGATGCCGAACGAGGCATAAATAAGTGAATAATTCTGATGCCGAACGAGGCATAAATAAGTGAATAATTCTGATGCCGAACGAGGCATAAATAAGTGAATAATTCTGATGCCGAACGTGGCATAAAAAAGTCTGATTACGTTAAGGTAATAATTCAGATGCCGAACGAGGCATAAGATTGAGTAAATAATTCGGATGCCGAACGTGGCATAATAATTCTGATTACGTTAAGGTAATAATTCAGATGTCGAACGAGGCATAAGATTGAGTAAATAATTCTGATGCCGAACGTGGCATAAATAATTCTGATTACGTTGAGGTAATAATATAATTCTGATGCCGAACGAGGCATAAATAAGTGAATAATTCTGATTTCGTTAAATACCTATGAAACCGAACGAGATATGAATTGAGTAAAGGACTAGGAGATTTGGATTTTAATTTAGTGCCTCGTTAAAACCTTCCCGGTCGTAAACCCTCCTTAGGGAAAAACCGACTGAGCGAGGAAAGAGTTCAACTGTAATAAAATTTGAGATGTGTGGCATTCCACGTTCTCGGTATTTCCTTCCCAGATAAATATTCTAAATAATAGGCTCCACCGGCTGCCGTATCAGCTATGCGGAAAGGTCCTTCCCAATTGTTGGAGAACTTGCCTCCTTCCTTCCGTGCGCTGCTCCGCATTCGCCATACTAAGTCGCCTTTGTGGAACAATCTTGGTTTAACTTTGGAGTTGTATCGTCTGGCCGCCCGAATTTTGCATGCTTCTTCTCTAATTCTACACTTGTCCCGGAGGTCGTTGATGAGATCGAGACCGACCGAGAGGCTTTCCTTGTTTAGATCAAGATCAAGGGTTTGCCGGCGGAGAGAGGGTTCGCCAATCTCGACGGGGATCATAGCTTCGGTGCCATACGTTAGGCTGTACGGCGTTTCTTGTGTAGTCGTCTGAGGAGTACAGCGATATGCCCATAATACTTCTAAGAGTTCTTCAGTCCAGTTGCCTTTTGCTGGGCCGAGACGTTTCTTCAGTTCGTTCAAAATAACTTTGTTTCCAGCTTCTGCCTGTCCGTTTGTTTGCGGATGTTCGACTGAACTAGCGATGTGTTTGATGTGGAGCTTCTCGTAAAATTCAGCTAACGTTCGGTCGGTGAATTGCCGACCGTTATCGGTGATGATGATTTGTGGAAGCCCGAAGCGGCAAACGATATTTTTCCATACGAAATTTTGAACATTGCGGGCGGTGATTGCAGTCAGGGGCTCGGCTTCGATCCACTTGGTGAAGTAATCAATGCCGACTAGTAAGAATTTACACTGGCCTTTACCGGGGGCGAAAGGACCAATGATGTCCATACCCCATTGGACGAACGACCAAGGTGATAACATAAAATGGAGTTCCTCAGGCTTTTGATGGGACAAAGTGCCAAACTCTTGGCATTTAAGACATTTTTGTACGAAATTGGTGCAGTCACCTTGGACGGTCGGCCAGTAGTATCCAGCCCGGAATACTTTGGCAGCCATTGTCCGTGCGCCGGAGTGAGTTCCGCAAATTCCTTCGTGCAACTCTTGGATGACATAGGAAGCTTGGTCTGGTGTCAAACATTTAAGGAGTGGTTGGGTATAACCTCGGCGATAAAGGTCGTCGCCGATTAAGACAAAACGGGCGGCCTGCAGCTTCATGGTTTTTTCGCCGAGAGGACTACATGTGCCGTCGAGTAAATATTGCTTGATTGGGGTAATCCAAGTAGATTCCGTGTCGGTCGTCAGGCATTCCTGTAGGTCGATGCTTGGGCGTGCAAGCGTAACATGGATGACCGACCGATGCATTCCTTTACACTTCGTGGTTGCTAACCGGGACAAGGCGTCCGCGCGGGTATTGTGATCGCGTCGAACGTGCTGCATAGAAATTTCAGAAAAGGTGCTCATCGACTGTTTGACTAAGTGATAGTATCGCTGTAAAAAGCTTTCTCGGACTTCATATTCGTCGTTAAGCTGACCGATGACAAGCCGGGAATCACTTTTGCAAATTAACTTAGTGATTTCTAATTCTTGAGCGAGACGTAGACCGGCTAATATGGCTTCATATTCGGCCTGGTTGTTTGAAGCTTTGAAGTCGAATTTGAGGGCTTGCTCGATGACAATCTCGCCGGGGCCTTCCAAAACAACTCCAGCGCCGCACGACCTCTCGTTCGAGGAGCCATCAACATATAAGATCCATGATGAATGTTCGGTCTCGGCTGAAGAAGTAGTGAGTTCAGCTGCGAAGTCGGCGAGAGCTTGCGACTTGATCGCTCCGCGTGGTTGGTACTGAATATGGAATTCGGATAGTTCGATCGTCCAACCGATCATTCGTCCGGCTAAATCTGGTTTAGTGAGGATCTTTACAATAGGGTAATTTGTCCGAACAATAATCCGATGATTCTGAAAATACATACGCATTCGTCGGGCGGTAATGATGAGGGCCATGGCTACCTTTTCGATCGTCTGGTATCGGATTTCGGCGCCATGAAGGGCGCGGCTGACGAAGTAAACCGGCCGTTCTTCAAAATTAATTTCTTGCACTAAGACTGAGCTGACGGCTTCGTGTGAAACGACGAGGTAGACTATGATGGGTTCTCGTGCGTCCGGTTTCTGGATGACCGGCGGGGTTGATAAAAAAGTTTTCAAATCGAGGAAAATTTCCTCACATTCGGTCGACCACTCGAAGCGGAATGCTTTTTTCAGTAGTCGGACGATTGGCCTCGTTCGTTCGGCGAGTTTAGGAACAAATCTGGATAGTGCGGTGAGTCGGCCGATAAGTCTCTGAATTTCCTGAATGGAGTTGGGACTTCGCATTTCGGAGATAGCTTTGCACTTCTCGGGGTTAGCTTCTATGCCTCTATGAGTTAGCATAAAACCTAAGAACTTCCCCCCTTCGACGCCGAACGCACACTTGTCCGGATTGAGTCGCATCTGGTGTTGGCGGAGGGCCTGAAAAACTTCTTTTAGGTCGGCAATATGTTGTTTGCATGAGTCGGACTTGACGACGATGTCATCGACATAGACTTCAACATTCCTACCAATCATGTCGTGGAATACGTGGTCCATTAGTCTTTGATAAGTGGCTCCGGCATTTTTGAGTCCGAAGGGCATTACTTCATAGTAGAAATTGCCGGAATCAGTCATGAAGGCCGTCTTCTTCCGGTCGGCCGGGTGCATTTGGATTTGATTATAGCCAGAGTAGGCATCAAGGAAGCTGAGGATGTGATGTCCGGCTGCACCGTCGACGAGACGATCAATGGTAGGCAGAGGATACGAGTCTTTTGGGCAAGCTTTATTGAGGTCTGTGTAGTCAACACACATACGCCATTTTCCGTTCGCTTTCTTCACCATAACCACGTTGGCTAGCCATGTGGTGTAATGGGCCTGCCGAATGAATCCAGCCTGTAACAATTTGTCGGCTTCCTCACGTGCGGCTTGACGTCGTTCCTCGCCTATATGTCTTTTCTTTTGAGCTATTGGTTTAGCTTCTCTATACAGTGATAATCGGTGAGTGATAACCTGTGGGTCTACGCCAGGCATATCAGCGGCCGTCCAGGCGAAAAGATCGGAATTTTTAACAAGTGTCGTCCCGATGGCCATTCGGTCGTCCGGTTTCAGCGAAGTACCGATGTGCGTAGTGTGGCGATCATCGCGAAGCGGGAATGGATGCAAGTCTTCTCCTGCTTCCATACGGGGATCGTCCATGCGAGGGTCGAGGTCAACAAGGGCTATCATTTGACGACGGGACATGTGTCGTCCGGAACGCCGTGTGGGGGAACGTCCTCGTTTTTGCGGGACTCGGTCGTCCGTATTGGTTGTATAGAGTCGTCAAGTTGGCTCACTTTTCAAACTTGCTACATAGCATTCCCTAGCGGTTTTTTGATCGACATGGATGGTTGCAATGTCGTGGTTAGCCGAGGGGAATTTCATGGCTAAGTGTGGAGTGGACACAATGGCTTTTAATCTGTTAATGGACGGACGACCGAGCAGGATGTTGTAGGAAGTTTGTGCGTTAACCAGGAGGTATCGTACGTTTATTGTTTTATGGAGGCCGTCTTCCTCACCAAAGGTTGTGTACAAGTCTATGTACCCCTTAGTATCGACCCGCTCACCTGAGAACCCTACAATTTGTTCGTTATAGGGCTGAATATGTGCTTCTGGGATGCGCATTTTCTTGAAAATGTCCCAATACAATATGTCGACCGAGCTACCCTGATCTACCAAAGTCTTGGCAATTGCGAACTTGTCAATTTCTACAGTGATGACCATGGGGTCGTCCTGGGCTGGATCTATGGCTGTAAAGTCTTCGTCAGTGAAAGTAATCGGAGGTATATGTGGACGCTTCCTCGTGGTAGCATGAGCGGACTGGATGTCACGAAGATGTTTCTTTCGGGCGGAATTTGAGCACCCGCCACCGGCAAATCCTCCAGCTATATAATTTGTTTCGTGGTTCGGTTCGCCCAAGTTAACGGGTCCAGCAATCATGTTGATGACTTCGCGGACTCGTTGGCGAGGTCGGGCGTTTCGGTCGGGACTTGTGCTACGGGGGCGTGTACGCCGAACGGGGCTTTCGCTGCGTTTTCGCGAAGTCTGGCTACGGTCAGTGTGGCGTTTGTAATCGTTACGGTACGACCGGTCGACACCACGGGAAGGACGGTCAGTATTCCGTGGTGGGGATCTTGAACTCCTTGTCCTCTTGACGAACTGCCGTAAATGGCCAGCTTGGATGAGTTCTTCAATTTTATCCTTCAAAGCTTGACATCCTTCGGTCGTGTGACCGAAATTCTGATGGTATTGACAACGCTTAGCAGTATCTGCATTCGGTGGTGTTTGATACTGCTTCAATGTCGGGATTAGGTCCGTTTGTAGTGCTTCATCTAGGGCTCGTCCCCTCGGCACAGTTAAAGGGGTGTAACTGTTAAACCTGGGGATTCGGCCTCCCCTATTCCGGTCGGACCTCAGAGTGGTTCGGACGGTTCTTCGGTTTCGACTTCTCTTTCTTTACTTTGGGTTTGGTCTTTAAGGGCTCCGAATCCGACAGCTTTGAACCGTTGATGGTAATCAATGTGTTCTTCGATTTGCATGAATTTGGTTGCTCGAGTTCGAAGGTCCTCCATGTCTTGAGGTGGTTTCTTGATGAGACTTTCAGTGAAACGGCTCGGTCGGATGGCCGAGACCAAATGGTGCAATGCAACCTCTTGTTTGAGCCCTCGGATGTTCATGCATGCTTTGTTGAACCTATCTAGAAAGGTTCTAAGAGATTCACCTTTTTCTTGTTGTACCGCTAGGAGAGACATGGAGGACATGTGATGCGGTCGGCTAGTGGCATATTGAGTGGAGAATTTTGCGGCTAGGGTGTCAAAATCGTTAATGGAGTTTGGAGGCAGCTCTGTGAACCAGGTAAGAGGTTCTCCCTGGAGCGACGTGGGAAATACTTTACACCACACATTGTTATCTGTGGTATACAAAGTCATTTGCGTCTTGTAGATATTTAAGTGTTCGTCCGGGTCGGTCGAGCCGTCATAGAGTTTAATGACGAGGCCTCTCCATTTGTCAGGAAGTGGAGTGGTGATAATTTCGTCTGTAAAAGGATGACCCCTTTTCCTTGACTTTCTTTCGACTGTTTCAGCTCTGGAAGCAGGATTGGTATTGGCAGGTGTAGGTATGCGAGAGGCGGTTCGGTCGGCCATATGGGATTGGCCTTCTCGTTCGGGATTATCGACCTGTTGTTGGAGTCGTGTATTCTGCTCTCTTAATAAGGCGATTTCTTCTTCTTGGCGGCGTCTATCTTCTTCTTGGAGGCGTCTATCTTCTTCATGTTGACGATGGTCTTCCATCCCCTTTTGTCGCAGTTCCTCCATTTGAGCTTGGAGGATTTGAATCATAGTCATCTGTTCTGCCATAGCGTCGTTGTTGTTTCTTGTCGCAACCATTATAGCTTCAAAAATTGAAGATTTGCCTCGGCCCCACGGTGGGCGCCAATTGTACCTGAGTGGAGAGATGGGGCCCAGGCACGGTCGGTTGACGTGGTGCAATTGCTGACGTGTTGACCTTCTTCTCCTCTGGTCGACTGTCCTTTCTTGCTGTCTCCTTTGGTCGGTCGTCCCTTCGTGCTATCAACTTCGGTCGGGCGGGGGAGGGTACCTGCGAAGGCACTCCGACGCTCAAGTAAGTATGAGATTCTAAGCGCAGTTTCGTAAGTGAATGAAAACGTACCTTTCTCTGGCTTGAGCACAGTATTTATAGGATTGCCTAATGGGCTTTCTATCCCTTGGGCTCAGGGTGGTTATGGATATGTCTTGTCAGTCGTGCTCCGGAATACCCGGGGAACATATCTTCTCTAAACGCATATTCCTTATTCTTCGGAGGTGTATCTTAACCACCTTAGCTTGTCACATAAATGCCCTTACATTTATTGTGTATACGGCCGGTCGGCCAAGTGCGTTCGTTTCCATTTAGTGTATAAGGCCGGTCGGCCACGTGCGTTCGTTTCCATTTAGTGTATAAGGCCGGTCGGCCACGTGCGTTCGTCCGGTGCCTACCAGTACATATTACATTTCATAATCTCCCAAATCATCGCAAATCATGTTCCTTGTAGAAACTTAATGGAGATGACATTTTTTTAATCGGCAAACAATAAATTAAATAGAAATGGAATATAAAGGGGTGTTCCAACCCTTATAAAAAAAATATCTAACCTTCCTGTATTTAATTTTAAACTATCCCATTCCTATGTTTCCAAATGCACTAGATGATTGAGATTCACACTACTTTCCACAACTTATTACGTTATTGGCTGAACCAAGTATGGTGAAATTGTTCGAACTATTCCTTCAAAGAAAAATGGTTTACGAAACTAACCCCTATCCATTTGTTGCATAAATTCCAAACAGCATTCGCGATCAGACAAGATATCAGAAGATGAGAAGTCGTTTCCTGCTTACTCCCGCATAAAGTGCACATAGAATCCAAAAGATGAACCGACATTCTAATCAAGTTTTGCTTTATAGAAATCCTGTCTTGCAATGCCCTCCAAGCAAAACAATGTGTCGAGGGTGGTATCGACAGGCCCCACATAACTCTATACATATCATTAAAAGTACCTCGGGTAAGAGTAGATAGGATTTCATATGCAATTTTTACAAAATACTTACAAGTTTGCGGGTATCTCCAAATTTTCCTAATTTCAGTGTTTGACCTTCCAGCACAAACATGAATTCATCTACTTGGGGCTTCTCCCATTCAAACCAATCTCTTATCCACTTGAGGTCCCATGTCCAAATGTCACTATGCCATTTACTATAGCAATCTTGGTCCTGAGCTTCACCTTATTCACCCAAGTAGTTTCTATGAGTTGAATTATTCTGGTGATAGCACACATGGAAAGTCACCATTCTCTTGTTTCTTTCAATGGAAAGATGCATTTAACAACTTTGATATGTGTGTGCCAAGTGAAGGTGGAGGCTGCAAACAGTGCAATTGGTTTATAAGTGAAGAAGGACCATGTAGGTACGAAGGTGCCAGTCGAATTTGTGGTAGATGGAATTAGATATATTTTTATCTTAATATATCTTATTATATGTTTCTGTTTCTTCTTTGGGACGTCTCTTTGTATTTCTCAATGGTCATAGCTTCACTTGTAGTCTTGTTCCTTTGAATAAGGTGCAATTGGATTCATATTGGGTTAATCATGTAGGGTTCACCTAACTAATGGTTGGAACACACTTTAAATATTTATTTATTAAATTTTTTAATAAAAAAAATATGTTATTAACTATTATACATGTTTGGATTGAGAAATTCAAGAACCACTTAAATGGAAATTAATTTTAAAAATCAAAATAATTAGTTATTATTTGACTAAAATAGAGACCATTTTATAAATTAAAAAAATTATTGGTATTTAAATTAGTTTATATTATTAATAAAAATTTATAAAATAGTTTCTAAATTGGTATATAACTATTAGGTACCTAGATTTTAGCTACTCACTAGTTTATATTCTAAATTAGTCTCTATTAGTTGTTTAGAAATACTTCATTATTTCATAACATTCTTAATTCATGAAAAGAAGGGTAAGCTAATGAAAAGAAATTTCATAACACATTTAATTCATGAAAAATAATAACTAATCAGACTAATAAATTATAAACATTTCTTTAAATATTGTCATATAAAATTTCAATACCAATTACAACATTCATATAGACCAAACATGGATTTATTTTCAATCATAATCATTGGATTTCATTTCAATTCATAGCACTTTGATTTCATTTAACACTAACTACTCATGAATCCATCGTCTATCGAAAGACTCTTTAGGTATGCCCCTACCAGATACTAACATCTAATCCATACATTTTCAAACATCCAATATTGAGTGTCTACAGCGGAACCCAGTGTGTATGAACTCACATTCACTCATCAACTTCTCACCACCTGATATCTTAGTTTATATGACTTAGATCTGTTGAACCAAGTGGTGTTCAATGTTTTGAAGAATCCAAATGTTTTGAAGAATCCAAATCCTTTGAAGGATGTTGAAGCCTCTGCTTTGCGTGATGTTGCTGTGCTGGTTTAAGCTTTGTTCTGGGGTAGTTTAATGTTGTAATCCACCCTTAGATTAAATCTCAAGCAATTAGCATCTCAATCTTTATCAAAGTAAAATGTTTTTCAAACTAAGTTGAAACAACCGATTGTTTTGTCGAAACAACCGATTGTTTACACTTAGGTGTTTTGAGAAAGTTTGAAAACTATTTTTAAATGGATAAAACTGTTACGTAACAAAACAACCGATTGATTCGAGGAAACAACCGATTGTTTGTTTTATAACCATAACAGAAAAACTGTTTTCTTTGACTGAGCTTTAAATGCTTTAACTGAATACGCTCCAGTCATTAAATGCTTTGACCAATCTATTTTAAATGCAATTAAGAGTTTGTTAAGATTTGATAACAAACTATATCTTTGTATAATTTAAGAAAAACTGTTTTTAAGAAAGAAGAATCTTGAGACAAAGTTTTTCACTAAGAGTTTTTCAAAGAGTTCTGAGATTGCTTAAGAGTTTAGAGATTGATCAAGGTGCTGGAATAGGATTCTACTTGTATTGATTTCAGATATTCATCTGTAACAAGTGTAATCTTTGTAAACTGCTGAACAATTCGTTTGTGTGTTTTGCTGAGATTGGTTGTGTGTTCTTGAGGTGTTCAAGATCAGCAATCTTAGTGTTGGCCAAGGATAGTGTGTTTCTTGAGGTGTTCAAGGTCATTCTCTTGGTTGTGGTGTAAGTGATCAAGTGGTGATTGCTTAGTGGATATCCTCAGGGTTTCTGAGAAGACTGGATGTAGCTCTAGTTTGGAGTGAACCAGTATAAACAATTGTGTACAATCTCTCTATCCCTATCTCTTTAATTCGGTTTTGATATTTTGAAACTGGTATAAACAACTGATTGTTTCGCTAAAACAACCGATTGTTTTTCCAGCTTTGTGCTTTTGCTGTTTTGATTTGAAAAACTGAATCCTTAATCAAGGTTCTTTTGAAGAATTTTCATTCTAAGCTTAAAAGTTTACTAAAATCTTTCTTAAACAATTCACCCCCCCTCTCGTTTAAGACCATATATTCTAACAAGATCATCACTGACAACGCTAGAGGATCCTCTAGATGTTAAACATAGTTTTTTCATACTTAATTTATCATCAAACAATAACTCATACATTATTCCAAATGTATGACATCAATTTCATACAATTTTCATCATTCATATATAATACATATCATTTAAAAATTCACAACATTCAAGAACCTTTCCAACATCAAACACGATATTTAACTTTCAAACTATCAAAATCTAATATTTATACAAGTTCACACAAAATAAAATCAAACAATTTTATCGAATAAAATCCCTGTAAGAGAAATTAAAAATTGGGACCACGTCTTACCTTAACAATTCATTCAGATTTCTAACCTAGGGTAAAAGTTAGCTTGTCTTACCTTAACTGTTTTCTTTCATAGCAACCTATTAAGAAGTGAACTTTAAGCCTAACTCAACCTCATAAAACTGGCTTATAAGGTGAGGTTTGCACCCACTTGTATGTTAAGAGATGCTCTAATCTCTAGTCGATGTGGGATCTCCAACACAACCCCTCACGTCGGTAGTGAAAACTCGTGCGTGAGACAATATATTTATGGGTGGTCCGATAACGGTCGAATAGTGGGTGGCCTGATAAGCCCACTATACACTCGCTAGGATAAGCTTTAAATTGCTCTGATACCATACTATAAAATAGAACAGAGAAGAATAAAAATGTAAAACCAAATCAAATGATATGAGAATGAATATCTCTCTTATTCTTCAATTGAAATCAAAACAAATAGTCTGAATATATACAAACAGTACACTCATTATAAGTCTAACTAAAAAAAGAGAATGGAAAACAAAGAGTCAATCAATAAAAGGTCACCTCTATAAAGGGAAAACACTAAGAATTATAAAATACACAATTAATATTAACATCTTTCTATAACTCTTGTATTCATAGCCTCTAATACAACCTCTAAAATTTTATCCCCTCAATTTGGATAAGCTTCAAAATATAAGGGCCTAATGCAAGTTATCCACAAACAAAACATAAATTCAGTATATAGTACAATAAGTTGAGAGAATTAATTTTCTCAACTGATCTCAGCAAGATTCGTGACTAAATCCTAAGGAAAAATAGAGAATGAAGGATTTTTAGAGAAAAATGAACTTACTCGGCTTGAAAATATAATGAAAAATAGAAAATAGAGGATCTATAGAACAAAAAAAAAACTTACTCTATTAGAAAATTTGATGAGGTAGAAATATTCATTAACTTGATCGGATTCTAAAATAGATGATGTATGAAGTGAGAAGTGAAGAGAAAAAATAAGAGGGTTGGAGAGATGGAAAAAAAGAAGGGAAATTACATGTGGGGTATGTGCATATGCTTTTTGTATGTGTACGTTGTTACAAATATTAATGTTAATATTAACATTAAATTAATACTAATATGAATATTAATATTAAATTAATACTAATACTAATATTAATATTAAATTAATACTAATACTAATATTAATATTAAATTAATACTAATTTTAATAATATTAATATTAATATTAAATTAATACTAATATTATTAACATTACCTAGGAATATAAATTCTTATATAAACTTACGAAGATTGTAGACAATTTATCTAACCGTAAGCAATATTAATAACAATATTACTGATGATATATCGTTGTTAAAGATTATATGTTTAGTATGAAACTTGCTTAAAAATTAAACATTAAAGTATTACTTTGTTTTTATATATATAATAACCACAATTTTACAATATTTTATCATAAATATTTATTATTTTTCATTATTTTATATAATAATCACCTTTTTATATAATAACCACTTTTTCATTAAATAGATTTTACATATTTCAATATAGATATTAAATATTTTTCATTATTTTAATAATATTTATCAGTTAATATTAATAACATATGTTTGAATATACTTTTCTATTAATTATTTAATAAATTCTATTCAGATGTTACTAAATACAATTTTAAAATAGATTTAATTGAATAATAAATTATATCTAATAAATCATTATTATTTTTGTTTAAGTTTCTTCCGTTTTGTCTCCCTATTAGTGCTAATGTGTGTTAAAATGCTGAGTAATGTATTAAGTTTATTCCATTCACTTGATTATGAAAAAGCTATGTTAGTTATTAATTATAATTAAAAAAACTATCAGTATCAAAAGATAACTATACCTTAATGGGTTATATTTCATGACATAATATTTTAATTTTTTGTATCTATAAAAAGATATCAGAAGCATGTATTTCTTGAACATTGAAAAAGATTGTTGAATAAAGAAAAGGGATTGATGAAAAGTGGAAGAATGTCATCATCATGGGGTAGGAGTGTTATCTCTATAATTAGTTTCCAAAATTCAATGATTTTTTTTTTAATGTTATTGATCCATGTATTACTCTATTTTTATTTAATGAAGAGTGATTAATTTTGAGTTAATATTTTTTTTCATTAATAATAAAAAATAATATAAATAAGAGTATTAGATGTACTCCAAACAATAAAAAAGATTTCAAGAAGATCTTATACAAAAGATCAAAATATATTTTGAGTTCCTATTATAAAAGATTTATCCCTAAATAACATATCTAAATTATAAGAAAGTCTATGAGATCATTATTGAAGATTTTTTATTTTTTTATTTTTTCTAGTATGTAAATAAATCTCAAAAATAATCCAAATAATAAAAGTCCAAGTTTCCTTTGGATCCCAATTCCAATAAGATACCATGTCTCATTAATAGTACAGTAACCCAAACAACCCAATTGTTAAATATCTATAATAATTTTTATAAGATGAACAGAAAAGACATATTCAAAGAAATATCTATAATATTTTTTTTAAAAGATTTTTTTATCATTCATATTCATGTATTTTATTTCAGCAAAAGACAAGGTTTAATATACGCGGTTTCAATGTTGGTAATATTTAATATAAGAAATGTTTAAATTGAGCAAATGCAATTATAATTATTAGATACATTTTAAAATAAAGACGTTAATTTAAAATATTTTAAAATTATGAGACTTAAATATTAACAATTATAACTAAAATTAAAATTACACATAAAATATACGTAAATAAAAAGATAAAACAAAATAAGTCAGACTTCCTGAAACTGAGAATCATACAAGCCAATTATTTTCAATTATAAAAAATATGTAAATACTATTGAAATACTTTTTATCCAAGATTAGTTGTTGAAATACTTATTATCTAAGGTTATCTTGTTGAGTTTTTAAAATAAATGTTTGAAACTTTAGAAAACTTATTTGTAAATTAAGATTACACTTTCAAAATTTTAGAGAATTTAGTTCTAAAATATATTAAAACTTTGTTCTTACCAGTTTGAGGTCGGTCGACATCTGGATGAGCTTATGATGGTTATTAATTCATATTTTATTATTATTAATTCTGATTTTATTACCATTAAACTATTTTACCGTTATATTGCATTAATGGTCAGTTTATAGGCCTGTTAGTATTCCTACTATTTTATAGCTTCCAGTAATTGTAATTTTATTATATATATGATTGAGTAAATCAAAATCAATAAGATCAGTTTTGCAATTTTGTGCAATTACGTTCAATCAGTTGCTACAACATTTTGCCTTCTCTTATTTTCTTAAATTAGTTCCTACAACTGGTATCAAGAGCTAGTATGTTATCATGAACTCTACCCAATTATCAGTCCCTATCCTTGATGAAAAAAAATTACAATCAGTGGTGTGTGCAAATGAGAGTTTTGTTTGATTATCATGAGTTATGGGATGTCGTTGAGAGTGGAGTGTCTGCATTAGCTGCTAATGCAACCGAGGTGCAACGAGTAGCACATCGTGATAAGAAGAAGAAGGACAATAAGGTTTTGTATCTCATCCATCAAGGGATGAATGACGAGACATTTGAGGAGATAGAAAGAGCAACAACTGCTAGTGAAGCTTGGATAATTTTTGTCAACCAATTATAAAGGTGATGATACTGCAGATGGAAACCACATAGACTATTGATGTCTATATAAATAAAGTTCTTGCCTTGACAAATCAAATGAAGACCAATGGTGAAACACATTTGGAGCAGGGTGGAGAAGATTTTGAGATCTTTAATTGAAGAGGCCAATGACATTTCAAAAATGACAGTAAGGTTATTGTCTAGTTCTCTACGAGCACATGAGTAGTGGATGAATGACATAAGATTGAAAAACCAATTGAACAGGCTTTACAAGCACAAACCTCAATTGGTTGCTCTTATCATAAACATGGTAACTATTTCAGCAAAGGTTGTGGTGGCCAGAATCATGGAGGCGCTTGGCGCGGGGAGCGTGGTCGCGGAGGACGAGGAGACATTTATAATAGATCAAATGTTGAGTGTTATAATTGCCATAAACGTGGCCATTATGCAAATGAGTGCAAATCAAAAGGTGATAATCATGCTGCCAATTGTGCTTAAGAAGACAGTAATCACATACAAGATGAAGAGGATCATACAGTACTAATGGCGGCCACATCAAATGAAACCCCAAACAATCAGACTTGGTATTTGGATACAGGTTGCACGAATCATATGTGCGGTCAGAAGGAGCTGTTTGTGGATTTGGATGACTCATTTTGCACAAAAGTGAAATTGGTGATGACAGGTTCGTTTCGGTGACTGGAAAAGGGCGAATTATTATCACATTGAAGAATGGTGATCACAGGTACATCTATGATGTTTTCTATGTACCTGATATGAAAAGTAATCTGTTGAGTATGGGACAGCTGGCCGAAAAGGGTTACATGAGGCACATAGTTGAAAATAAATTCTCACTTTTTGATAAAAAAAGGTAATTTGATTCTTAAAACTTTTTTATCAAAAAACCGCATGTTTCCAGTAGATATTCATATGGGTGAAGTGCTTGAATGCAATAGTGAATAATGAATCGTGGTTATGGAATTTACGCTTTGGGCACTTAAATTTTCAGAGTTTGGAAAATCCTTCCAAAAGAAATTTAGTGAATGATTTACCCCATATTCATCACCCTGATCAATTGTGTGAGGCTTGCATTTTTGGAAAGAATCACAGGATACCATTTGTTAAGGAGACTTGGCGTGCAAAATTTCCTTTGGAGCTTGTTCATACAGATGTTTGTGGCCCGATGAACATATCATCAGTTGGAGGTAATAAGTATTTTTTAACCTTTATTGATGATTTTTCAAGGAAAACCTGGATTTATGTATTGAAAAGCAAGGATGAGGTATTCCACTTCTTTAAAATATTTAAAGCATTTGTTGAAAGAGAGAGTGGCAGACAAATTAAGATGGTGCGTAGTGATGGAGGAGGTGAGTACAAGTCTAATGAATTCAAGAGGCACTGTGAAGAACTTGGGTTGCAACATAACATAACTTGCCCCTACACACCTCAACACAACAGAGTTGCTGAGAGAAAGAATAAAACAATCATGGACATGGCGAGGAGCATGCTTAAAGCGAAAGGTATGCCAAATTATTTTTGGGCTGAGGCCGTAATATGTACGGTATATTTCATAAACAGATCACCCACTCGGAGTGTTTCTAACACAACTCCGATTGAGGCATGGAGTGGATTCAAACCCAATGTGTAGCACTTGAAGGTATTTGGGTCAATTACTTATTCTCATGTTCCCAAGGCAGCAAGATCGAAGTTGGATGATAAGGCAGTGAAGACCATTTTCATTGGATATAAGCATGGGGGATACAAACTGTACAATCCAATGACAAAGAAGGTGATTGTTAGTCGTGATGTTACATTTGCCGAAGATGAGAAATGGCAATGGAATGCAGCAGTTGAAATGGATTTAAAAATACGATATATTTACGTTTTGAACGATGATGTGGAAGATAGAGTCACTCTTGAAGCACTTGCAGTTCAACCTGAAGTTGTAATTCAACCTGAAGTTGCAACTCCAATTGCAACTATGATGGAGCGATCAAGAAGGCAGCAACGACAACCTGTACATCTTGAAGATTGCGAAGTAAATCTTGATGATGAAGTTGATGACAATGGAGATTTGGTTCACTTTGATTTTCTTGCAGAATCAGAACCTGTGACACTTGCCGGTGTCATTCAACACCTCAAATGGCAAAAGGCTATGAACGAAAAATTGATGGCGATTGAGAAAAACAATATCATGACTCAAATTAGGAAGGTTGTTCCAAATCAGAATTAAGGGAGGATGTTGGTTATTAATTCAGATTTTATTATTATTAATTCTAATTTTATTACCCTAAAACTATTTTACCCGTTATATTGCATTAATGATAAGAGTTTACAAGCCCGTTAGTATTCCTATTTTATAGCTTTCAGTAATTGTAATTTTATTAAATATATGATTGAGTAAATCAAAATGAATAAGATCAGTTTTACAGTTTTGTGCAATTACGTTCAATCAGTTTTGCTACAACCTTTTGCCTTCTCTTATTTCCTTAAATTAGTTCCTACAATTAAGATTACACTCTCAAAATTTTAGATCTAAAATATATTAAAACTTTGTTCTCACCAGTTCGAGGTCGGTCGACATCTGGATGAGCTTCTGATGGTCTCCCTTCAAGATCTAGCAATTCAACCTCTAGAGAATGAGACATGCGATGACACTCTGACACAGAATACTGTGTATGTAAGTGAATATAAAGATGTGAGTTGAAATACTCACTGTGAGTGGTCATTCATTTATTTACAAGTCTTCATGGGCTTCGATCTTTGACACCTGGTTTATCCAGGTTGTAAGATGACATATTATGGTATCTTTTCATAAAATCTAAATCAGAGTATTTTATGTAATATAATAAGTGATATGGAGTAAGTAAATTAGAGCATTCAAAAAGGTCGGGATATTGTGCATTAAAATTACGTTAATTGTGTATTAATAAGATTGATTCCCATAATATATTTATCTCAATTAATGTTATTACACTGACATAATTATGTGGAGATTTATAATAATAGTCCCAAAAATCACGGTGACCTTGGCCTTGGGCCACCTGGCGGGTCAGACTAAAACTTGGGACGGTACAAAACTATATAGTTTTCAATTATTTATTTATAAATAAATTTAATCATATTTATTTATTGAAGATTGAAAAATTTGGAGTGTTTTATTGATGTTCTACCATACATCTTTGGAAAGTTAAAAAAATATTCGTTATTTGGTTGAGATTATATAATAAACCTTTGAAACTTAAAAAAGTTAAAAAAAGACTTCCATTAATTTGTTGAGGTTGTCGAATAAACTTTTGGAACTCACTGAAAGTTAGAAAAACCTCAATTATTTTGCTGAGATTTTAAAATAAACCTTTGAAATTTAACGAGTTAAAAAACAACTATATTTTGCTGAGGATTAAAATAAACCTTAAAAATTTAATGAAGGTTAAAAAAACGTTTATTATTTTACTAAAGTTTTAAAATAATTTTTTGAACTTAACGAAGGTTTAAAAAGAACTCATTTTTTTTCTTAGGTTTTAGAATAACATTTTGAACTTAACTAAGATTAAAAAACCTCCATTAGTTAAATAAATCTTAAAATTATATTAACCTCCACTAAATAATTTTTTTTTCTTGATAATAATAATAATTATAATAATCACAATAATAATCTTAATAATAATTATTATAATAAAAAGAATAATATGATCAATAAATTTATTTGATGTAGTCGTTAACAGTTTATTTGGTGTAATGTTTAAAAATTATATTTTAGTTATGAAATTTTAGTAAAAATAAGTATTAGAGTGTTACTTTTTTATATATAAATATTAATTATTTTTCTTTCGTTTTATAATATTTAGCAGTTAAATATTAATCACATATGTTTGAATACTTTCTTATTAAATACAATTTCAAAATACATTTAATTGCATAATAAATTATGTTTTTTTTTAAGTTTCTTCCATTGTCTTTCTTTTTAACTATCAATTTAAAAATTATTTATTAGTAATAAAATTAATTTAAATATCAATAATTTTATCTAATTTAGTTAATATAATAATTAATTATATTTTATTTTTAAATTTAATTTTTTGTAATGATTTTCTAGTAATGGATAAAGTATGAATTTAAAAGACAGTTTTGTTCTAAAACTTTTGGTGATCTATATATACAACTGATTCATTAGCAGAGAAAATTTCATTAGCAGACAAAAAAGTGCGTTAGAAGTTGCAATGCCTGTGTTAGTGAAAAGTGTTATGTTGTTATCCATGCTTAGGTTGGTATGGACAAGAGATACTAATGTGTTTATTACGAATGATCTGGAAGGAAGAGAAGTTCTAAACATTCACTGCAAATCTGGAGATGATGATCTTGGACAACATGTTCTCCATATTAATCAAGACTTCAAAATGAGTTTTGGGACTAACTATTTATGGGAAACACTCTTCTTTTGTTCGTTTCAATGAGGAAATGGTCCTTTGTTGCACTTTGATGTATACGACCAAAGTAGGGATTACTATTTGTGTGATGAATGTAAATGGTCTATTAAGAAAGATGGACCATGTAGGTTCGAACAACAACCAGACAACTCAAACATTTACAAATGTTATGATTGGAACTCTTAATGTGTTTCATTTCAATTATGGAGTGTAGACAAAATAATACATAATATTATTTTCACTTTTATTTCTCCATCTACACTCTTGTATTTTTATTTCTTTATTTAGCATATTTTTGTTTTATTTTCGTATCTAACATGTTTCAAAAGTTACAATAAATTAATAAATTAAAATAAATAAATAAAATTTATTTTAGTGTTCACTATATATTTCATTTCTCTTTATAAATTTTTATATTTATTTATAATTATATTATTTATTTTTATAACTTGTCACATGTATTTATATATAACTCATTATTTACATAATCTTTCAATTAAAATATAATTTTTTTTTCTTAATTTTTATTTTAAAATTATAATTTATATATTTATTTATTTTTTAAATCTAAAAATAAATTTATTCACTTAATTTATTTTATTATTACATACATATCATCAATGAATAACTTAATTTTTATTTATAGTTTTTTAAAACATTTAATTAATTTTTCATTAAATAGATTTTACATTATTTTATGATGATAAATATTAATTATTTTGCTTTCGTTATATAATATTTAGCATTTAAATATTAATCACATATGTTTGAATACTTTCTTATTAATTATATAATAAATTCCATTTAGATGCTATTAAATACATTTAATTGCATAAGAAATTATATTGAATAGTTTTTTTTTAAGTTTCTTCCATTGTCTCCTTTTCACTATCAATTTAAAAATTATTTATTAATAATAAAAATTAATTTAAATATCAATCATTTTATCTAATTTAGTTAATATAATAATGAATTATATTTTATTTTTAAATTTAATTTTTTTAATGTTTTTTTAGTAATAGTTAAAGTATGAATTTAAAAGACAATTTTGTTCTAAAACGTTTGGTGATTTATATATACAACTGATTCATTAGTAGAGAAAAAGTCATTAGCAAAAGATATGTTGTGTTCCACGCTTACGCTAGTATGGGCAAAAGATACTAATGTGTATATTACAAATGATCTGGCAGGAAGAGAAGATCTAAACATTCACTACAAATCTGGAGATGGTGATCTTGGACAACATGTTCTCCATATTAATCAAGACTTCAAAATGAGATTCGGACTAACTATTTATGGGGAACACTCTTCTTTTTGTTCGTTTCAATGGGAAACGGTCATTTGTTGCACTTTGATGTATACGACAAAAGTAGGGATTATTATTTGTGTGATGAATGTAAATAGTATATTAAGAAAGATGGAGCATGTAGGTTTAAACAACAACCAAACAACTCAAACATTTACAAATGTTATGATTGAAACTCTTAATGTGTTTCATTTCAATTATGGAGTGTATAAAAAATAATACACGCACTATTTCCACTTTTATTTCTTCATTTAGTACTTTACACTTTTATTTCTCCATATAGTACTTTTTTGTTTTTATTTTTTTATCTAGCATTTTTTTTATTTTCCTATCTAACACATTTTAAAAGTAAAAATAAATTAATAAATTAAAATACAAAAAAATTATTTTATTTTAGTCTTCACCATATATTTCATTTTTTTATAATTTTTTTATATTTATTTATAATTAAATATGATTATATAATATTTATTATTATAACATGTGACATATATTTATATATAACTCCTTATAATTTATGTATTTATTTATTTATTAAACTTAATAATAAATTTATTCAATTATTTTTTTTATTATTACATACATATCATCAATGAATAACTTAATTTTTATTTATAATTTTTTGAACCATTTAGTTAATTTTTTTTTTATAAAATATCCAAAAAAAATTATTTAATTTTTAGTATTACTTATTTTAATATCTTTTTAACAAACAAAAATTACCAACATTTAATTTGGTACCAACACTATAATTTATTATAATTTTTTCATCTGAATTTTATTATAAAAATACATTTACAAATGTATTATAATTTATTCTCCACAATTCAAATTTACTATAAAAAAAATATAATGTTACAATTTTACAATTATTTTATCCATAATATTTACTTAAATCAAAATACTAATAAAATATTTTATTTCATTCTTTTTGTATTTATATTTCTTCATAAATTTTTATATATTTAGTTTTTAATTTTCCAATTTCAAGTCTAAATTCAATTTATCTACATATATTTGTGAATAAATGACTGATCAGTGGATGCGAATATATAAACTTTGAGAAAAACAATATTGTATTTGCTATGCACATTGTGTTGTTTCACTACACATAAATTCACATTTATATTATTTTTTTTTATTACTGATTAAAAAAATAGTGTTAATGTGTGTTAAAATGTTAGGTAATGTATAACTTGATGATTAAAAATATGTATTTATTAATATAAAAAAAACTATCAAGATCAAAATATAGTTATACATGTTTTTACAAATTTATATCAAAATAAATATTATTAATGTGATCATTATTAATATTATTAGTATTATTAATAAAATTAATATTTATAAATCTATAAACAATTTATCTACTGATCTATAAAATCACATGTAAAACTGATAATATAATTAAGAATATTATTAGTAGTAACAGTAATAAAAATATTAATGTTATTATTTATATCATTATTAATATTTTTAATAATAATAATAATAATAGTATTAATATTAATATTATTATTTACATTATTAATAGTAAGATTATTAAAATTGTTATTATATTAATATTATTACTATTAATAATATCAATAATATTATTAGTAATGATAATCATAATAATACTAATTATAATATTAGTCAATGATAATTATAATAAGAAAAATAATAAATGATCATGAAATTTTTTTGGTATATAGTGGGTAGAGGATTTATGTTTATTTATGAAGTTTTCTTTAAAAATAAGACGTTTTATTTTATATATATAACAATCACTTTTTCATTAAAGAGATTATACATTATTTTATTATAAATATTAATTATTATTCGTTAGTTTTATAATATTTGGCCGTTAAATATTAATAACATATGTTTGAATACTTTTTTATTAGTTATATAATAAATTCCATTAGTGTTCTCAATTAAATTTTCAAAACACATTGAATAATAAATTATATCTAATAAATAATTATTATTTTTTATAGTGAAAATCTTGAGAATTAATTATATAATTTTAAAAACTATTCATCAATATAAATTAATTTAGATATTAATTATTAAAAGACAGTTTTCTCCTCAAGCCCCTCTCTATATATATATATATAATTGATTCATTAGCAGAAAGAGCAATTAGCAGAAAAAGAGTATTAGAAGTTGCAATGTCTGTGGTAGTGAGATGCGTTCTCATGTTGTCCATGCTTACGTTGGCATGGGGGGCAAATCATGTGTATATTACGAATCATCTGGAAGGAAGAGAAGATTTACACATTCACTGCCAATCCAAAGATGATGATCTTGGACCGCATGTTCTCCATATTAATCAATACTTCAGAATTACTTTTGGGCTTAATTTTTTCACTGGAACACTCTTCTTTTGTTCGTTTCAATGGGGAAATAGTCCTTTGTTCCACTTTGACGTATACGACCAAGATAATGATAAGAAGTGTCATGTTGAATGTAGATGGTATGTTCATAAAGATGGACCATGTAGGAATGAACTACAAGATGACTCGTCATATGTTCGCAAATGTTATCCATGGAAACAGTAATGTGTTTGATTTCAATTATGTACTGTTTGAGAAATGTTTGAGAAATAATATGTAATACTTAATATCTCAATATATATTATACAAAAATAAACTTGAAGACCAAACTGTACGTTTAATTTATCAGTTCACATTTATTAGTCACACACACTTAAGTTTTATTTTATTTGAATCAGCATCTTCAACTTTAAAATTGATGTATGAATTATTTTCTATCAAATTAGAGTACAATTCATTAATGATTTTCTTCTTTTCTTACTTTTTTTTTCCGTATATTAGAATACATTAAAAATAAGGAGGAGAAAATAAAAAATAATTTATAAGAAAAAAATCATAATTTACACTTTATTCTATTTTTTATTAAGCGTCACGGGAATTGATTATAAAAACAAAACTAATAAATAATAAATTAAGATTGATATTTTATTTTATTAATAATAAATAATTTAAATAAATTGAAATATTTTAGAAAATTTCAACTTTTTAAAAAAATTATATTACATTTCATAATCTTCCAAATCATCGCAAATCATGTTCCTTGTAGAAAGTTAATGGAGATGACATTTTTTTTAATCGTAAACAATAAATTAAATAGAAATGGAATACAAAGGGGTGCTCCAACCCCTTATACAAGACTTAAGATGCACACTTCTTTCCACAACTTATTACTTTCTTTGTTAGTATGGTGAAATTGTTTGAAGTGTTCCTTCGAAGCAAAATGGTTTTCGGAGCTAACCCCTATCCATTTGTTGCATAAATTCCAAACAACATTCGCATTCGGGAGATGGGAAGTTGTTTCCTCCTCACTTTCGTATAAAACGCACATAGAATCCACAAGATGAACCATCCTTCTAGTCAAGTTTTGCTTTATAGAAATCCTGTCTTGCAATGCCCTCCAAGCAAAGCATTATGTCGAGGGTGGTATCTAGCATTATGTCTCTCCAAAGCCATTTGTCGTCCCTGCCTGATTTCAGAGTTTGACCTTCCAGCACAAACATGAATTCATCTACTTGGGGCTTCTCCAATTCAAACCAATCTCTTATCCACTTGAGTTCCCATGTCCATATGGATTGTCAATAGAGATGAAATTATTAAACAACCTTGGAAATTTGACATTCAGTTGACAATTCTTTCACTAGACCCTACTACCCATTCCCAATTAGAATCAAACAAATTGATTACCTGCCCTTCCCCACACGCCATGTTTAGGTCACACCACCATCTAGATGCATGCCTCAATATTCTTGATTCTGAAAGATTCCTCCATGAGCCATATTTAGATACTAGAATATCTTTCCATAAATCATTCTCAATAGACCCGAGTCTCCATTTCCATTTACCAAGTAAAGCTTTGTAGAAAATATGTAATTGCATGATACCTAACCCTCCCTCCACTTTAGGCTTGCAAATATTATCCCATTTAATCCAGGCTATTTCCCTTCACTCAGAATCCCAACCCCATAAGAATTTGCACTGAAGCATTGTAATCTTTTAGCATATAGAGGATGGAGCTTTGAACAACGAAGAATAGATTTTTACCTTTCCAGATAGATAAACTCTTCATAACCTTTGTGATCATTGGGTCCCAAAAAGAAGATTCAGAAGAAGTTCCCCCAATAGGCAAACCAAGAAAGATAAACGGGATATTCATAATACTACAATTTAGTATCTCTAAGAACATATCTAGTACATTCCTATCCACTCCAATGGCACCAATTTTTCTCTTAAAGAAGTTAATGCTAAGCCTAGAGCAAATTTCTAAAAGTCTTAGCATAGCTTTAACAACACGAATATTTTGGATGTTCAAATCACACATGATCAAAGTTTCATCTACAAACTAAAGGAGCTTCACCTCGACTTTTTTGGCACCTACTTTAAGTCCGGTACCTACTTTAAGTCCAGAGAACAACTCCATTCTAGCATCTTGATTCACTCACCCTGAGAGACCTTGAGCCAAAATTAGAAAAAGGAAAGGTTTGAATTCCTTAGTTGGGCTTAAGTAGGATAGAAATAGAAGATGTTTGCAGACACTCTCTGATCCAATGCACCCATTTATTGCAAAATTCCATCCTGGCCAACATGTAAATCAAGAAGTCCCAAATGACAGAGTCATATGTTTTTTCGAAGTCAATCTTTATAATCACTATGCTCTTCTTTTTCCTCTTCTATTCATCCACTAGCTCATTGGAAAGTATAACATTATCTAACAATCCTCTTTATGATAAAAAAAGTTGATTATAACCACGTTAATTGTGCACTAATAAGATGCATTAATAAGATTGATTCCCATAATACATTTATCTAAATTAATGTTATTACACTGCCATAATTATGTGGGGATTTATAATAATAGTCCCAAAAATCACGGTGACCTTGGCCTTGGGCCACCTGATAGGTCAGACTAAACGGTATACGAAAGACCAAAACTTGAGATGGTACAAAACTATATAGTTTTCAATTATTTATTTATAAATAGATTTAGTTGTATTTATTTATCGAAGTTTGTAAAATCTGGAGTGTTTTATTGAGGTTCTACCATACATCTTTGGAAAATTTAAAAATATTCATTATTTTGTTGAGATTTTATAATAAACTTTTGAAACTTAACAAAGTTAAAAAAACTTCCATTAATTTGTTTAGGTTGTAGAGTAAACTTTTGGAACTTACTGAAAGTTAGAAAAACCTCAATTATTTTGCTAAGGTTTTAAAAAAAAAACTTTGAAACTTAATGAAGGTTAACAAAAAAACCCGTTATTTTGCTAAGGTTTTAGAATAACATTTTGGACTTAACGAAGATTAAAAAACCTCCATTAATTAAATCAATTATTAGGATTATATTAACTTCCATTAAATAACATTTTTCCTTGTAGTGCATGATAGCAATAATAAAAATTACAATAATAATCTTAATAATTATAATAATTATTATAATAAAAAAAATTACATGATCAATAAATTTATTTGATGTAGTGGTTAAAAATTTATTTAGTATAATGTTTAAAAATTATATTTTACATATGAAAATTTTATTAAAAATAAGTATTAGAGTGCAACTGTTTGTTATATATAATAACCACTTTTTCATTAAATAGATTTTAAATTATGTTATTATAAATATGAATTAATTTTCTTTCGTTTTATAATATTTAGCAGTTAAATATTAATCACATATGTCCGAATACTTTCGTATTAATTATATAATAAATTCCATTTAGATGCTATTAAATACAATTTCAAAATACATTTAATTGCATAATAAGTTATATATAATAGTTTTTTTTTTAAGTTTCTTCATTGTCTCCTTTTAACTATAATTTAAAAACTATTTATTAGTAATAAAAATTAATTTAAATATCAATGATTTTATCTAATTTAGTTAATATAATAATTAATTATATTTTACTTTTAAATTTAGTTTTTTTAATAACTTTTAGTAATGGGTAAAGTATGAATTTAACAAACAGTTTTGCTCTAAAACGTTTGGTGATTGCTTTTGAGCCTCTATATATACAACGGATTCATTAGCAGAGAAAAGTCAATATCACAAAAAGAGTGTTAGAAGTTGCAATGTGTGTGTTAGTGAAAAGTGTTCTATGGTTGTCCATGCTTACGTTGGTATGGGCAAGAGATACTTATGTTTATATTACGAATAATCTGGTAGGAAGAGAAGATCTAGACATTCACTGCAAATCCGGAGACGATGATCATTGGCAACATGTTCTCCATATTAATCAAGACTTCAAAATGAATTTTGGGACTAACTATTTATCGGGAACACTCTTCTTTTGTTCGTTTAAATGAGGAAATGGTCTTTTGTTGCACTTTGATGTATACTACCAAAGTAGGGATCCACGTAGGTTCGAACAACAACTCAAACATTTACAAATATTATGATTGGAACTCTTAATGTGTTTCATTTCAATTATGTAGTGTATCATAAATAATACACCTACTATTTCCACTTTTACTTCTCCATTTAGTACTCTTTTATTTTTAATTCTTTATATAATATTTTTTTGTTTTGTTTTATTTTCTTATTTAGTACGTTTTAAAAGTAAAAATAAATTAATAAATTAAAATACAAAAAGTTATTTTATTTTAGTGTACACCACATATTTCATTCCTCTTATAATTTTTTTTATATTTATTTATAATTCAATATGATTATAAAATACTCATTATTATAAATTGTGGCATATATTTATATATAACTCATTATAATTTATATATTTATTTATTTATTTATTAAACCTAATAAAAAATTTAATCACTTAATTTTTTATTATTATTACATACCTATAACTTAATTTTTATTTATAATTTTTTAAACCATTTAGTTAATTTTTTTTATAAAATATCCAAACAATTTTATTTAATTTTTACTATTAATTATTTTAATATCTTTTTAACAAACAAAAATTACCAACATTTAATTTGGTACCAACATTATAATTTATTATAATTTTTTCATCTGAATATTATTATAAAAATATTAATACAAATGCATTATAATTTATTCTTCAGAATTCAAATTTACTATAAAAATACAAAAAGAAGAAAAATAATGTTACAATTTTAAATTTATTTTACCCATAATATTTACTTACATCAAAATACCAATAAAATATTTTATTTCATTCTCTTTGTATTTATATTTCTTCATAAATTTTTATATATTTAATTATTAATTTTCCAATTTCAATTTGTCTTCTATTTCAATTTTATCAATATTTAAATTCACTAAAAAAAACTAATGCAAATGCTATACTTGGTTCTTAAAAAATGAGATGAAAATTAAATGCAAAAATAAATATAGAAAATAAAAACAAAATGGTCAATTCTTTTTAATTTATTAATTTCTTTTTACTTCTAAAATGGTGTTAGATAGAGAAATAAAAACAAAATGGTTCTATATAGGGAAATAAAAACAAAAGGGTGCTAAATGGAAAAATAAAAGTAGAAATAGTGTTATCTAAGGAAAAATCTCATTTAATATCTCAATATATATTATAGAAAAATAAATTTAAAGGACCAAACTATGTGTTTAATTTATCCGTTCACACTCCACCAACACTTAAGTTTTATTTTATCTGAATCAACATCTTCAACTTTAAAATTTACCTCACTATATGAATTATTTTCTATCAAATTAGTGTACTATTATATATTTATCTTACATTTAAACAATCCCTTAATAATTTTCTTCTTTGTGGTTGAATCAAAGTGATTGTTATGAATAGAGATGAAAGTATTAAGAATGAAAAGAATCTTGATAAAGTGGTGAGGGTGCACACTCATGACTAAATCAAGATTATTTACTATCTTAATTCTAAATGTAGAGTATACTTTTTTATATATGTTTTAGGATGATTATTTCTATATTATGTGAAGTTGACATTGAACACAAGTTTATTTTAAGGAAATAAATTTAAACATGGTAAGTGTTTGATTGTAAGTTTTAAAATGGTCCTTTTAGCTAATAATTTTACACCAACATTTTCTTTAGTGTAATATTTTTTTTATATATATAAATGATAGGTGGTTGTTATTATCGATGAGCTCAAATTCTAAGTGAGTTTGAGATGTCTGTCTTTGGAGGATCTAGATATAACTTTAGGGATGAATTGACTTTATGTCGATCACAATAATTTTAATTGTGATGAATAGAAATGTGACATCTTCAAATTGAAATAATATGGAATGAGTAGTTGCACAACGAGTAGGGAACGAGTCACTAATTAGGGTAACTTGTTTCATAATGCAACTTCAAACATAGATCAATAATACCGGTTAGATAAGTAGTAGTTTGGTAGAGTGGTGTTTTATACACAGTTTTCCAGAGCAAGTGTCAAGGTTATCTTCAAAGATAAAAAGATATTTTCTTTGCTCTAGTGCTTAAGCAAGGTTGGCGTTAATGACACCTTATAAAATGACTTCATCTGAGTAGTAAAGTTAAAAAAAAAATAAAAAAATGGAGAAAATACATTGTTGGGTTGAGTATGCTACCATAAAAAAATATCAATATTGTTAGTAAATAATAAGGGTGATAAATCTAGATTATGTGTGGATTTTTTAAAGATAAATGAGATTGTTGAGGGATGATGGTATGATGAATCATGTTGCATGAAAGATCAATGTTTTCCAAGAAGACATGAGATTCAGGTATCCAAAACTTTAAGTAAAAAGTGAAGATGTGTATAAGACAACCTATAAATCCAAATATGATCAGTAAGAATGAGTGACTATGTCGTTACATGGCTAGCATGGAAATGAAAAGGAATGTAAATTTAATTGATTGTTACAGGAGGTTGATTAGTTACATATAATATTGTAAAAATCTTAAGTACTTGTTTGATCAAACGAGACTAAACACGGGACAAAAGAGATTGGTAAAGTTAGTAAGGGAGTAAGATTCCTAGTTTTTTAGGAAGGAAGATTTGGTTGAAACTACCATGAGCAAGGAGACATTTTAAGTATCAAATGTAATTATTAAAGATTCAAATTAATGAAATGTTAAGAAGTAAGTGATTGAGAATTTCATTTGGAAGCAAAAGGGGAATTGTGAGGTTTAGAATAAGTTGTTCGTATTTGCAAACAACAAGTTAGAGAACATAGTCTAGTATAAAAGTCATCAAAATGATTTAATGTGCATCATGCATAACTAAGACAATATTTGAAGAAGTCTTTTTTATGGTTAAACATAAAGAGGAAGTGGCTCCTTAGGTCTTTGTTTGTCTGACCTATAAAACACCTAAGTGGAATATCAAAGACTTGGGATAATGTTAGAAATATTGGACGTGACTAAGTAGAAATAAAGTTGTTTTTCTTATATGTGTGGTTCCTTTTTCACAGACAATGAGAGTACATAATTGAATCTGGATTATGATAGACCGAGTAAGGAATGATGCATAATTCCTTTTGGAGAAAATGGAAAAAGTTTTGAAAGATTATTAATTTTAGTGGAAGTACTATCCCGGGAAAGGAAATGTTGTCGCAAATGGTTAAAGTAACAACAAAACATAATTATATGGTTGGAGTTCAGTGGAAGTTTCAACAATTTAAATTTGGAAGTTGTAGTACATTTGTTATAAGTAATGATTTTCTAGAAAAAAAGTGAGAGTAATGAAATTGGTGAAATTGAATTTGAAGATTATTCTAAGATTGTTATGTAGTGATGAAACTTACTTTAACTTGGTAGTTTCCACCGCCTATCAAGGGTTGAGCCCTGGGATTTGACGGCGAACTTTAAAAGCCACTTACAGACGTTGTGGGAAACAAATGGTATATTAAGATTTAGAAACAAAATATGGGCGCAAAGGATGAAAAATTGAAGCAGATGGGTTATCTAAGAGTCACGAAAGTAAGTTCAATGACATCTAAGTATGACTCAAGGGCATTGAGATTTAAGTAAGTTTATTTGGTGACATGGTATGGAGAAAGATATAGTCAACTATGTAGCTACTCGTTTATCTTGTCAAAGAAATCAAAGACCGAACAAGTAATGACTAGGAAATAGATTAACATAGTTTTGAGATTCACGGGATGAGAGTGAAATAATATCACCATGAATTTTATCACTTACTTGTTACACAATGAAGAAAAATGACTCTATGAGTAATATGGGATGGATTAATGAAGACTATGCATATTCTACCCATGAAAGAGAATGATATGCTTGAGGTAATGTAAATAATTGGGTGAGATAAGAGGTCTCAATTTGAAAAAAGTGGTGAAGATGTGACATTGGGTACTGTAACTAATGTTAAGGAAGTTTGTGTTTGGCTGAGTTAATCTTATCTTTTCATAAGGGTGAGAAGGAATCCGTTAACATATGGTATTGGATAGAATGAGATGGTGGTAGATCTTACTCTTAGTTCTAAGTAGAGTCTTTAATAATTGATGTTGCATCCTTCTGAATATAAGAATATTATAGCTCAATATTGAAGAAAAATGAGCTAGTGATGTTGACACCCAAATATGACCATTAGAAAGTAAAAGAGGTTCTCCCAATAAATATGGGAAAAATTCATTTTGATTTAGTTATACATATCTCAAGGTTCTATGGATTCCATTTCTTTGGAATTTGGTGTTGCTTATATTAGTATAAGATTGAATTGGATAACATGAGTATTATTAGAGATATGCTTGCAGAGAGGTTGGTTTGAGGTGCCTATTTTCATGTTAGAATACAACAAAGTTGTGGATCATTGAATTAGGTCACATCAAAATCTCTTAAGAAATTTGACAATAACCTTTTAGCAAAAATACTTGAAGATCATGGGGTTGACCTAGATCTTCTGTTTGAGATGGAGGGAAAATATATGGAAGCATTCATTGATATGCACCGGGAGGAAGTTAGTCAAGTAAAAGAAAAAAAAACAGTGTATTTTTTCACACATCGGTTATCAACAATTGTGAGCCAAATTTTCAGGACTATGATGATTGAAGACATCTTTGATCAGGCAGACAGATGAGACAGATAAATGAAGAAGACCTTTAGATTTCTCTATAGATAATTATGATTTTATGAGAGTTACGTCATTCCTTGGTGTAAGGAGAGCAATCAAATCTAAGTAGTTGATCCAAAGTTCATAAGTTCTTCATATATTCTAAAGAGAATGGGTTGTACTACTTACGAACTTCTTTTGTTTCTTTCATTAACCAACATTCATTATGTCTTTCGTGTATCATAACTAAGGAAATATATATATATATATATATATATATATATAATTGGTCACAATCATACTCTAATGTCTAATTTAGTTAAATAAAAGATCTCTCTTGAGTTAGTTAAAATTTTTGGTTCTCAAGAAAAGTAACTTCATGGTAGAAACATTAACATAGTCAAAGTATTGCAAAATTTCATATGATGTGATTCTACTTGAGGAAAAAAAATAGAAGAGAAGATAATCATATCCTAATCTTTCTTGGTAAGCTAATTTTCGAGGACGATTTTTTTTTTAAGGTGGAGATAATGTAACAGCCATAGAAAAAAAAAGGAAACAACACCCCCCTCCCCCCAACATTCATTTTCTTCTTTTTCCCAACTCACTTTCTCTCGATTTTTCTGTCTCTCTCCCTTCTCTCTTAATTTTCTCTCCCATACCTCATCTATTTCAAAATCTGATCACACCCTGTAGTAGTTTAGGAGTCAGACTACATTTCTACCCGATCATATTTTCACACATAATAAGTTCATTTTTACTCTAAAGTTCCCTTATTCTATGTTTTTTCTCTGATTTAGTCATCAATATTAGTGGGGCCAGTTGAGAAGAGTGTTTCTATCAACTTGATTAATCTCATACTAAAATTTGGTAATATTTTGATAACTTGCTCTAGGTTCCTAAATTATGGAGTGGTTCCCCTCTTTGTGGTAGAATTTCCACCAGAATAAGGAATTATTCGTAAAGGAAACTAACTTTAATTTTTTTTAATAACACCCTAGGCTAGAAGATCTGAATAGGGAGGGGACGTGGTCCCAATATCCAATTTCTCTTGTAGGGATGTTTTTTGTTTATATATTGAAATATTATATTTTGATAGTTTGGAAGTTAAATATTGTTTTTTATGTTGGAAAGGTTATTGAATGTTATGAATTTTTAAATGTTATATGATTGAATGATATGTATTATATATGAATGATAAAAATTGTATGAAATTGATGTCACACATTTGGGATAATGTATGAGTTGTTGTTTGATGGCATTAAGTATGAAAAACCTATGTTTACCAAAGATCATCTAGCTTCACTGATGATCTAAGTCATATAGACTAAGATGTCAGGTGGTGAGAAATAGAGAGAGAATTCATACTCACCGAGTCCCGCTGTAGACACTCAATATTGGATGTTTGAACTTACCATGATCCTTTCTCTTAGATTCGTTGGTAATCTTTGGATCAGGTGTTAGTCTCTAGTAGGGGCATACTTAATGAGTCTTCCAGAAGACGAAGTGGGATTGAAATGAAATCCAATGATTGTGATTGAAAATAGATCCATGTGTGGTCTATATGAATGATGAAATTAATATTGAAATTTTATATGACAACATTTAAAGAAATGTTTATAAATGATTAGTTTGATTGGTTCTTTTTGCATGAATTAAATATGTTATGAAATTTCTTTCATTAGCTTACTCTTGTTTTTCTTGTGTGTTGTGAACTGCGATGATTGTACTACGTACACGAGCAAATGATCATACAGGTGCAGCAGAAGAGCCTTAAAGGCTTTAGAGTTTTGGTTTGAGCTATGAATTTGTAAATATTTGTATTTCTATAAGTTCTAATCATGTATTAGAAATGTTTCGAAAAACTCTAAACTTGTATAGAAATATGTAGAAAGTGTACTGTAATAGTTAGGTGTATTTTTGGAGTGTTACACTTCAAGTCTTTTAAACAAAAAGATATTACATATCATAGTCTTCCAAATTATCCCAAAATGTGACCTAAATACAAGTCTAAAATAAAATAAAGCATCTATTACACATACAATATTTATAAAACTAGAAAAAAAATAAAAGAACAAACAACAATTATTTTTTCATGAGATAAAAGTTTTTGAAGCTTTTTTTGTCTGCTTTCCATCTCTTTAGCCAAATATTTATAGACCGGATAAGTTTTAATCGGCAGTTTTATTATTAGTGTGGTAAATTTTCTCTATGGCTAATTTTGTTCAATGGTAAAAACAATACAATTCATTAAAGTAGCATTGGCTGAAATCAATTTTTCTTTTACTTTAAAAATGTTGAATGGGTTTCTTTAACGAATAACTTGAATGAAATTAACTGATGTGATTACTAAGAAAGCTAAACCTTGATCTCTTTAATGAGTTATATTTCATATATATGACATAATATTTTAATTTTTTTAATCTATAAAAACCTATCACAAGCATATATTTCTCGTACATGTGTAAGAATAAACATTGCTGGGATAGAGATTTGTTGTTCATTGGATATTATGAATTCATCTACTTAGGACTTCTCCAATTCAAACAAATATCTTATCCACTTAAGTTCTCATGTGCATATGTTATTATGCCATTTACCAAAGCAACACAGGGACTATCAATAGAGAGGGAACTATTAAACAATCATGGAAATCTGACTTTGAGTTGACAATTATTTCACCAGACCCTACTACTCATTCCCAATTAGAATCAAACGAATTGATGCCCTTCCCTTTCCCCACACACCTTGTTTAGGTCACACCACCATCTAGATGCATGTCTCAATATTCTAGATTCTGAAAGATTTATCCAGGAGCCATATTTAGATACTGGAATATCTTTCCATAAATCGTTCTCATAGACCCGAGTCTTCATTTCTGTTTACCAAGTAAAGCTTTGTTGAAAAAATGTAATTGCATGATACCTAACCATCCCTCCACTTTAGGCTTGCAAATATTATCCCATTTAATCCTAGCTATTTTCCTTCACTCAGAATCCCAACCCCACAAGAATTTGCAGTCAAGCTTTATAATCTTTTTGCATATAGAGGATGGAGCTTTGAAGAACGAAAGATAATACAGAGGAATAACATTCAACACTGAACGAATCAAGCAAACACGACCAGCGAAGGATAGATTTTTACCTTTCCAAATAGATAGCCTCTTCATAACCTTTGTGATCACCGGGTCCCAAAAAGAAGCTTTAGAAGAAGTTCCCCCAATTGGCAAACCAAGATAAATAAACGGGATATTCATAATACTACAATTTAGTATCTCTAAGAACATTTATAGTACATTCCTATCCACTCCAATGACACCAATTTTTCTCTTAAAGAAGTTAATTCTAAGTCTAGAGCAAATTTAAAAAAGTCTTAGCATAACTTGAACAACACAGATATTCTGGATGTTCAAATCATACATGATCAAAGTGTCATCTTCAAATTAAAGGAGCTTCACCTCCACTTTTTTGGCACCTACTTTAAGTCCAGAGAATAACTCCTTTCTAACAGCTTCATTCACTAACCCTTAAAGACCCTGAGCCACAATTAGAAAGAGGAACGGTGCAATTGGCAACCTTGTCTGAGACCTCTATTCGGTTTGAATTCCTTAGTTGGGTTTCCATTAACTAGGATAGAAATAAAAGATGATTGCATACACTCTCTGATCCAATGCACCCATTTACTACAAAATCCCATCCTGGCCAACATGTAAAACAAGAAGTCACAAATGACAGAGTCATGTTTTTTCGAAGTCAATCTTTATAATCACCCTGCTATTCTTTTTCCTCTTCAATTCATCCACTAGCTCATTGGAAAGTATAACACTGTCTAAAAAACCTCTTTGTGATAAAAAAAAATCTTATTATAATCACATTAATTTTTCATTAATAAGATGCATTCCCATAATATATTTATCCAAATTAATGTTATTACACCGGCATAATTATGTCCCAAAAATCACGGTGACCTTGGCCTTGGGCCACTTGGTAGGTCAAACTAATCGGTATACGACCGACCAAAATTTGGGACGATACAAAACTATATAGTTTTCAATTATTTATTTATAAATAGATTTAATTATATTTATTTATCCAAGTTTGAAAAATCTGGAGTGTTTTATTGAGGTTCTACCATACATCGTTTGAAAGCTAAAAAAATATCCGTTATTTTGTTGAGATTTTAGAATAAACTTTTGAAACTTAACAAAGTTAAAAAGACTTCAATTAATTTGTTGAGGTTGTAGAATAAACTTTTGGAACTTACTGAAAGTTAAAAAAAAAAAACCTCCATTATTTTGTTGAGGTTTAATGAAGGTCAAAATAATCTCTGTTATTCTGCCGAGGTTTTAAAAAAACCTTTGGAATTTAATGAAGGTTAAAAAAAAACCCGTTATTTTGCTAAGGTTTTAGAATAACATTTTGAACTTAACGAAGGTTAAAAAAAAAGTCTGTTAATTAAATCAATTCTTAGGATTATATTAACCTCCCCTATAAACCATTTTTTTCTTGTAGTGAATGATAACAATAATAATAATTACAATAATAATCTTAATAATTATAATAATTATTATAATAGAAAGAATAATATGATCAACAAATTTATTGGAGGTAGTGGTTAAAAGTTTATTTAGTGTAATGTTTAAAAATTATATTTTACTTATGAAATTTTTATTAAAAATAAGTATTAGAGTGTTACTTTTATATATATATATATATATATATATATATATAATAACCACTTTTTCATTAAATAGATTTTACATTATTTTATTATAAATATTAATTATTTTTCTTTCGTTTTATAATATTTAGCAGTTAAATATTAATCACATATGTTTGAATACTTTCTTATTAGTCATATAATAAATTCGATTTAGATGCTATTAAATACAATTTCAAAATACATTTAATTGCATAATAAATTATATTAAATAGTTTTTTTTAAGTTTCTTCATTATCTCATTTTAACCATCAATTTAAAAACTATTTATTAGTAATAAAAATTTATTTAAATACCAATGATTTTATCTAATTTAGTTAATATAATAATTAATTATATTTTATTTTTATATTTAATTTTTTTAATGATTTTCTAGTAATGGGTATAATATGAATTTAACAGACAGTTTTGTTCTAAAACACGTTTGGTGATTGCTTTTGAGTCTCTATATATACAACTGATTCATTAGCAGAGAAAAGTCATTAGCAGAAAAAGAGTGTTAGAAGTTGCAATGTCTGTGTTAGTGAAAAGCGTTCTATTGTTGTCCATGCTTATGTTGGTATGGGCAAGAGATACTAATGTGTATATTACGAATGATCTGGAAGGAAGAGAAGATCTAAACATTCACTGCAAATCTGGAGATGATGATCTTGGACAACATGTTCTCAATATTAATCAAGCCTTCAAAATGAGTTTTGGGACTAACTATTTCTGGGGAACACTCTTCTTTTGTTCGTTTCAATGGGGAAATAGTCCTTTGTTGCACTTTGATGTATATGACCAAAGTAGGGATTACTATTTGTGTGATGAATGTAAATGGTATATTAAGAAAGATGGACCATGTAGGTTCGAACAACAACCCGACAACTCAAACATTTACAAATGTTATGATTGGAACTCTTAATGTGTTTCATTTCAATTATGTAGTGTATCATAAATAATACACCTACTATTTCCACTTTTACTTCTCCATTTAGTACTCTTTTATTTTTAATTCTTTATATAACATTTTTTTGTTTGTTTTATTTTCTTATTCAGTACGTTTTAAAAGTAAAAATAAATTAATAAATTAAAATACAAAAAGTTATTTTATTTTAGTGTTCACCACATATTTCATTTCTTTTTATAATTTTTATTTACAATTAAATATGATTATAAAATATTTAGTATTATAACTTGTGACATATATTTATATATAAATCATTATAATTTATATATTTATTTATTTATTAAACCTAATAATTAATTGATTCACTTAATTTTTTTTATTACATACCTATCATCAATGAATAACTTAATTTTTATTTATAATTTTTTACACCATTTAGTTAATTTTTTTTATAAAATATCTAAATAATTTTATTTAATTTTTACTATTACTTATTTTAATATCTTTTTAACAAACAAAAATTACCAACATTTAATTTGGTACCAACATTATAATTTATTATAATTTTTTCATTCGAATTTTATTATAAAAATATATATACAAATATATTATAATTTATTCCCCACAATTCACATTTAATATAAAAATACAAAAAAATAAAAATAATGTTACACTTTTAAATTTATTTTGCGCATAATATTTACTTACATCAAAATACCAATAAAATATTTTATTTCATTCTCTTTGTATTTATATTTCTCCATGAATTTTTATATATTTAATTATTATTTTCCAATTTCAATTTGTCTTCTATTTCAATTTTTTAAATATTTAAATTCACTAAAAAAACTAATACAAATGCTATACTTGATGCTTAAAAATTGTGATGAAAATAAAAACAAAAACAGAAATAAATAAAAATTATCAATTCTTTTTAATTTATTAATTTCTTTTGACTTTTGAAATGGTGTTAGATAGAGAAATAAAAACAAAATGGTGCTAGACAGGGAAATAAAAACAAAAGGGTGCTATAGGGAAAAATAAAAGTAGAAATAGTGTTATCTAAGGAAAAATATCATTTAATATCTCAATATATATTATAGAAAAATAAATTTAAAGGACCAAACTATGTGTTTAATTTATCCGTTCACACTCCACCAACACTTAAGTTTTATTTTATCTAAATCAATATCTTTAACTTTAAAATTTACCTCACTATATGAATTAGTTTCTATCAAATTAGTGTACTATTATATATTTGTCTTACATTTAAACAATCCATTAATGTTTTTCTTCTTTGTGGTTGAATCAAAGTGATTGTTACGAATAAAGATGAAAGTATTAAGAATGAAAAGAATCTTGATAAGGTGGTGAGGGTGCACACTCATGACTAAATGAAGATGATTTATTATCTTAGTTCTAAACGTAGAGTATACTTTTTTATATAAATTTTAGGATGATTATTTCTATATTATGTGAAGTTGACATTGAACACAAGTTTATTTTAAGGAAATAAATTTAAACATGGTAAGCGTTTGATTGTATGTTTTAAAATGGTCCTTTTAGCTAATAGTTTTACACCAACATTTTCTTTAGTGTAATATATATATATATATATATATATGATAGGTGGTTGTTATTACCGATGGACTCAAATTCTAAGTGAGTTTCAGATGTTTGTCTTTGGAGGATCTACATATAACTTTGTGGATGAATTGACTTTATGTCGATCACAATCTTTTTAATTGTGATGAATAGAAATGTGACATCTTCAAATTGAAATAAGATGAAATGAGTAGTTGCACAACGAGTAGGGAACGAGTCACTAATTAGGGTAACTTGTTTCATAATGCAACTTCAAATATAGATAAATAATACCGGTTAGACAAGTAGTAGTTTGGCATAATGGTGTTTTATACGCAGTTTTCCAGAACAAGTGTCAAGGTTATCTTCAAAGATAAAAATGAATTTTTCTTTGGTCCAGTGCTTAAGCAAGGTTGGCATTAATGACAAATTATAAAATGAATTCATCTGAGTAGTAAAGTTAAAAAAAAAAATTGAGAAAATACATTGTTGGGTCGAGTATGCTACCATAAGAAATATCAATATTGCTAATAAAGAATAAGGGTGATAAATCTAGATTATGTGTGGATTTTTAAAAGATAAATGAGATTGTTGAGGGATGATGGTATGATGGATCATGTTGCATGAAACATCAATGTTTTTCAAGAAGATATGAGATTTAGGTATCCAAAACTTTAAGTAAAAAGTGAAGATGTGTATAAGACAACCTATAAATCCAAATATGATCAGTAAGAATGAGTGACCATGTCGTTACATTGCTAGCATGGAAATGAAAAGTTATGTAAATTTAATTGATTGTTACAGGAGGTTGATTAGTTACATATATCATTATAAGAATCTTAAGTACTTGTTTGATCAAAAGAGACTAAACATGAGACAAAAGAGATTGGTAAAGTTATTAAGAGAGTAAGATTCCAAGTTTTAGGAAGGAAGGTTTGGCTTAAACTACCATGAGCAAGAAGACATTTCAAGTATCAAAATGATAAAGATTCAAATTAATGGAATGTTAAGAACTAAGTGATTGAGAATTTCATTTGGAAGCAAAAGGGGAATTGTGAGGTTTAGAATAAGTTGTTCATATTTGCAAACAACAAGTTAGAGAACATAGTCTAGTATAAAAGTTATCAAAATGATTTAGTGTGCATCATGCATAACTAAGATAATATTTGAAGAAGTATTTTTTATTGTTCAACATAAAGAGGAAGTGGCTTCATAGGTCTTTGTTTGTCTGACCTATAAAAGACTGAATTGGAATATCAAAGATTTGGGATAATGTTAGAAATATTGGACGTGACTAAGTAGAAATAAAGTTGTTTTTGTTATATGTGTGGTTCCTTTTTCACAGGCAATGAGAGTACATAATTAAATATGGGTCGTGGTAGACGGAGTAAGGAATGATGCATAATTCCTTTTGGAGAAAATGGAAAAAGATTTGAAAGATTATTAATTTTAGTGGAAGTACTATCGTGGGAAAGGAAATGTTGCTGCAAATGTTATGGTAACAAGAAGACATAATTATATGGTTGGAGTTCAGTGGAAGTTTCAACAATTTAAATTTGGAAGTTGTAGTACATTTGTTATAAGTAATGATTTTCTAGAAAAAGTGAGAGTAATGAAATTGGTGAAATTGAATTTGAAGATTATTCTAAGATTGTTATGTAGTGATGAAACTTACTCCAACTTGGTAGTTTCCACCGCCTATCCAGGGTTGAGCCCTAGGATTTGACGGCGAACTTTAAAAGCCACCTACAGACGTGGGAAACGAATGGTATATGAAGATTTAGAAACAAAATATGGGCACAAAGAATTTGAAGCATATGGGTTATTTAACAGTCACAAAAGTAAGTTCAATGACATCTAAGTATGACTCAAGGGCATCGAGATTTAAGTAAGTTTATTTGGAGACATGGTATGAAGAAAGATATAGTCAACTATGTAGCTACTCGTTTATCTTGTCAAAGAAATCAAAGACTGAACAAGTAATGACTAGGAAGTAGATTAACATAGTTTTGAGATTCACAGGATGAGAGTGAAATAATATCTCCATGAATTTTATCACCTACTTGTTACACACAATGAAAAAAAAAATGACTCTATAAGTAATATGGGATGGATTAATGAAGACTATGCATATTCTACCCATGAAAGAGAATGGTATGCTTGAGGTAATGTAAATAATTGGGTGAGATAAGAGGTCTCAGTTTGACAAAAGTGGTGAAGATGTGACATTGGGTACGGTAACTTGTTGATTTTGGCTTAATCCCAAGTCCCACATCGGTGTGTTCATTGTTTGGGAGGAGGTTTGAGGGTTATAAATTAACCTCTCCTCCTTCACTATAATATATTCCAATTTGTAATATCTTTTCCCATAATAATAAAAGTGAGTTGTTTCTGTTGTGCTCGGAGATTAGGCTAAATTGGCCGAACTCTGTTAACAATTTTCTGGTGTGTTTTTTCCTGTTTATCTCTTTTATTATTCCGCTCTTTTTATTCAACATTATTTGTCGGGTAGCTCTGTTAATGTTCTGTTTTAGTGGGGAAATTACCCATTTTTTCCAACATAACTAATGTTAAGGAAGTTTGTGTTTGGCTGAGTTAATCTTATCTTTTCATAAGGGTGAGAATGAATCCTTTAACACATGGTATTGGGTAGAATGAGATGGTGGTAGATCTTACTCTTAGTTCTAAGTAGAGTCTTTAATAATTGATGTTGCATCCTTCTGAATATAAGAATATTATAGCTCAATATTGAAGAAAAAAAATGAGCTAGTGATGGTGACACCCACATATGACCATTAGAAAGTAAAAGAGGTTCTCCCAATAAATATGGGAAAAATTCATTTTGATTTAGTTATACATATCTCAAGGTTCTATGGATTCCATTTCTTTGGAATTTAGTGTTGCTTATATTAGTATACGCTTGAATTGGATAACATGAGTGTTATTAGAGATATGCTTGCAGAGAGGTTGGTGTGAGGTGCCTCTATTCATGTTAGAATACAACAAAGTTATGGATCATTGAATTAGGTCACATCAAAATCTCTTAAGCAATTTGACAAGAACCTTTTAGCAGAAATACTTGAAGATCATGGGGTTGACCTATATCGTATGTTTCAGATGGAGGGAAAAGATATTGAAGCATTCATTGATATCCACCAAGCGGAAGTTAGTCAAGTAAAAGGAAAAAAAATAACATATTTTTTCATAACATCGGTTATCAACAATTGTGAGCCAAATTTTGAGGACTATGATGATTGAAGACATCTTTGATCAGGCAGACAGATGAGGCAGATAAATGAAGAAGACCTTTAGATTTCTCTATAGATAATTATAATTTTATGAGAGTTACGTCATTCCTTGGTGTAAGGAGAGCAATCAAATCTAACAAGTTGATCCAAAGTTCATAAGTTCTTGCTATATTCTAAAGAGAATAGGTTTTACTGCTTATGAACTTGTTTTGTCTCTTTCATTAACCAACATTCATTATGTCTTTCGTGTATCATAACTAAGGATATATATATATATATATATATATAAATTGATCACAATCATACTCTAATGTCTAATTTAGTTAAATAAAAGATCTCTCTTGAGTTAGTTAAAATTTTTGGTTCTCAAGAAAAGTAACTTCATGGTAGAAACATTAACATAGTCAATGTATTGCAAAATCTCATATCATGTGATTCTACTTGAGGAATAAAATAGAAGAGAAGATAATCATATCCTAATCTTTCTTGGTAAGCTAATTTTGGAGGACGAAATTTTTTTTAAGGTGGAGATAATGTAACAACCGTAGAAAAAGAAAAGGAAACAACACCCCACCTTCCCCCCCAACATTCATTTTCTTCTTTTTCCCACCAACATTCATTTTCTTCTTTTTCCCAACTCACTTTCTCCCTATTTTTCTATCTCTATCCCTTCTCTCTTAATTTTCTCTCCTATACCTCATATATTTCAAAAACTGATCACACCCTGTAGTAGTTGAGGAGCCAGACTATATTTCTACCTGATCATATTTTCACATAGAATAAGTTCATTTTTACTCTAAAGTTTCCTTATTCTCTGTTTTTCTCTGATTTAGTCATCAATATTAGTGGGGCCAGTTGAGAAAAGTATTTCTATCAACTTGATTAAGCTCATACTAAAATTTGGTAATATTTGGATAACTTGTTCTACGTTCCAAAATTATGGAGTGGTTCCCCTCTTTGTGGTAGAATTTCCACCAAAATAAGGAATTATTGGTAAAGGAAACTAACTTTAATTTTTTTTTAATAACACCCTAGGTTAGAAGATCTGAATGGGGAGGAGAGGTGGTCCCAATATCCAATTTCTCTTGTAGGGATGTTTTTTGTTTATATATTATTTAAAATTGTTGAAATATTAGATTTTGATGTTGGAAAGGATATTGAATGTTATGAATTTTTAAATGTTATATGATTGAATGATATGTATTATATATGAATGATAAAAATTGTATGAAATTGATGTCACACATTTGGGATAATGTATGAGTTGTTGTTTGATGTCATTTAGTATGAAAAACCTATGTTTAACAAAGATCATCTAGCTTCACTGATGATCTAAGTCATATAGACTAAGATGTCAGGTGGTGAGAAGTAGAGAGGGAGTTCATACACATTGGGTCCCACTGTAGACACTTAGTATTAGATGTTTGAATTTACCCTGATCCTTTCTCTTAGATTCGTTGGTAATCTTTGGATCAGGTGTTAGTCTCTGGTAGGGGCATACTTAATGAGTCTTTCAGAAGACGAAGTGGGATTGAAATGAATTCCAATGATTGTGATTGAAAATAGATCCATGCGAGATCTATATGAATGATGAAATTAATATTGAAATTTTATATGACAATATTTAAAGAAATGTTTATAAATGATTAGTTTGATTGGTTCTTTTTGCATGAATTAAATATGTTATGAAATTTCATTCATTAGCTTACTCTTATTTTTCTTGTGTGTTGTGAACTGCGATGATTGTATTACATACACGAGCAGATGATCATACAAGTGCAGAAGAGCCTTAAAGGCTTTAGAGTTTTGGTTTGAGCTATGGATTTGTAAATATTTGTATTTCTATAAGTCCTAATCATGTATTAGAAATGTTTTGAAAAACTCTAAACTTGTATAGAAATATGTAGAAAGTGTAGTGTAATAGTTAGGTGTATTTTCGGAGTGTTACACTTCAAATCTTTTAAACAAAAATATATTATATTTCATAGTTTTCCAAATTATCCCAAAACATGACTCAAATACAAGTCTAAAATAAAGCATCTATTACACATACAATATTTATAAAACTAGAAAAAGAAAAGCAAATAACAATTATTTTTCTTGAGATAAAAGTTTTCAAAACTTCTTCCTCTGCTTTTCATCTTTTTAGCCAAATATTTCCATAATGGATAAGTTTTAGGCAACAATTTTATTATTAGTGTGGTAAATTTTCTCTATGGCTAATCTTGTTCAATGGTAAAAACAATACAATTCACTAAAAGTAGCATGGGCTGAAATTAAAACAATACAATATTAATGTGTTTTTTTTTATATATAGTAACCAGTTTTCATTAAAGAATTTTACATTATTTTATTTATAAATATTAATTATTATTCTTTAGTTTTGTAATATTTAGCAGTTAAATATTAATCGCGTGCATATGTTTTTTTTTTATAAAAGTTTTCATGTTAGGCATCAGTATGCAACTTGACATTTCAGCTAGACTGACACCTCAAATAACAACAATCATCTGTCATCACAAGAAAAAAGTATTATTAAAAAAAAAAAAAAATACAAAAATATGGGGGACTAGACAAAAACATCGCATGCATATGTTTAAATACTTTATTATTAATTATATAATAAATTTCATTAGTGTTATTAAATAAAATTTCAAAACACATTTAATTGAATAATAAATTATATCTAATTATTATTATTATTTTATAGTGGAAATCTTAACAATTAATTAGATATTACTTTAAAATTATTCATCAATAGAAATTAATTTATATATTAATGATTATTTTAATTTATAAAATAATATTTAATTTATTAAATATAAAAATAATTGATGTCACACAATTTTTTAGTGGATAAAGTACTGTATTTGCTATGTACATAATGTTGTTTCAGTAGAGATGCATGTCAATATAACTTTTAAATACCAATAGTGCATAGATTAGATCACCACAATATTCACATTTATATTATTTTTTTATTACTGATTAAAAAAATAGTGTTAATGTGTGTTAAAATGTTAGGTAATGTTTTAAGTTTCTTCCATTAACTTGATGATTAAAAAGATGTATTAATTATTATAAAAAAAATTATCAAGATCAAAATATAGTTATACATGTTTTTACAAATTTATATCAAAATAAATATTATTAATGTGATCATTATTAATATTATTAGTATTATTAATAAAATTAATATTTATAAATCTATAAACAATTTATCTACTGATCGAAAATCACATCTAACACTGATAATATTATTAAATATTATTAGTAGTAATAGTAATAAAAATATTAATGTTATTATTTATATAATTATTAATATTTTTAATAATAATAATAATAGTATTAATATTAATATTATTATTTACATTGATATTTACATTATTAATAGTAAGATTATTAAAATTATTACTATTATTACTATTAATAATAATAATATTAATAATAAAAAAAAAAAATTATTAAAAATAATATTATTAATAATGATAATCATAATAATATTAATTATAATAGTAGTCAATGATAATTATAATAATAAAAATAATAAATGATCACTAAATTTGTTTCGTATATAGTGGGTAGAGGATTTATGTTTATTTATGAAGTTTTCTTTAAAAATAAGACGTTTTATTTTATATATAATAATCACTTTTTATTGTACATTATTTTATTATAAAAATTAATTATTATTCTTTAGTTTTATAATATTTATCCGTCAAATATTAATCACATATGTTTTAATACTTTATTATTAGTTATATAATAAATTCTATTGATTGGTGTTATCAAATAAGATTTCAAAATACATTTAATTGAATAATAAATTATATTTAATAAATAATTATTATTTTTGATAGTGAAAATCTTAAGAATTAATTAGATATAATTTTAAAAACTATTCATCAATAGAAATAAATTTAGATATTAATAATTCAAAGACATTTTTCTTCTAAAGCCTCTCTTTATATATATATATATATATATATATATATATATATATATATATATATATATATATAACTGATTCATTAGCATAAAGAGTAATTACCAGGAAAAAGAGTGTTAGAAGTTGCTATGTCTATGGTAGTGAGATGCGTTCTCTTGTTGTCCATGCTTACGTTGGTATGGGCAAATAATCATGTGTTTATTACAAACAATCTCGAAGGAAGAGAAGATCTAAACATTCACTGCAAATCCAAAGATGATGATCTTGGACTGCATGTTCTCCATATTAATCAATACTTCAAAATTACTTTTCAGCCTAACTTTTTCTTTGGAACACTCTTCTTTTGTTCGTTCCAATGGGGAAATGGTCCTTTGTTGCACTTTGACGTATACGACCAAAATACGGATTACTACAGGTGTGATGCTGATTGTAAATGGTATGTTCATAAAAATGGACCATGTAGGAATGAACTACAAGATAACTCGACATATGTTCACAAATGTTATCCATGGAAACAATAATGTGTTTCATTTCAATTATGTACGGTTTGAGAAATAATATGTACAACTTAATATCTCAATATATATTATACAAAAATAAATTTCAAGGACCAAACTATGTGTTTAATTTATCAGTTCACACTTATTAGTCTACCAACACTTAAGTTTTATTTTTTTTGAATCAACATCTTCAACTTTAAAATTTACCTATAAATTATTTTCTATCAAATTATAGTACTATTATATATTTGTCTTACATTTAAAAAAATCATTAATTATTTTCTTCCTTTTTTACATTTATTTTTCGTATATTAGAATACAACAAAAATAAGGAAGAGAAAATCGAAAAATAATTTATAAGAAAAAAAATTGTAATTTACATTTTATTCTATTTCTTTATTAACCGTCACAGAAATTGATTTATAAAAATAAAACTAATAAATAATAAATTAAGATTGATATTTTCTTTTATTAATAATAAATTATTTAAATGAATTGAAATATTTAAAGAATATTTCAAGTCTTTTAAAAAAATATATTACATTTCGTAATCTCCCAAATCATCCCAAATGATGTTCCTTGTAGAAACTTAATGGAGATGACATTTGTTTTAATCGGCAAACAATAAATTAAATAAAAATGGAATATAAAGGGGTTCCAACCCTTATACAAAAAGAATATCAAACAACTTCTTTAGGAATCCTACAACAACTACAAACCTAAACAAGTATTTGGAAGAGATATTTGACCTCCTTAACCACAAAAATATCAACAATACACTACAATGTTAATACAAATAATTGGGCTTTGGGCCCAGTCTGAGAAGAGAAAGATACCCTTGGAACCTTATTTTTTAACCAAGCCCACGATTGCACTAGAACCAGTGCGAATACTTATTACCTTTGCTTGCATCCACTTTTGCTTGATTTTAAATTATCACATTCCTGTGTTTCCAAATGCACCATATGATTCAGATTCACAGTTCGAAGTGTTCCTATCCATTTGTTGCATAAATTCCAAACTGTATTCACGATCGGACAAGATATCAGGAGATGCGAAGTCGTTTCCTCCTCACTCCCGCATAAAGCGCACATAGAATTCATCAGGAGATGCGAAGTCGTTTCCTCCTCACTCCCGCATAAAGCGCACATAGAATTCACAAGATGAACCAACCTTTTAATCAAGTGTTTCTTCATAGAAATCCTGTCTTGCAATGCCCTCCAAGCAAAGCATTGTGTCGAGGGTGGTATCGACATGCCCCACAGAACTCTATACATATCATTAAAAGCACCTGAGGTAGGAGTAGAGAGGATTTCATATATACTTTTGACAAAATACTTACAAGTTTGTGAGTCTCTCCAAAACCATTTGTCGTATTTGCCTGAGGTGTGAGCCATTTCTTCCGTATGTCGCTGACGTTCCTCTTCTTGTCTCCTCTTCTCTTCGTCTTGACGTATCTGATCAGTGACTCCCTTCTGGAGCAACTCTTGCATTTGAGTTTGAAGAGTTTGGAGTATCATCCTATGCTCTTCTGCCGCAGTATCATTGTTGTTGTTTGCCGTTGAAGCCATCTTCAATCGTTGATACCTTCAGGTCTGGGTATGGCGATTACTTAGCCCCAAGGTGGGCGCCAATTGTACCTGAGTGGATATTGGAGGCCAAGTAATGTTAATCCACGTCAATACACGATCCTTCTTCGTCCTTGATTGCCCTGTTCTTCGAGTCTCTCTTCCTCCTCGCGTGCTCCGGCCGGTCGGCGGGGGTACCTGCGATTGCACTCCAACGCTCAAGTCAGCGATGGTGCTTAGCGATAATTCTCTGATTCAATGAAAACGTACCTTTTCCCCCTCTCTGAAGTCCCTTTAGTAGGTTGACTTGGGCTTTGGCCATGTGGGCCAAGTGACCGTTCGTTGTTCGCTAGGGACATGCTTAGTGGTCTCTAGGTCGTGCTTGGTGGCTTCCTGAAAATCAGGGGAGTAATCTAGAGAACGTGTTTTGACTTAATCAACGGTTGTTGTAACTGCTCTTTACTCCACATATAACCACGTTCTATATTTAATTAAGTTATTCAATGGGAACCCCTCGGTCGTCCGGTGCCAACCGGTACACTTGCCCCCCAGGCTCGAGGATATGGATGGCCGAAGAGTCATATAGGACGGGCGTGGCTTTTGAGGTGGTGCTTGACAGTTGGCTTCATTGAATGCGTGGCAGAGATTGACGTATGGTAGAGCTTTCATTTGGAGGATGCTGTCCCATCTCGATGGTTTTAACGGTGAGGATTTTATGTCGTTTCGTATGCCGAGTGTGCTTAACCGTTGGATTAAATTTGATCTGACGGTGCTGGACGAGTGTTGGGGTTTTCTTCTCTCACTTCTCACTCTATAAATAGCCTTTCATTTGGTCATTTGAAGGTTTCCAACTTCTTTCACTCTCTGAATCTTGCACCGTTTGCTCTGATTGCCGAGTGCCAAGTCTATTGCCAGTGTCATTTTCTTCGTTCAATGTTAGTCATGCCCTCTTCTGTAGAATCTTCGAATGTTGTAGATTCATCCTTGACTCGTACTACATCTAGTAGTGCGAGCCAGGCGTCGAACGACCCAAGTTATGATTGGGTCGACCCGTCCGTCCTCCAAATCCCTAGTAAAATAAAGTCTTCTGATGACTTAGACGAATTTCTTGCTGCTCATAAAAATTTTCTAGCACCAGATTGCCCGACCGAGGCGCTGGCTGTCGATATATGTGGTGTGATAGACCGTGTATGTCACGGTCGGGAGAATGCCCCTCATGATTTCTTCTTTGTATATAGCACTTTCTTTTCCCACTTGCACATAAGTTTTCCCTTCGATGACTTCACTATGAGTGTCCTTAGGATTCTCAATGTTGCATCGGCCCAGTTGCATCCCAATTCGTGGGCAATTTTACAAGCCTTTCGAATCATTTGCCAAATATTTGGCCTTACGCCGACTCCCGAGTCTTTTTTATACTACTATAATACTTACCCCAGTACTCATATCGGTTGGTTTTCGTTGTCCAGTCGTCCGGGGAATGTGCGTTTTGCCGCATTTACTACTTCCTATAAGAACTTTAAAGATTACTTTTTCAAAGTGTTTGTCGAACCGGACGGTCGGGACTTGTTCTATAACGCCGATGGGACCACAAAATTCCCGTTCCATTGGACTGAGAAGCCCACCTCCCTTGACCATCGGTTTTGGGAATCTTTATCCCCCTTCGATAAAGAAATTTTGATGATTGTGAATCAACTACCGTGTAGACTTCTTACGCGGGAACTGATAGCCCTTTATGGGTCGTCCAAGCAATGGGCAGACTTGAATAGTGAGCACCTATTTCTTTCGGTCGTTCAATTAATAACTTAGTGTTTCTTACATTTGTGTGTATTTTGCAGATATTGTCTTGACAATGGATCCGAGCCTGAAGAAATACATGAATACTTTGAAAAGACAAGCGAACAAGAGTAAAATATCTGCTCTTGCTGGGACTGCTCCTTTGTCGACCGAGCAGGAGGTTGTTCCGGTCGAAGCTGTTACCGCTCCTGCTCAAGGTAAAAAGAGGGGATGACTTGCTAAGGTGCCCCGCACTGAAGCTCGACCTTCATCGGGCAGTCCTACTAGCATGTTGGGGTCGTCCGTAAGGGTGGCCCCTACTATGCAGTTTGACTTGCGTCCGGAGGACGAGGATGTCTTGGCAGCCATTCCCACCTTGGACTTAGTTGAAGAAATGGTCGAGTTGTAGTGTCGTGCGGCCGTGGTAAGCAGGGCCATCGGGAACGAATTAAAGAGAGTAAAGACAGTGTCGATCCCAAAATTGAAGTCTCAGCTTAGTGAATCGGCTGTCTCGTTGAAGGATGCCTTGAAGGCTGTCGACGAGGCCCGGAACGATGTTCGGTTGGCCAAGGAGGAGCAAGAGGCCTTGAAGGTCGCTTTAAATCAAGTGATGGCCGAACAAGCGGAGGCCATTAAAGAACAAGAAAAAATGGCTGCTGATAAGGAATCCCTTAATGCTCAAGTTGAACAGCTACAAGGATTCATGCTGAAGATCAACGAGGAGTCCTTCAATCAAGGCGTTCGGCAGGTGGCTTTTTATCACGGTGTGTCGGCTGATGATGAGCGTTACGACTCCAACATGGACGTGGTTGATGGTCGACTGATGCCGCTCGGAGGTGAGGAGACCGAGGAAAATGACCAAGCAATGAATTAACCCGCATTGGAGATGCCGCCGGCGGATGATATCGAACAACCGGAAGAGTCCGCGCAACCGGATGACACCATTGACATTGTTTAAACCTGGACCCGGGGTGTGGGCTGAAAACAATTTACTATTTTTTATTTTTTACTGCTTTGAACAATTGTCTTTACCTCTTTTATTGTCAATATGATGCTTTTCTGTTAAGTATTCTTGTCGACTGATCGATATGTGATTGACTGACCAATACGCGATAACTCTGACTGAACGAATGGTTAATAAACTATTAATATCTGACCAGCAATAGGTGAATAACCTTTATGGTTTTAGACCGAACGACTTAATTTTTGACCAGCATAGGTAAATAACATTTAAGTTACGATATCAGACCGAATGGTTTTTAACAATTTGGTATTAATTCCTGACCAAAAACTCGGTAAATAACGTTTTAAGTTTTTATTCGGATAACCTTGGTTATAATTTTGACCGAACGAACGGTTAATTAATAATTGACATTAATTCCTGACCAAAAACTTGGTAAATAATGTTTCAAGTTATTTGTTCGGATAACCTTGGTTATGATTCTGACCGAACGAACGGTTAATTAATAATTGACATTAATTCCTGACCAAAAACTTGGTAAATAATGTTTCAAGTTATTTGTTCGGATAACCTTGGTTATGATTCTGACCGAACGAAGGGTTTAATTAATAATTGATATTAATTCCTGACCAAAAACTTGGTAAATAACGTTTTAAGTTATTTGTTCGGATAACCTTGGTTATGATTCTGACTGAACGAACGGTTTAATTAATAATTGATATTAATTCCTGACCAAAAACTTGGTAAATAACGTTTTAAGTTATTTGTTCGGATAACCTTGGTTATGATTCTGACCGAACGAACGGTTTAATTAATAATTGATATTAATTCCTGACCAAAAACTTGGTAAATAACGTTTCAAGTTATTTGTTTGGATAACCTTGGTTATGATTCTGACCTAACGAACGGTTTAATTAATAATTGACATTAATTCCTGACATAAAACTTGGTAAATAACGTTTTATTTAAAGTGCCTCGTTAAAACCTTCTCGGTCGAAAACCCTCCTTAGGGATAAAACAACCGAGCAAGGAAAGAGTACACTGAGTTTATTTATCAACTGTAATAGAACTTGAGATGCGTGGCATTCCACGTTCTCGGTACAGATTTTCCTGATAAATATTCTAAGTAGTATGCTCCACCAACAGCTGTATCGGCAATGCGGAACGGTCCTTCCCAATTACTCGAAAACTTTCCGCTATCCTTCCGAGCAGCGCTACGCATGCGCCAAACAAAATCCCCTCTTTGATAACTTTGTGGCTTCACCTTCGAGTTATATCTTCTTGCCGCCCTTATCTTGCATGCTTCTTCTCTTATCCTGCATTTGTCTCTTAATTCATTGATGACGTCGAGGCTGACCAGTAGGCTTTCTCTGTTTAAGTCTAAGTCTAACATTTGTCGGCGTAACGAAGGTTCACCAATTTCGACTGGAATCATGGCCTCGGAGCCGTACGTCAGACTGTAAGGTGTCTCTTGAGTCGTCGACTGAGGAGTACAGCGGTAGGCCCAGAGAACTTCTAACAATTCCTCTGTCCAATTTCCTTTGGCTGGACCAAGTCTTTTCTTCAATTCGTTGAGGATAACTTTGTTGGCGGCTTCGGCTTGACCATTAGTTTGTGGGTGCTCGACCGAGCTAGTGATATGTTTAATGTGGAGTTTTTCGTAGAATTCACCTAGACCTCGGTCGATAAATTGTCGACCGTTATCAGTGATAATAACCTGGGGTAGGCCGAACCTGCAAATAATATTTTTCCAAACAAAATTCTGGACGTTACGGGCGGTGATGGCCGTCAATGGTTCGGCCTCGATCCACTTGGTAAAGTAATCGACGCCGACCAACAGGAATTTGCATTTCCCTTTGCCAGGTGCAAAAGGTCCAATGATATCCATCCCCCACTTCACGAAGGGCTAGGGAGATAGAATGTAATGCAGGTTTTCTGGTCTTTGATGTGATAAGGTGCCAAACTCTTGACACTTTAAACATTTTTGGACATATTCGGTGCAATCTCCTTGCACGGTCGGCCAGTAGTATCCGACCCGTAATATTTTGGCGGACATGGTTCGTGCTCCGTAATGGGTTCCGCATATCCCTTCGTGTAGTTCAGTCATCACATAAGTGACTTACTCTGGACTAAGACACTTTAGGAGAGGACGAGAATATCCTCTCCGATAGAGGTCCTGATCAATGAGTATATACCGGGCGACCTGCTGTTTCATCGTTTTCTCCAAATGAGGATCACATATTCCTTCAGTTGAGTATTGCTTGATGGGGGTCATCCAGTTAGGTTGGGTGTCGGTCGCCATGCATTCTTTGGCACCAACACTTGGTTTAGGGAGGGTCACGTGTATGACCGACCGATGGACTCCTTTCTGTTTTGCAGTGGCCAATCTCGACAGAGCGTCCGCCCGAGTGTTATTTTCCCTCCATACGTGTTGGAACGAGATTTCTTTGAACCTGCTTAAAAGATTTTTCACAAAATGGAAATATTGCTGAAGCGATGTTTCTCTTACCTTATACTCCTCTGTGAGATGTCCGATGACTAGGCGAGAATCGCTTTTACAAGTTAGATTTGTTATCTCTAACTCGATTGCCAGGTGTAAATCTGCAATTATTGCTTCATATTCGGCTTGATTGTTTGAAGCTTTAAATTCAAACTTCAATGCTTGCTCGATAACAATTTCTCCCGGTCCTTCGAGTACAACACCCGCTCCGCACGAGCGACTGTTTGAAGATCCATCCACGTATAGTGTCCATTGGGTCGTCTTCTCTTCGGTCAGATAAGGAGTGAGCTCGGCTGTGAAGTCAGCAAGGGCTTGGGACTTAATGGCCCCCCTAGGTTGGTATTCGATATGGAATTCTGACAGTTCAACTGCCCAACCTATCATCCGTCCGGCTAGGTCAGGTTTGGTGAGGATCTTCATAATGGGATAGTTAGTCTTAACTATGACCCTGTGATTCTGGAAATACATCCGCATCCGTCATGCGGTAATGACCAAAGCCAGTGCGACTTTTTCTACCATCTGGTACCGGATCTCCGCACCGTGTAGGACTTGGCTAACGAAGTATACCGGTCATTCTTCCGCTTCAATTTCCTGCACCAAAACAGAACTTACTGCTTCGTTGGAGACAGTAAGGTAGACTATAATGGGCTCGCGTGTGTTTGGTTTCTGGATCACTGGTGGGGATGTCAGGAATGTTTTTAGCTGTTGGAAATTCTGTTCGCATTCATCTGTCCAATCAAACTTAGTCGTTTTCTTCAAAAGTTTTATAATAGGTCTCGTTCGTTCGGCAAGCTTGGGTACGAACCGAGACAGTGACGTAAGACGACCCATTAGCCGCTGGATCTCTTTAAGTCCGCTGGGACTTCTCATTTCCGTGATTGCTTTGCATTTTTCTGGATTGGCCTCTATGCCCCGATGGGTAAGCATGAAGCCTAGGAACTTGCCACCTTTTACGCCGAACGCGCACTTTTCTGGATTTAAACGCATACGATACTGACACAAGGCTTGAAAAACTTCTTTCAAATCGAAAATGTGATGTTCGCACGAATCCGACTTCACAACAATTTCGTCGACATATACTTCTACGTTCCGACCGATCATGTCGTGAAAAACATGGTCCATGAGTCGTTGATATGTGGCCCCGGCATTCTTGAGGCCGAACGACATGACCTCGTAAAAGAAATTATCAGAATCCGTTCTAAACGCAGTCTTCTCTCGGTCACGGTGGTACATCTGTATTTGGTTGTATCCCGAATAAGCGTCAAGGAAACTTAAGATTTGGTGGTCGGCCGCACCTTCGACCAGTCGGTCGATTGTAGGTAAGGGATACGAGTCCTTTGGGCATGCTTTGTTAAGGTCTGTGTAATCTACACACATCCTCCATTTACCATTCGTCTTTTTAACCATCACAACATTGACCAACCATGTTGTATAGTGGGCCTTTTGGATAAAACCAGCTTGTACCAGTTTGTCTGTTTCCTCTTGTGCGGCCTTGCGCCGCTCTTCATCTAACTTCCTTTTCTTCTGGGCAATCGGCCTGACTTCTTTATAGACAGAGAGACGGTGGGTAATAACCTCCGACTTTACCCCCGGCATATCTGCAGCAGTCCAAGCAAAAAGGTCTGCATTTTTTGTTAGCGTTCTACTGATTGCATCTCGGTCGTTCGACTTTAGGGATGTCCCTATGTGCGTTTTGCGGTCTTTGTCGCGGAGGAATATGGGCTGAAGATCTTCTCCTGCTTCCATTCGAGGATCGTCCAGCCGGGGGTCTAGGTCGACTAAAGCGACTAAGTGCCTTTTGGATTCTCTTCCTCTAGAACGTCTTTCTGGCGATCGACCTCTCCGCTCTGGGGTTCGATCAATTGACGTAGTATAAAGCCTTCGGGTTGGCTCCACCTTTAGGCTAGCTACATAGCATTCTCGCGCTATCTTTTGATCTACATGTATGGTGGCTATATCCCCATTGACCGAGGGGAATTTCATGGCTAAGTGAGGGGTTGAAACGATGGCTTTCAACCTATTGATAGATGGACGACGGAGCAGGATATTATACGATGTGTTGGCGTTGACGAGTAGGTATCGTATGTTGATAGTTTTACTGAGGTAATCGTCGCTGAACGTAGTGTACAAATCAATAAATCCTCTTGTATCTACTCTTTCCCCTGAAAACCCAACTATCTGTTCGTTGTAGGGTTGTATCTCTGCCTCCAAGATTTGCATCTTCTTGAACGTTTCCCAATAAAGGATGTCGACCGAGCTACCTTGATCCACTAGGACTTTGGTGATTGCGAACTTGTCTATCTCCACGGTTATGACCATGGGGTTGTCCTGAGCCGGATCAATTGTTGTGAAATCATCATCGGTGAATGTTATCGATGGTATGTGTGGTCGACGGTGTGAGGAGGCCGAATGGACGAATTGGATTGCTCTCAAATGCTTCTTTCACGCTGAATTGGAGTATCCACCACCTGCAAAACCACCTGCAATATAATTGATCTCTTGAGGGGGTGCGCCGAGTGACACCGGTCCGACGATTGTATTGATGATCGCATGAACTTTCTGATTAGTTCGACTTCTACGCTCAGGGCTTTCGCTTTTGGGTCTTGTCCGTCTAACCGGACTTTCGCTTCGTTTCCTTCTGTTTGAACGATGATGATCGTTGCGAGTCCGGTCGTCTCTTCGTCCCGAACGTTCTCGGGAATCATGATCACGCTGGGGTGACCTAGGTGTAGTAACGGTAGTCTTCACAAACTTACGGAGATGACCGGCTTGGACAAGTTCTACAATTTTATCTTTCAAACGCTTGGCAACCTTCGGTCATATGGCCGTAGTTACAATGGTATTGGCAACGTTTACTTGTATCGGCATTGGGGGGAGTTTGTGATTGCTTCAATGCCGGAATCAGTTCAATCTGCAGTGCGTCATCCAAAACCTTACCCCTTGGTACAATCAACGGAGTGTAGCTGTGGAAGCGGGGACCCTTATTGGGGCGATACCGGTCCCGGTCGGCTGACATTATGGGAGGACGAATCCCTTTACCTCTGTCTGCGTTCTCAAAATGCGTCTTTCGATGATAATCAATATGCTCCTCTATCTGCATGAATTTTGTCGCTCTTGTTCTCAATTCATCCATATTGTATGGGGGCCGCTTGATAAGGCTTTCAGTGAACCTTCCGGGTAGTATGGCCGAAATCAAGTGATGCATGGCTATATCTGGATTAAGGTTACGTATGCCCATACAAACATTGCTAAATTTGTCCATGAATGCTCTTAGAGATTCTCCTCTTTCCAGTTTGACGTTAAGAAGGGACATGGAGGATGTCCGATGAGGTCTACTTGTAGCATACTGTGTAGTGAATTTCAATTCCAAAGCGTCAAAGTTGGCAATGGAATTTGGAGGAAGGTCTGAGAACCATCCGAGAGGGCCTTCCTTGAGAGATGTAGGAAAGACTTTGCACCATACCGTCTGGTCTATTGTATAAAGAGTCATTTGCGTTATGAAGATGTTCAGGTGCTCGTCTAGATCTGTGGAACCGTCGTAGAGATTCATGGTCAGACCTCTCCATTTATTGGGAAGAGGAGTAGTTATTATATCGTCACGGGTGACCCCTTGGGTTTGCTACCCTGTCCGGAATTAACTGCTTAACGCTTTGGTGAGTCTGTTGAACGAATGATGTGTGAGGTGTTGTCTGGGCCACTACTCTAGTTCCAGATTGATGCGGTGGTGGAGTAGGTGCACATGAATGTCCTTCACGTTCAGACTGCTCGAGCCTCTCCATCAACCTTTTGTTTTGTTCTTTCAATTGAGCCATTTCTTCCATATGTCGCTGACGTTCCTCTTCTTGTCTCCTCTTCTCTTCATCTTGACGTATCTGATCAGTGACTCCCTTCTGGAGCAACTCTTGCATTTGAGTTTGAAGAGTTTGGAGTATCATCCTATGCTCTTCCGCCGCAGTATCATTGTTGTTGTTTGCCGTTGAAGCCATCTTCAATCGTTGATACCTTCAGGTCTGGGTATGGCGATTACTTAACCCCAAGGTGGGCGCCAATTGTACCTGAGTGGATATTGGAGGCCAAGTAATGTTAATCCACGTCAATACACGATCCTTCTTCGTCCTTGATTGCCCTGTTCTTCGAGTCTCTCTTCCTCCTCGCGTGCTCCGACCGGTCGGCGGGGGTACCTGCGATTGCACTCCGACGCTCAAGTCAGCGATGGTGCTTAGCGATAATTCTCTGATTCAATGAAAACGTACCTTTTCCCCCTCTCTGAAGTCCCTTTAGTAGGTTGACTTGGGCTTTGGCCATGTGGGCCAAGTGACCGTTCGTTGTTCGCTAGGGACATGCTTAGTGGTCTCTAGGTCGTGCTTGGTGGCTTCCTGAAAATCAGGGGAGTAATCTAAAGAACGTGTTTTGACTTAATCAACGGTTGTTGTAACTACTCTTTACTCCACATATAACCACGTTCTATATTTAATTAAGTTATTCAATGGGAACCCCTCGGTCGTCCGGTGCCGACCGGTACAGAAACTAATTTAGAAACCAATAATTTTTTTAATCAATAGTCTCAAATTTAGTCACTATAGCAACTAATTATTTTGTCTCTGAAATTGGTTTCTATGTAATGATTTTCTTGTAGGCTCTTAACATTAATTTATGTGAAACTTATTTTGTAATGCAGTTCTTCACAGATGAGCAACCAATGTCTTCGGTCACCATAAAATATCTGAGACATTCTTGGTCCACATATTTCCTAAATTTGTATAACTTTAGGAAAGCTAATCAATATGGTAGGAATTAGATAGATAGATATAGGTAAAGATATATTATTAGTGTTTGTAATACATTTTTATCCATATATACAATTTGATTATATGAATTTATGTATTTGTCTGTCTGGGTTATAATTGAACAGGTCAATTTAGATGGAATCAACATTAAACAAAATGTACTAAAAATATAACCATCTACAAGGGTGGTTATTTACCATAGTCGCCCTCTTATATGCAACGCAAAGATTTATAAGGGTAGTTATGGTAAATAGTCGCCTTCTTATATGCTTCAACATGATTTATAAAAGGAAGGTGTAACAGAGCGGCTTTTACCATAGTCGCTCTCTTTGTTTGAATGCATACAACTTATAAGGGCGGTTTTTACCATAGGCGAATAAATCTCAATATAAGAAGTCTGTTGTTGGAAATAAGACTACAGGTACATCAAATGCTACTAGAAAGCCGTCGTTTTAGTGAAAATAGTCGTCGTCTTTAAACCTTCATGCATATTAAGGATTTCTGTTTATTTATGAAATTTTCTTTAAAAATAAGCTGTTTTATTTTATATATAATAATCACTTTTTCATTAAATAGATTTTACATTATTTTATTATAAATATTAATTATTTTTCTTTACTTTTATAATATTTAGATGTTAAAAATTAATCACACATGTTTGAATACTTTATTACTAATTATATAATAAATTCCATTTAGTGTTATTAAATAAAATTTCAAAATACATTTAATTAATAATAAATTATATCTGATAAATTATTATTATTTTTATAGTAAAAATCTTAATAATTAATTAGATATTAATTTAAAAACTATTCATCAAAAAAACTAATTTAAATATTAATATTTTTTTAAATTTTTAAAATAATATTTAATTTATTAAAATAAAAAAATATTTTCTATTTTTATAGTTAGCTTTTTTAATGATTTTTTTTCTCATGGATAAGTATAAAATTAAAAGACAATTTTGTTCTAGAACACTTGGTGATTGCTTTTAAGCCTCTATATATATAACTGATTCATTAGCAAAGAAAAAGTGATTAGCAGAAAAAGAGTGTTAGAAGTTGCAATGTCTGTGTTAGTGAAAAACGTTCTCTTGTTGTCCATGCTTACATTGGCATGGGCATCACATACTAATGTGTATATTACGAATAATCTGGACGGAGGAGAAGATCTAAACATTCACTGCAAATCCAAAGATGATGATCTTGGACAACATGTTCTCCATATTAATCAAGACTTCAAAATTAGTTTTGGGACTAAGCTTTTCTTTGGAACACTCTTCTTTTGTTCGTTTCAATGGGGAAATGGTCCTTTGTTGCACTTTGATGTATACGACCAAAATAGGGATTACTACAAGTGTTATGAATGTAAATGGTCTATTAAGAAAGATGGACCATGTAGGTTCGAACTACAACCAGGCCGCTCATACCTTCGCAAATGTTATCCATGGAACCATTAATGTGTTTCATTTCAATTATGTATTGTCTGAGAAATAATATGTATTATTTAATATCTTGATATATATTATGTGTTTAATTTATCAGTTCACACTTATTTTTATTTTCTATCAAATTAGAGTACTATTATATATTTGTCTTACATTTAAACAATTCATTTATGATTTTCTTCTTTTCTTACATTTATTATTCATATATTAAAATTCAATAAAAATAAGGAGGAGAAAATAAAAATTTATAAAATTATGACTTACAGAAATACAAATATTAACAATATAAGGTTCAAAACTACATCTTAAAGCCTTGAAGCCTTTCAGATCCTCCGACACCTATATGATCGTCTGTTCGTGTATGTACAATCACAATTCAAACACAACTAGAAAAGCAAAAGTAAGCTAATGAAAAGAAATTCCATAACATTTAATTCATGCAAAAAGAACCAATGAAACTAATTATTTATAAACGTTTCTTTAAATGTTGTCATATAAAATTTCATTACCAATTTCATCATTCATATATACCACACATGGATCTATTTTCAATCACAATCATTGGATTTCATTTCAATCTCATCGTCTTCCGGAAGACTCATTAAGTATGCCCCTACCAGACACTAACACCTGATCTGAAAGATTACCAGCAAATCCAATAGAAAGGATCAAGGTAAGTTCAAACATCTAATACCAACTGTCTACAGCGGAACTCGGTGTGTATGAACTCCATTCTGCTAAAAAAATACAGGACGAGCTATTTATTTCAACCTGTTGGTCCGCTTAGATTTGTGATGGAAACCAAGTAGAAGATGCTCAAGCCCATGAAGCCCAAGCCCAACAAGGGGCCCAAGCCCATCAAGGGGTCCAAGCCCAACAAGGGGCCCAAGCCCAACGCATTACTAGGAGCATGGCAAGAGCTTTGGGACAAGAGTATAATAAGATGGCTCTTCTTATTTCTTTTGTAGAATAGGGGTGTGGATGTAATAAAAAGGTGTAAGTAGTAAGGGAGTCTAGGGGGGAGTGTAGATAGGAGATTTGGAGGTGCCAAACTAGGAAGGAAAGTCACACTTCCTTCATTGTCTAGATTGGCGCCGAATTTCATTGCATTTGTGTGTCATTTAGCTTGCATTTTCAGCACCTCATAGGCTATAAATAAGGTGCTTCTCTTTGTATTTTGCAGATTGGAATTTTATAGTAGAGAGACTATACTCAAATTTGGAGAGAAATTGTGAGTCTTGAGTCTTCTTCTTCCTTTGCCTTATCTTGAGAGCAATGGTGAGCTTCAAGTGGCGGCATTCCATCACTTATCTTGGATCAAGGAACCAAGTGGTGTGAAGTGTTCTTCCAATTCTCAAAATCCAGCAAGCTTCTTCTATAAGTGTTCTTCTTCCTTTTATTCAATTTTCCATTCGGCAGTTTTAGTTTCCTAGTCTTTCCTTTTCATTTGTACCGATTAGTTTTCTGTTTCCAGCATTATTTCTTGTTTCTGTTCGGTGCAGTTTATTTCATTTCCTTTTTCTGTTCGGTTTATCATTTGTGTTCTTCCATTCCTTGTGTTTTGATTCCATTTGACAATATATGGACTTCCATATGAGTCTTGGTTGGTGCTAAGTCTTGGTGAGTTCTTGAATTAGAACATTGATCCAATTCTAAAGTAAGGTGCCATTTATGACCAGCTCAAGTTGCTCCTAAGAATGTCAAAGAATCATGTATTCTTGTAGTTACATTCATATCAATTCGTCCCGCATAATTTGCAATTCGCTTGGGCTAAGTGTGGAACGAGGCATGCTAATCCACATAATTCGTATAATTTGCATATTTTAAAATTTCTTTTTGCACTCCCACAATTTCTTTATACATTCCTATATTTTGATAATAATTTTTTAATATTTAATGGTATTTTATCTTTCTAAAATGCATAGATTGTTTATGTTTCAATAAACATCAAATTCTAAATGTAGTATTCAGATCTTAATCTTTTTTACAATAAAATTTAAATATAGTATTAATATATATATATATATATATTATTTTTCATTAGAATAGTAATAATGTGTCCACATGTAATACCTTAAAAATTTATATATATTTAATGAAGTATTTTATTAGTTTATTTATTAGTACGATTGAAATTCAAATTTAATTGAAAATCAAAATATCATTATAATATTTTTACCCATACTTTATTATGCATGTGTCGTAAGAATAATATTGTGAGACCATTTATCTAATTCATCTAAATAAATAAAAAATTAACTTAATAGACAAAACATAAATTTATTAAAAAAAATTATTTGAAAAAAATCATATACAAACTAACCCACACGCGGGACAAGCCAATAAAAGAAACTCGTATATGTGGGGCGAAATGAGTCGCACTGTCATCCCTACTGACTAACCCGCATGCGGGTCAATAAAAGTAACCTGCATATTTGATGTAGGGCGGGCCAAGTGCAGGACACACCTTTACGGGGCAAAATGGCCCACATTGTCATCATATATATATATACATATATACATATACATATACATATACATATACATATACATATATACATACATATATATACATACATACATATATCTATACATACATACATATATATAGGCTGAATTTGTGTCGTAATTCATTAGTTAATCAAAGTTGACTATCACTTGTATTTATAGTGTTATGGACCATTAAGGTGCAAGCTATAACCCTAAAAACTCTCCACTCATAGAAAGACAGTGTCCAACTCTAATTGGAGTGAATCCTTTCCATTCCCATAAAGACAAATGACCTTTTGCCATTGGAGAAAATTTTCTCAATTGAGGGGATGACATGTGAACCTTCCTGTCTTCTTGTCACTCCATGCTTTCTATTTACATTCTAGTAATTTATTTGTGCATCTTAGAAGGTGAAAGTTACATTGGGTCCAAGGAGGCCCAATTGTAACTCTAACTAGACTTTTTCATTTTCTATTTACATCTTAGTCTAATTTGCCCAATACATCATCCATGAAAATTTGTCCAAAACATGGCCCAAATACAAGTCTAAAATAAAGTATATACTATACATACAATGTTTATAAAACTATAAAAAATAAAAGAGCAGATAACAATTATTTTTCTCTAAAATAAAATTTTTTTAACTTTTTTTTATCAACTTCCAATTTTTTAGCTAAATATTTTGAGGTCGGATAAGTTTTTATCCACAGTTTTATTATTAGTGTGGTAAACTTCCTCTATGACTAATCTTGTTTGATGGTAAAAACAATACAATTCATTAAAATTAGTATTAACTGAAATTAATTTTTCTTTACTTTAAAAATGTTGAATGAGTTTCTTTAATGAAAAACTTGAATGATAATATTATTAAGAATATTATTATTAGTAATAATAATAAAAATATTAAAGTTATTATCTATGTTATTATTTTTAATATTATTAATAATATTATAAAAAATTGTTATTATTTTATTATTATTAATATTATTATTACTATTAATAATAATTATATTATTAGTCTTAATAATAACTATATTATTAGTCTTAATAATAACTATATTATTAGTCTTAATAATAACTATATTATTAGTCTTAATAATAACTATATTATTAGTCTTAATAATAACTATATTATTAGTCTTAATAATAATTATATTATTAATCATAATAATAATTGTATTATTAATCTTAATAATAATTATATTATTATTATTACGAAATTTTTTTATTAAAAATAAATAAAAATAATATTAAAAATTTTAATATTATTATAAATATTATTATTATTATTGTTATTTTTTTAATAATAATATTATTAGTATTATGAATAATAATAATTACAATAATTATAATAACAATTTTAATAATTATTATAATTATAATTATAATAAAAATAATAATATATCACTAAATTATTTTGGTGTAAAGGATCTATGTTTACTGATGATATATTTGTTAAAAATAAAAATTAATGTGTTTTTTATATATAATAATCACTTTTCATTAAAGAATTTTACATTATTTTATTATAAATATTAATTATTTTTCTTTAGTTTTATAATATTTAGCAGTTAAATATTGTTTGTGTTTCGTTTGTTCTAATGTTTGGTTCGTGCTTCCCGCTGCTTCTATCTCCCTTCCTCCAAAGAAGTTGTTGCTTCTTTCTCCCTTCATTGGACCTTCCCTTTGTTCGAAACTCTCCCGCTTCTGCACCCGCACTCAAACGCTAAACTCTTACACTCTTACAAAAATGTCCTCAGTGTCACATCACTCTCATCAGAATTACAAAAACCCCACTGCCACATCCTCACCCAATGCCACGTCTACAACGTCGAGTATGTGTTAGTGGCAGAGGGTGTTAACAAAACATTTTCGTTATTTCGATTACCTATAGAATGGGTGCTAAATTATAGGTTTATGTGTTAATTGAAATTCATTATTATAAGACATTTGTGGATTACCCAAAGGTTGATTAGTTGTTCTTGTAATTAATGAATATGACTATTGATAGTGAGTATGTCTTATTAGTTTTATTTGTATATTCAAAGATAACAAGTAACAAGTATTTCTAGTTAATTAATGTATGACCAAATAATGTTAATATTATTAACATAATTATGTTTTATGTATGAATTGCAGTATTTGTTCCTGTATCAATATCTTTACATTCATATGCTATGTCCGTTATAGTCTTTAATGAATTCAATTTTCCATATTAGAGTAAACAAGTCCAATTTTTCTTAGTTGTGTTGGATATTGATTTGGTCTTTGAAGTTAAGAAACATGTTGTTATTAATGATGGTAGTACCATTGAAGAGAAAGGTCATCTTAGGGAATTAAGTGAAGGTTACAGAGGAGGCTGCCAGAACTTATCATTTAATCCTTGACACTAGATTTTATTTAGACTTGTTTGATACTTTTTATGTACCTAGTATTTTTAGGAATTTAGTTTTTTTGTCTAAATTTGATGTTGTCATGATACTCTTTTATTTTAAGTTTGGGAATGATTGTTTCAGTTTGTATCTAGTACACTTTATCATGGTTTATATAAATTGAATCTTGATATATAATTTATATGTTTAAACTCTTATGACCTTACATCATAATATTGGTACTAAGCGTAGTTTAGTGAATGAATGTTATGTTTACTTGTGGCATAAGCATTTGAGACACATTTATAAAGGAAGGATGTAAAGATCGGTAAAGAATAAAATACTTCCAAATTTAGATTTTAGTGGTATGAATGTATGTGCGGACGGTATTAAAAGGCAAACAAACAAAACACACAGAGAAAGGAGTCACAAGAAACACTCTAGTCAAGTGGAATAATGTTAGAAAATTATGTAACATTACGATGTGACTCATGTGAAATAGAGTTTGGACCTTGGACCTAAATGTGATTTAATATAAAAGGGTATGAAAGGGTCTATTGGTTAATCCGAGAGATTATATATATATATATATATATATATATATATATAGTCTCTCTAAATGAGGTTGTTTCACAGTTGACCATAAAAAAAGAATGTGACAATAAATGAATTGCAAAAAGATAGATTGAGAAAAAAAAAATTTGAAAAAACTATTCACATAGGAACTCTCATAAAAATAAGTGTTCATTATGTTATAATACGATGTATGATAAGTAATAATCATATATTATAAAATCAATATGAATGCATTATTATAATTATTATTATTATTTTTATCATTATTATTGTTAATATTATTATTATTAGTAATCCTATTCTTAATAATAATATTAACAATAATAATTTTATTATTTTTAGTAATAATATGAATAATAATAAGAAAATTAGTAATGTTATTATTATTATTAAGAATAGGATTACTAATAATAATAATATTAACAATAATAATGATAAAAATAATAATAATAATTATAATAATCACAATAATTATAATAATTATTATAATAAAAATAATAATATGATCAATAAATTTATTTCAGTTAAAATTTTATTTAGTGTAATGTTTGAAAATTATATTTTACTTATGAAAATTTTATTAAAAATAAGCATTAGAGTGTTACTTTTTTATATAGAATAACCACTTTTTCATTAAATAGATTTTAAATTATTTTATTAAATATTAATTTCATTTAGATGTTATTAAATACAGTTTCAAAATACATTTAATTGAATAATAAATTATATCTAATAAATTATTATTATTATTTTTTATTAAGGTCTCTCTCGAATTAGTTAAGCTATTAAATAATATATTAAATTTGATATTAATTTAAAAACTATCTATTAATAATAAAAATTAATTTAAAAATTAATAATTTAATTTAATTTAATCAATATAATAATTAATTTTATATTATTTTTAAATTTTATTTTTTTAATAATTTTCTACTAGTTGGTCAAGTACAAAACTAAAAGAAAGCTTTGTTCAAAAACATTTGATGATTGGTTTTGAGCATATATATATATATATATATATATATATATATAACTGATTTATTAGTAGAGAAAAAGTTATTAGAAAAAAAGAGTATTAGAAGTTGCAATGTGTGTGTTAGTGAAAAGCGTTTTGTTGTTGTTCATGCTTACGTTGGTATGGGCAAGACATACTTGCATATTACAAATCATCTGGAAGGAAGAGAAGATCTACACATTCATTGCAAATCCAAAGATGATGATCTTGGACAACATCTTCTCCATATTAATCAATACTTCAAAATTAGTTTTGGGACTAACTTTTTCTGGAATACACTATTCTTTTGTTCGTTCCAATGGGGAAATAGTCATTTGTTGCACTTTGATGTATACGATAAAAATAGGGATTTGAACAAGTGTAATGATTGTAAATGGTATGTTCACAGAAATGGATTATGTAGGTTATAACTACAACAAGACTCCTCATACATTCGCAAATGTTATGACTGGAACCCTTAATGTGTTTCATTTCAACTATGTATTGTCTCATAAATAATACGTACTATTTAATATCTCAAAAAATATATATATATATATATATATATTATGCAAAAATAAATTTAAAAATAAAAAACTCTCCAAATGCACAACTTTGCAAGGCGAATTAACCCACATTGTATATATGATGACAATATATATATACATAGCACTATATATATATATGATGACTATATATATATATATAAAGGGGTTGAATTTGTGTCGCAATTCATTAGTTAATCAAAGCTAATTTATAAGGGGACTATCACTTGTATTTACAGTGCTATGGACCATCAAGGTGCAAGCTTTAACCTTAAAAACTCTCCACTCATAGAAAGAGAGTGTCCTCCTCTAATTGGAGTGAATCCTCTCTATTCCCATGAAGACTGATGACCTTTTGCCATTGGAGGAAATCTTCTTCATTGAAGGCATGACATGTGAACCTTCCTGTCTTCTTGTCACTCTATATTTTTTATTTACACTCTAGTAGTTTATTTGTGCATCCTAGAAGGTGAAAGTTACATTGGATCCAAAGAAGCTCAATTGTAACTCTAGTTAGACTTTTTTTTCTATTTACATCTTAGTCTAATTGGTCCAATACATGATCCATGAAAATTTGTCCAAAACATGACACAAATACAAGTCTAAATTAAAACATATATTATACATACAATGTTTATGAAACTAGAAAAAATAAAACAGCGGACAACAATCATTTCTCCCTAAAATAAAAAAATTTGAACTTTTTTGTTTCTTCCAATCTCTTTAGCCAAATATTTGAGTTCAGATAAGTTTTCTTCGACAGTTTTATTATTAGTGTGGTAAACTTCCTCTATGACTAATCTTGTTTGATGATAAAAACAATACAATTCATTAAAATTAGTATTGCCTTAAATTAATTTTTCTTTACTTTAAAAATGTTGAATGGGTTTCTTTAATGAATAACTTGAATGAAATTAACGGTTGTGTTTACTAAGAAAGGTTATATTTCATATATATGATATAATATTTTTTTTTTAACTACTAATTATTTAGATTTTAAATTTGTTAGCAAACATTTTGGTAACTAATTAGATACAAATTTAGAAATCATTTAACAATAATAAAAACTAATTTAGAAAGAAAAAAAAATTAGTTTCTAAAACGATCTCTAATTTAACAATTAATTATTTTTTATTTTAAAAATTGATTTTTATTTCATTATTTTATTGTATACGGAAAAAAATTGTTAGAAATATACAAAAAAAGGATGGATGAAAAGTGGAAGAATGTCATCATGCGTGTGTAGGAGTGTTTCAAGTCTGTGGGTGCTCATGCTGTTATTATTGTTAGCAAAGAATGGTATGGCAGGTGTTAAAGTCACAAATTGATTGGAGATAGAAATTTGAACTTATCTGTTTATTGCATGAATTCTGTTTCTACACTTTCAACCATTCTTCCAAGTACTTCCTACACTTTACACTTATGCTTAACTCACGTTACAAGAAAATATCGAATAAAAACAAAATTTTAAAATAAAAAATAATTAATTATTATATTAATTAAATTAAATATTATTTTATAAATTAAAAAATTAATAATATTTAAAATAGTTCTTGTTAATAAAAAATTATAAAATAATTTTTACATCATATTTAAATTAACTATCAAAATCTTACCTACTAATATTTTAAATTATAAATTAATCTTTAAAAGACTAATAAAAATTAATTTTAAATATAAGTAAATAGTAGTTAAAAAATTTATAGTTAATAATTAATATCAATTTAAAAATTACTTTATAAATATTTATTAATAATAAAAATTACTATAAATATTAATAATTTTTTAATTTATAAAATAATCTTAATTTAATCAATACAATAACTAATTATTTTAGTTTTTAAAATTAATTTTTATTTAATAATTTGTGTAGTATACTGTGTCAGAATACTTTTTCTTTCAATGGAGAGGTGCAATTCATAAATTTGAAATGTGTGGTAAGTGAAGATGTGGAGGTTGCACAGACTTGAAAAAGCAAATAAAAAGCGGTTGATCTCCAAGTTCTTCCATCATTGAATTCTTCACAGGTTCTCCAAAGATTAATCCTTAACAGAACTAAACCAGATTGAACATGCGCTGATTTGATTCAACTGAAACTCACCAGTAAAGCATGCATCTACTAGTTTAATCAATACCCACTTTGTTTCATGCGTATACTCCATGGGAATGTTTACCTCCTCTCTCTCCAATCATGCACCTAAGAAATTAATTAGAATAATGCGAGCTAACTAAGAAACCAAAGTTTAAGGTAAGAAAGACACAAAATCATGCGTTCAAGTATAATCTCTCACAAAAACCAGGAGATTAGACTATTAAAACAACTACTATAGAGAATTAAAAATAAAATCTTTTATTGACCGAAACATCAGAGCTCAATGTGAAATTACAAAAGAATCAACCAAAAAGGTTTAGTCTCTCATGCGGAGGCAAAACAAAAGAATTACCCAAAAAAAAACTAAAAAAACCCTATGAAGCTCTCCCTCTTCTCCTTGATGCTTTTGTCCTTTTATAGGCTTTTCTGCTCCAAAGGATCTTGGGAAAATATTGTAGTTTATATTTTGTTAATTGTTTCCAACTTTCCCGAATAGTCTTCCAATTATGTTTATGAAATATTGTAGATTTTATTTTTCTCTTTCTTCTCCTCAGAATTTGTTTTATGTTTTGTTTTAAGAAACAACTTGGACTTTTGCATATTTGACCCATTCACAAAGGTAGACGCTTCCTTTGGATAATTTACTCTAAAAACACAAAATTAACAATAATAATAGTTAAGGCCCTAATAAACACAATTATATGAATCTGAATTAAAACAATGGATTTATTAATTATTGTAGTCCAATAATCCATGATTAAAGCTATTGAGTGTGAATAAATATATGTTCATCAAAGGGTGATGGTATGGTGGATCAAGTTGCATGAAACATCAATGTTTTCCATGTAGACATAACATTTGGGTGTCCGAAACTATAAATAAATAAATAAAAGTGAATATGTGTATAAGACAACCTATAAATCCAAATATGATCGGTAAAAATGAGTAACAATGTCGTTACAAGGCTAGCATAAAAACGAAAAGTTATGTGGATTAATTTATGGTTACATGAGGTTGATTAGTTACATTTAACATTATAAGAATCTTAAGAACTTGTTTTATTATAAGAGATTAGACAAGAGACAAAATATATTGAAGTTATTAAGGAAGTAAGATTTCAAGTTTGTGTATCTTCTGGGGAAGGAAAATTTGGTTGAAACTGCCATGAGCAAGGAGATATTTCAAGTGTCTGATGTAATGATTAAAGACTCAAATTAATGAAGAATTAATAACTAAGTGGATTGAGAATTTCATTGTGGAAGTAAAGGGAGAATTATGAGGTTCAGGGATAAGTTGTTTGTATTTGCAAATAGGAAGTTGGAGATCTGAAGGGCTTTAAGATGTAGTTTTGAACCTTATATTGTTAATATTTGTATTTATTAAAGTCATAATCTTATAATAGAAATATTTTGAAAATCTCCAAGTCTATATTGTAATAGTAATATGTATTACAGATAATATTATTAAGAATATTATTATTAGTAATAATAACAATAAAAATATTAAAGTTATTATCTATATTATTATTTTTAATATTATTAATAATAATCATTATTATTAATATTGATATTATAAAAGTTGATATTATGTTATTATGTTATTATTATTAATAATATTATTATTACTATTAATAATAATTATATTATTATTATTATTACGAAAATATTATAAAAAATTAACAATATTAATATTATTATTAATAATATTATTACTTTATTTTTGTTAAAAATAATGATAAGAATAATATTATCATTATTATTAAGAATAATAATAATAATAACAACAATAATAGTAATTACAATAATTATAATAAAAAATTTAATTATAATAATAATAATTATTATTATTATAATAAAAATAATAATATATCACTAAATTATTTTGTGTAAAGGATCAATGTTTATTGATGATATATTTGTTAAAAATAAAAATTAATGTGTTTTTTTATATATAATAACCACTTTTCATTAAGGAATTTAAAATTATTTTATTATAAATATTAATATTTTTTCTTTAGTTTTATAATAATTAGCAGTTAAATATTAATTACATGTTTGAATACTTTATTATTAATTTTATAATAAATTTCATTTAGTGTTATTAAATAAAACTCCCAAATACTTTTAATTGAATAATATATTATATTTAATAAATATTTATTATTTTGATATTGAAAATCTTCATAATTAATTAAATATTAATTTAAACACTATTCATTAATAGAAACAAATTTACATATTAAAAATTATTTTTTATTTTTAAATTCAGTTTTTTTAATGATATTTTTAGTGAATAAGTACAAAACTAAATGACAGTTTTGTTCTAAAAGATTTGGTGATTGCTTTTGAGCCTCTATATATATAACTGATTCATTAGCAGAGAAAGAGCGGTTAGCAGAGAAAGAGCGGTTAGCAGAAAAAAAAAAAGTGTTAGAAGTTGTAATGTTTGTGTTAGTAAAATGCGTTCTCTTGTTCTTCATGCTTATGTTGGCATGTGCAGAACATACTAATGTGTTTATTACGAATAATTTGGAGGGAAGAGAAGATCTAAACCTTCATTGCAAATCCAAAGATGATGATCTTGGACAGCATCTTCTCCATATTAATCAAAGTTTCAAAATGAGTTTTCGAACTAAGATTTTCTATGGAACACTCTTCTTTTGTTCGTTTGAATGGGGAAATGGTCCTGTGTTGCACTTTGATGTATACGACCAAATTAGGGATCAGAACAAGTGTGATGATAATGTTTGTAAATGGTATGTTCATAAAGATGGACCATGTAGGTACGAACCACAACTAGACTCCTCAGATCGCAAATGTTATCCATGGAACCATTAATGTATTTCATTTCAATTATGTATTGTTCGAGAAATAATATGTACTACTTAATGTCACAATATATATTATAGAAAAATAAATAATATATGTTTCATTTCAACTTTAAATTTACCTCACTGTATGAATTATTTTCTATCAAATTAGTATATTTGTCTTACATTTAAACAATTCTTTAATGATTTTCTTCTTTTCTTACATTTATTTTTCGTATATTAAAATACAATAAGGAGGACAAAATAAAATAAAAAAATTGTAATTTACATTTTATTTTAATTATTTATTAAGTGTCATGAAAATTGATTTATAAAACTAAAACTAATAAATAATAAATTAAGATTGATATTTTCTTTTATTGATAATAAACATATTAAATAAATTGGAATATTTAAAGGATATTTTAAGTTCTTTTTAAAAAGATATATCACATTTCATAATTTTTCAAATCATCGCAAATCATGTTTTTAAAAGCTGGATGGAGATGACATTGATATTAAACTTTTTACATGTAATTACGAGAGTAGTTGACCTGATTTTTTTATTTATATGAAATGGAACTTATTTAATGTTAGTTTTTTTTTATAAAAAATTTCATATTAACTATTATTATGCAATTTAATATTTCAACTAAGAAGAATCATCTTTAATATTATGGATTTCATGTTAAATATTATTAAAATATATATATATATATATATATATATATATATATAACAAAATATGGTGGGATTAGACCAAAACTCATATGTTGACAAAGAAACACAATCAATATATTATACCTATACATAAAGAATTCTAAGAACAGACTAGATGGAAAACTATTATAACAATGAAATGATTCTCTATGAATAAATTCTAAATTACCATATGATTTACTATGCTATAATCTAAATGCTCTGTATTCAAGTAACAATTTGATTTATAAAGAGTTATAAGAAAGTAAGTTATAATGAGTGTGTGTTGTGCTTAGAAGTGAATGTTAGGACGGGGAAAGAAATGTGTGGAATGAAAGAGTTTCTAAGTGAGACACATAGAGATCATGATAGCCATGAGCGAGAGAAAAATGGTAATTAAAATCCAAAAAATTCAAATTGAAAAGAAAATGTTCGTGAAAACGGAGAAAATTGAGATATATTTCAAAAAATTAAATTCAAAACTGCTCTACGTTTTAAACTGCTTTATGCTCTAAACTGTTCAAAAAGTTATACCTTGTAAACGTTCAAAACTTCTCTACATATTCAAAACTATTCTACATTCAAAACTTTTTTCTGATTATTGTTTTAATATTTAAAAAATTACAAAATAACTAAAATAAAATATTGATATAAAGATAAAATTAAAATATATATATATGATTAGCTGAAACAGTTATGGACCTACTAGGAGAGAAAGAGTGATTAGCAGGAAAAAGAGTATTAGAAGTTGCCAATGTTTGTTTTAGTGAGATGGGTTCTCTTGTGTATTAAGGAAATAATAATTATCAAATTATATGCAATTATTGTATACAATATTTTACGATATTGTACCCAATTATATGTAATTTAATTTAATAATGATAGAATCTATTTAGATTGTAATTTAGATAGAGAAATCCCCTATATATTTCCTATAAATGAAGTGAAGTGATGTAACAATACACATAAAAGAGAATAAGAAACATCGCTTATTCTTACCATTTTTTATCATTTTCTTATATGGTATACCGATCTTGGTGCCCTAACAACCTTTCCATTTTTATCTCCTAAATAAAAAGATCATGTCTGGCAAAGAAGACATCAGTAACGAGTCTGATAGAAAACTCGTACAAGGTTTCAGTGCCGAGCAAATTCAGCAATTGGCAAAGGTTATTTACTCGCTCAACAACGGTAAAAGTGACACGTTTGTTAGCTCTACAAGTCTGTTTGCCCATAACTCCTCTTCTAATTCTGCTTTTACGAAACCATGGATTTTGGATAGCAGAGCAAACGATCACATTGCATCTGATTCACAATTTTTCACACACACTTCATCATCATTTATTCCAAATGTTAATCTGCCCATAGATTCAACTGCGCCCATCTCATCTACGGGCACAATTAAATTCAATAGCAAAATCACTCTCAAAGATGTTCTTTGTGTTCCTTCTTTTAATTTAAATATCATGTCTGTTAGTAAGATAACCAGTTCACTAAATTGTTGTGTCGTTTTTACTCCACATAGTTGCGTTTTGAAAGACTTGGCTACGGGGAGGATGATTGGCTCGGGTAAACAACACGACGGCTTATACTACATGTCCCCTCTTCCAAACCAAGCCCATGCTTCTCAAATATCGACCGACCCTGATTTATGGCACAAACGCCTCGGGCATCCTTCTCCGGCGTGTCTACAACTTGCATATTCCTTACTACCTATCCCTATCAGTAAAAATCTCATTCCCATTCATAATAATTGTAGTATTTGTCCCAAAGCTAAACAGACAAGCTACCCTTTCCTTTAAGCATAATAAAATCTCATTATCCATTTAATCTATTGCATTGTGACATTTGGGGTCCTCATAAAACCCCAACTCATTTTGGAAAACGTTATTTTCTCACTATAGTCATGACTATACTAGATGTACTTGGTTATTTCTTATGAATCACAAGTCTGAAACCCAACATCTCTTAGAATCATTCATTATTTTTTCACAAAATCAATTTCAGGCGTCTATTAAAACCATCCGTGTTGACAACGGATTGGAATTTATTTCTATGCAAAAAAAATTTCTCAAAAAGGTATTGAATGTCAACGCACTTGTGTGTACACTCCTCAACCAAATGGAGTAGTAGAACGCAAACATAGACACATTTTAAACACAGCACGAGCCCTCCTATTTCAGTCTCATTTACCATTAGAATTTTGGGAGGAATGCGTTTTAACCGCCACATATATCATTAATCGATTGCCAACACCTTTACTAAAAAATAAATCACCTTTTGAGATGCTATATAATTGTCCACCTTCACTTTCTCACTTAAAACTTTTAGTTGCCTATGTTATGCAATTGTTGTTTCAACTAAGCAAAAATTTGATTCGCACGCTCGAGAGTGCATCTTCATTGGTCATCCTCTCAATAAAAAAGCATACAAATTATTTTATATAGATGCAGACACTTTTTTTACAAGTCGGGATGTCATCTTCCATGAAAGTGTTTTAACATTCTGCCAATAGTCACAGACACAATCCTCACCTCCATCACAAGGTATTTTGCCCACTATTGACATTAACTTACCCACTCCTGTCCAACATTCACTCAATCAACCTTCTTCTCTTACTCACAATGCACCTGAACCTCCACCAAAGCAACCTTCTTCTCCTACTCGTCACAATACACTTGAACCTCCATCAAACCAATCCTCTTCTCCTACTCGTCACAATTCACCTGAACCTCCATCAAACCAACCTTCTTCTCCTACTCGTCATAATACACCGGAACCTCCAGTAGACCAACCTTCTTCTCCCATGCCAAGAAGTCTAGCACCCATTACCAAACCTTCTCAACCCGACCTTCCTGTTCGACAATCCAATCGCACATCAACCCCACCTTCCTGGCTTCAAGGCTACGTAACGGGATCCCAAGCTAATCATTCGACCACTGCCCAAGACCTGCCGAATGGAACCAGGTATCCTATGCATCATTTTCTTTCTAATTCACGATTTTCTTCTACACATAGTGCATATCTTGCTAACATCACAGCCACCAAAGAACCTCACACTTATGCTCAAGCTATCCTTGATCCAAATTGGCAAAAAGCAATGGATGAAGAGTTTTCCGCCTTGCAGCTAAATCAAACGTGGACCTTGACACCGTTACCCGTTGGGCAGAAACCCATCGGATGCAAATGGTTCTATAAAATAAAGTACACCTCAGATGGTAGCGTCAGCAGATATAAGGTGCGCCTTGTCGCAAATGGGTACACTCAGATTGAAGGTGTCGACTATTCTGAAACTTTTTCACCAACAACAAAATTAACAACTTTGAGGTGTCTCCTCACCATTGCAATAGCTAGAAATTGGTTTACTCACCAGCTAGATGTGCAAAATGCCTTCTTACATGGCACATTGCATGAAATTATATACATGGACTTGCCACTCAGGCATCATCAACAGGGGAGAACATTGTATGTCGACTCAACAAATCCCTTTATGGTCTCAACCAAGCATCTCAGACATGGTTTTCAACATTTTCTCATGTGATTAAATTTGTAGGATTTCAACAGTCTAAGACAAATTACTCTCTATTCAAAAGATAGAATAAGTCATCATTTACTGCCCTTTTGATTTATGTGGATGATATTCTTTTGACAGAAAATGATTTGACAGAAATTCAGCGTGTTAAAGATTGTCTATTACAATAATTTCGCATTAAAGATCTTGGAGACCTAAAATATTTTCTAGGGATTGAATTTTCCCGTTCCAAAGCTGGTATTTACATGTCCCAAAGAAAATATGCGCTTGATATTTTGTAGGATACGGGACTCACAGGTTCTCGTCCAGAAAAATTTCCAATGGAACAATAATTAAAACTCACACCAAACGATGGAGAGTTATTAAAGGATCCAGTCAAATATAGGCCACTCGTGGGACGACTGATATACCTCACGGTTACTCGACCTTACATAGCATTTTCGGTTTGGATCCTAAGTCAATATATACAGGATCCACGGAAACCTCATTGGGATGTCGTATTCGAGTCTTAAAGTACATCAAAGGATCACTAGGACAAGGATTGTTATTGCTATCCGAAAACAATCTGACATTGACAGCTTATTGTGACTCAAACGGGGGAGGTTGTCAGACAACTCGGAGATCAGTATCTGGGTATTGCATTTTTCTTGGTTCTTCTATTATCTCATGGAAGTAAAAAGAAATAGAAAAACGTATCAAGATCATCAGCGAAAGCAGAATACCGCGCGATGGCCAATACTTATTTGGAGATAGTTTGGTTGCGATATCTGTTGCAGGATTTAAAGGTGTCATGTAACTTGCCAGCTTAACTTTTCTGTGACAATCAAGCGACATTACATATAGCAGCAAACCCAGTATTTCATGAACACACAAAACACATTGAGATGGACTGCCACATTGTGCGGGAAAAATTACAAGCTGGGATAATCAGTTCTTCATATGTACCGACACAGTATCAGCTCGCAGTTATTTTTACGAAGACACTGGGCAAGGAACGGTTTTTGACGCTACGACACAAGTTGGGGGTTCATGATCTTCACCTACCAACTTGAGGGGAGTATTAAGGAAATAATAATTATCAAATTACATGCAATTATTGTATGCAATAATATTATACGATATTGTACTCAATTATATGCAATTAATTTAATAATGATAGAATCTTGTGATTAGTATTCCTACCTAATTAGATTGTAATTTGGATAGAGAAACTCCCTATATATTTTCTATACATTAAGTGATGTAACCATACACATAAGAGAATAAGAAACATCTCTTCTTCTTACCATATTTTTTTATCATTTTCTTATATTGTGTTACATGCTTACGTTGACATGGGCAAATACTCATGTGTTTATTACGAATGGTCTGGAGGGAAAAGAAGATCTACACATTCACTGCAAAACCAAAGATGATGATCTTGGGCCGCATGTTCTCCGTATTAATCAAACCTTCAAAATTACTTTTGAGCCTAACTATTTCTTTGGAACACTCTTCTTTTGTTCGTTTCAATGGGGAAATGGCCCTTTCTTGTACTATGATGTATACAACCAAGGTAAGGATTACTACAAGTGTGATGATGATTGTACATGGTATGTTCATAAAGATGGACCATGTAGGTACGAATTTCAAGCTCGCAAATGTTATGCATGGACCACTTAATGTGTTTCATTTCAATTATGTACCATGGAACCATTAATAGTCTCCAAAATATGTTTATGAGATATTGTAGATTTTATTTTTTCTTTCTTCTCCTCATAATTTTTTTCTATTTTGATTCAAGAAACAACTTGGACTTTTGCATATTTGGCCCATTCACAAAGGTAGACGCTTCCTTCGGATAATTTACTCTAAAAACAATAAATTAACAATAATAATAGTTAAGGCCCAAATAAACACAATTATATGAATCTGAATTAAAACAATGAATTTATTTATTATTGTAGTCCAATAATCCATGAATAAATTTATTGAGTGTGAATAAATATATGTTCATCAAAGGGTGATGGTATGGTGGATCAAGTTGCATGAAACATCAATGTTTTCCATGTGGACATAAGATTGGGTGTCTGAAACTTTAAATAAATAAAAAAGTGAAGACGTGTATAAGACAACCTATAAATCTAAATATGATTGGTAAAAATGAGTAACAATGTCGTTACAAGACTAGCATAAAAACGAAAAGTTATGTGGATTAATTTATTGTTACAAGAGGTTGATTAGTTACATTTAACATTAAAAGGATTGTAAGTACTTGTTTTATTATAAGAGACTAGACACGAGACAAAAGATATTGGAGAAAGTTATTAAGGAAGTAAGATTTCAAGTTTGTGTACCATCTGGGAAAGGAAAATTTGGTTGAAACTACCATGAGCAAGGAGATATTTCAAGTATCTGATGTAATGATTAAATACTCAAATTAATGAAGAATTAATAACTAAGTGGACTGATAATTTCATTGTGGAAGTAAAGGGAGAATTATGAGATTCAGGGATAAGTTGTTTGTATTTGCAAATAGGAAGTTGGAGGTCTGAAGGACTTTAGGATGTAGTTTTGAACCTTATATTGTTAATATTTGTATTTATTTAAATCATAATATTATAATAGAAATATTTTGAAAAACTACTAGTCTATATTGTAATAGTTAGATGTATTACAGATAATATTATTAAGAATATTATTATTAGTAATAATAATAATAAAATTATTAAAGTTATTATCTATATTATTAATAATAATTATTATTATTAATATTGATATTATAAAAATTGTTATTATGTTATTATTACTCTTAATATTATTATTACTATTAATAATAATTATATTATTATTATTACGAAAAAATTATAAAAAATTATAAATATTTATATTATTATTAATAATAATAATATTTTATTTTTGTTAATAATAATGATAAGAATAATAATATTATTAGTATTATGAATAATAATAATAAAATTCATAATAATTATATTATTATTATTATAATAAAAATAATAATATATCACTAAATTATTTTGTTGTAAAGGATCTATGTTTATTGATGATATATTTGTTAAAAATAAAAATTAATGTGTTTTATATATATAATAACCACTTTTCATTAAAGAATTTTAAATTATTCTATTATAAATATTAATAATTTTTCTTTAGTTTTATAATGTTTAGCAGTTAAATATTAATTACATGTTTGAATACTTTATTATTAATTTTATATTAAATTTCATTTAGTGTTATTAAATAAAACTCCCAAATACTTTTATTTGAATAATAAATGATATCTAATAAATATTTATTATTTTGATAGTAAAAATCTTCACAATTAATTAAATATTAATTTAAACACTATTCATTAATAGAAACTAATTTACATACTAATAATTCTATTTTATTTTTAAATTTAGTTTTTTTTAATGATATTTTAGTGAATAAATACAAAATTAAAAGACACTTTTGTTCAAAAAGATTTGGTGATTGCTTTTGAACCTCTATATATATAACTGATTCATTAGCAGAGAAAGAGTGGTTAGCAGTAAAAAAGTGTTAGAAGTTACAATGTCTGTGTTAGTGAAATGCGTTCTCTTGTTCTCCATGCTTACTTTGGCATGTGCAGAACGTACTAATGTGTTTATTACGAATAGTCTGGAGGGAAGAGAAGATCTAAACCTTCATTGCAAATCCAAAGATGATGATCTTGGACAGCATCTTCTCCATATTAATCAAAGTTTCAAAATGAGTTTTCGAACTAAGATTTTCTATGGAACACTCTTCTTTTGTTCTTTTCAATGGGGAAATGGTCCCGTGTTACACTTTGATGTATACGACGAAATTAGGGATCAGCACAAGTGTGATGATGATGTTTGTAAATGGTATGTTCATAAAGATGGACCATGTAGGTACGAACCACAACTAGACTCCTCAGATCGCAAATGTTATCCATGGAACCATTAATATGTTTCCTTTCAATTATGTATTGTCTGATAAATAATATGTACCACCTAATATCTCAATATATATTATAGAAAAATAAATAATATGTGTTTCATTTCAACTTTAAAATTTACCTTAGTGTATGAATTATTTTCTATCAAATTAGAGTACTATTATATATTTGTGTTACATTTAAACAATTCATTAGTGTCTTTCTTCTTTTCTTACATTTATTTTTCGTATATTAAAATACAATAAGAATAAGGAGGACAAAATCAAAAATAATTTATAAGAAAAAAATTCGTAATTTACATTTTATTCTATTTGTTTATTAAGTGTCACGGAAATTGATTTATAAAACTAAAATTAATAAATAATAAATTAAGATTGATATTTTCTTTTGTTGATAATAAACATATTAAATAAATTGGAATATGTACCGGTATGGGCGAGGTCGAGGTCCACCTGGCTGCCCGAGGCCGAGTCTACTTGACCGAGACCAGAGGAACCTGACTGAGACTTAAGAGATTTGGCCGGGATGACGAGGCCGATGACCCACTTGGCCGAGACCACTGGGATTTGGTCGATGGCCGACCCATACCATGGGAACTTGGCTGACGGCTGACCCCTACTACAGTTAACGCTCAAACCAAGATCAGTGAAGTTAATCCATCATTAAGAATTAGGTAATGCAACCTTAAGCGGTATCCACCTCGATAAACGGGCCTAACAAGGTAGGCCGATTAGAATAATATAAATAGCACGCATTCCAAGGAGTAAGGTATGTCATTTATTACTGTTCACCTACCCGAGAGCTAACCACCCGCTTTACTGACTTGAGCGTCGGAGTGCCTTCGCAGGTACCCCCACCATCCTGTGTTCACCCGAGATCGAGTGCCGAAGGAGAAGCAGAAAGACGAGAAGAATCCCAGCTCATCACCCAGTTACCTGACCGACCGAAGGAAGGAGAAGAAGACTTCAATAGTTCTCTAGGTCCCATCTCCCTAGTAGGAACAGAATATTTAAAGGATATTTCAAGTTTTTTTTTTAAAAATATATCACATTTCATAATTTCTCAATTCATCGTAAATCATGTTCTTGTAAAAGCTTGATGGAGATGACATTGATATTAAATTTTTTACATCAATGTCAGTAATTACAATAGTAGTTTACTTGATTTTTTATAAAAGTTTTCATATTAGGTATTATTATGCAATTTAATATCACAACTAACAAAAATCATCTGCCATCACATGAAAAAAAACATTATTAAAAAAAATAAAGAAAATATAAAAACAAAATATGGTTGGACTAGACCAAAACTCATATGTTAACAAAAAAATAATAGATGTATTATACCTATACATAAAGAATTCTAAGAACAGACTAGATGTAAACCTGTAAACCTATTATACCAATGAAATGATTCTGTATGAATAAATTCTAAATTACCCAGTTTATCAGCAGCATACACATTCCTTTCACAAAAGATATGAGTAACTGTGCAATAATCTAAAAGCTCTGTATTAAAGTAACAATTTGATTTATAAAGAGTTAAAAGAAAATGAGTTATAAGGAGTGTGTGTTTGATGGAGATGGAGATCAAGATCAAGAAGAAATAGAAGCCATCAATCAAGGACAAGAGGAGGTAGAGGCCCAAGTTGAAGACGCTCAAGAAGTCATTAGCCCACCTCATAGGCTTACAAGGAGCAAGTTTAAGGAATTAGGAAATAGTGGAAGATTATTTTCTCTTTTTATAGTATCTTTTGTATTAAAAGGTGCTTAGAGGGAAACATTAGACACCTCTTTTGTAAAAGCATCTTTAGGCTTTAGCTTAGAAAATTCTAGAAGCTTAGTAGTGAGCTTAGGAGGGGCGTGAGCTTAGGAGACTTTTGGGTAGCTTATGGTATAAGCTTTGTAAGCTAATGACCGGCCCTTGCTCCTATAAAAGGAGGGCTTAGGTCCTTCATAATTCAGAATTGGAATTTGTAGTATCAAAACTCTTACAAATTGGTGATTGAGTGTAGTGAGAACTTGTCTTCTCCTCTTCCTAGTCTCATCTTGAGAGCCTTGGTTCCCTCAAGTGGCGGCAATTCACACTTATCTTGGAGCATTCATACTTTAAGTGGCGTGTTCATCAACCAAGTTCCTCAACCACATAAGTCACCTTTCTTCTCCATCTTTTCTCTTCCATTTCCGTGCTCATATGAATTCATAAACATGTCTTAGGTTCCTTTCTTGCAATTTCATTCGGTGCTTTAGTTTTAGCTCATGTTTTGGTTCGTGTCATCTTCTCTTTGCTGGATTCAATTAGTTCTTCTTCATTTCCTATTGATTTGTTCGGTGCATTTCAATTTCTAAGCATTTTAAACGATTCAATTGGCAAGAAATGGGTCTTCCATGTGAGTTTGGTGTTTGGTGCAAGTTTTGGTGAGTTCTTAAAACATAGAACATTGATCCATTTCTATTAAAAGTGCCTATTCATTCTCCAACTCAAGTTGATTCCATAAAATGTCAAATAATCATTTATATCTTGCTATTGGAATCATATCATGTGGTATCATGAGTCTTAGGTTTGTTCTTGTTTAATTTTGAGTTGTTTTGCACTTTTAATTCAAGAACTCTATATTCTTGTTGTTTCCTTTCTATTTTTGGGTTTAATTTTGGGTTTTCTTGCTGTTTTCTTGATTGTGCCTATCATGTGTTTGTGTCTTTTCCATTTTTGAATCCTTATAAGTTTTGTCATAGTCATGTTTTTTCAAGAATGTTATCAATTCTTTGTAGTCCTTTTGTTGTGATTTTTGTTTCTTGATTTTGTGTAATACAGTTTTCTGAATTTGTTTCTTGATCCTTTGATGCATTTTCTGTTTAGTATTGAGTTCATACTTGTATTTTAGATCTATACAAGTTCTTACACATCATTTCCATTATGTCTTTGCTAGTTCTTAATTCTGTTTTTCATTCCTGTTAGAATTCCTCTGTTTTCTGCAAATGTGCTGACTGTTTTGCCTTATATCAATTGATTTACTTACTAGAAATTTCTGAAATTCTGGATTTGTGTTCTTCAAAGTGTTATAAAAGAGTATAAAAAAAAGTACTTCAAAATTCAAAGTACAAAAAAAATGATAAATAAAATACAAAAAGTGTGTAATTCTGCCGAAAAAAATACGGTAATCTAGCAGTGATTTTAGAAAATTTATCACAATTAATTGGCTTACTGTTTTTGAGTAATTCCAGTGCCATTATTGAGATAAGATCTTGAACTTTCTGTGGTTACAATTTCATAATCCAGTTCGCTCTATATCATTCCAGTTAAATTTGTAAACATCACGCACAGTTTGCACAAAAAAAAATTCCAGTAGTTCTGTTTTTGTTTTCTTCATCTAATCTAGTGCTTTTCTTTAGGTCTCTTTTGTGTGCCTTCTTTTTCATTGAGTACCTTTTTCTTCAATACTCTTTGAGTTTGACATAAATCTAGTATTCCTTTTGTTATAGCCTTTCCCTTTTTATACCTTTTCTTGTTTGTCTTTCATTATTCATTGGTTTTGTGGTGATTTGCTTTAAGATTGTGTGCTCTTGCTTTGACATCTTTCATTTGAGGTTACTAAAGGCCTCAAGATCAGCTTGGTAAAGGAGAGTATTCTTTCTTTGGAGTGATTTAAGTGACACTTCACTTCGGCATTTTGCTTTAAATTGTTGCTAACTCTCTTTTCTTAACATTGTTTGCTATTTTGTTTGCTGTTTTCTTTTATCAATGGCTTCATATTCCAGCAGTGATTCTTACAAACAGCATTCTCCTAGTAAAGCTTCTGTTCTTGGTGAATTAAAAGAAGCAAAGCGAACCATTACTCTCAAAGATGAAGCTATAAGAAGGTTGGAGGAAAAATTACAAAGAGTTGACATGAAGCACCCTAGGTCCTCTCATTCTATCCATGGAGAGCGTCATTCTCATAGACCTTCCTCTAGAGGTTCTTCCAATGATCATGGCCGTGTAGAGGAACATAGAAGAAGGAGACCTCATCCCCACTTTCATGGATATAGACCTCATGCTCATGGAGATAGACATCAACGTGAAGATGGATATCACCAAGACGCCAAGGCTAAACTTCCTTTGGTCAAAGTTTCTAGTTTTAATGGGTATAGTGATCCTAATGTGTACCTAGATTGGGAGGCTAAATGTGAACAAATCTTTGATGTCCATGAGGTCCATGATGACCACTAAGTTAAGCTAGCCTCCTTAGAGTTCATTGATTATGCCATGAAATGGTGGCATAGTGTTGTAAAGGACATTATCTATCACAAGGGTCCTCCCGTGGACTCTTGGAACTCTTTAAAGGATCAAATGCGCCTTAGATTTGTGCCACCACACTTTAGGAAAGACCTCATGTTGAAGCTCCAACGGTTTCAACAAGGCACGCTAAGTGTGGATGCTTATTTCAAAGAGTTAGAAACGCTTTTGCTTAAGGTAGACTTGTATGAAAGTGAGGAAGCTATGATAGCTAGGTTTGTGAGTGGTCTAATGAAGGATATTCAAGATATTGTTGAGCTTCAAGAGTATTCATCCTTGGGTTCTTTGGTTCATCTTGCAATGAAGGTGGAAGCCCAACTTGCAAAGAAAAATACTTTTAAAAAGGTTCCCAATGATGGTTACTACAACAATTCTTGGAAAAATAAAAAGTCTTTTTCAAAATTTCCTTCTAAAGATTCTTCTTTCAAACCTAAGGAATCTAAGCCTTCTACTTCTACTCCTAAATCTCCAACTAAGTCATCTAGTAAGAAATGCTTTAAGTGTATGGGTTATGGTCACATTGCGGCTAATTGTCCTTCTAAGAGGAATATGTTTGTGCATAATGGCATTGTGATGAGGGAGCATGATTCGGATTCACCTAGGCATTCTTCACATTCTAGAGCATCTAGTGAGAATGAGAGTGAGAGTCCACTATAAGGAGATTTGTTGGTTGTGAGAAGACTTCTTGGACAAGTTTCACAACCTTTTGATAAAAGTCAAAGGGAAAATATTTTTCATACAAGATGTCTTATTCAAAACAACATTTGTTCTTTAATAGTGGATGGGGGTAGTTGTGCTAATGTGGCTAGTAAAAGAGTAGTAGATAAGCTTGGATTGCCTACTATCTCTCATACAAAGCCCTACAAATTGCAATGGCTTAGTGAAGTAGGCGAAATCATTGTGAATAAGCAAGTCCTCATCCATTTCTCTATTGGAAAAATACAAAAATGAGGTATTATGTGATGTTGTGCCCATAGAAGCAACACATGTTCTTTTGGGAAGGCCTTGGTAATATGATAGAAAAGTTTTTCATGATGGCTTTACCAATAAACTCTCTCTTTTGATTTCCATGGTCACAAGGTTACTTTGAAATCTCTCCCTCCAAGAGAAGTCCATGAGGACCAAATTCTTATGAAAAAAAAGAGGGAGAGTGAGAAAGTTACAAGTTCTAAGCCTACGCTTCTTGTGTCTAGGCATGAGGTCCAAAGGGATATAGTGGCTCACAATCCTATCTCCTTAGCTATTCCTAAACCTCTTAAGTTAGAACCACTTGTAGATAGTCCTCATTGTTTGGATAATTTAGTAAAGGAGTTTCAAGGTGTGTTTCAAGATCCTCCAAAAGGCCTTCCACCTTTGAGAGGGATTGAGCACCAAATTGATTTGATTACGGGATCTTCTTTACCCAATCGTCCGGCCTATAGGACCATTCCAAGTGTTATTAATTACATGTTTGAATACTTTATTATTAATTATATAATAAATTCCATTTAGTGTTATTAAATAAAATTTCAAAATACTTTTAATTGAATAATAAATTATATTTAATAAATTATTATTATTTTGATAGTGAAAATCTTGATATTTAACCACTTTTCATTAAAGAATTTTACATTATTTTATTATAAATATTAATTATTTTTCTTTAATTTTATAATATTTAGCAGTTAAATATTAATTACATGTTTGAATACTTTATTATTAATTATATAATAAATTCCATTTAGTGTTATTAAATAAAATTTCAAAAATACTTTTAATTGAATAATAAATTATATCTAATAAATTATTATTAGTGAGAATCTTGATATTTAACCACTTTTCATTAAAGAATTTTATATTATTTTATTATAAATATTAATTATTTTTCTTTAGTTTTATAATATTTAGCAGTTAAATATTAATTACATGTTTGAATACTTTATTATTAATTTTATAATAAATTCCATTTAGTGTTATTAAATAAAATTTCAAAATACTTTTAATTGAGTAATAAATTATATCTAATAAATTATTATTATTTTGATAGTGAAAATCTTGATAATTAATTAAATATTAATTTAAAAACTATTCATTAATAAAAACTAATTTACATAGTAATAATTTTTTATTTTTAAATTTAGTTTTTCTAATGATTTTTTTAGTGAATAAGTTTATTTCTAAAAGATTTGGTGTTTGCTTTTGAGTTTTTCTGCATATACTATATATATAACTGATTCATTAGTAGAGAAAGACTGTTCATCAGAAAAAAAAAGTGTTAAAAGTTGTAATATTTATGTTAGTGAGATGTCTCTTGTAAGTAAAAGAATCGTAATTTACATTTTATTCTATGTGTTATTATTCTATGTGTTATTAAGTGTCACCGAAATTGATTTATAAAACTAAAACTAATAAATAATAAATTGAGATTAATATTTTCTTTTATTGATAATAAACATATTAAATAAATTAGAATATTTAAAGAATATTTTAAGCGTTTCTAAAAAAATATATATCACATTTTATAATTTTTCAAATCATCGCAAATCATGTTCTTGTGATATTAAATTTTTTACATCAAGGTAATTATAAGAGTAGTTCACCTGATTTTTTATTAATATGAAATGGAACTTATTTAATGTTAGTTTTTTTTATAAAAATTTTTCTGTTAGGTATTATTATGTAATTTAATATTTCTAAAATAATCATTTGTCATCACATAAAAAATTATTATTAAAAAAATACGAAAGTGGGTTAAACCAAAACTCATTTATTAACCAAAACAATACATAGGTAGACTATAACTATTAATAAAAAAATTTAAAAACAGACTATATGAAAATATATTATAAATTATTTTGTATGAATAAATTCTAAACTTAAAGAAAAAATACGAGACAATTCCATCGATGAATCTTGGTTGTTTCAATGGAAAGGTGCAGTTCATACATAACTTTGATATGTGTGTGGTAAATGAAGATGGAGGTTGCAGAGACTGCACTTGGTATGTAAAACTGATTTTATTTCAAATATAGTTATAGAACTGATTTTGTTTTCTTATTTTAGTCACATTAACAAGATTTGAGGTGGATGACCATTAAATTAATAATTAGTTACTTCAATTACAAGGTATAAAACTTTTGGCAGTCTTATAGTTTTAAATAAAAAATATTTCATATAAAAAACCTACATTACATTTTTAATTAATTATAAAAATAAAATAATATTTTTTTCAAATGAAAGTCGTTTGAAATAATATGGTTTTTCAAATGTTATTAAAACCTTTATTATTTTTGAAAGATGTCTACCAACCTTTTAGAGATGGTGTTTTAGTAAATTTGCCAAATGGCATTAAGGAAAACACATGTAAAATATAGTTACAATTCACATTGTTGTATCCCCTTTTTAACCATTACTTTAAAATAAATTATATAAAAACGTCTAATACTTTCGACTATATATAATAATACCTATATTACAATATTAATAATATTAACCATACCTATATTACAATATTAATAATATTAATATTTTTAATAATATTAATACTATTAATAATTTTAATTATATTAATGGTATTAGTATTAATACTATTAACAATGTTTATAACATAATTTTTCATATTTAAAACCAATAGGTTGTGTATTTTTTATTCTATAAATATATTTCGTAATATTTTATTAAATCCAACAGTGTAAAAGTACAATAATTTATTTAATAATTATATAAAATAAATTATATATAAAAATAAAGTAGACAAAAATAGAAGATACTTCATTTATGTAAATTGTTCAAACTAAGGAAATATAAAGCTAATTGATATATATTCTCGGAGTTGCAACTAAAAAAACGATTCAAGCTACTTCTCTATCTTCTCGGTCGGTCAGTTTGTATTTTTAATTTTTTCTAAGCAAGCTTCTTATCGTGAGTGAAAACACGGATGGGGTGGTGAAAGTGTGGGACATGGAAGGAGGCATTAATCTTCATCATGGCTTGAGTTTTTGTCAAAACTGTTTTACGTTCAAAATTGCAATACGTAATTTACATTTTATTCTATTTGTTTATTAAGTGTCATGAAAATTGATTTATAAAACTAAAACTAATAAATAATAAATTAAGATTGATATTTTTTTATTGATAATAAACAAATTAAATAAATTGGAATATTTAAAGGATATTTCAAGTTTTTTTTTAAAAGATATATCACATTTCATAATTTTTCAAATCATCTCAAATCATGTTCTTGTAAAAGCTTGATGGAGATGACATTGATATTAAATTTTTTACATCAATATTGGTAATTATGAGAGTAGTTGACCTGATTTTTTTATTTATATGAAATGGAACTTATTTAATATTAATTTTTTTATAAAAGTTTTCATGTTAGCTATTATTATGCAATTTAATATTTCAACTAAGAATCATCTGTCATCACATGAAAAAAAATATTATTAAAATAAATATATATATATATATATATAAACAAAATATGGTGGGACTAGACCAAAACTCATATGTTAACAAAGAAACACAATCAATATATTATACCTATACATAAAGAATTCTAAGAACAGACTAGATGGAAAACTATGATACCAATGAAATTATTCTCTATGAATAATTTCTAAATTACCATATGATTTACTGTGCTATAATCTAAATGCTCTGTATTCAAGTAACAATTTGATTTATAAAGAGTTATAAGAAAGTAAGTTATAATGAGTGTGTGTTGTGCTTAGAAGTGAATGTTGGGACGGGGAAAGAAATGTGTGGAATGAAAGAGTTTCTAAGTGAGACACATAGAGATCATGATAGCCATGAGCGAGAGAAAAATGGTAATTAAAATCCAAAAAATTCAAATTGAAAAGAAAATGTTTGTGAAAACGGGGAAAATTGAGATATATTTCAAAAAATTAAATTCAAAACTGCTCTACGTTTTAAACTGCTTTATGCTCTAAACTGTTCAAAAAGTTATACCTTTTAAACGTTCAAAACTTCTCTAATATTCAAAACTATTCTACATTCAAAACTTTTTTTTGATTATTCTTTTAATATTTAAGAAATTACAAAATAACTAAAATAAAATATTGATACAAAGATAAAATTAAAATATATATATATATATATATGATTAGCTGAAACAGTTATGGACCTACTATATAATAGTATAGATATCTGATTCATTAGGAAAGAAAGAGTGATTAGCAAGAAAAAGAGTATTAGAAGTTGCAATGTTTGTATTAGTGAGATGCGTTCTCTTGTGTATTAAGGAAATAATAATTATCAAATTATATGCAATTATTGTATGTAATATTGTACCCAATTATATGCAATTTAATTTAATAATGATAGAATCTCATGAGAGAAACTCCCTATATATTTCCTATACATGAAGAGAATAAGAAACATCACTTCTTCTTACCATTTTTTATCATTTTCTTATATGGTGTACAAATCTTGGTGTCCTGACAACCTCTCCATTTTTATCTACTAAATAAAAAGATCATGTCTGTCAAAGAAGGGATCAGTAACGAATAGAAAACTCGTACAAGGCTTCAGTGCCGAGCAAATTCAGAAATTGGCAAAGGCTATTTACTCGCTCAACAACGGTAAAAGTGACACGTTTGTTAGCTCTACAAGTCTGTTTGCCCATAACTCCTCTTCTAATTCTGCTTTTACGAAACCATGGATTTTGGATAGCGGAGCAAACGATCACATTGCATCTGATTCACAATTTTTCACACACACTTCATCATCATTTATTCCAAATGTTAATCTGCCCATAGATTCAACTGCGCCCATCTCATCTACGGGAACAATTAAATTCAATAGCAAAAACACTCTCAAAGATGTTCTTTGTGTTCCTTCTTTTAATTTAAATCTCATGTCTGTTAGTAAGATAACCAGTTCACTAAATTGTTATGTCGTTTTTACTCCACATAGTTGCGTTTTGAAAGACTTGGCTACGGGGAGGATGATTGGCTCGGGTAAACAACACGCAGGCTTATACTACATTTCTTTATGGCACAAACGCCTCGGGCATCCTTCTCCGGCGTGTCTACAACTTGCATCTTCCTTACTACCTATCCCTATCAGTAAAAATGTCATTCCTATTCATAATAATCGTATCGGGATCCCAAGCTAATCATTCGACCACTGCCCAAGACCTGCCGAATGGAACCAGGTATCCTATGCATCATTTTCTTTCTAATTCACGATTTTCTTCTACACATAGTGCATATCTTGCTAACATCATAGCCACCAAAGAACCTCACACTTATGCTCAAGCTATCCTTGATCCAAATTGTCAAAAAGCAATGGATGAAGAGTTTTCTGCCTTGCAGCTAAATCAAACATGGACCTTGACACCGTTACCCGCTGGGCAGAAACCCATCGGATGCAAATGGTTCTATAAAATAAAGTACACCTCAGATGGTAGCATCAACAGATATAAGGCGCGCCTTGTTGCAAAGGGGTACACTCAGATTGAAGGTGTCGACTATTCTGAAACTTTTTCACCAACAAAATTAACAACTTCAAGGTGTCTCCTCACCATTGCAACAGCTAAAAATTGGTTTACTCACCAACTAGATGTGCAAAATGTCTTCTTACATGGCACATTGCATGAAATTATATACATGGACTTGCCACTCAGGCATCATCAACAGGGGGAGAACATTATATGTCGACTCAACAAATCCCTTTATGGTCTCAAACAAGCATCTCGGACATGGTTTTCAACATTTTCTCATGTGATTAAATTTGTAGGATTTCAACAGTCCAAGACAAATTACTCTCTATTCACAAGATAGAATAACTCATCATTTACTGCCCTTTTGATTTATGTGGATGATATTCTTTTGACAGAAAATGATTTGACAGAAATTCAGCGTGTTAAAGATTGTCTATAACAACAATTTCGCATTAAAGATCTTGGAGACCTAAAATATTTTTTAGGGATTGAATTTTCCCGTTCCAAAGCTGGTATTTACATGTTCCAAAGAAAATATGCGCTTGATATTTTGCAGGATACGGGACTCACGGGTGCTCGTCCAGACAAATTTCCAATGGAACAATACTTAAAAGTCACACCAAACGATGAAGAGTTATTAAAGGATCCGGTCAAATATAGGCCACTTGTGGGACGACTGATATACCTCACGGTTACTCGGATAGCATTTTCGGTTTGGACCCTAAGTCAATATATACAGGATCCACAGAAAACAAAGGATTGCTATTGCCATCCGAAAACAATCTGACATTGACAGCTTATTGCGACTCAAACGGGGAGGTTGTCAGACAACTCGGAGATCAGTATCTGGTATTGCATTTTTCTTGGTTCTTCTATTATCTCATGGAAGTAAAAAAAAAATAGAAAAACGTATCAAGATCATCAGCGAAAGCTGAATACCGCGCAATGGCCAATACTTATTTGGAGATAGTTTGGTTGCCATATTTGTTGCAGGATTTAAAGGTGCCATGTAACTTGTCAGCTCAACTTTTCTGTTACAATCAAGCGGCATTACATATAGCAGCAAACCCAATATTTCATGAACGCACAAAACACATTGAGATAGACTGCCACATTGTGCGGAAAAAATTACAAACTGGAATAATCAGTCAGTATCAGCTCGTAGTTATTTTTACGAAGACACTGGATAAGGAACGATTTTTGACGCTACGACACAAGTTGGGGGTTCATGATCTTCACCTACCAACTTGAGGGGAGTATTAAGGAAATAATGATTATCAAATTATTCGCAATTATTGTATACAATATTATACGATATTGTACCCAATTATATGCAATTAATTTAATAATGATAGAATCTCGTGATTAGTATTCCTACCTAATTAGATTGTAATTTGGATAGAGAAACTTCCTATATACTTTCTATACATTAAGGGATGTAACCATACACATAAGAGAATAAGAAACATCTCTTCTTCTTACCATTTTTTATCATTTTCTTATATTGTGTTCCATGCTTTCGTTGACATGGGCAAATACTCATGTGTTTATTACAAATAGTCTGGAGGGAAAAGAAGATCTACACATTCACTGCAAATCCAAAGATGATGATCTTCAACCGCATGTTCTCCGTATTAATCAAACCTTCAAAATTACTTTTGAGCCTAACTATTTCTTTGGAACACTCTTCTTTTGTTCGTTTCAATGGGGAAATGGTCCTTTCTTGTACTATGATGTATACAACCAAAGTAAGGATTACTACAAGTGTGATGATGATTGTACATGGTATGTTCATAAAGATGGACCATGTAGGTACGAATTTCAAGCTCGCAAATGTTATGCATGGGAAATTTGGTTGAAACTGCCATGAGCAAGGAGATATTTCAAGTGTCTGATGTAATGATTAAAGACTCAAATTAATGAAGAATTAATAACTAAGTGGATTGAGAATTTCATTGTGGAAGTAAAGGGAAAATTATAAGGTTCAGGGATAAGTTGTTTGTATTTGCAAATAGGAAGTTGGAGATCTTAAGAGCTTTAGGATGTAGTTTTGAACCTTATATTGTTAATATTTGTATTTATTTAAGTCATAATCTTATAATAGAAATATTTTGAAAATCTCCAAGTCTATATTGTAATAGTAATATGTATTACAGATAATATTATATTGTAATAGTAATATGTATTACAGATAATATTATTAAAAATATTATTATTAGTAATAATAATAATAAAAATATTACAGTTATTATCTAAATTATTATTTTTAATATTATTAATAATAATCATTATTATTAATATTGATATTATAAAAGTTGATATTATGTTATTATGTTATTATTATTAATAATATTATTATTACTATTAATAATAATTATATTATTATTATTATTACGAAAATATTATAAAAAATTAACAATATTATTATTATTAATAATAATATTATTACTTTATTTTTAAAAATAATGATAAGAATAATATTATTATTATTATTAAGAATAATAATAATAATAACAACAATAATTAATTACAATAAGTATAATAAAAAATTTAATTATAATTATTATTATTATTATTATAATAATAATAATATATCACTAAATTATTTTGGTGTAAAGGATCTATGTTTATTGATGATATATTTGTTAAAAATAAAAATTAATGTGATTTTTATATATAATAACCACTTTTAATTAAAGAATTTTAAATTATTTTATTATAAATATTAATATTTTTTCTTTAGTTTTATAATATTTAGCAGTTAAATATTAATTACATGTTTGAATACTTTATTATTAATTTTATAATAAATTTCATTTAGTGTTATTAAATAAAACTCCCAAATACTTTTAATTGAATAATAAATTATATCTAATAAATATTTATTATTTTGATAGTGAAAATCTTCATAATTAATTAAATATTAATTTAAATACTATTCATTAATAGAAACTAATTTACATATTAATAATTATTTTTTATTTTTAAATTTAGTTTTTCTAATGATATTTTTAGTGAATAAGTACAAAACTAAAAGACAGTTTTGTTCTAAAAGATTTGGTGATTGCTTTTGAGCCTCTATATATATATAACTGATTCATTAGCAGAGAAAGAGTGGTTAGCATAAAAAAAAGTGTTAGAAGTTGCAATGTTTGTGTTAGTGAAATGCGTTCTTTTGTTCTCCATGCTTACCTTGGCATGTGCAGACCGTACTGATGTGTTTATTACGAATAATTTGGAGGGAAGAGAAGATCTAAACCTTCATTGCAAATCCAAAGATGATGATCTTGGACAGCATCTTCTCCATATTAATCAAAGTTTCAAAATGAGGTTTCAAACTAATCTTTTCTATGGAACACTCTTCTTTTGTTCGTTTGAATGGGGAAATGGTCCCGTGTTGCACTTTGATGTATACGACCAAATTAGGGATGAGAACAAGTGTGATGATAATGTTTGTAAATGGTATGTTCATAAAGATGGACCTTGTAGGTACGAACCACAACTAGACTCCTCAGATCGCAAATGTTATCCATGGAACCATTAATGTATTTCATTTCAATTATGTATTGTCCGAGAAATAATATGTACTACTTAATATCTCAATATATATTATAGAAAAATAAATAAAATATGTTTCATTTCAACTTTAAAATTTACCTCACTGTATGAATTATTTTCTATCAAATTAGTGTATTTGTCTTACATTTAAACAATTCATTAATGATTTTCTTCTTTTCTTACATTTATTTTTCATATATTAAAATACAATAAGGAGGACAAAAGAAAAAAATCGTAATTTACATTTTACTCTATTTGTTTATTAAGTGTCATGAAAATTGATTTATAAAACTAAAACTAATAAATAATAAATTAAGATTGATATTTTTTTTTATTGATAATAAACATATTAAATAAATTGGAATATTTAAAGGATATTTCAAGTTTTTTTTTAAAAAGATATATCACATTTCATAATTTTTCAAATCATCTCAAATCATGTTCTTGTAAAAGCTTGATGGAGGTGACATTGATATTAAATTTTTTACATCAATATTGGTAATTATGAGAGTAGTTGACCTGATTTTTTTATTTATATGAAATGGAACTTATTTAATATTAGTTTTTTTTTATAAAAGTTTTCATGTTAACTATTATTATGCAATTTAATATTTCAACTAACAAGAACCATATGTCATCACATGAAAAAAAACATTATTAAAAAAATATATATATATATATATATATATAAAAACAAAATACGGTGGGACTAGACCAAAACTCATATTATTACCAAATGGACTTTAAGCCTAACTCAACCCCATAAAACCGGCTCAATGGGATGAGGTTTGCACCCACTTATATACAATGAAAGGCTCTAATCTCTAGTCGATGTGGGATCTCCAACACACCCCCCTCACGTCGAGACTGCCAACTCGTGCGTGGGACTATATATTATGGGTGGTCCGATAGCGGCCCGATAGCGGGTGGCCTGATAAGCCCAACAAATACTCGCTAGGATAGGCTCGAAATGGCTCTGATACCATATTACGAAGTGGACTTTAAGCCTAACTCAACCCCATAAAACCGGCTCATGAGGTTTGCACCCACTTATATACAATGAAAGGCTTTAATCTTTAGTCGATGTGGGATCTCCAACACACCCCCCTCACGCCGAGACTGCCAACTCGTGCGTGGGACTATATATTATGGGTGGTCTGATAGCGGCCCGAGAGCGGGTGGCCTGATAAGCCCAACAAATACTCGCTAGGATAGGCTCGAAATGGCTCTGATACCATATTACAGTAAATGAAGATGAATATTCCTTGTCTGATGTGATGCTTTAATGTAGCGTACGTAATCGCACGTAATCGTAATGAAGAAAGAGAGGTTTTGATGAACCCTAATTGTAGAGAAAAATAAATATAAAAGAAACTTTTATTCACTTGTATATTAGAGAGTAAAATACATGATGTATATATAAGAAAAAGATTAAGACCTAGCTGAAACAGAAAAGGAAAGTTGGGCCAAACAAACAAAGCCCAATAGTTTAAAATAGAAAATTAAATATATTAACAATATTACAGTAAATGAAGATGAATATTCGTTGTTTGATGTGATGCTTTAATGTAGCATACGTAATCGCACGTAATCGTAATGAAGAAAGAGAGGTTTTGATGAACCCTAATTGTAGAGAAAAATAAATATAAAAGAAACTTTTATTCACTTGTATATTAGAGAGTAAAATACATGATGTATATATAAGAAAAAAGATTAAGACCTAGCTGAAACAGAAAAGGAAAGTTGGGCCAAACAAACAAAGCCCAATAGTTTAAAATAGAAAATTAAATATATTAACACCCCCCTCAAGCTGGGGAGTAGATATTTGTCAGGCCCAGCTTGGATTTGAGAGTAGAGAATTGTGCGAAAGCAAGGGGCTTGGTGAATATGTCAGCAACTTGCATTGCAGAAGTAATGGGCAGTAGTTTGAGGAGACCAGAGTTAACTTTTTCACAAACTAGGTGACAATCAATTTCGATGTGCTTGGTTTGTTCATGAAAAACTTGATTGGAAGCTATTTGAAGGGCATATTTGTTGTCACAGTACAGGGTTGCAGGCTGGGAGAGAGGAAGATGTAAATCCTGAAGGAGGTAAGACAACCATTGTAACTCACATGTGGTGGTGGCAAGGGCTCTATACTCGGCTTCAGAGGAGCTGCGGGAGATAGTTGGCTGCTTCTTTGATTTCCATGATATTAGGGAGTCTCCTAAGTAGATGGAATATCCAGTGACAGATTTGCGTGTGGTAGGACATGTTGCCTAGTCAGAGTCACTAAAACCACAGAGGTGAAGTGAACTAGTGTGAGAAAAATATAGTCCTTCACCAGGGGTGCCCTTGAGGTAACGCAAAAGACGTGAGACAGCTTGCTGATGATGAGTTGTGGGTGCAGATATGAATTGGCTTAAATTGTGGACAGCGAAGGCGATGTCTGGTCGCGTGTTGGTTAAGTAAATTAGACGTCCAAGGAGTCTTCTGTATTGGGAAGTGGCATCAGCATCGAGAGGTGAGCCTTGGTCGGGAGAGAGACGGGAGGTCTGAGTCATAGGAGTGGCCTCAGGTGCAGAGTCAAGCATGCCAGTTTCTTGAAGAAGATCAAGAGTATACTTGCGTTGACGTAAATGAAGACCAGTACTGTTGCGAGCAATTTCCGGTCCCAAAAAGTAAGTGAGATTACCTAAATTTTTTATCTTGAAGTGATGGTGAAGAGATGTAGTAATTGTATTGATTTCCTCCGTGTCATCACCAGTTAATACCAAGTCATCAACATAAACAAGAATAACAGTGAGTTTATCATTATTATATTTAAGAAAAAGAGAGTGATCAGCAACAAAAATAGAGTAATTATTTGATAAAAGAAAAGTAGAAAGTTTGGCGTACCATTGGCGACCAGCTTGACGAAGGCCATACAAAGACCGTTGAAGCTTGCAAACATGTTGGGGAGAAGGAAGAGAGAGGCCAGGTGGGGGAGTCATGTATACCTCTTCATGGAGATCACCATGAAGAAATGCATTATTAACATCAATTTGTTTTAAAATCCAATTTTTGGTAGTGGCAATAGCAAGGAGAAGGCGGACGGTAGTGAGTTTAGCAACAGGTGCAAAAGTGTCTAAGAAATCAAGTCCTTCAAGTTGAGTGAACCCTTTGGCAACAACTCTAGCTTTGTGGCGCTCAACAGTGCCATCAGAATGGTATTTGATTTTATATACCCATTTACAACCAATAGTTTTCGTTCCTGGAGGGAGAGGGGTAAGTTGCCAAGTATTGTTAGCAGCAAGAGCTTGAAGCTCATCTTGCATGGCAGATTTCCAAGAAGCATGTTTGGAGGCTTCGTTATATGTCTGAGGTTCAGGATGAGAATTGATAGAGGAAATAACATTTCTAAAATTGGAAGATAAGGAATTGTAAGACAAGTAATTATGAATAGGATATCTACTACTTACAGTGTTGGTTGTAGTGTGGAAATCTGCAAGATAGGCAGGTTGTCGGTGAGGACGAGCTGATCTTCTTGGAAATTGAGGTGAGATGCTTCCTGGAGATGCAGGCGGTGATAATTCTAATGGAGGTGCAATGTTGGATGCAGGAGCAGAGGCACTATTTGTTGGAAGATCATAGGATAATGAGGTTGGTGGAAGAACAGTATTGGGTGCAGGAGTAGAGGCACATGGCTCGACAGGAGGTGCAGTATCAGAAAAAAAAATCAAAAGCAGAATTATATGCATTAGAAATAGGGAGAGAAAAAGTGTTAGGGTCCTTAGGCAAGCCACTGTCCAATTTATATGGAAAGTGGTTTTCATGAAAGATTACATGTTTTGATATCTCTATGCTATGAAACTTTAAATTTAAGATAATATAACCTTTTGTATTTTGCGGGAAGCCAAGAAAAATACCTTTGATAGATCTATCATCTAATTTTTTTCCTATGTGCAGTAATGGTACTAGCATAACAGAGACAATCAAATACTTTTAGAAAGGAAATGTCATATGGTTTTCCAAACAACTTTTCATGAGGAGTGATGTTATTAAGTAATGGAGTAGGAATAGCAATTATTAAGAAAACAGCATGATTTACAGCAAATTCCCAAAAAATAGGAGGAAGATTTGCTTGAAAAAGTAAAGCCCGGGTTACATTTAGTATGTGTTGATGTTTACGTTCTACAATGTCATTTTGTTGTGGTGTTTCAACACAAGATTTTTTATGTATAATTCCCTTTGAAGCATAAAAATTTGACATAGCAAACTCAACACCATTGTCAGTACGAATCGTTTTGATATTAGTTTTGAAATGATTTTGAACGAAAACAGTGAAGTTAATGATGTGCTGACGCACTTCAGATTTGTTATGCAGCAGAATAACCCAAGTATAACGCGAGTAATCATCAACAATAGTCAAGAAATAACGAAAACCTTGCATAGAAATTATGGAACATGGTCCCCAAATATCAAAGTGTACAAGATCAAAAATAGCAGAGGTAACAGTATTACTTAAAGTGAAAGGAAGTTTTCTCTGTTTTGCACGACTACAAGTGTCACATACATGATGAGTATCAACAGTAATAAAAGAGTATTGTTTGCTTAAGACATGTAATCTTTCATGTGAAGGGTGTCCTAGTCTATAATGTCATAGTGTTTTGTCTATGATATTACAATTAATAAAAGGAGCAAAACAATGCGGTTTAGAACGACTAGAAGCAGGCAAGGTAGTGACAAGGTACAAGCCAGCGGTGGCTTTAACTGTACCAATCCTCTCTTGGGTGATATTGTCTTGTATAATGCAGTGGGTTGAAGTGAAAGTTAAAGTGCATTTAAGTTGGTGTGTGAGTTTGGAAATAGATATTAAGTTTAATTGAAAATGAGGCACGTATAACACATCAGACAAATAAAACTTATCAGAAAAACGTACTAAACCAAAATATGTGGCATAAACGGTTTGGCCATTTGGAAGACTAATTAAGACAGGTTTAATTTTAGTATAAGTAGTAAAAACGTTTAAATTGTGACAAACATGATCAGTGGCACCAGAATCAATAATCCAATATTCTTTTATAGAAGATAGTGAAGAGAGAAACTTACTTGTTGAAGAATGCTCAGTATTGGAGATTTCATCCGTAGAGATGGTGCCGACTTGATTAATTTGAGTGTGAGGGGCAGGATCCTCAAGGTTTTGCTGACGCAAAATATTGGTAAGGATTTAACACTGTTGTGATGTAAGTTGAATCCCCTTTACATCCTGTTCTTTAGGAAAAAGCTCAGAAAAAGTGTCAATAGTAATCATATTATTGGCTTGAGATGTCCAATTGGTGAATTTGTAGCCAAGAGGGAACTCATGCTTTTTATAACAGGTGTCGACAGTGTGGCCAAGACGATTACAAAAAATGCAGACTTTTCTAGTAAAAGAAAACTTTGAGGTTTTAACATTACCAGAAGGAAAACCCACTTTGTGAAAACAAACAGTCTCAGTATGACCATATTTACCACAAAAATTGCATGTAATAGTGTGACTACTATTAAGACTAGGGTTTTCATTAAACATTGCCTAAAATATTTTTAAAACCAATCAAGATTTTGAAAGAGAACAGAACAAAAATAACCAAGAACAACAAAGAGGGAAATAAAAATCAGAGAGGGCGCAGCAGAACTCTTCATTCGAAAAGCTCTGATACCATATTACCAAATGGACTTTAAGCCTAACTCAACCCCATAAAACCGGCTCAATGGGATGAGGTTTGCACCCACTTATATACAATGAAAGGCTCTAATCTCTAGTCGATGTGGGATCTCCAACACATATGTTAACAAAGAAACACAATCAATATATTATACCTATACATAAAGAATTCTAAGAACAGACTAGATGGAAAACTATTATACCAATGAAATGATTCTCTATGAATAAATTATAAATTACCATATGATTTACTGTGCTATAATCTAAATGCTCTGTATTCAAGTAACAATTTGATTTATAAAGAGTTATAAGAAAGTAAGTTATAATGAGTGTGTGTTGTGCTTAGAAGTGAATGTTGGGACGGGGAAAGAAATGTGTGGAATGAAAGAGTTTCTAAGTGAGACACATAGAGATCATGATAGCCATGAGCGAGAGAAAAATGGTAATTAAAATCCAAAAAATTCAAATTGAAAAGAAAATGTTCGTAAAAACGGGGGAAATTGAGATATATTTCAAAAAATTAAATTCAAAACTGCTATACGTTTTAAACTGCTTTATGCTCTAAACTGCTCAAAAAGTTATACCTTGTAAACATTCAAAACTTCTCTACATATTCAAAACTATTCTACATTCAAAACTTTTTTTTTATTATTGTTTTAATATTTAAAAAATTACAAAATAACTAAAATAAAATATTGATACAAAGATAAAATTTAAAAAAAAAAATATATATATATATATATATATATATATATATGATTAGCTGAAACAGTTATGGACCTACTATATAATAGTATAGATATCTGATTCATTAGGAAAGAAAGAGTGATTAGCAAGAAAAAGAGTATTAGAAGTTGCAATGTTTGTATTAGTGAGATGCGTTCTCTTGTGTATTAAGGAAATAATAATTATCAAATTATATGCAATTATTGTACGCAATTATTGTATGCGATATTGTACCCAATTATATGCAATTTAATTTAATAATGATAGAATCTCATGAGAGAAACTCCCTATATATTTCCTATACATGAAGTGATGTAACAATACACATAAAAGAGAATAAGAAACATCACTTCTTCTTACCATTTTTTATCATTTTCTTATATGGTATACAAATCTTGGTGTCCTGACAACCTCTCCATTTTTATCTCCTAAATAAAATGATCATGTCTGTCAAAGAAGGGATCAGTAACGAGTCTGATAGAAAACTCGTACAAGGCTTCAGTGCCGAGCAAATTCAGAAATTGGCAAAGGCTATTTACTCGCTCAACAACGGTAAAAGTGACACGTTTGTTAGCTCTACAAGTCTGTTTGCCCATAACTCCTCTTCTAATTCTGCTTTTACGAAACCATGGATTTTGGATAGCGGAGCAAACGATCACATTGCATCTGATTCACAATTTTTCACACACACTTCATCATCATTTATTCCAAATGTTAATCTGCCCATAGATTCAACTGCGCCCATCTCATCTACGGGCACAATTAAATTCAATAGCAAAATCACTCTCAAAGATGTTCTTTGTGTTCCTTCTTTTAATTTAAATCTCATGTCTGTTAGTAAGATAACCAGTTCACTAAATTGTTATGTCGTTTTTACTCCACATAGTTGCATTTTGAAAGACTTGGCTACGGGGAGGATGATTGGCTCGGGTAAACAACACGCAGGCTTATACTACATGTCCCCTCTTCCAAACCAAGCCCACGCATCTCAAATACCGACCGACCCTGATTTATGGCACAAACGCCTCGGGCATCCTTCTCCGGCGTGTCTACAACTTGCATCTTCCTTACTACCTATCCCTATCAGTAAAAATCTCATTCCCATTCATAATAATTGTATTATTTGTCCCAAAGCTAAACAAACAAGCTATCCTTTCCTTTAAGCATAATAAAATCTCATTATCCATTTAATCTATTGCATTGTGACATTTGGGGTCCTCATAAAACCCCAACTCATTTTGGAAAATGTTTTTTTTTTCTCACTATAGTCGATGACTATACTAGATGTACTTGGTTATTTCTTATGAATCACAAGTCTGAAGCCCAACATCTCTTAGAATCATTCATTATTTTTTCACAAAATCAATTTCAGGCGTCTATTAAAACCATTCGTGTTGACAACGGATTGGAATTTATTTCTATGCGAAATTTTTTTCTCAAAAAAGGTATTGAATGTCAACGCACTTGTGTGTACACTCCTCAACCAAATGGAGTAGTAGAACGCAAACATAGACACATTTTAAACACAGCACGAGCCCTCCTATTTCAGTCTCATTTACCATTAGAATTTTGGGAGGAATGCATTTTAACCGCCACATATATCATTAATCGATTGCCAATACCTTTACTCAAAAATAAATCACCTTTTGAGATGCCATATAATTGTCCACCTTCACTTACTCACTTAAAAACTTTTAGTTGCCTATGTTATGCAATTGTTGTTTCACCTAAGCAAAAATTTGATTCGCACGCTCGAGAGTGCATCTTCATTGGTCATCCTCTCAATCAAAAAGCATACAAATTATTTGATATAGATGCATACACTTTTTTTACAAGTCGGGATGTCATCTTCCATGAAAGTGTTTTAACATTCTGCCAATAGTCACAGACACAATCCTCACCTCCATCACAAGGTATTTTGCCCACTATTGACATTAACTTACCCACTCCTGTCCAACATTCACTCAATCAACCTTCTTCTCTTACTCATCACAATGCACCTGAACCTCCACCAAAGCAACCTTCTTCTCCTACTCGTCACAATACACTTGAACCTCCATCAAACCAATCCTCTTCTCCTACTCGTCACAATTCACCTGAACCTCCATCAAACCAACCTTCTTCTCCTACTCGTCATAATACACCGGAACCTCCAGTAGACCAACCTTCTTCTCCCATGCCAAGAAGTCTAGCACCCATTACCAAACCTTCTCAACCCGACCTTCCTGTTCGACAATCCAATCGCACATCAACCCCACCTTCCTGGCTTCAAGGCTACGTAACGGGATCCCAAGCTAATCATTCGACCACTGCCCAAGACCTGCCGAATGGAACCAGGTATCCTATGCATCATTTTCTTTCTAATTCACGATTTTCTTCTACACATAGTGCATATCTTGCTAACATCATAGCCACCAAAGAACCTCACACTTATGCTCAAGCTATCCTTGATCCAAATTGTCAAAAAGCAATGGATGAAGAGTTTTCTGCCTTGCAGCTAAATCAAACATGGACCTTGACACCGTTACCCGCTGGGCAGAAACCCATCGGATGCAAATGGTTCTATAAAATAAAGTACACCTCAGATGGTAGCATCAACAGATATAAGGCGCGCCTTGTTGCAAAGGGGTACACTCAGATTGAAGGTGTCGACTATTCTGAAACTTTTTCACCAACAAAATTAACAACTTCGAGGTGTCTCCTCACCATTGCAACAGCTAGAAATTGGTTTACTCACCAACTAGATGTGCAAAATGTCTTCTTACATGGCACATTGCATGAAATTATATACATGGACTTGCCACTCAGGCATCATCAACAGGGGGAGAACATTATATGTCGACTCAACAAATCCCTTTATGGTCTCAAACAAGCATCTCGGACATGGTTTTCAACATTTTCTCATTTGATTAAATTTGTAGGATTTCAACAGTCCAAGACAAATTACTCTCTATTCACAAGATAGAATAACTCATCATTTACTGCCCTTTTGATTTATGTGGATGATATTCTTTTGACAGAAAATGATTTGACAGAAATTCAGCGTGTTAAAGATTGTCTATAACAACAATTTCGCATTAAAGATCTTGGAGACCTAAAATATTTTTTAGGGATTGAATTTTCCCGTTCCAAAGCTGGTATTTACATGTTCCAAAGAAAATATGCGCTTGATATTTTGCAGGATACGGGACTCACGGGTGCTCGTCCAGACAAATTTCCAATGGAACAATACTTAAAAGTCACACCAAACGATGAAGAGTTATTAAAGGATCCGGTCAAATATAGGCCACTTGTGGGACGACTGATATACCTCACGGTTACTCGGATAGCATTTTCGGTTTGGACCCTAAGTCAATATATACAGGATCCACAGAAACCTCATTAGGATGCTGCAATTCGAGTCCTAAAGTACATCAAAGGATTATCAGTACAAGGATTGCTATTGCCATCCGAAAACAATCTGACATTGACAGCTTATTGCGACTCAAACGGGGGAGGTTGTCAGACAACTCGGAGATCAGTATCTGGGTATTGCATTTTTCTTGGTTCTTCTATTATCTCATGGAAGTCAAAAAAATAGAAAAACGTATCAAGATCATCAGTGAAAGCAGAATACCGCGCAATGGCCAATACTTATTTGGAGATAGTTTGGTTGCCATATCTGTTGCAGGATTTAAAGTTGCCATGTAACTTGCCAGCTCAACTTTTCTGTGACAATCAAGCGGCATTACATATAGCAGCAAACCCAATATTTCATGAACGCACAAAACACATTGAGATAGACTGCCACATTGTGCGGGAAAAATTACAAGCTGGGATAATCAGTCCTTCATATGTACCGACACAGTATCAGCTTGTAGTTTTTTTTACGAAGACACTGGGCAAGGAACGGTTTTTGACGCTACGACACAAGTTGGGGGTTCATGATCTTCACCTACCAACTTGAGGGGAGTATTAAGGAAATAATGATTATCAAATTATACGCAATTATTGTATGCAATATTATACGATATTGTACCCAATTATATGCAATTAATTTAATAATGATAGAATCTCGTGATTAGTATTCCTTTCTAATTAGATTGTAATTTGGATAGAGAAACTCCCTATATACTTTCTATACATTAAGGGATGTAACCATACACATAAGAGAATAAGAAACATCTATTCTTCTTACCATTTTTTATCATTTTCTTATATTGGGTTCCATGCTTACGTTGACATGGGCAGATACTCATGTGTTTATTACGAATAGTCTGGAGGGAAAAGAAGATCTACACATTCACTGCAAATCCAAAGATGATGATCTTGGACCGCATGTTCTCCGTATTAATCAAACCTTCAAAATTACTTTTGAGCCTAACTATTTCTTTGGAACACTCTTCTTTTGTTCGTTTCAATGGGGAAATTGTCCTTTCTTGTACTATGATGTATACAACCAAGGTAAGGATTACTACAAGTGTGATGATGATTGTACATGGTATGTTCATAAAGATGGACCATGTAGGTACGAATTTCAAGCTCGCAAATGTTATGCATGGAACACTTAATGTGTTTCATTTCAATTATGTACCATGGAACCATTAATAGTCTTCCAAATATGTTTATGAGATATTGTAGATTTTATTTTTTCTTTCTTCTCCTCATAATTTTTTTCTATTTTGATTCAAGAAACAACTTGGACTTTTGCATATTTGGCCCATTCACAAAGGTAGACGCTTCCTTCGGATAATTTACTTTAAAAACAATAAATTAACAATAATAATAGTTAAGGCCCAAATAAACACAATTATATGAATCTGAATTAAAACAATGGATTTGTTTATTATTGTAGTCCAATAATCCATGATTAAAGTTATTGAGTGTGAATATATATACATATATATATATATATATATGTTCATCAAAGGATGATGGTATGGTGGATCAAGTGGCATGAAACATCAATGTTTTCCATGTAGACATAAGATTTGGGTGTCTGAAACTTTAAATAAATAAAAAAGTGAAGATTGTTGAAGCTGAAGGAAGCTTCTTCCCTACCAAGGCTTGATGTGTGTTTGATGAAGAAAATGGCTTAAGTGCTTTGAAGATTGTAATAGGTTTTTAGATTCATTTGTAATTAGGCTTGTAAGTGTGTATGATTGCCTTTTGCTGTGTAACCTATCCTAGATGCCTAACCAAGTCTAGATCAAGCACATGATGTGGTTAAATGGTTTTTGAAAAGCTTTTTAAAATGGTTTTAACAGTTTTAAAACAGTACACAAATAAATCTGTTTTATGGAGAAAGAATCTGTTTATTTCTTCTCTGTTAAAATGCTTTTCTAAATTTCTGTTAAGGCACCAAGGGAAAGCTCAGTTCGTTATTTAAGTTAAGCTGAGCTGGCCTGTGTGTTATACTTTAATCTGTTTTACTGTGAAAGAACAGGTTTATTCTTTGGTCTGCTGAAAGGTTTTTCACAAGTTAGTTAGGGCACCAAAGGTACCACTCAGACAGTTATTTCTGTTAAGCTGAGTTGGCAGTTTTTCACAAAATAAATCTGTTAAGTTCAAAAATGAATCTGTTGTTTTCTTAACTGCTTTTCAACTGTTTTTTGAAAAGAGGTTAGAAACTGTTTTCTATATAAAGAAAAGTCTCTCTCACATGAATTAGTGCTGAGGAATTACGCTTTTGACAGAGATCAAACAATTTCCATGTGAGAAGAAGGATTGAAAGAGTTTTTGAAAGGTTTTCCAAAGAGATTTACAAGTGTGCTTGTTCTAGGAAACCTTGAATCTTGGTGAAGGTGTTGGTGCAGTTCTGCAGCAAATTGAACTACTGGTTTTGAGTTCTTGCATCTTCTTTTTCAGGTATAATCTTTCCTTTATTCTGTTTTGCAAAGGTGTAAGTGTTAGTCACTCCTTGATAGGGTTTCTTGGAGTGCAAGGTGTGCTGAAATAGGGTTTTTCAGCATTGTGTGTGTTGTTCTTGTAGTGTTCAAGAACTGCTGGTTTTGTAAGTGATTGGTACTGTTTTTAGTGAATTCCACCTTGGGGTAAGGTGAGACTAGATGTAGCTCTGTATGAGTGAACCAGTATAAAAACGTGTGTATCTTGTATTCTCATCCCTGCACTCTTTTCTGGTTTTTGCTTAATTTTGTCAAGAACTAAATCTGTTCTTTTTAAATTGAATCTGTTAATTCTGGGTTAAGTGAAAACTGTTCTTCCTGATTTGTTGAAGTTTTCTGATCATAAACAAGGTTGCTGCATATAATGGTTTAAGTGAATTGTGAACAAACTGATCATTCATTAAAACCTGAGAAAGGATCATACTTCTTGAAATCTTGTGTTGTGTAACTTTTGATTGATTTCTAAGCATAGCTGTATCCTTCATCCTCACAATATTAAGCTGATCTGGTTCTGTTATAATTATCTGTTGAACACAATTTTACATTGAACAAAATTCAAATTGTGCCAAGACTGCTCTGAAGAATCAATCTGTTTCATGTAAAAACAATCTGTTCTTTTTGCCTCTGGAATACTGAAAAATTGTGTGTTCCTGCGAAAATTTTATAAGCTCAATTCACCCCTCCCCTCTTGAACTTAGACACTAATAGACCCAACAAAGATGTGTATAAGACAACCTATAAATCTAAATATGATCGGTAAAAATGAGTAACAATGTCGTTACAAGGCTAGCATAAAAACGAAAAGTTATGTGGATCAATTTATTGTTACAAGAGGTTGATTAGTTACATTTAACATTATAAGGATCGTAAGTACTTGTTTTATTATAAGAGACTAGACATGAGACAAAAGATATTGGAGAAAGTTATTAAGGAAGTAAGATTTCAAGATTGTGTATCATCTGGGGAAGGAAAATTTGGTTGAAACTGCCATAAGCAAGGAGATATTTCAAGTATCTGATGTAATGATTAAATACTCACTCAAATTAATGAAGAATTAATAACTAAGTGGACTGATAATTTCATTGTGGAAGTAAAGGGAGAATTATGAGATTCAGGGATAAGTTGTTTGTATTTGCAAATAGGAAGTTGGAGGTCTGAAGGGCTTTAGGATGTAGTTTTGAACCTTATATTGTTAATATTTGTATTTATTTAAATCATAATATTATAATAGAAATATTTTGAAAAACTCCAAGTCTATATAGTAATAGTTAGATGTATTACATATAATATTATTAAGAATATTATTATTAGTAATAATAATAATAAAAATATTAAAGTTATTATCTATATTATTAATAATAATAATTATTATTAATATTGATATTATAAATATTGTTATTATGTTATTATGTTATTATGATTCTTAATATTATTATTACTATTAATAATAATTATATTATTATTATTACGAAAAAATTATAAAAAATTAACAATATTAATATTATTATTATTAATAATATTATTTTATTTTTGTTAATAATAATGATAAGAAAAATAATATTATTAGTATTATGAATAATAATAATAATAATTACAATAATTATAATACAAAATTTAATAATAATTATAATTATTATTATTATAATAATAAAAATAATAATATGTCACTAAATTATTTTGGTGTAAAGGTACTATATTTATTGCTGATATATTTGTTAAAAATAAAAATTAATTTGTTTTATATATATAATAACCACTTTTCATTAAAGAATTTTAAATTATTTTATTATAAATATTAATAATTTTTCTTTAGTTTTATAATATTTAGCAGTTAAGTATTAATTACATGTTTGAATACTTTATTATTAATTTTATATTAAATTTCATTTAGTGTTATTAAATAAAACTCCCAAATACTTTTAATTGAATAATAAATTATATCTAATAAATATTTATTATTTTGATAGTAAAAATCTTCACAATTAATTAAATATTAATTTAAACACTATTCATTAATAGAAACTAATTTACATACTAATAATTCTATTTTATTTTTAAATTTAGTTTTTTTTAATGTTTTTTTAGTGAATAAATACAAAATTAAAAGACAGTTTTGTTCAAAAAGATTTGGTGATTGCTTTTGAGCCTCTATATATATAACTGATTCATTAGCAAAGAAAGAGTGGTTAGCAGTAAACAAGTGTTAGAAGTTACAATGTCTGTGTTAGTGAAATGCGTTCTCTTGTTCTCCATGCTTACTTTGGCATGTGCAGAACGTACTAATGTGTTTATTACGAATAGTCTAAAGGGAAGATAAGATCTAAACCTTCATTGTAAATCCAAAGATGATGATCTTGGACAGCATCTTCTCCATATTAATCAAAGTTTCAAAATGAGTTTTCGAACTAAGATTTTCTATGGAACACTCTTCTTTTGTTCTTTTCAATGGGGAAATGGTCCCGTGTTACACTTTGATGTATATGACGAAATTAGGGATCAGCACAAGTGTGATGATGATGTTTGTAAATGGTATGTTCATAAAGATGGACCATGTAGGTACGAACCACAACTAGACTCCTCAGATCGCAAATGTTATTCATGGAACCATTAATGTGTTTCCTTTCAATTATGTATGGTCTGATAAATAATATGTACCACCTAATATCTCAATATATATTATAGAAAAATAAATAATATGTGTTTCATTTCAACTTTAAAATTTACCTCATTGTATGAATTATTTTCTATCAAATTAGAGTACTATTATATATTTGTCTTACATTTAAACAATTCATTAGTGTCTTTCTTCTTTTCTTACATTTATTTTTCGTATATTAAAATACAATAAGAATAAGGAGGACAAAATCAAAAATAATTTATAAGAAAAAAATCGTAATTTACATTTTATTCTATTTGTTTATTAAGTGTCACGGAAATTGATTTATAAAACTAAAACTAATAAATAATAAATTAAGATTGATATTTTCTTTTATTGATAATAAACATATTAAATAAATTGGAATATGTATCGGTATGGGCAAGGTCGAGGTCCACCTGCCTGCCCGAGGCCGAGTCTACTTGACCGAGACCAGGGGAACCTGACTGAGACTTAAGAGATTTGGCCGGGATGACGAGGCCGATGACCCACTTGGCTGAGACCTTAGAAGACTTGGCCGAGACCACTGGGATTTGGCCGATCGCCGACCCATACCATGGGAACTTGGCCGACGGCCGACGGCCGACCCCTACTACAGTTAACGCTCAAACCAAGATCAGTGAAGTTAATCCATCATTAAGAATTAGGTAATGCAACCTTAAGCGGTATCCACCTCGATAAACGGGCCTAACAAGGTAGGCTCATTAGAATAATATAAATAGCACGCATTCCAATGAGTAAGGTATGTCATTTATTACTATTCACCTACCCGAGAGCTGACCACCCGCTTTATTGACTTGAGCGTCAGAGTGCCTTCGCAAGTACTCCTACCATCCAGTGTTCACCCGAGACCGAGTGCCGAAGGAGAAGCAGAAAGACGAGAAGCATCTCAGCTCATCACCCAATTACCTGAGTGACCGAAGGAAGGAGAAGAAGACTTCAATAGTTCTCTAGGTCCCATCTCCCTAGTAGGAACAGAATATTTAAAGGATATTTCAAGTTTTTTTAAAAAAAATATATAACATTTCATAATTTCTCAAATCATCGTAAATCATGTTCTTGTAAAATCTTGATGGAGATGACATTGATATTAAATTTTTTACATCAATATTGGTAATTACAAGAGTAGTTTACCTGATTTTTTTATTAATATGAAATGGAACTTATTTAATGTTAGTTTTTTTTTAATAAAAGCTTTCATATTAGGTATTATTGTGCAATTTAATATCTCAACTAACAAAAATCATATGTCATCACATGCAAAAAAACATTATTAAAAAAAATAAAAAATAAAGAAAATATAAAAACAAAATATGGTTGGACTAGACCAAAACTCATATGTTAACAAAAAATAATAGATGTATTATACCTATACATAAAGAATTCTGAGAACAGACTAGATGTAAACCTATTATACCAATGAAATGATTCTGTATGAATAAATTCTAAATTACCCAGTTTATCAGCATACACATTCCTTTCACGAAAGATATGAGTAACTGTGCATCTAAAAGCTCTGTATTAAAGTAACAATTTGATTTATAAAGAGTTATAAGAAAATGAGTTATAAGGAGTGTGTGTTGTGCTTAGAAGTGAATGTTGGGACGAAGAAAGAAATGTGTGGAATGAAAGAGTTTCTAAGTGAGACACATAGAGATCATGATAGCCATGAGCGAGAGAAAAACGGTAATTAAAATCCAAAAAATTCAAATTGAAAAAGAAAATGTCCGAGAAAACGGAGGAAATTGAGATATATTTCAACAAATTAAATTCAAAATTGCTCTACGTTTTAAACTAGTCTACGCTCTAAACTTCTCAAAACAGTTATACGTTGTAAACTACTCTATGTTCAAAACTGCTCTACATATTCAAAACTTTTTTTGGATAATTGTTTTAATATTTACAAAATTACAACATAACTAAAATAAAATATTGATATAAAGATAAAATAAAATAAAATAAAAATATATATATATGATTAGAAGAACAGTTATGGACCTTTATAACAGTATAGATATATGATTCATTAGCAGAGAAAGAGAGATTAGCATAAAAAGAGTGTTAGAAGTTGCAATGTCTGTGTTAGTGAGATGTGTTCTCTTGTTGTCCATGCTTACGTTGACAAGGGCAAATACTCATGTGTTTATTATGAATGGTCTGGAGGGAAAAGAAGATCTACACATTTACTACAAATCCAAAGATGATGATCTTGGACCACATGTTCTCCGTATTAATCAAACCTTCAAAATTACTTTTTGAGCCTAACTATTTCTTTGGAACACTCTTCTTTTGTTCGTTTCAATGGGAACATAGTCTTTTCTTGTACTATGATGTATACAACCAAGGTAAGGATAACTACAAGTGTGATGATGATTGTACATGGTATGTTCATAAAGATGGACCATGTAGGTACGAATTTCAAGCTCTCAATTGTTATGCATGGAACATTTAATGTGTTTCATTTCAATTATGTACCATGGAACCATTAATAGTCTTCTAATTATGTTTATGAGATATAGTAGATTTTATTTTCTCTTTCTTCTCCTCATAATTTGTTTTCTGTTTTGATTCAAGAAACAACTTGGACTTTTGCAGATTTGGCCCATTCACAAAGGTAGACGCTTCCTTCGGATAATATACTCTCAAAACACAAAATTAACAATAATAATAGTTAAGGCCCAAATAAACACAATTATATGAATCTGAATTAAAACAATGAATTTCTTTATTATTGTACATGATTAAAGCTATTGAGTGTGAATAAATATATGTTCATCAAAGGGTGATGGTATGGTGGATCAAGTTGCATGAAACATCAATGTTTTCCAGGTAGACATAACATTTGGGTGTTTGAAACTTTAAATAAATAAAAAAAGTGAAGATGTGTATAAGACAACTTATAAATCCAAATATGATCGGTAAAAATGAGTAACAATGTCGTTACGAGGCTAGCATAAAAACGAAATGTTATGTGGATTAATTTATTGTTACAGGAGGTTGATTAGTTACATTTAACATTATAAGAATCTTAAATACTTGTTTGTTTTATTATAAGAGACTAAACACGAGACAAAAAATGGGTGCAGACCTCAACCCTATGAGCCGGTTTTATGGGGTTGAGTTAGGCTTAAAGTCCATTTCGTAATATGGTATCAGAGCCATTTTCGAGCCTATCCTAGCGAGTATTTGTTGGGCTTATCAGGCCACCCGCTATCGGGCCGCTATCGGACCACCCAAAAATATATAGTCCCACGCACGAGCTTCTATCTATCATTCTCGGCGTGAGGGGTGTGTGTTGGAGATCCCACATCGACTAGAGATAAGGACATTTCATAATATATAAATGGGTGCAGACCTCAACCCTATGAGCCGGTTTTATGGGGTTGAGTTAGGCTTAAAGTCCACTTCGTAACAAATTTATTAAGGAAATAAGATTTCAAGTTTATGTATCATTTGGGGAAGGAAAATTTGGTTGAAACTGTCATGTGCAAGGAGATATTTCAAGTGTCTGATGTAATGATTAAATACTCAAATTAATGAAGAATTAATAACTAAGTGGATTGAGAATTTCATTGTGGAAGTAAAGGGAGAATTATGAGGTTCATGGATAAGTTGTTTGTATTTGTGAATAGGAAGTTGGAGGTCTGAAGGGCTTTAGAATGTAGTTTTGAACTTTATATTATTAATATTTGTATTTATTTAAGTCATAATCTTATAATAGAAATATTTTCAAAAACTCCAAGTTTATATTGTAATAGTTAGATGTATTATAGATAAGATTATTAAGAATATTATTATTAGTAATAATAATAAAAATATTAAAGTTATTATCTATATTATTATTTTTAATATTATTAATAATTATTAATATTGATATTATAAAAAAATTTATTATGCTATTATTATTATTACTATTACTATTAATAATAATAATTATTATTATTATTATTACGAAAAAATTATAAAAAATTAAGAATATTAATATTATTATTAATAATATTATTATTTTATTTTTGTTGATAATAATGATAAGAATAATAATATTATTAGTATTATGAATAATAATAATTACAATAATTATAATAAAAAAATTAATAATAATTATTATTATTATTATAATAAAAATAATAATATATCAATAAATTATTTTGGTGTAAAGGATCTATGTTTATTGATGATATATTTGTTAAAACTAAAAATTAATGTGTTTTTTTTGTATATAATAACCAGTTTTCATTAAAGAATTTTACATTATTTTATTATAAATATTAATTATTTTTCTTTAGTTTTATAATATTTAGCAGTTAAATATTAATTACATGTTTGAATACTTTATTATTAATTATATAATAAATTCCATTTAGTGTTATTAAATAAAATTTCAAAATACTTTTAATTGAATAATAAATTATATCTAATAAATTATTATTATTTTGATAGTGAAAATCTTGATAATTAATTAAATATTAATTTAAAAAGTATTCATTAATAAAAACTAATTTACATAGTAATAATTTTTTATTTTAAAATTTAGTTTTTCTAATGATTTTTTTAGTGAATAAGTTTATTTCTAAAAGATTTGGTGATTGCTTTTGAGTTTTTCTACATATAACTATATATATAACTGATTCATTAGCAAAGAAAGAGTGTTCAGCAGACAAAAAAGTTTTAAAAGTTGTAATGTTTGTTTTAGTGAGATGTCTCTTGTAAGGAAAAAAAATCGTAATTTACATTTTATTCTATGTGTTATTAAGTGTCACAGAAATTGATTTATAAAACTAAAACTAATAAATAATAAATTGATATTGATATTGATATTTTCTTTTATTGATAATAAACATATTAAATAAATTAGAATATTTAAAGGATATTTTAAGTCTTTCTAAAAAAATATATATCACATTTTATAATTTCCCAAATCATTGCAAATCATGTTCTTGTAAAAGCTTAATGGAGATGACATTGATATTAAATTTTTTACATCAATATCGGTAATTATAAGAGTAGTTGACCTGATTTTTTATTAATATGAAATGAAACTTATTTAATGTTAGTTTTTTTTTATAAAATTTTTTCTGTTAGGTATTATTATATAATTTAATATTTCTAAAAAAATCATCACTCATCACATAAAAAAAATTATTAAAAAATATAAAAATATAAAAATAAAATATGGTGGGATTAGACCAAAACTCATAGGTTAACAAAAACAATACAGATACACTATAACTATTGATAAAGAATTTAAAAAACAGATTAGATGAAAGTCTACTATAAATTATTCTGTATGAATAAATTCTATATTTAAAAAAAAATACGAGACAATTTCATCGATTAATCTTGTTTGTTTCCATGGAAAGGTGCAGTTCATAACTTTGATATGTGTGTGGTAAATGAAGATGGAGGTTGCAGAGACTGCACTTGTTATGTAAAACTGATTTTATTTCAAATATAGTTATAGAACTGATTTTGTTTTCTTATTTTAGTCACATTAACAAGATTTGAGGTGGTTGACCATTAAATTAATTAATTAGTTACTTCAATTTCAAGGTATAAAACTTTTGGCAGTCTTATAGTTTTAAATAAAAAATATTTCATATAAAAAACCTACATTACATTTTTAATTAATTATAAAAATAAAATAATATTTTTTTCAAATGAAAGTCGTTTGACCGAGATAAAACCTTTATTTTTTTTGAAAGATGTCTACCAACCTTTTAGAGATGGTGTTTTAGTAAATTTGTCAAATGGCATTAAGGAAAACACATGTAAAATATAGTTACAATTCACATTGTTGTATCCCGTTTTTAACCATTACTTTAAAATAAATTATATAAAAACGTCTAATACTTTCGACTATATATCATAATACCTATATTACAATATTAATAATATTAACCATACCTATATTACAATATTAATAATATTAATATTTTTAATAATATTAATACTATTAATAGTATTAATAGTATTAATAATTTTAATTATATTAATGGTATTATTATTAATACTATTACTAATGTTTATAACATAATTTTTCATATTTAAAACCAATAGGTTGTGTATTTTTTATTCTATAAATATATTTCGTAATATTTTATTAAATCCAACAGTGTAAAAGTACAATAATTTATTTAATAATTATGTAAAATAAATTATATATAAAAATAAAGTAGACAAAATAGAAGATACTTCATTTATGTAAATTATTCAAATTAAGGAAATATAAAGCTAATTGATATATATTCTCGAACGGAGTTGCAACTAAAAAAAGATTCAAGCTACTTCTCTATCTTCTCGGTCGGTCAGTTTGTATTTCTATTCTTTTCTAAGCAAGCTCCTTATCGCGAGTGAAAACACGGATGGGGTGGTGAAAGTGTGGAACATGAAAGGAGACATTAATCTTCATCATGGCTTGAGTTTTTGTCAAAACTGTTTTACGTTCAAAATTGCAATACGTTTTAAACTGCTCAAAACTGCTCTAGACTTTAAATTGCTATATGTTCAAAACTGCTCTAGACTTTAAATTGTGCTCTACTTTCAAAACTGTTCTACATTCAAAACTTTCTTCTAATAGTTGTTTTAATATTTACAAAATTTCAAAATAACTAAAGCATTGATATAAAGATAAAATTAAAATATATATATATATATATATATATCAAAAACAGTTATGGAGGAGAATCTCATATATATATAGAGAGAGAGAGATTTGATTCATTAGCAGAGAAAGAGTGATTAGCAGAAAAAGAGTGTTAGAAGTTGCAATGTCTATGTTAGTTAGATGTGTTCTCTTATTGTCCATGCTTACGTTGGCATGGGCAACAAATACTCATGTGTTTATTACGAATCATTTGGAGGGAAAAGAAGATCTACACATTCACTGCAAATCCAAAGATGATGATCTTGGAATGCATGTTCTCCGTCTTAATCAATCCTTCAGAATTAGTTTTAGGCCTAACTATTTCTTTGGAACACTCTTCTTTTGTTCGTTTCAATGGGGAAATGGTCCTTTCTTGTACTATGATGTATACAACCAAGGTAAGGATTACAGAAAGTGTGAAAATGAGTGTTCATGGTATGTTCATAAAGATGGACTATGTAGGTACGAATTTAAAGAACGCAAATGTTATCCATGGAACCATTAATGTATTTCATTTCAATTATGTACTGTCTCAGAAATAATATGTACTACTTACTTAATATCTCAATATGTATTATAGAAAAATAAATTTAAAGGACCAAACTATGTATTTAATTTATCAGTTCACACTTATTAGTCTACCAACACTTAAGTTTTATTTTATTTGATTTGAATCAACATCTTCAACTTTAAATTCACCTCACTGTACAAATTATTTTCTATCAAATTAGAGTACTATTATATATTTATCTTACATTTAAGCAATTCATTAATGCTTTTCTTCTTTTCTTACATTTATTTTTCGCATATTAAAATACAATAAAAATAAGGAGGACAAAATCGAAAATAATTTATAAAAAGAATAGTTATTTATATTTTATTATACTTTTGTATTACATGTCACGGAAATTGATTTATAAAAATAAAACTAATAAAGAATAAATTAAGATCGATACTTTCTTCTATTAATAATAAATAAATTAAAACATTTAAGAGATATTTGAAGTCTTTTAAAAATTATATTACATCATGATCTTCCAAATCATGCAAAACTTAATGGAGATGAAATTGATATTAAATTATTTCCATCAATATTAGTAATTAAAATACTAATTAACCTCATTTTTTATTAATATAAAATGTAACTTATTTAATGATAGTTATAACTTAGAGGTCTTATTAATTATTATTAATAACTATTAATTATCAATAAGAGAGATTTAAATAATAAAACTACCTTAGTTAATGATAAATGAATATATGTTACTGTACTCTTAAAATAAAAGGATATAAACTTAAAAAAATATATAATATTAATTAAGATTCAGATAAAACTAATTATAACTTATAAAATACATTTTTCACTATCACTAACATCAAGATTATTGGAATATTTTAATTTGAAGTCATTTAAATTTTGAAAAAAATAATAATTTGAAGACTATTGGACAATTTTATTATTAGTGTGGTAAACTTCCTCTATGGCTAATAGAATATATAACTCAATTGTCTGTAACACCCCATAATTTACATATAACTATAACTATAAAAGTTCTACCAGTTTCTATACAAACTTGGAGTTTTTCAAAAACATTCTTAATACATTATTAGGATTTATAGAAATACAAATATTTACATATCCACAACTCAAAATAAGACTCTGAACCCTCTAAGGCTCTCCTGCACCTGTATGGTCATCTGCTCGTGTACATAGTACAGTCATTGCCGTTCAAACACAACAAAAAAAAGAGTAAGCTAGTGAAAATAGAATTTTATAATATACACAATTAAATCAAAAGAGAAAACCAAATTACATGATCAATTTCTCAAATTATTCAAATTTCTTCAAATCTCAACAATAAACAATCACATAGATCTCACATGGATCTACACATCCAGAATATTCAACAAACAACGTCTTCCGGAAAACCCGTATTAAGTAAGTCCTACCAGAGACTAACACCTGATCCAAAGATTACCAGCGAATCCAACAGAAAGGATTACGGTAAGTTCAATACAAACCAAGCCGTGCATCTCATATGTCACGGTGTGCATGAACTCCCCCATCAGCTTCTCACCACCTGATATCTTAGTCTATGTGACTTAGATCATCAGTGAAGCTCGGAGATCTATGTTACCAAATAGGCATCAATACTTAATACACAGCAAGCATCAGTCCATACATTATCCATTCAATTTCATACCATTCTGTCATACAATATCATTCAAAAAGTGATCCACAACATTCAAAAGTGTAATTAACATAAAAGAACAACACTTAAATATTAAACCATCAAAATATAATATTTTTACAAATTTAAATAATAAATAAACAAACAACCCAATATATAAACACACAACATCCCTGCAAAAAAATTGAATATTGGGACCACGTCCCTTCCGCATTCAGATCTTCTATCCTAGGATGCTATTAAAAATTAAATTTAGCTTCACTTACCTCAATTGCTTGCTTTCCAAGTAACTTTTAGAATTTTATTCCCCACCGTTTGGATAAGCTTCAAGATTTACGGACCTATCCAAACAGAACAAAAATTCAGTATATAGTAGAATAATTTGAGAGGATTAAACTTCTCAACTGACCCCACCAAGATTGATGACTAAATCTTAAGGAAAAACAAAGAACAAAGGATATTTAGAGTAAAAATGAACTTACTCTGTTTGAAAATCTGATCGGGTAGAAATGTTCCTTAACTCGCCAACTACAACGTGGTCTCAACGTGATGCACAAATGCACTTTAGGATGTTCAAACCTATTGGTTTGAACCACGCAGTTACCAAGTGTTGGGGGGTATTTGGGTAGGTTTTGTGAGTGAAATTTGGAATCACAGGAATAGGGTTGTGTTTGAGAATGGGTGGGTGGATCTAGTGGAGGTATTTACCGTGGCACAGAGGAAGACTTGGTCTTGGGTCACAGTAAAAGAAAAATCGGTTGCGTTCTCTTACTCATACTAGTGTTTGGATCCTATTTGTTGTATGAGGTATTTGAAAGTCTAATTTTTTGTGTTTTTAACTAACGTTCCTTCCTAGTTTTGGTAGTTGTGAGGTTCCTTCGGTAACTCCTATATGAAAGGCTAGACTGAGGCTTGGAAAGCTTTAAGTGGTTGTGCAGGCTGTTTTGGTATTTCCTATCTGGCAGGGTCAGAATGATGATTCTGCTCTGTACTGCGGTTGTCTTTGACATATTGTTTGGCAGGGCTGGACTGAGTTCTTTGCTCAGAACTGTGATTGGAAGTTGTTATGTTTTTCTTGCAAGCAATATCTGGTCTATGTACTATCCTCGAAGGATCGGTTTGTTGATGTTAGCTTTTGGTTTTTTGGTACAGTTTGTCTGTTACAAAGATTTGGCTTAGTTGTTGGTGATGTGTCTTTTATTGTCGAGTTTGACACTTGGTTATGGTAATTCAGCCTGATGGAAAAAACCTCTTGTATGTCTTTGTTTGAGGGTGTGACCTTTTTTATGGGTTGATGTAACTGTGTTTGTTGGGTTCTTATATTTTGTACTGGGATTGTGTATTGTTGGATCATTAGTTGGTAGGGTACTAGAATACTTGTATTTGGGGTTTTGTATAAGGGTTGAGACACCCCTGAAATGTCTCTTTTTATTTTATTTATTCTTTGCTGATAAAAAAAAACAACGTGGTCCGATCAGATTCTAAAATAGATGAAAATTGGGAGAGAAAATTAAGAGAGAGGAAGAGAAGAGAATATGGAAAGAGAGAGAAATGGAGATAAGGAAGAAAAGAAAAATATGGGGGTTGCTGTATTGTTTTAAAAAAAAAGTGCTCTTACAACTTATTCTTAACATGATATAGATGCAACCAAATTATCACTCATGTAATGAAAACATATTGCTTGTAGAATGTGTTTTAATAGAATGAAATTTATAGTGAAATTCTCTCTCCTCCTCTTTATAATTTATATTAATAGAAAAAAAATTAAGAAAATTGTCATATCTAACTACGAGTATTTTTTAATTTAGTGTTAATCATTTTATGGATAAAAATTCACAAATAAGTCAGTGGATATACTTCTTTTTTTTTCAGATTTAAATCTGCAAAAGAAGTTATCTTAAATGTAATAGCACATTCTATTATCTACATGCCACTGTTACTATTTTACATGAAAGAGTAATAGAATGAACCAATCGCCTAATTATTCTAAAATATTAATATAAAATAAATAAATCTAGTTAAGATGTTTATTTAACTTGTTCTAAGAATAAACGGATATACTCTATATAATATAATATACTAATAATAATAATGGTATTATTAATTTTATTGATATCATTATTAATAATATTAATGATATTATTAATAGTATTGATATCATTAATAGTATTGATATCATTATTAATAGTATTAATAATATTATTAATATTTTTATTAATATTATTAATATCATTATTAATAATATTTATAATAATATTTATAATAATCATAATAATAGATATAATAATAATAAATATAATCATAATAGTAATCATAACACAATACGATAACAAAATATATGTGATTAAAGATTATTTGATAATTCAACGCACTTGAATTTGAATCCTTCTCACAAAGATTTGTTACTAATTTTAAAAGTAGTCATAAATAATCTTAGAGCCAAATAACTAAGTAAAAAATAAATAAATGCAGTTTATTTTTTAATAAAAGTAAAAAAAAATATTATTCATTAAATTAGTTTTAGATTTTAATTTTGTTAATAATGTTTTTATTTAAATCGATAGAGTCAAATCAATAAGAAACTGGTCACCATATAACATTATAAAAAAATAAAAAATAATTAATTATATTAGAGACTACAAAAAAATTAATATGTTCAGTATAATTATGCAAACTAGTTAGATACTTTGGGAATTGATTTTATTGGATTTGATTTTTTATAAAGGTAGAATTTTCCTATTTAATTTGATTTATTCTTCATTGAAAAAAAAAACAAAAAATATTGATATTTAAATTAATTTGTATTATAAATTATTTTTAAATTAATATCTGTAACACCCCATAATTTACATGTAACTATTACAATAAAAGTTCTACCAGTTTCTATACAAACTTTGAGTTTTTCAAAACATTCCTAATACATTATTAGAATTTATAGAAATAAAAATATTTACATATTCATAGCTCAAAATAAAAATAAAACTCTGAAACCTCTAAGGCTCTTCTACACCTGTATGGTCATCTGCTCGTGTACATAGTACAATCATCCAGTTTAAACACAGCAAGAAAAGCAAGGGTAAGCTAATGCAAAGAAAATCCATAACATAATTCATGGAAATAGAACCAATTTAGACTAATAATTTATAAACATTTCTTTAGTAATTTCATGTAAAATTCCAATACCAATTTCATCATTCATATAGACCACACATGAATCTATTTTCAATCACAATCATTGGATTTCATTTCAATCCCACTTCGTCTTCCGGAAGACTCATTAAGTATGCCCCTACCAGAGACTAACACCTGACCCAAAGATTACTAGCGAATCCAATAGAAAAGATCAGGGTAAGTTCAAACATCCAATACCGAGTGTCTACAGTGGGACCCGGTGTGTATGAACTCCCTCTCAGCTTCTCACCACCTAATATCTTAGTCTACATGACTTAGATCATTAGTGAAGCCAGAGGATCTTCGTTAAACATAGGCTTTTCATACTTAACGTACCATCAAACAAAAACTCATACATTATCCCAAATGTATGACATCACTTTCATTCAATTTACATCATCCGCATATAATACATATCATTCAATCACATAACATTTAAAAATTCATATCATTCCAGAACTTTTCCAACGTCAAAAACAATATTTAACTCTCAAACTATCAAAATATAATATTTATAAAGTTTAAATAATATATAAACAAACACACAATATATCAACAAATAACACCCCTGCAAGAGAAATTCAATATTGGGACCACGTCCCTTCCGCATTCAGATCTTCTATCCTAGGGTGCTATGAAAAAAAAATATTTAGCTTCCCTTACCTCAATTGCTTGCTTTCCAAGCAACTTTTAGAATTTTATTCCCCACCGTTTGGATAAGCTTCAAGATTTACGGGCCTAATGCAAATTATCCAAACAGAACACAATTTCAGTATATAATAGAATAAGTTGAGAGGATTAAATTTCTCAACTGACTCCACCAAGATTGATGACTAAATCCTAAGAAAAAACAGAGAACAAAGGATATTTAGAGTAAAAATAAACTTACCCTGTTTGAAAATCTGATCGGGTAGAAATGTTCCTTAACTCTTTAGCTACAACGTGGTATCAGATTCTAAAATAGATGAGGTGTGAAGTGATAGATTAAGAGAGAAGGGAGTAATAGAGAAAGAAATAAGAAGGAGAAAATAAAACCCGTGGTGCAGCGGGGGCTTCTCTGCTTTATTACAATATCCAATTTAATAAATATAATAATTAATTATTATTTTTTCTCAAAAGTTACTATGTAATGACTTTTCTCGTTGTGGTATTAATATAAAAGTTATAAAGGAATTTACATATTTGAATATAGCGATTATAGAATTTTTTATTGAAAATCACAAATTATTTAAACTAATCAAAAGTCAAACAAAGATATTTAAAGAATTTATTAAAAAAATAAAGAATCTTATCATCATGTGACAGAAAACATAAATTAAATTATAACATAATTAAGAAGTTTTTAATATATCAATAAATGCATTCTACTTAAATTATTTTAAAACTAATTAACCACACACTAATTTGTTTTTGCGTAGTATATTTATAGAGATCTCAGAAGTGCAAAAATGTGTTCATTGGGTAGAAGAGTTGTGATACAATGGATGTTTACGGCTGTTTTTCTGTAAAGACTTTAAGATGTAGTTTTGAACTTTATATTATTAATATTTTTATTTATTTAAGTCATAATCTTACAATAGAAATATTTTAAAAAACTCCAAAGTTTATAATGTAATAGTTAGATGTATTATAGAAAAGATTATTAAGAATATTACTATTAGTAATAATAATAAAAATATTAAAGTTATTATCTATATTACTATTTTTAATATTATTAATAATAATTATTATTATTAATATTGATATTATAAAAAAATTATTATGTTATTATTATTATTACTATTACTATTAATAATAATTATATTATTATTATTATTATGAAAAAATTATAAAAAATTAACAATATTATTATTATTATTATTAATATTATTATTTTATTTTTTTTATAATAATGATAAGAATAATAATATTATTAGTATTATGAATAATAATAGTTACAATAATTATATTAAAAAATTAATAATAATTATTATTATTTTTATTATTATAAAAATAATAATATATCACTAAATTATTTTGGTGTAAAGGATCTATGTTTATTGATGATATATTTGTTAAAACTAAAAATTAATGTGCTTTTTTTATATAATAACCACTTTTCATTAAAGAATTTTACATTATTTTATTATAAATATTAATTATTTTTCTTTAGTTTTATATTTAGCAGTTAAATATTAATTACATGTTTGAATACTTTATTATTAATTATATAATAAATTCCATTTAGTGTTATTAAATAAAATTTCAAAATACTTTTAATTGAATAATAAATTATATCTAATAAATTATTATTATTTTGATAGTGAAAATCTTGATATTTAACCACTTTTCATTAAAGAATTTTACATTATTTTATTATAAATATTAATTATTTTTCTTTAGTTTTATAATATTTAGCAGTTAAATATTAATTACATGTTTGAATACTTTATTATTAATTATATAATAAATTCCATTTAGTGTTATTAAATAAAATTTCAAAATACTTTTAATTGAATAATAAATTATATCTAATAAATTATTATTATTTTGATAGTGAAAATCTTGATATTTAACCACTTTTCATTAAACAATTTTACATTATTTTATTATAAATATTAATTATTTTTCTTTAGTTTTATAATATTTAGCAGTTAAATATTAATTACATGTTTGAATACTTTATTATTAATTATATAATAAATTCCAATTAGTGTTATTAAATAAAATTTCAAAAATACTTTTAATTGAATAATAAATTATATCTAATAAATTATTATTATTTTGATAGTGAAAATCTTGATATTTAACCACTTTTCATTAAACAATTTTACATTATTTTATTATAAATATTAATTATTTTTCTTTAGATTTATAATATTTAGCAGTTAAATATTAATTACATGTTTGAATACTTTATTATTAATTATATAATAAATTCCATTTAGTGTTATTAAATAAAATTTCAAAATACTTTTAATTGAATAATAAATTATATCTAATAAATTATTATTATTTTGATAGTGAAAATCTTGATATTTAACCACTTTTCATTAAAGAATTTTACATTATTTTATTATAAATATTAATTATTTTTCTTTTGTTTTATAATATTTAGCAGTTAAATATTAATTACATGTTTGAATACTTTATTATTAATTATATAATAAATTCCATTTATTGTTATTAAATAAAATTTCAAAATACTTTTAATTGAATAATAAATTATATCTAATAAATTATTATTATTTTGATAGTGAAAATCTTGATATTTAACCACTTTTCATTAAAGAATTTTACATTATTTTATTATAAATATTAATTATTTTTCTTTAGTTTTATAATATTTAGCAGTTAAATATTAATTACATGTTTGAATACTTTATTATTAATTATATAATAAATTCCATTTAGTGTTATTAAATAAAATTTAAAAAATACTTTTAATTGAATAATAAATTATATCTAATAAATTATTATTAGTGAAAATCTTGATATTTAACCAATTATAAATATTAATTATTTTTCTTTAATTTTATTATATTTAGCAGTTAAATATTAATTACATGTTTGAATACTTTATTGTTAATTATACAATAAATTCCATTTAGTGTTATTAAATAAAATTTCAAAATACTTTTAATTGAATAATAAATTATATCTAAGAAATTATTATTATTTTGATAGTGAAAATCTTGATAATTAATTGAATATTAATTTAAAAACTATTCATTAATAAAAACTAATTTTTTTTTATAAAGTTTTCGTGTTAGGCATCACTATGCAACTTGACATCTCAGCTAAGCTGACACCTCAAGAAACAACAATCATCTGCCATCACATGAAAAAAAAAATAATAAAAACTAATTTACATAGTAATAATTTTTTATTTTTAAATTTAGTTTTTCTAATGATTTTTTTAGTGAATAAGATTATTTCTAAAAGATTTTGTGATTGCTTTTGAGTTTTTCTACATATAACTATATATATAACTGATTCATTAGGAGAAAAAGACTGTCCATCAGGAAAAAAAAAAGTGTTAAAAGTTGTAATGTTTGTGTTAGTGAGATGCCTCTTGTAAGGAAAAAAATCGTAATTTACATTTTATTCTGTGTTATTATTCTTTGTGTTATTAAGTGTCACAGAAATTGATTTATAAAACTAAAACTAATAAATAATAAATTGAGATTAATATTTTCTTTTATTGATAATAAACATATTAAATAAATTAGAATATTTAAAGAATATTTTAAGTGTTTCTAAAAAAATATATATCAATTTTATAATTTTCCAAATCATCGCAAATCATGTTCTTGTGATATTAAATTTTTTACATCAATATTGGTAATTATAAGAGTAGTTCACCTGATTTGTTATTAATATGAAATGGAACTTATTTAATGTTAGTTTTTTTTATAAAAGTTTTTCTGTTAGGTATTATTATGTAATTTAATATTTCTAAAATAATCATTTGTTATTACATAAAAAATATTATTAAAAAAAATACGAAAAATAAAATATGGTGGATTAGACCAAAAACTCATTTATTAGAAAAACAATACATTAATCAAAACAATACAGATACACTATAACTATTGATAAAGAATTTAAAAAACAAATTAGATGAAAGTCTACTATAAATTATTCTGTATGAATAAATTCTATATTTAAAAAAAAAATACGAGACAATTTCATCGATTAATCTTGTTTGTTTCCATGGAAAGGTGCAGTTCATAACTTTGATATGTGTGTGGTAAATGAAGATGGAGGTTGCAGAGACTGCACTTGTTATGTAAAACTGATTTTATTTCAAATATAGTTATAGAACTGATTTTGTTTTCTTATTTTAGTCACATTAACAAGATTTGAGGTGGTTGACCATTAAATTAATTAATTAGTTACTTCAATTTCAAGGTATAAAACTTTTGGCAGTCTTATAGTTTTAAATAAAAAATATTTCATATAAAAAACCTACATTACACTTTTAATTAATTATAAAAATAAAATAATATTTTTTTCAAATGAAAGTCGTTTGAAATAATATGTTTTTTCAAATGTTATTAAAACCTTTATTTTTTTCAAAAATGTCTACCAACCTTTTAGAGATGGTGTTTTAGTAAATTTGTCAAATGACATTAAGGAAACACACCTGTAAAATATAGTTACAATTCACATTGTTGTATCCCGTTTTTAACCATTACTTTAAAATAAATTATATAAAAACGTCTAATACTTTCGACTATATATCATAATACCTGTATTATAATATTAATAATATTAACCATACCTATATTACAATATTAATTTTTATTCTTTTTTAAGCAAGTTCCTTATCGCGAGTGAAAACACGGATGCGTGGTGAAAGTGTGGAACATGGAAGGAGGCATTAATCTTCATCATGGCTTGAATTTTTGTCAAAACTATTTAAACTTTAAATTGTGCTCTACTTTCAAAATTGTTCTACATTCAAAACTTTCTTCTAATAATTGTTTTAATATTTACAAAATTTCAAAATAACTAAAGTATTGATATAAAGATAAAATTAAAAAAAAAAATATATATATATATATATATAAATATATCAAAAACAGTTATGGAGGAGAATCTCATATATATATATATATATATATATATATATAGATAGATAGATAGATATCTGATTCATTAGCAGAGAAAGAGTGTTTAGCAGAGAAAGAGTGATTAGCAAAAAAAGAGTGTTAGAAGTTGCAATGTCTGTGTTAGTGAGATGTGTTCTCTTATTGTCCATGCTTACATTGGCATGGGCAACAAATACTCATGTGTTTATTACGAATCATTTGGAGGGAAAAGAAGATCTACACATTCACTGCAAATCCAAAGATGATGATCTTGGAATGCATGTTCTCCGTCTTAATCAATCCTTCAGAATTAGTTTTAGGCCTAACTATTTCTTTGGAACACTCTTCTTTTGTTCGTTTCAATGGGGAAATGGTCCTTTCTTGTACTATGATGTATACAACCAAGGTAAGGATTACAGAAAGTGTGAAAATGAGTGTTCATGGTATGTTCATAAAGATGGACTATGTAGGTACGAATTTAAAGAACGCAAATGTTATCCATGGAACCATTAATGTATTTCATTTCAATTATGTACTGTCTCAGAAATAATATGTACTACTTACTTAATATCTCAATATGTATTATAGAAAAATAAATTTAAAGGACCAAACTATGTATTTAATTTATCAGTTCACACTTATTAGTCTACCAACAATTAAGTTTTATTTTATTTGATTTGAATCAACATCTTCAACTTTAAATTCACTTCACTGTACAAATTATTTTCTTAGAGTACTATTATATATTTATCTTACATTTAAGCAATTTATTAATGCTTTTCTTCTTTTCTTACATTTATTTTTCGCATATTAAAATACAATAAAAATAAGGAGGACAAAATCGAAAATAATTTATAAAAAGAATAGTTATTTATATTTTATTATACTTTTGTATTACATGTCACGGAAATTGATTTATAAAAATAAAACTAATAAAGAATAAATTAAGATCGATACTTTCTTCTATTAATAATAAATAAATTAAAACATTTAAGAGATATTTGAAGTCTTTTAAAAATTATATTACATCATGATCTTCCAAATCATGCAAAACTTAATGGAGATGAAATTGATATTAAATTATTTCCATCAATATTAGTAATTAAAATACTAATTAACCTCATTTTTTATTAATATAAAATGTAACTTATTTAATGATAGTTATAACTTAGAGGTCTTATTAATTATTATTAATAACTATTAATTATCAATAAGAGAGATTTAAATAATAAAACTACCTTAGTTAATGATAAATGAATATATGTTACTGTACTCTTAAAATAAAAAGATATAAACTTAAAAAATTATATAATATTAATTAAGATTCAGATAATAACGGAAAACTAATTATGACTTATAAAAACATATTTTTCATTATCACTAACATCAAGACTCTATTGGAATATTTTAATTTGAAGTAATTTAAACTTTGAAAAAAAATAATAATAAAACAATACCATCTTAGCCAAATATTTCGAGATCAGATAAGTTTTGATCGACAATTTTATTATTAATGTGGTAAACTTTCTCTAACTAATAGAATATATAACTCAATTGTCTATTATCAACAATTTTATTCACGTAAAAAGTCTCATATATCAAGTGTTTATTATATTATAATAGAATATATGATATATAATAATCATATATGATAAGATTGTTATGATATGCATTATCTATTATTATTTATTATTCTACGCTTTGATTTTACAAATATTATTTAAAAAAACAAATAATTACTCATGATCTTCTATCATCAATAATCGTGATTATAGATTGGTATGAGTAGTTGAATAATACACTTTTGATACTTTAAAGAATTTCTACTTGTGTATTTTTTTTTATACGTGTTTGTATTGTACAACATATTTTGATTTGGAGATCGAATGGTAATTTTGATTGCAATAATAAGTGAATTTATTATTATTATTATATAATAAGAAGAAAAATATTAACAATAATAATTTTATTATCAATATTATTTAATATTATTAAGAATAGATTTGTAATAATAATAATATTATTTGTTAACAATAATAATATCAATAATAATCATAATAATTTTACAATAAAAATATTTATGTAATCATAAAATTTATTTAGTGTAGTGGTTAAAGTTTATTTAGTGTAATGGTTAAAAGTTGTATGTTTACTTATAATTTTTTATTAAATATAGGCATTGTTACTTTTTTATATAAATAAGCACTTTTTTAGTAAATATTTTATATTATTTTATTATAAATATTAATTATTTTTCTTTAATTTTATATAATTTAGCAGTTAAATATTAATCACATATGTTTGAAAACTTTTTCTATCAATTATTTAATAAATTCCATTTAGATGATATTAAATAAAATTTCAAAATACATTTAATTAAATAATAAATTATATCTAATTAATTACTATTATTTTTGTTGTATTTTATTTTTTTTCCATTATCTCCCACAATTAGTGCTAAACTGTATTAAAATGTTAAGTAATGTATTAAGTTTCTTCCATTGACTTGATGATAAAAAAAAGCTGTAAGTTATTATAATTAAAAACTATAAAGATTAATTTTTCAAAATTTATATCGAAATAAATATTATTAAATCATTATTAATATTATTAGTATTAGTATTATTAATAAAATTAATTCATTTTAGTAGATATTAGATATGTATTGATTAAAATCCACTGTTTATGCAGCCCACTGAAATTCTTAACATAACACCTTCAGTTTTACTTTCCAAATCACTCTCTTTTTCTCTCTCTCAATCTCACCATCATCTCTTATCCATTCATTCCCCTGTTCCTTTATATCAAACATGCAATATTGTTTCATCATTCAATTTCAAATGTGTCATTCTTCCCACTCTCTCTTCTTCTCCCTAATTCTCTTCTTCATTCAACTTGTTAAACCTTCCTAAAATATCACCCATTTCCCTTAATTCTATCTCACAAAGAAGTCACTCAGTACACTTTCCATTCTCTCTCTGTTTTTCTCTGTTTTCTGTTCCATGCTTTTCTTCTTCATGGTGCCCTTTTCTGCAAACTCTCTCACTCTTTTCTCGTACCCATTTTCCATAAATGTATATCATTCCCGATTATATCAATAGTTCTGCATTCAATCTAAATGGAGATTGGGAGGAATTTGTCTAAGAGATAGGAGACAACGACTGAGGAAGATGATGTCCATCGGACAGAGATTGTTTCCGACAGAATCAAGTGTTTGCTCCGACTAGCCCTGGGATTGTCCCTCCTCCTCATCACATTGAAATGCTTCTCTCTGTTTTAGGTATGTGCAGTGTTCCCACTACATTGCGATTTCATTTTAGTAATTGGCATGATGACTAAACATACATATGGTATAAACGTGTATTCATATTTTATTATATTAAAATATATAATTCTATTATTTGTATGAATAATTAATTAAAAATAATATAATTTAATATATAATTTATTAAAAAATTATTTAATTATTTTAGAAAAAATATTAATTAATTTATTTTATTAAATAAGTAAATAAATTTTAATTTATTAGAAGATAAAATTGTTCAATTAATGATGATGACACGTTTTAGTTACTACATATTGAATTTTTATATAATAATATAGACAACTATTAAAATTAAAATATTATTAAATTATAAAAATTTCATAAAAATAAATATAAATTATTTTTATAATTTTTTTTAGGTGATTTTTTTTATGTGTAGTTTTAATTTAAAAAATGGTTATTTAAAAGGTGAAATGATAAAAAGGATAATTCTCTTTAATGATATAGATATTGTTGTTATTATTATTTTATTTTTTGTTAATAATAATAATAATAATAATAATAATAATATTATTATTATTATTATTATTATTATTATTATTATTATTATTATTATTATTATTATTATTATGAACAGAATCAGTAATAACATTGTTAGTAAAAATGTTATTATTATTAATGATAATCCTAAGAATATTAATTATAATAATAGTCCTAATAATAATTATAATAAAAATCATGATAATTATAATAATTATTATAATAAAAATAGTAAATGATCATTAAATTTGTTTGGTATAGTGGTGAGAGTATTTATGTTTATTTATGAAATTTTCTTTAAATATAAGCCTTTTTATTTTATGTATAATAATCACTTTTTCATTAAATAAATTTTACATTATTTTATTATACATATTAATTGTTTTTTTTAGTTTTATAATATTTAGAAGTTAAATATCAATCACATTTTGAATACTTTATTATTAATTGTATAATAAATTCCATTTAATGTTATTAAATAAAATTTCAAAATACATTTAATTAATAATAAATTATATCTAATAAATAATTATTATTTTTTATAGTAAAAATCTTGATAATTAATTAAATATTAATTTAAAAACTATTCATCAATAAAAACTAATTTAGCTAATAATTTTTCTTATTTCTAAATTTATATTTAATTTATTAAATATAAAAAATAATTGTTTTTTAATTTTTAATTTTTTTTTAATTTTTTTTTCTAGAGGATAAGTACAAATATGAAGATAAAGAAGGATGTTTGAAAAAAAGTTACATGTGAAAAATACAAATAATGAATTTCAAAATTTAAAATTCAAAATTATTTTCAACGGTTTCAATAACCGTAAATATCAAAATAACTAAATTAAATTAAGAAAATAAAATATTAATAAAAACAAAATAGAAATAAATTTATATATATATATATCAATAGTTATAATAGGAAATTACTTTTATATAGATAATATTCTTAATAATATTATAATGTTACTTGTGATTTTAGATATGTAGATAAGTTATACTAAAATTATTTTTATTAATAATACTAATAAAATTAATAATGATCATATTGATAATATTTATTTTGATATAAATTTTGTAAAAAGTTGATCTTCATAGTTTTTAATTATAATAACTTACAGCTTTTTTTTATCATCAAGTGAATGGAAGAAACTTAATACATTACTTAACATTTTAATACACTTTAGCACTAATTGAGGGAGACAATGGAAGAAAATAAAACAAAAATAATAGTAATTAATTAGATCTAATTTATTATTTAATTAAATGTATTTTGAAATTTTATTTAATAACATCTAAATGGAATTTATTAAATAATTAATAAAAAAGTTATAAACTTATGTCATTAATATTTAACTGCTAAATATTATAAAATTAAGGAAAAATTATTAATATTTATAACAAAATAATATAAAATATTTAATGAAAAAGTGGTTATTATATATATATATAAAAAAAAGGAACACTCTAATGCCTATATTTAATAAAATGATAGGTAAACATACAACTTTTAACCAAATAAACTTTAACTACTCCATTAAATAAATTTAATGATCACAGAAATATTTTTATTGTAAAATTATTATAATTATTATTATCATTATTATTGATATTATTATTGTTAACAATTTTATTATTATTAATATTCATAATAATAATAAATTCGCTTATTACTGCAATCAAAATTACCATTATATTCTACAATACAAACACGTATAAAAAAATATATAAGTAGAAATTCTTTAAAGTATCAAAAGATATTATTCAACTACTCACACCCGTCTTTAATCACAATTATTGATAGAAGGTGTTTATTTATAATTATTTGTTTTTTAAATAATATTTGTAAAATCAAAGCGTAGAAAAAATGAACAATAATACATAATGTATATTAATAATCTTATAATATATACGATTATTACATATCATATATTCTATTATAATATAATAGATATTTTCTCGATTTATATGAAAGTTCTTACTTAAATAGTTTTTTCAATCGAACTCTTGTAAAAAAAAATTCACACTTTTTTTTATGGTCAACTGTGAGAATATATATATATATAATTTTTCAAATTAATCAATAGGTTCTTCTATATTATTAAATCACATTCAGGTTCAAGTTTCAAAATCTATTTCACATAGAGTCACATCATACGAGTTTTCTAACATTCCTCCACTTGACTGAAGTGCTTATTTTGCCTCATTTCTTTGTGTGTTTAGTCTGTTTTCCTTTTAATACCATCCACATATACATTCAGACCAGTAAAATCTAAATTCGGAAGTATTTTATTCTTTACTGATCTTTTCATCCTTTCTTTAGAACGGTTTCCCAAACGCTTATTTCACAATTAATGAGAACATTCATTCACTAAACTACTTTTAGTGTCAACATTATGATGCAAGGTCACAAAAATTTCAACATATCAACCAAGACTAAATACAAAAGTATTAAAATACAAGTTTTATTAAATTATACAAAATTTCATAAAAATAAATATAAATAATTTTTATAATTTTATTTTAGGTGATTTTTATTTATTTTGCTGATTTTTTTTTATTATGTGTAGTTTTAATTTAAAAAATGGTTATTTAAAAGGTGAAATAATAAAAAGGATAATTCTCTTTAATGATATAGATATTGTTGTTATTATTATTATTTTTAATAATAATAAGAATATTATTATTATTATTATGATCATTGTTAATAATAATTTTATTGCTATTAATAATATTATTATTATTAATAATGATAATCCTAATAATATTAATTATAATAGTAGTCCTAATAGTAATTATAATAAAAATTATGATAATTATAATAATTATTATAATAAAAATAGTAAATGATCATTTAAATTTGTTTGTTATAGTGGTGAGAGGATTTATGTTTATTTATGAAATTTTCTTTAAAAATTAGCCATTTTATTTTATAATAGCGGGAACACAGTTGTAGGGAACGCGTGTGCATCCGCATTTTTTAGTTTTTATTTTTACTATTTTATATATATATATATAAATTGTGTATTGGTATGTATAAGAGATATGTTATTGGGTTTTGAGATATTTGAGGAATGAGAGAGATAAAATAAGAGAGAAAAACTTAAAAAATTGTTATACATTCAAAACTGTTTCTAATAATTGTTTTAAAGAGGAGAAAGAATCTCTCCACTCTCAGCTAAGTGACCAGAAATAAAATAAAATTAACTTACAAATCTCTCCACTATCTTGCTAGTTAACTGAGAATAAATAAATAAAATTTTAAAATTAAAAAACTATTTATTTAATAAAGAAGAATATCAGTTTAAAACATAAAAATAACCAATATCTTCACTCCTGTAAGTTAAGTGAGAACAAATAAAATAAAATTAAAAACTTCTTTATTAACTTCTAAAATTACAAAATATCCAAATAACCAATATAAATTAATAAAAAAAAATATTAAACAAGATAAAATAGAAAAACAATTTACCGCAGTTAAAGTGAAGAATCCCCTTTATATATAGGTATAGAGATAATAATCACTTTTTCATTAAATAGATTTTACATTATTTTATTATAAATATTAATTATTTTTCTTTAGTTTTATAATATTTGGAAATTAAATATTAATCACAATAATTTATTATTAATTGTATAATAAATTCTATTTAGTGTTATTAAATAAAATTTCAAAATACATTTAATTGAATAATAAATTATATCTAATAAATAATAATTATTTTTTATAGTGAAAATCTTGATATTTAATTAAATATTACTTTAAAAACTATTCATAAATAAAACTAATTTAGATAATAATTATTTTTTTAATTTTTAAAATAATATTTAATTTATAAAATATTAAAAAATTATATAAATATATTTTTTTAATGATCTTTTTCTAGTGGATAAGTACAAAACTAGAAGACAGTTTTGTGCTAAAACATTTGGTGATTGCTTTTGAAACTATATATACTAGGAACACATGTGTTGTTGCGTCTGAGTATTCATATGTTTTATTTTTTATTATTATTATTATATGTATAAAACTAAAAAAAAAAGAATATAGTAATAAAATGAAAAGAAAGAAGAATAAGATTAGAAACTCCAATAACAAACGACTCAATTCCTCATATAGCACTATTTATATTTTTATTTCTCCATCTAACATCCTTTTATTTTTATTTTCCTATCCAACACCCTTTTGTTTTTATTTCCCTATCTAGCACCCTTTTGTTTTTATTTTCTTATCTATCACCATTTCAAAAGTAAATGAATAAATAAATTATTAAATTAAAAAAAATTGATAATTTTAATTTTGAATGTATTAAAAAAATAAATATTTTTAATGTTTAAAATAGTTAGAAATATAATTAATGAATAAAGAAATAAGTTTTTACAAAATAAAAAAAAGAGTAATAAATTAAAATTATTTAGTTTAAATTTTTTCTTTTAAGAATGAAGAAAATAAAAAGTTAAATCCTACAACAACATAAAAGTTGAATCTACAAAAATTAGTATTTAGTTTTATTATTATTGATGATGTAATCATGTTAATTACAAGTAAAAAATACAAAATATAATTATTAAAAAACTAAAGTCAATTAGTATTAATTAGTAGTGGATACAAATAATATTGGAGTGTCTATCCTAAATGCAAAATCCTAAAAAAAAACTAATGTAAATGTTACACTTAATGCTTAAAAATGAGAAAAAGAAAAATGTAAAAATAAATAAATATAGAAAATTAAAACAACAACAATAAAAATAAAAACAAAAAAATAGAAATAAATAAAGAATGGCAGAAAAAAAATAATAACTAAAAACATAAAAGATATAAAATAAAGGCAAAACAAAATAAGATAAAGATAAAAGATATATAAAAAAGATAAAAATAAGAGATATAAGGTGATACTAAATAATTATGTCCTAAACTTTATATATTCAACTTTTATAATTATGTCTTGTATTTTTTACTTGAAAATAACATAACTACATCATCAATAATAATAAAAATAAATATTAATTTATGTTCATAGATTCAACTTTTATGTTGTTGTAAGGTTTAATTTTTTATTTTCTTCATTCTTAACAAAAATTAAACTAAATATTTTTAATTTTAATTTTTTATTTTGTAAAAATTCATTTCTTTATTCATTAATAACTATTTTAAACATTAAAAATATTTTTTTTAATGCATTCAAAATTAAAATTATCAAAAAATTTTATTTTATTTTATTTGTACTTTTGAAATGTTGCAGGAAATTAAAACAAAAGGGTGCTAGATAGAGAAATAAAAACAAAAAGGTGCTAGATGGGAAAATAAAAGTGTAAATAGTGTTATATGAGGAATTGAGTCATAACAAACTCTAAGAAAATATTTATTTTCTGATCCCTTTCCTCTACTCCGCAAGAATGTCGTATTCAAAATACATTCATCCTCTATTCGGAATTCGGAAATGGAGATATATTTCAAAAAAATAAAACTGTTCTACGTTCGAAAATTCTGATAACTGTTTTAATATTTACAAAATTACAAAATAACTAAAATAAAATATTAGTATAAAGAGAAAATTAAAAAAAAATTATATATATCAAATCCAGTTATGGAGGAGAATCTCCTATATATAATATAATAATATAATAGTATAGATATTTGATTCATTAGTAGAGAAAGATTGATTAGCATAAAAAGAGTGTTAGAAGTTGCAATGTTTGTGTTAGTGAGAAGCATTCTCTTGTTCCATGCTTACGTTGGCATGGGCAAATACTCATGTGTTTATTAGGAATGGTCTGGAGGGAAAAGAAGATCTACACATTCACTGCAAATCCAAAGATGATGATCTTGGACCGCATGTTCTCCGTATTAATCAAACCTTCAAAATTACTTTTGAGCCTAACTATTTCTTTGGAACACTCTTCTTTTGTTCGTTTCAATGGGGAAATGATCATTTCTTGTACTATGATGTGTACAACCAAGGTAAGGATTACTACAAGTGTGAACATGAGTGTACATGGTATGTTCTTAAAAATGGACTATGTAGGTACGAATTTCAAGTTCGCAAATGTTATCCATGGAACCATTAATGTGTTTCAATTCAATTAAGTACTATTTCAGAAATAATATGTACTACTTAATATCTCAATATATATTATAAAAAATAAATATGTGTTTCATTTCAACTTTAAAATTTATCTCTATGAATTATTTTCTATCAAATTATATTATATATTTGTCTTACATTTAAACAATTCATTAATGTTTTTCTTCTTTTCTTACATTTATTTTTCGTATATTAAAATACAACAAAAATAAGGAGGACAAACTCAAAAATAATTCAAAATAAAAAAAATATAATTTACATTTTATTCTATTTTTTTATTAAGTGTCACAGAAATTGATTTATAAAAATAGAAGTAATAAATAATAAATAAGATTGATATTCTTTTATTAATAATAAATAAATTGAAATATTTAAAAGATATTGATATTAATGAATATGCCATTGATATTGAATTATTTACATGGTAATTAAAACACTAGTTGACCTGATCTTTTATTAATATGAAATGTAACTTATTTATTTAGTGATAGTTATAACTTAGAGGTCTTATATTAATTATTATTAATAACTATTAATTATCAATAAGAGAGATTTAAATAATAAAACTACCTTAGTTAATGATAAATGAATATATGTTATTGGTACTCTTAAAATAAAATGATATAAACTTAAAAAATTATATAATATTAATTAAGATTTAGATAATAACAGGAAACTAACATCAAGATTCTATTTGAATATTTTAATTTGAAGTAATTTAAATGTTGAAACAAAAATAATAATAATAAAAATTCTAAGAAATTAAAAGATTTGAGTAATGTAAGATTTCTATATTTTCTCACATCTAATAACTAAAATATGCAATATATTTATAACTCTTTCATACTATGTTTCAAAAAATATATCCCTCTTCAAAGATATTTTAAATATATACACAAAGGTTTAAAACAAAATATTCAAAATAAAATAAATATTTTCATCCTCCAGCTTCTCACCAAGGAGTTGTATCACATGTAACTTCATCTGCTCCCGTATAAATACACGATCATCACAAATCAAAGAAAACAACCACACAACAAAGCAAAAGGTAAGGTAGCTATTTTTAAAACTTCAAATATAAAATTTTAAATATCATCAATTCTCATGCATTTTCACATAATAAGTGTTTATAAAAAATTCACAATTCATTTTTCTCGTGTCAGACTTCTACGGACTCACAACACATAGACACTTGATTGTACTTTCGGAAGACTCATGTATTGAAATTAGCATCTAGAGACCTACACCTGTCATATTACTCGCTGTGAATTTCACACAACCATGCGCATACTCATCTCAATGTCTCATCATTTCATCATCTCATATGACAAGGTAAATCCATTTGATATGCTCTGGTAAGTTCTTTCAAACCTCAAACTCAACCAAATGGACCTTCTTCGACTCTCACCAACTGAATAACTTCATCTATGTGATCACACTTTCACACCATTCCATATCTCATGTAACACATCAATGCACTTCATATAAATAAGTTCCTTTAGTCATATTTATATATAAAAAAAAATCCACTTAAAAGCAATAACCAATAATACACCAGGCTTTCAAAAGAAAAAATACAAATTTTAAGGTTTTTTTTTTACATAGAGCCCATGCAGAGACAAACCTAACAAGTTCAAAATTTGATTCACAAAGAAAAACAAAAATGAACTTACTCTATTAAAGATTCTGATCGGGCAGTCTTGTAGTATTCACTATCAGGACTCTAATGGCGGACTACGAACGTCAAACTGATGAACAAGAAAGTCAGAATCTTAGAGAGAAGGCAGATGAAAGGAAAAAAGAGAGTTTTTAGAGAGATGGTGGTTGTTTTAAAATGAGAGCTGAATAATTGAATTTCTATTTATATAGTCTTTTGACTTTAATAATAAAATATTCTATTCACGTACCATTTGAATTGTACCATTTCTACTCTAAGACTATATATGGGTTAAAATTAACACTGATGGAGCTGCTAGGGATATCCTGGTATTGCTACTTGTGGAGGTATTTTCTATGGGAGTATGAGAGAGTTTATTAGTGTTTTCTCTGATTTTGTCTTTGTTTGTGATGCTTTTACTATTAGAGCTCTTAAGTTAGCTAATTTATGATTTATTCATAGAAAATCATTTCATTGATATATGGTCTATTCTAATAATTCTTTATGAATAGGTATAGTCTACATATGTATCGTTTTTATCATATGTGTTTTGGTCTAGTTTCCCATTTTTTTTTGTATTTTCTTTTTTCTTTTTTTAATAGTATTTTTTTATGTGATGACATTATTTTTTTACTTGAGGTGTCAACCTAACTAAGATGAAAAGTTGCATAATGATGTCTAACTTCAAATCTTTTATATATAAAAGAAAAACTTTATATATATGGTTTAGAACATTTAAAATGTTTCATTTTATTTTAATTTATTTGTTATTAAAATAAGAAAAACTAAGAAATCAAAAGAAATATTTGTTTCAGGGACATTAAACAAAAAATTTAATTTATTAGATTTAAAATTTGAAGTATTTTTTTTAATGTTGAAAACATATAGGAGTTATATATATATATACGATGATTATGAATTCATTTACTCTAAAAATTAACTAAAAAGACTTATTCTTAACATGATATAGATGCAACCAAATTATCACTCATGTAATGAAAACATATTGCTTGTAGAATGTGTTTTAATAGAATGAAATTTATAGTGAAATTCTCTCTCCTCCTCTTTATAATTTATATTAATAGAAAAAATTTAAGAAAATTGTCATATCTAACTACGAGTATTTTTTAATTTAGTGTTAACCATTTTATGGATAAAAAATCACAAATAAGTCAGTGGATATACTTTTTTTTTCAGATTTAAATCTGCAAAAGAAGTTATCTTGAATGTAATAGCACATTCTACTATCTACATGCCACTGTTACTATTTTACATGAAAGAGTAATAGAATGAACCAATCGCCTAATTATTCTAAAATATTAATATAAAATAAATAAATCTAGTTAAGATGTTTATTTAACTTGTTCTAAGAATAAACGGATATACTCTATATAATATAATATACTAATAATATTAATGGTATTATTAATTTTATTGATATCATTATTAATAATATTAATGATATTATTAATATTATTGATATCATTATTAATAATATTAATGATATTAGTATTAATAATATTATTAATATCTTTATTAATATTAGTATTAATAATATTATTAATAATATTATTAATATATTTATTAATATTATTATTAATAATAATCATAATAATAGATATAAAAATAATAAATATAATCATAATAGTAATCATAATACAATACGATAACAAAATATATGTGATTAAAGATTATTTGATAATTCAACGGACTTGAATTTGAATCCTTCTCACAAATATTTGTTACTAATTAAAAGTAGTCATAAATAATCTTAGAGCCAAATAACTAAGTAAAAAATAAATAAATGCAGTTTATTTTTTAATAAAAGTAAAAAAAAAATATTATTCATTAAATTAGTTTTAGATTTTAATTTTGTTAATAATGTTTTTATTTAAATCGATAGAGTCAAATCAATAAGAAACTGGTCACCATATAACATTATAAAAAAATAATTAAATAAAAGTTAATTTTAAAAATAAAAATTAATTAATTATATTAGAGACTACAAAAAATTAATATGTACAATCTGTTCAGTATAATTATGCAAACTAGTTAGATACTTTGGGAATTGATTTTATTGGATTTGATTTTTTATAAAGGTAGAATTTTCCCATTTAATTTTATTTAATCTTCATTGAAAAAAAAATTATTAATATTTAAATTAATTTGTATTATAAATTATTTTTAAATCAATATCCAATTTAATAAATATAATAATTAATTATTATTATTTCTCAAAAGTTACTATGCAATGACTTGTCTTGTTGTGGTATTAATATAAAAGTTATAAAGGAATTTACATATTTGAATATAGCGATTATAGAAATTTTTATTGAAAATCACAAATTATTTAAACTAATCAAAAAGTCAAGCAAAGACAATTAAAGAATTTATTAAAAAAATAAACAATCTTATCATCATGTGACAGAAAACATAAATTAAATTACAACGTAATTAAGAAGTTTTTATTATATCAATAAAAGCATTCTACTTAAATTATTTTAAAACTAATTAACCAAACACTAATTTGTTTTTGCTTAGTATATTTATAGAGCTCTGAGAAGTTTGGAAAAGAAAAGGGTGCAAAAATGTGTTCATTGGGTAGAAGAGTTGTGATACAATGGGTGTTTATGGCTGTTCTTTTGTCCTTAGCAGAAAACGGTATCTCTGTGGATCTGCAAGTTGAGGTGACAAATGCTTTGAGTGGAAATGTTGACCTAACAGTTTATTGCAACAACATTGAACCTACGAAGCACGTTCTCCGTTACGGTGATTCTTATCAATGGGATTATTCTGGTAATGTTTCAGCTACCGAAACACCATTCCTGTGTTACTTTCAATGGGGTGACCTTGAACCTCATTATTATGATTTGGTTGTTCCGTTATGGGATTTTGAGTGTAAAGTACACTGTCAGTATTTCATAAGAGAAGGTGGACCGTGTAAGTATTACTCTACCAATCTCATTTGCTTTCCATGGAATTAAAATCAAAATATAATTATATATATTATTAGTGTTACATTTATGATTTTTTTTACCAGAAATAGCAATTAAATAAATCAATGTAAACCATCCTTATAAAAAAACAATAATCAACATTTAGTTAAAACTACCAAACTAACCTGGTAGTCTAAGAAACGCATGAAGCGATCAAACTCATATAATCCAAAGATTGCAAACACCAACTGAAAAAAAAATGTAGTATAACGCGAATAGAAAACAATGAAAGATTTAAGATAATTATCAATTATTAATTTATATGGGTGCTTTTTGTAATATGTTATTGATAGGTAAGGATTTATACTATTAACTAATTTAAATTATTATATAAATATGATTTTTCAAGTAGTTACTATAAAAAAAAAAAATTGCGATTAACTATACAAGACAACGCACGCAATACCATATAAAAATGGATAACCGTTAATAAAAAAAATAGACTTTTTGTAATTTTTTATTCATTACAAAATATTCCGGTAACATGGAGATAAAATTATGTGCAATTCTTTTATAATTGTATATGCTTTTAATGAGTATATGGCTACTTATTTTCTTTTCTTTTCTAAATAACTGTTATTTATTTTTATGTAATTTCAACTTTTATATTACAAATAAATTTATCTAAAAATATGTTAAAGATTATTAAATAAAATTTAAACAAACATACTCTGGATTTCCGTAACTTGTAACACATTTCTCCTTAATATCAAATACAGTATCTATATAAGAAGTCAACATGCAGTGGTCAATAACTTTTTCAAAGAATAAATTTTGGGTTATTATTAAAAATATTATAATTATTTAAATCTTTATTAAACATTAAAATTGTGTTAAATATTATTGATTGTAATGAATGCAATCTTAATGATTAAAAAAATTTAACTGCAAATACATCATGTTGAAATGAATATCATTTAATTAATTATTAACTTTGGACTTTTTTTTGGTTCTTTTTAAGGTAGTGCATTTATTTTTACGAATTTTTCTAAATGGGCAAATTTTCTTTCCAAAAAAATGGATAAATCATTAATGTGAAGTATGCTCTCTAAATACTAAGATTGCCAATCATCAATTTCTCCATCTCTCTCCCAACTTCTCTTCTCTCCTTTCTCTTCTCATTTTCTCTCTCATACCTCATATATTCCAAAATCTAATCACGTCTTGTTGTAGCTGTGGAATCAAGGTACATTTCTACCCCATCATATTCTCCAACAGAGTAAGTTCATTTTTACTTTAAAGATCCCTTATTCTCTATTTTTCTCTACGATTTAGTCATCAATCTTAGTAGGGCCAGTTTAGAAAAGTGTTTCTCTCAACTTGATTAAGCTCATACTAAAATTTGGTAATGTTTGGATAACTTGCTCTAGGTTCCTAAATTTTGAAGTTGTTGTTTGAGGTAGAATTTCCATCAGAATAAGGAATTTCAGGTAAGGGAAACTAACTTTGATTTTTAATAGTACCCTATGCTAGAAGATCTGGATGTAGAGAGGACGTGGTCCCAATATTCAATTTTCTCTTGCAAAAATGTTATTTGATTAAATTGTTTGATTTTATGTTGTGTGAACATGTATAAATATTAGATTTTGATATTTTTCAAAGTTAAATTTTGTTTTTGATGTTGAAAATGTTATTGAATGTTATGAATTTTAAAATATTATGTGATTGAGTGATATGTAATATATATGAATGATGAAAATTGTATGAAATTGATGTCATATATTTGGGATAATGTATGAATTGTTGTTTGAGGGTACATTAAGTATGAAAAGCCTATGTTTAACCGATATTCTCTAGCTTCACTGATGACCTAAGTCATATAGACTAAGATATCAGGTGGTATGAAGCTGATGAGTGAGTTCATACACACTGGGTCCCACAGTAGACATTCAATACTGGATGTTTGAACTTATTCTAATCCTTGATGTATGGATTAGATGTTAGTATCTAGTAGGGGCATACTTAATGAGTCTTCCGAAAGACGATGAATTCATGTGTAGTCACTCTGATTGAAATGAAATCAAAGTGTTATGGATTGAAATGAAATCCAATGATTGTGATTAAAAATAGATCCATGTCTGGTCTATATAAATAATGAAATTAATATTGAAATTTTATATGACAATATTTAAATAAATGTTTATAAATGACTTATCTGATTGGTTATTTTTTCATGGATTAAGTATGTTATGGAAATTTTTTTCATTAGCTTACTCTTCCTTTTCTTATTATATTGTGAACTACTATAATTATACTACATATATAAGCAAATGATCATTGAAGATGTTATATAAGGTCAAACTTTTAAAGAATTTATTAGAAAAATAAACAATCTTATCATCACATGATAGAAAACATAAATTAAAGTATAAAGTAATTAAGAAGCTTTTATTATATCAATAAATGCATCTAGTTAATTTATTTATAAACTAATTAACCACATACTAATATTTTGTTGCTTAGTATATTTATAGACCTGTCACAAGTTCCCAAAAGAAAAGAGTGCAAAAAAAATGTCTTCATTTGGTAGAAGAGTTTTCATACAATGGGTGTTTATGGTTCTTCTTTTGTCCTTAGCAGAAAATGGTATCTCTTTGGATCTGCATGTTGTAGTGACAAATGCTCTGGATGGAAATTTTGACCTAACAGTTTACTGCAACAATATTGATCCTACACTGCACGTTCTCCATTACCTTGATTCTTATCAATGGGATTTCTCTGGTAATGTTTCATCTACAAAACCACCATTCCTGTGTTACTTTAAATGGGGTGACCTTCAAGTTCATACTTATAATTTGTTTGTTTCAAATTGGGATAATGGCTGTAAAGAATACTGTCAGTGGTTCATAAGGCAAAATGGACCATGTAAGTATTTCTTTACCAAACTCGTTTGCTTTAAATGGAATTAGAATCAAAATGCTATAATATATATTATTGCTGCTACATGCATGGTCATAAATAAAGATTTAAGATAATTATCTATTATTATGCAGATAAAAAAAAATATCAATTATTAATTTATATAGATTGGGAATTTCACATAATCGATCTCAATTTTTTTTATTTTTTTTTAATGTGGTTTATATATCTATTGGACAGAGTGTGCTTTGTAATATGTAGACTTTTAGTATTTTTTTTTATTCGTTACAAAAATATTCCGATAATGTACAATGCATTTAACATGTAGATAAAATCATGTGCAATTCTTCTAAAATTGTATATGCTTTTAATGAGTATGGTTATGACTACTTATTGTTTTTTTTTTTTGCTATAAAATAGTTATTTATTTTATGTAATTTTAATATAAGTAAGTCTAGTTATTTTTTCTTTTATATTACAAATAAATTTACCTAAAAATATGTTAAAAATTATTAAATAAAATTTAAACAAACATACTCTAGATTTCCGTTGTTTCACCTCTAACCTATGTAGCACAGATACGGATATGGACACTAAGACGACATGGACACATAGATACATATAATCTCTAAAATGTAGGACACAAGGACACGAATATATATATATATATATATGTTTCAGATTTTTTTTGGGAGTAGGAAGATGATTTTTTTATGACTGTTCAAAAAAATTTGTTCCTTATTTATATAATTATAATACAATTTTATACAATAAATTTTAGTTTTTAAAAAATTATTGTATTTATCTTTTTTAAAATTGTGTTAGAACAAATATTTTTAGAATTGTCAGAAATCCAACAAATATTTTTTGAATTGAACAATTCACCGATAAGTATTATACGAATGTCGACACCGATACATGTATTCGACACAAACATGCCATTTAAGAAAAATGTCTCCATAAGAACACAACATGTATTAGTCAATAACTTTTTTAAAGAATAATTATTGGTTATAATTTAAAATATTATAACTAGTTAAATCTTTATTAAACATTAAAATTGTATTAAATACTATTGATTATAATGAATGCAATCTTAATGATTACAAAATTAACTGCAAATACATGATGATGAAACGAATATAATTTAATTAGTTATTAACTTTGAACTTTTTTACGCTCAGTTTTTCATTGGTTTACTTTGAACTTTGAACTTCTGATTTTGTTTGAATTAGTGAGAGTGAACGAGAAGAAAAAAAAAGAGAATAAAAAATAAAGTTATTTGAATGAAGAAAAAAATAAAATTGAAAAGTTTGCAGTAAATTTAATTAATATAACTGAAAAAATCAGATAAATTGAATAATATAATGAATTACAATATTAGTTTTGGTTTTATTTTAATAAGAATACAATTACAATGAGTAAGAATTAATATTGAAACATGGTTAATAATGAAATAAGTGATTAATAAAATTGAAAATAATATTAAAAAATCATATAAAATTTGAAATTAAATATATTTAAGTAATTAATTTCAAATTATGTAAAAATTTCACATGCCAATTTTTTTTAAAAAAATAATGTATAATAAAAAATTCAAATTTTAAATAACAATTGAAAAAAAAATTGAACATGTAATTATTTTATTTAACAAAGATCAATAACGGTTACACCAAAAACACCATCATTTAGCTGCTAGATATAAATGTGAGTTTGGAAAGATAAATAAATAAAGTGGGCCAAATCGATCCATCATTAAGCTGCTAGATGCGTTAATTTTTTTAGAGAATAACATTTAATATAATAAATTTATGGTTTAATATCAACTATTAAATTAAAAACAAGGCACCCAGTTTATACATACACAAGTGTACTTTAATTTGTTTACAAAGTTCTGGGCCCTTCATATTTTAACAAAATTTGTTAAAACCTTGGGGCCACTCGTTAGGTAAACATATTTTATTATTTACCACTAAAGTTTCTATATACACCCATCAATTTCTTTCTTAACTTGGGCCCACACATGTTAGGTTTAGTGTTTCTACTATTTAACACACTCTTTTTACTTAGACAACAAGTCTAGTTTAATTTGTCAACAGAAGTGTGGGCCAGTTCCTTAAGGCCAGCATTTTTATTATTTGCAGCTAGCTATTTCGTGGGTGTTTCTTCCTGCACCCCCAAAATATTTTTCCCAGGATCCCATCATTTTTGTAAAAGACTATTTTACTAATTTTAAAAATAATTTATGGACTACTCTGTTCAGAATGTTTCTGAAACATATTTCTGTAACTCATTTTATGAATTCCGGATTTATTATTCTGGAAGTAAAAAAATGTGTTCCAAAAAATGATATTTCATAATGGTCTTTTTTTCTTTTGGACCTCCTATTCCGGAAACATCTTTGCTTACGGAGCATCTCAAATTCTGGAATCAAACAAAACTATCAAGAATAATAATAATTTAGGTGTTTCAAATAGTGTAGGAGTGCAGGAACAAATGCTCCTGTTTTATATATGCAAACTAGGTGTTGAAAAAACTGTAGACACATTCTTCTCCCAGATTTTTTTCTGTTTAGCCACACGCAATTTATATATACACGGCTAAGTTAAATTAAATATAAATGGAATATAAATCTTATTTTATAAAATAATTTTGTACAACTAAATGAAATTAAAATTTTCAAGATAATATCATATTTTAGTTTAACAAGTGTTATACTTGGAAATGTTAGAAAGATTAAGTAGGCTGAAATATTATCCTTAATTACCAAATTAATTACGTTTAAAAATAAAGAATTAGTAAGCTATATAAAAACATGTTAAAAGCTATATTAAAAGTACAAGAAAATATATTTATTTCCAAGTATAAATATTTACGTTATTACTTTAATGGTTGATTGAGTTATTTTTCAAAGGTATCATTGAATGCACTTATTCTTTTGTCATTAAGTTTTTCATAGCAGTTTTCCATTATATATTTCTTACCAACCTCATTTCTCTTGTATACTCCAATATTGTTTATCAAATATTGAGAAAAGGCGCAACAATGACTATTGTTGGTAAAGGTATATCATTCCTATGGGTGTTGATCCTTATAGTGTTGTCTGCAAATAATTCTAGAGTTTTTGGACAATTGATTATTGAGGTGACAAATGCTTTGGACAATGGAAGTTTAGACTTAACTGTTGCTTGTCCCAATATTGATGGTAAAAGCTACCTTCTGCATCCTGGTGGTTTCCATGAATGGATTAATACTGGTGTAGCTACTCAATCAGGAGGCCCACCATTCCTTTGTTCTTTTCAGTGGAAAGGAGCATCTCACATGTTTAACATGTACGTTCCTTCTAGAGACAATGATTGCGAAGAGTGTCATTGGTTTGCCAAAGAGACTGGACCATGCAGGGTTTATAATCGTCCCAACAAACCTACCATTTGCTCTAAGTGGGATTGAAATATATGTTTATCTTTATTTTTGCTATTAGATCTAGAATCTAGGTTTCACAATTTAAAGTTTTCTTGCGGGAATTTACCTATTATATCATCTAAATAAATGAGTAATATTATTGATTTTTCATATCTTTGAAATTTGAGTTCAAAAGCTTTATTTATGGTATTGAATTGCCCTTCATTTTAACTCTTGATTTCAAAATAAAGAAGATTACGAGGAGAATAAGAATGTAACATTTCATGCAAATCAGTTTTTTTATTTATTTTTTATTTCCAATGAAGAAAGGAATTAAGTCTGCGTCTTTTTGTAAATCACACGTTTTTGCTTTATTTAATTTTGAAAACTTTCCTTGGATTTGGAAGTGACTTTTTGGATGTCGAGTTAACGATAAAAACTAGGAAAAAATGAGGTTCTTTTGATTAAGAGAAAGATAATAAAAAAATAAGGAATTTTTTTTCAAATTTATAAAAGATGTGATATGTGTAATTGATAATTCGTAGATTTCATATTTATGATAATATCAAACTAAAAAGACAAATGTAGACTAAAAATTCTCAGTATCTCCTATATTTGAAAAACTTTCTTTCACAAACCTTGCTTGTCATTCCCAAACATTCAAATCAATTTTCAAGCAAATTAGTGTTAAATCTACTTATGTCCTAGACCTCTAATCCACCATATTCTTTTATTTTGTTCCAAGAAATCTAGTTTATTTTCTTTCCATCACACCATAAAAAAATAGATTGTATTTTTCTAATGGTAGAAACAGTTTGTTTTGGAATTTAAAAAAAAAAAACATGGGCGAGAAGTAATAATAGATTTGAACAAGTAATCATTCCAACAAAATATAAAAACTTATCTTTCCACCTAACTAGTTGTGTTCAAATATTATGTTGCATCCCATAATGTTATTTTTTTTGTTACTCCCACCGTCATTCTCATCCAAGAGATAAGGGTATACATAATTTCACAATTTAGTATAGCAGCATAAATATGAATTACAAGAATTTTACATTCCATATAGTTCACTTTAGATAGGAGACAAATCAAAACAACTCATAATTGATTTTAAAACAATCACATTTTAGTTGTGATAGTACAAAACAATCAAGTGCAATCTGCATACTATAAATTGTTCACTTCAACCTCCATATTTTCCACTGGGACACTATGAAAAATATTCTTTCTAATTGCTTGTATGACAACACCAACCACTAAAAAATGATTTTAATGAAGATCATTCATCAGATCAGAAAATGAATTTAATCAGCAAACATTTTTTTAACTTTCATTAAATTCGAAAATTTTATGATATAACTCGGCAAAATATTCAAAGTTTAAAAGATCCGACTTAAGTTTCAAAGGTTTATTGTAAGAAGTTATATTAAAAACTTGTTAAAATCTACATTTAAAGTACAATAAATTATATTTAATAAAATATTGTCATTTTCAAAACATAAATATTTGCGTTATTATTCTAATGGTTAATTGAGTTGTTTCTCAAAAGTATCTTTGAATGCACTGATTCTTTTGTCATTATGTTTTTCGTAACCGTTATCTTTTCTCCATTATATATTTCTTACCAACCTCATTTCTCTTGTATACTTCAATATTGTTCATCAAATAGTGAGAAAAGGCGCAACAATGACTATTGTTGGTAAAGGTGTATCATTCCTATGGGTGTTGATCCTTATAGTGTTATCTGCAAATAATTCTAGAGTTTTGGGACAGTTGATTATTGAGGTGACAAATGCTTTGGACAATGGAAGTTTAGACTTAACTGTTGCTTGTCCCAATATTGATGGTAAAAGCTACCTTCTGCATCCTGGTGGTTTCCATGAATGGATTAATACTGGTGTTGCTACTCAATGAGGAGGCCCACCATTCCTTTGTTCTTTTCAGTGGAAAGGAGCATCTCACATGTTTAACATGTACGTTCCTTCTAGAGACAATGATTGCGAAGAGTGTCATTGGTTTGCCAAAGAGACTGGACCATGCAGGGTTTATAATCGTCCCAACAAACCTACCATTTGCTCTAAGTGGGATTGAAATATATGTTTATCTTTATTTTTGCTATTTGATGTAGAATCTATGTTTCACAATTTAAAGTTTTCTTGCGGGAATTTACCTATTATATCATCTAAATAAATGAGTAATATTATTGATTTTTCATATCTTTGAAATTTGAGTTCAGAAACTTTATTTATGGTATTGAATTGCTCTAAGAATGTAACATTTCTTGCAAATCAATTTTTTTTTTTCCTATAAAAAAAGGAATTAATTGTGCATCTTTTTGTGAATCACACGTTTTTGCTTTATTTTATTTTGCATCATTTGAACTTTTCTTGGATTTGGAAATGAATTTTTGGATGTCGAGTTAAAGACAAAATAAGGAAAAAATGAGGTTGTTTTGATTAAGAGAAAGATAATAAAAAAAATAAGGAAAAATTTATTAAATTTATGATTGATGTGATATATGTAATTAAAAATATTTTTTAACTAGATAAATGGGTAAGATTATAAATTTATCCTTATAGTTAAAATTAAATATGATTGAATTTTCTTATGTATAAATAATTAAAATTTATGTACAAATATTTTAAAAATTTGACTCATAAATTTCATATAAATAAAATCTTAAATAAACAGAAAAAAATATAAATGATTCAAAATACAAAATAAATAAAAATTTAAATTATTTAATACCGTATTTAATAAAATCTGAAATATGAAATATATTTTAAATTGTCTTATGGATAAAAATATTAAAATTTATGTACAAATATTTTTAAAATTTTGGCAAATATATTTCACATAAATAAAATTTCTAAATTATTCCAAAATCCTAAATAAATACATCCTAAATTATTTAATATTTTATTTTAATAAAAAAAATTATAAATTATTTTAAATCTTAAATAAATATAAATATAAATTATTTAATGTCTTATTTAAATAAATAAATATTAAAGCTTAATTTCAGTAATATTATATTATTTTTATATTTTATCTTATTATAATTAATAGTATTATTTATTATTATTACTTTTAATTTTTATTAATATTATTATTAAATAATTTTATTATATTAAAAAATTACGTTTTATTTTAATTTTAAAATAAGAGTTAAAAAATCTTTGTTTTTTTACTCCTGTGATTAAATTTATATGTAATATATATATATATATATATATATATTTTGATTAAATTTATATATATATTAATTGTATCTAGATAAAGTCTGAATATTGAAAAATAAATCAAGTATTTTTTTAAAAGCATTAATAAATAAAACAAAAATAATAATAAAATAAATAATAAGAACAAAAGTAACAAAAATATAAATAAAAAATAATTAATTAATAAAAAAATATATTTGATAATAATAAATATTTAAGATAACCTACTACTGTATAAGAAAGAATTAAAAAAAAAGTAAGATTACAATTAATGAATGTAATAATGAATTTTATAAAATAAAATTAGTTTATAAATAATTGAAAGATGGATGTGAGAGGAAGGAAAGTGAAAGAAAATCTTCAGCAAGATAATGTAAAAAAAATTAAATTTTTCTAACAATACTTGTAGCTCTAATTCCACTTGGTCACTCCAATCAAAAATAATGAGGCGAGGTTAATTTTTTTCATTAATCTTAATAAACTTACGTCTTTTAATAATTTTTTATTTATAATTATGTTATTTAATTTTTAGATACATATTCATCTTCTTTATTTATTTATAATTATGACATTTAATCTCTAATTATCTATATTGATATTTTTATTTATTTATATTTATGTCACTTAATTTATTTTCGTATTGATTATATTTATTTATATTTGTATTATTTAATTTATATTCAATTATGTATTTATTATAATTATGTTATTTAATCTCTTTTCATCCTCATTATTTAATTTATGATTATATTCTTTAATTTATTTTCTATTATGAACTGATTCTTCTGTCTATTAGTTTCAATTTTTATTATTTTTTTTAAATGCATTGATCCTTATTTAATTATTTGAAGTTCTTGCTTTGATTCTTATATTTTATATTAATTGAAATGTATTTTTTTTATAATTCAAAGAAATATATAAAGTAATAATAAAAATAAAGTAAAAGTAATTATTATTTTTTATTTAATGAACTTTGATAAAAGAAAGTTATCTATACACTTTATTATTATTTTATATCTTTTAAATTTGTTTAAATTAAATTATTTGTATAAATTATTGGTTAAGAGAAATATAACATATCTTAATAATGATTGTGCTATGTGATTCTTTAAAGTGTTAAAAAATATGTCAGTTGAGAATGAGTGTATCTTTGTGAGTCGATAAATGATCGATATTCTCGATAAAAATAATTATAATTGTACTAATATTTTAATGAGAAATACTCAACTACCTAGTCACTTCTCATGTAACTTTTGATGTTAATAGAGGATAATCAAATATGGAATATGGACCCATATGTTTAATAAAGTGAGATTGAGTTAAGAGTTAAAAAAAACACATGTCTATCAAATGGGTTGGAACATTTTCTAAATTTTAATCTATTGGATTTGAATGAGAAACACAATAAAATTTGGAATAGCTTTTGAGTAGCTATTGTGTGTGATAATAGTCGTTTTTGCTATCAAATTAAGATCATTCCAGCGTAGACTTGTCTAACGGTAAAGAGATAATAGTGTAATTATAGTCCTATGAGCCCAAGTCGTCTCCCAAACATTTGATAAGATGTAATATGTAAATTTAAAGAAAATTCAACACTAGTAAACAAAATACATTTTATATATATATATATATATATGTATCTTACTTTATAAATTAATTTTGTATGGATGAATGAAATTAATTTTTTTAAGATAATTTAATGTTTTATTTTAATAAGTGTTCACTACAAAAAAAAATCATTAAATAGAAATCAAATTTAAAGACAAAAATATATTAGTCACTATATTGACTAAATTAAATACTCTTTTAGATACTAAACAATTATTGATATCTAAAGTAATTTTTATTATTAATAAAAGTTTATAAAATAATTTTTAAATTATATATAAATTAGCTACTAAGGTTTAAGCTGCTAATATTTTGAATTATAAATTAATCTAAAAAAGACTAATAAAGTCAATATAATTTGAGTGATCCTAATATAGCCAATATAATAACAAATTATTTTGATTTCTAAAATTTTTTATTTAATAACTTTCTAGTAGTGATTATATATGGACATGTTATAAAATCAAGTAGGCTGAAATATTATCCTTCATTAGCAAAATAATGATAATTTAAAAATAAATAAGTAGTAAGCTATATTAAATACATGTTACATCTACATTAAAAGTATAATAAATTATATTTAATGAATATTTTTCGTTTTTAAGCAGAAATATTAACGTTATTATAATTCTAATGGTTGACTAATTTATTTTTCAGAATATCATTGAATGCAAAGATTTTTTTGTCATTATTTGTTTTGTTATTGTTTTTTTTTTCATTATATATTTCTTGCCAACTTCATTTCTCTTGTATACATTAATATTCTTTATCAAAGATTGAGAAAAGGTGCAACAATGGGTATCTTTGGTAAAAGTGTATCATTCTTATGGGTGTTTATCCTTGTAGTGTCATCTGCAAACAATTCTAGAGTTTTTGGACAGTTGATTATTGAGGCGACAAATGCTTTGGACAATGGAAGTTTAGATTTAACTATTGCTTGTCCCAATATTGATGGTAAAAGCTACCTTCTGCATCCTGGTGGTTTCCATGAATGGATTAATAATGGTGCTGCTACTCAATCAGGAGGTCCACCATTCCTTTGTTCTTTTCAGTGGAAAGGAGCGTCTCGCATGTTTAACATGTACGTTCCTTCTAGGGACAATGATTGCGAAGAGTGTCATTGGTTTATCAAAGAAACTGGACCATGTAGGGTTTATAACCGTCCCAACAAACCTACCATTTGTTCTAACTGGAATTGAAATTTATGTTTATATTTATTTTTGCAGTTTGTTTTAGAATTTAGGATTTCCAATTTAAAGTTTTGTTCCCAGCTATCTTCATATTCTATCATCTAAATAAAAGAGTGATATTACTGAATTTTCATATCTTTGAAATTTGAGTTCAAAAGATTTATTTGTGCATTAAATTGCTTTTGGTTTCAATATATTGAAGATTATGAGGAGAAGAAGAATGAAATATTTCTTCCCAATCAAAACTTGTTTGTGAGTGGATTCAGCAATTAACTGTGCATCTTTTTGTGAATCACGCGGTTTTCTTCTTCTTTATTTTTTTCATCTTTTTAAAGCTTAATTCCTTTTAAGTTATACTATAACGGATTATTCTTTATTTATTGAGTTTAATTTGATCTTTGTTAATAAGTTTCTTAATTATGTGACCATTTCAAACATATTTCTTGATTTTTAAAAAATATAACATTGTCACATTTTTATAAATAAAATTTATATATTGTCATTAATCATATATTGTATTATATAAATTAAAATTTTAAATATTTATTTATTAGCATTTAATACTAATAGAATAACAAAATATCGCATTATGTTTTAAAAATTGAACAACTTAATTAAATCTATTATTGATAATAAGATGAAAATAAAAAAAGTATTGAAATGAATAATAAGAGTTACTGATGATTAAGCTATTTTAGTAAATCATTAATCATTTATCATTTATATATTATATAATGGTAACATTTATTAATTTAATATTTGTTTCTTGTGATATTATAAATGATAAATTTAATATATTTGTTTCTTGATTAGAGATAAAAATTAATTTTATGTAAAATACAAATAATGTCTCACTTTTATTTTTGAGTTGTTGATCTTTCATAGAAATAGGTTTGTTTGATCTATATAATTCCTCATTAAGAAAATCATGAAATATAAACCAATTTTAGAGAAAAAAAAAATTAGTTGTTATAGTAACTAGATTAGAAATCATTCTATTATTATTAAATGGTTTCTAAATTGGTATCTAAGGTTTTAACTACCAATTATTTAGATTCTAATTTGGTAGAAAAATATGCCTAATTATTAATTTATATATATTAATATTAATTTGTCATGTGAATGAGAAATTGTCAAAAGGAAAATAAATATTTTCTTTAATCTTTATATTTAATTTTAAATATCTAATAATTTAGAACATTACATAAATAGTATAGTTTACAAGACCCCACTCCATATAAATTTAAGCAATTCTACTTTTAATATAGTTATTTTTTATACAAAAGACAAGTTTAAAACATCTCATAATTTGCATATTGTAAATTGTTCACTTCAATCTCTCTATTCCTCAGTAGAACACTACCAAAAATATTCTTTCAAAGAGTCTATTTGACAGCATCAGGTAGCCCATCTGCTATAATAATGTAAAAAAAAAAGGTGCTAAAGGAATTAAAGGAAATATAAATAGAATATAAATCTTACTTTATAAAATAATTTTGTACAAATGAATGAAATTAAATTTTTAAAATAATATCATATTTTATTTTAATAAGTTTTATATATGGACATGTTAGAAAGATTAGATAGACTGAAATATCATCATTCATTACCTAATTAATGATAGTTTAAAAGTACATAAGTAGTAAGCTATATTAAAAATATGTTAAAGTCTAAACATTAAAACTACAATAAATTATATTTAATGAAATATTTTTCATTTTTAAACATAAATATTTACGTTATTGTTTTAATGTTGTTTTTTAAAAGTATTATTGAATTCACAGATTCTTTTTGTTATTATTTTTTTTAACCGTTTTTTTTTTCACTATATATTTCTTACCAACTTCATTTCTCTTGTATACATTAATATTTTTTATCAAAGATTGAGAAAAGGTGCAACAATGAGTATCTTTGGTAAAAGTGTATCATTCCTATGGGTGTTGATCCTTATAGTGTCATCTGCAAACAATTCTAGAGTTTTTGGACAGTTGATTATTGAGGTAACAAATGCTTTGGACAATGGAAGTTTAGACTTAACCGTTGCTTGTCCCAATATTGACGGTAAAAGCTACCTTCTGCATCCTGGTGATTTCCATGAATGGATTAATAATGGTGTTGCTACTCAATCAGGAGGCCCACCATTTCTTTGTTCTTTTCAGTGGAAAGGAGCATCTCACATGTTTAACATGTATGTTCCTTCTAGGGACAATGATTGCGAAGAGTGTCATTGGTATGTCAAAGAAACTGGACCATGTAGGGTTTATAATCGTCCCAACAAACCTACAATTTGCTCTAACTGGAATTGAAATATATGTTTATCTTTACTTTTGCAATTTGTTATAGAATCTTGGATTCCCAATTTAAAGTTTTTTCCCCATATATCTCCATATTCTATCATCTAAATAAAAGAGTGAATTTTGTGAATCACGTATTTTTCTTCTTCTTTATTTTTCATAGTTTATGCTTTGTTTAGATTTGAAGATGAATTTTTGAAAGTGGATTTAAGGCAATAGCGAGTGAAAAGTGGGATTGTTTTGAATAGGAGAAAGATAATGAAAAACATAAAAAAAAAAATTATAAGTTTATGATTGATTTGATAGGTCTAATTTATAAAATAATTTTTTAATTTATAATTAGATAAAAGATTAAGATTACAAATTTATGTGGTTAAAATTAAATTAAAACAAAACATGACTAAATTGTCTTATGTATAAACAAATTAAAATTTATGTAAAAATAATTTAAAAAATTGAAACATATATTCTACATAAATAAAATTTTTAAATTATTCAAAATCCTAAATAAACACGAGTCCTAAATTATTTAATGTTCTATTTAAATAAAATCTGAAATAATTTTTTTTAAATTATTCAAAATCTTAAATAAATAAAAATCTAAATTATTTAAATTTGTATTAAAATAAAAATTCCAACTAAATAAAATTTCTAAATTATTCAAAATTCTTAATAAATTCAAATCCAAATTATTTAATGTCATATTTAAAAAAATATAAAATAAATCAAATTATTAAATTTTGTAAAATCCTAAATAATTATAAATCCAAATTATTTAATGTCATATTTAAAATTTAAAATAAATAAAATTCCTAAATTATTCATAATCTTAAATTATTTAATGTGCTATTTAAATAAATAACTTTTCTAAATTATTTAAAATCTTAAATAAATACAAATCTAAATTATTTAATGTTTTATTTAAATAATTAAATATCAAATTTTAATTTTATTAGTATTATTATTTCTATATTTTTATCATATTATAATTAATACTATTATTTATTATTATTACTTTCACCTTTTTATTAATAATATAATTAAATATTTTTATTATATTAAAAAATTATGTTTCGTTCTTATTTTAAAGTAGGAGTTAAAAGATCTTACCTTTTTAACTCTTGTTATTAAATTTATATTTAATATATATATATATATATATATATATATTTCGAATTATAAAGTCTGAACATTATAAAATATATCAAGTATTTTTTAATAATTATTACTAGATAAAATGAAAATAATAATAAAATAAATAATAAGAATAAAAATAACGAAAGAAATAAATAAAAAATAGTTAATAATGAAAATTAATTAATTTAAAAATATATTTAATTATAAAAAGTATTTAAAATAACCTACTAATATATAAGAAAGAATAAGAAATAGACAAGAAATTAATATTACATTTAATGAATGTAATAATGATTTTTATAAAATAAAATTAGTTTATAAATAAGTGAAAGAAGGATGGGAGAGGAAAGGAAAGGTAGGATGTGAGAGAAAGAAGGAAGGATAAAGAGATTTGGAGCAAGATAATGTAGAAAATTTTAAATCTTTAAAAAAAATGTGTAGCTCTAATTCCACTTGGTCACTCCAATCAACGATAATGATAAAGGGGTGAGGTTAAACTTTTTTTTTTATATTAATCTTAATAAATTTATGTGTGTTTTGTTAACTTTTTCTTTACAATTATGTCATTTAATCTTTAGGTACATATTTATTCTCTTTATTTATTTACAAGTATTATTTAATTTTTAATTACCTATTGATCATATTGTTTATTTATATTTGTAATTTAATTTATTTCCAGTTACACATTAATCATGTTTTTATTTATGTTTATGTTATTTAAGGCTTAGAGAAGACCTTACTTCTTTTTGTGTTTTTCTTTTATATGTACATGTTGAATAAGGTGCTTTGATGTCTCGAAATTCAAGAGGAATATTTGAAGACTTTGTTGTTGATTGTGTGCGTTTAGAAGTATTTGAATTTGTTAATCCACTCTTTGTGATAATCCAAGGTTAATTGAATCTTAATCCTTTTGAAAAAATATGTTTTCTAAAGAATGTGAAAATTCAACCTGTTGAAATGTTGATTTATCCGATTGTTTTTCACATAGTGGATTTTGAAAATGATTTGAATAGTTTGACTTTGTTGTCAAACCATTTTAACCGGTTATTTCAAAAATTCAACTGGTTGTTTTTCTAAACTACTTAACAGAATTATGTTAAGTTGTACCGATCTATTTTAATTGATTCAAACTGTTTTTGGTTCTTGAATTAAATGCTTTGACCATCTGATTGGAGTATAATAAGGTTGTTTTATGCTCCTAGTCATTAACTAAGAAAGAAAGATCAATCAAAGAGAGTTTTTCAAGATTTCAAAGAGCTTTTGGATCATCTTAAAAGTATGGAATAGAATTGTCTTGTAATTTTGAACTTTAATTTTTTGTTTTACCCAGGTGTATTTTATTCCCTTCTTCCTTAATCATTGTATTTCTATGTGAATTGGTGTGTTGCAGTTTCAGATGGTTGTTCTGTAAACTGTGTGTTTCTGCCAAAGGTGGTGTGTGTTCTTGAAGGATTCAAGATCATTACTTTGGTGTGTGTTGTCTAATCTAGGTTTGATTACATAATGAATTCTCAGTGGTTAGCTGAGGACTGGATGTACATCTTGGTTAAGAGTGAACTAGTATAAACATCTTGTGTGAATCTCTCTATCATTACACTCTTTAAACTACTTTTGCTTTGATTTTATAAACTGGTGGTATAAACAACCAGTTGTTTCACAAAAACAACTGGTACATTTTATGAAATCAAACTAAAAACTGTTTTCTAATTGGCTGAATTGATTTCTAATTAATTGATTCTTCATAGTTTTTCATTCTACCATCAATACTTGCGAAAATTTTTCAAAAACAATTCACCCCTTCTTGTTTAAGGCCTCTAATTCTAACAATTGGCATCAGGAGCTGAATTCTTGAAAGTCATTCAAGTTTTCGATTCTAAAAACTTTTTCATGGCCGAAAAACTACCCTTTGGGGAGGGTGCTTCAATAAACAGATCACCTCTGTTTTGTGGTCTGAATTATCAGTTCTGGAAGGTTAGAACGAAAATATTGGTTGAATCAATTGATATAGGAATCTGGGATGTTATTGTAAATGGCCCTATTGTTCCTAGAATTGAAAAAGATTATGCTTTCATTGAGAAACTTTGGTCCCAATTATTGGGTTTAATAGTGCCAAAGTTCAAGTGGGGGGGTGAATTGACCTTTTAAAACCTTCTCGCAGAAACAGTGTTTATCACAGTTTACAGAAAATAAATTGATTTATGTGAAAATGAACAGATTTATTTTGGCACTGTTTGTGTTTGAAAAACGTTTATACAACAAGGTTAATCACAAGATTATGCAGATAGATTTTCCAGATGCACACACACTGATATTAGAATGAAAACCAGTGAAACACAAAACAACAAACTTCAATTTCAAGCAAGTGATTAAGGTTCGATTGATAGCATGCCAATTAATTGAGTAACCTTTACAATCAACCTGTTCCAGTGGCTTTTAACAAATTATAAGTGTTCTTCTTGAAATCAAACAGTTTTCCAAAAATTAAGAACAGTGAATCACAGAACAGCAAGCTTCAATTTTAAGCAATTGATTAAGGTTCAATTAATAGCTTTGACAATTTCTTGAGCAACCTATCACAATCAATCTGTTCCAGTGGCTTTTAACAAATTTTATATGTTCTTATCAGAATCAAACAACCTTTCCAGAAATTAAGAACAAGATGAAACGAGCCCAGAAAAAACAGATTTATTATTGATTGAACAGATTTATTTCTTTGCTGTTTTAACAGTTATGCAGAAACTTAAGTGCAGAGATTAAGGGAGAATGAACACAAGGCAATTATACTGGTTCACTCCACTGAGCTACATCCAGTCTTCACCTAAACCAAGGTGAAATTCACTAAATCACAATACAAACAAACACAATTCCCACAGTTCTTGAAACCTACAAGAACTTAGGTACTCTTGCTGAAAAAAAAAACCTATTTCAGCTCACACACACTCTTCAAGAAAACCTATCAAGAAGAGTGTTCAACCAAACTATTACAAGAAATGAAAAGTGAAACGAATACACCTGATTGAGGATACAAAGATCTGCCTTAAACCAGTAGGCAAGATTGCTAGAACAGTAGCAGCACCTCACACCAAGCTTTTGGAACCAAACCAAGAACAAGCACTTTATGATTTTCGAAATCTTTGAAGAACAAATGCTAATTCTTTGTAAACTCTTAATTCTCTGCTGTAAAACTTGTTTTACAAATGTATGAACGATGTTTAAACTCATAAACAAGTTTTCATTTTATAGAAAACCAACTTATAACAGAATTTTAAAAAACAGTTAAAGCTGTTATAAAATGAACAGATTTATTTTCAAAAGCAGTTAGAGAATCTGTTAAGAGAGGAGACTTAGTCAACCATTCTGGTGCAGAGATAAAACTGAAAAAACGTTTAAGCTGGACATGGCACCAGAGACAAAAAGAATCAATTCATTTACAGATGAACAGATTTATTTTTCAAAACGAAAACAGAAACATCTTAACTATTTAAAACTCAGTCGTTTTGAAAGATAGAAGACTTAGTCAAAATACTTGATGCACAAAATCTAATTTTCAGAAGACTTAGCCAAGGCATCAGTTTAAAAATGAATCTGTTTATTTAGAAAAAAACAGATTTATTTTTATGCAGTAAACGTGTTTTTTGTAAAACATGTGAAAAACAGTTTAAGAAATCTTATGCTTGTTCTTATCACATGGCCAGTGGTTATGAGGTGAGTTACTCAGCAAAAAGCCCACTCTTAAACAACCTCTAAGCACTACCTAAGACACACTTAAAGCAAAGCAAAATACACATGAAAAGCACATATAAGTCTTCATCAAACACAATCTTGAAGGGGCAGCAACCATCTTCAACACCAATGGATTGAGAGTGAAAGCAAAAGAGCTCAATTTGATTGTATTGCTAAAATCATCATCACATTTGCTCTAAATTCTGATGAGTTTTTCAGGGTCTCACAATGTGCTTCAACAAAGGAGATGTGGGACATCCTAGAGGTTATCCATAAACGCACCATTGATGTAAAAAGAGCAAGGAAGCATGCTCTAATTCAAGAATATGAAATGTTCAGAATGCTTAAGGGGGAAACCATCTCGGATGTGCAAAAGAGATTCACCCACATTGTGAACCACCTCATCAGCCTTGGCAAGATCTTTGAAAGGGAGGAACTAAACATCAACATTCTCAAATGCTTGGACAGATCTTGGCAACCTAAAGTCATTGCAATTTTTGAATCCAAGGATTTGACAACCTTGACCACAACCTCCTTATTTGGTAAGCTAAGGGAACATGAACTTGAGATGAATCAGTTGAATGACCAAGAACATGAAGAGAAGCATGTGAGAAGCATTGCTTTGAAAGTTGTTGGTCATAAAGATGGTCAAGAATCAAGTGAGGGCAGGGATGAAAATGTGGGATGGGTTATGCGGGACAAACTCACTAATCTAGTATGCTAACCTGCTTAGATCTACCCCGCATAACCTATAGTGCGTGGGCCAACAACGGGGTAGGATGGGTTAGCCCATTGGCCCGCCTAAATTAAAAAATTATTATTATATTTTTTTCTACAAAATAGAAAATCATACATTTCATCTTATTGCAGTGTCACCTTTATCTTATTTTATTTTTAAAAAAATTGAATTTAATACACTAAAAAAATGTTTTATTTAATCATCAAAAGAAATTAATATTAAGGGTGACAGTAGATTTAGTTTTAAATAAAGTCATATATTAAATTTGTAAATAAAAAATAATATAAAAAAAAAATTCAATAAGATACTCGTTAAAACATTAGTCATCTTCATTAAAATATTTTGTTGCAATATTTTGACAAGATACCCTGATACATTTACATACATATAAAGGGAAAATAGATGCAAAACAAAATTTTAATTATTTTTAATCAAGCCTTCTAACAACCCTCATATTTGAATTTCTTTATAATTTTATTTTAATTAAATGAATTGAAACAAGTATGAAATTTTAATTTTTCAACTACAGAAATAGGTTTTTTATAATTAATGAAATTTTAATTTTTAAAAAAAATATATTTTCTTTAAGAGGTTGTCTCGCATGCTCGCAGACTACCTCTTAAGTGGGGTGAGCCAGTAAAATGAGTTTGTATTTTTTACGTGGGGCGAGTCAAACGCGGGACGGATCAGCCTGCATTGTCACCCCTATGTGAAACATCTACCATTACCTATCTCTTTATTCCTATATGATTTAATTGTGTCTATTCATACCAATGTCACAATCATCATTTCACTTGCAAGGACAAATTGCCATATTTCTATAAGCAATATGTCATTTTTGTAAATCTCATATGTCTACCCTTAACTCATTTAGATATTCTTCTATAAAAAATAATTTTGATGGTAAATATTCACTTAGCATACTAGGTTATTTTGACTAAGTAGGATCATGTTGAACACATTTAGTAGAATCTAAATTTTAATTATAAGTATGAAACTAGACAATGTATAATCATTTGAGTATAATTTCATGCAAGCTTTTTGATCCATGTAATATGGTTTTTGATGGGTATGCAAATTTTTGCCATAGTCTAGACATTAATGTTTGTTTAGTAAGGAACATAAAGTTTTATTGAAAATAAAATTCATTCTATATTTAATTTATTTATTAACAATAAAAAAATTAATATTTATTAATTAAGTTTCAATTATTTATTATAATGAAGTAATTTAATGGGTAAAGATAATAATAATTTTAATTTGTTTAATTAGAGACATTAATTAATCAATTAAAACATATTAATGTAATTAAATGTTTTTTATTATATATATTATATATATATATAACAAAATACAAAAATTGAAAAAAAAAAAAATTAATGGGTCGACTTGCCGACCCGCTCTTTGGCGAAATGGATCAAGGTTTGGTAATTTCTTCTTACACCATATCAATTTCAACATGCACCCAACTTGTCCCTCCAAAATGACGAAAATAACCTTAAAATGAAAAAGGGTGTAAATAAAAACTATTTCAAGAACCTATTATCCAGAATATTTTGGATTTGGATATCCGGAACACATTTTTGAATTCCAGAAAGTGTTATCCGGTATATATTTTTAATTTTGTATTCTGGATTTCTTCATCCATAATGTATTTTTTTTAATGATATTTTCTATTCCAGAATAAGGATAATTTTGAAAATTAAAAAAATATAGGATGTAGGATATGGTGCAGGAAGAAATTGCCTCAATGTTTTCAACAAGTTTTGCAACAGGTGTCCAACCTAGTCCACTCCACTTTTGAATTTTATATAAAATTCAAAATCATAAAAATAAATATTTTTCTATCTTAATAATATTTTTTTGACTAATAATTAAATAAAAATTATTAAAATGTAAGTTTTATAATTTCTTGCATTAAAATAAAAATTGTAAGAAAGTTTTAAAACCAGCGCAATAAAATTTAAAAAAAAAAAAATCATATCAGTGTTCGTAAAATAGAGACAACCTTAAAGATTTTGAGTGTAATTGTAATTTATGGTTGGCATCAGTATTATGAAACATCTATATTGAAATCTGTTGCTAAGACGTAAAAAAAAAAACTCAAGATTTAAAAAAATAGCAATAAAAATGATTTTTTTTCGTGTTAAAAGTAAATAATCTTTTAGGACTCTTACATCAAAGTAAAAATTATAAAAAAATATCTTAAAATATATGATAAGTTGAATTCAGATAAATATTAATACATCATTGAATGTGAATATTTTCGTAGTATTAATGAAATTGGAAATGAGAGTTCGAAAATTTAATTCCAGAGAAGAAATTATAAAAGATTGAGATTAAGAATTTAATGCTATTTAAAGATAACTGAAGAGAGATATTTTAAAATTTTAATTGTAATAATGAGAGAAAAAAAAATGAAAAATGAGGGGAAGAAAGGTTTTATTTTATATTTAATAATACATTTACTATTATACCCCTACATTCAAATTTTTTAAAACTCAATATATTCAATGGTTTTTTCGTCCATACATGTATATATATAAAGATTTCACAGTGGGGAAAAAAGAGTGACAGAATGTGTTTTCTTGGTAGAAGTGTTTGGTTAATTTTGGTGTTTATAGTGTTGTTAACATGTGCGAAGAATGGCATGGGAATTAAAAGAGTTATTTGGGTTGGAAATACTTTGATACCTGAAGAAGACGTAGCCCTTTCTTGCACTATTGGTGAGTATAGGTTATATATTATTCCCCCTGGAGATCACCTTCAATGGGACAATTTTGATGATCTGGATGATTTAGAATGTATTTTCCAGTGGAATTCTCAAACCCGTCACTTTCGTATGTACGATGATTATCGTGATGGCGATTGCAACCCCTGCAAATGGATTATAAAAGAAGGAGGACCATGCAGGTATAATGGAACCTTTTCTTGCTACAGATGGCCTTCTTAATATTTATTCATTTTTGTTTCATTGTTCATGTAATAAGGGATGAGATCTCAGTGTTTTATCTCCATGTTTAATCCCTTTTATACCATTTCAATAAAGACTGCTTATTGTTCTGGTATAAGAAAATTGTGGTAAAAATTGTGTTTAAATCTATTGTGTAGTTTTACTTCTGTGTGTATCTTGGAGGGTGAAAAGTTGGAGGATTATTTGTAAAATTGGTTTGTAGGTGATATTTTTTTTAATGAAATTTTATATTAAATATATTATGAAATTTGTCATCACCACCACCACGATGGGTTTCTTGGACGCTGGCATTGTCAGGATCGGTGACACCACCTGTCTGGTGCATCCGTTAGTGTCGTATTTAATGACAAATTCAATGGACTCTCTCTCAGCAAGGCTTCAAAAGCCGTCAAATTTGATATGCAATTGATTGATGAACGAAAAGATACTCAAAACTGTCGTTGGAGTTATGAACAAAAACCCCTTCTGATAGTTGAATCGTTTCACCTTCCCACTCGCTCTTACACTCAATTTTTGTTCCTTTGTGCAAACCTTTCAACACACAAACCCTTTAGATAAAGAACGTCAGAAATTTAGGATTTATTTTAATCTATCACAAATTTGATACACATAATACACAATTTTTATGACAATTAAAATATGACCTATCATGATAACTAGTTATTATGTCGGTTCAATCTACCACATACATAATAAATCATTTCAAAATTACAAATATGTCACTGTAATATTTATTATAATGGGTGATTAAAAATCATCATAAAAAACTGTCATAGATTTATAGTGTTTCGTCTATTATCTGTTATAGAATAAATTTATTTAAAAAATAAAAAAAAATCAACAACCTTATATTAAGTGAAACATAGGTAATTTATATATTTTTGTATGAGATAATTTGAAAAGAAAGAAAATAAAAAATAAGACGGCTTAATAATGATGAGATAATTGATTTAAGTAAAAAGTGTATTAAGGTATTTTGTTGATTTTATTGGAGATTGGTAAGTTATTTTTAGTGGAATGTAAAACTTATCTTTAGGTGTATTTAAATTGTTATGTAAGGTTTTGTCAATAACGGTCTTCAAATATATTGAAGTAAAGTAATGAATAATGTGTTATTATTAATATAATAGAGTTATAACAAAGACATAATAAAAATGTATTGATAATATTCTCAAATTATATTATTTAACTAATATATGTATAAACTTTTTAAAAATATTTAATCATTTTCAACGTCTTCTTAGTTATTATATAGAGTAACGATGAAGTTAATCCTTTTACTAAACGACCGTTTAAAAATTATTTATATTATTCATGTATATGTATAAAAGGTTTTATAAAAAATGTGCGTAGTCAATTTTATTGTGATATTTCCTTATGGATTCTAATCAAAACTTTAGAATTTGAATCAATGTCTTAAAAACACACTAAGGACATCGGTTGACATATTCCTCTCTATGTTTTTTTAATTGAACCAAATCAATTAAAGAAATGTTGTATTTTGAAGGTATGCGTTTAATTAATATAAATGTTTTTTTATGTTATTTATTTGCTATGGATATGAATATTTATTGTTGTATGGAAGTATTAAATATATACATTTAATGGATATAAATCACGTTGACTCATTTGTTGGTCCTTCAAAAGAACAAGCAAATGTTGGTCACAAAAGAACAAGCAAAAGGATTTCTTACAATAGTTTCTTCGAAAATCTTCCATGAGAAATGTGTAGGAACTACTATGGATTGTTTGGAGTAGTTCTTTTAGGATAACGATCTTATGTGTATACACTCAGTCAAAAGAAAATTTTAGTTCCTTAAGAATATTAATTAGGATGTTATAAGCAACTTCGAGTAACCCAATTTTCAGGATAAAAAAATATTTTTTCATTAAAATAATAATTTTATTATATATAATAATTAAGTCTAAATAATTTTATTTTTTTTTAACATTTTTATTAGATTAAAAATTAATATAAATTACTTAGTAGCATTACAAGAAGTTACAAGAAATTATGGATTTATTGACGGATATTTGCCGGTATTCTAATTTTACAGACAAATTAACTAACTATATGAACAACTTTTTTTAATATTTATACCTTGATAATAATTAAAGATAATAATAATAATAATAATAATAATAATAATAATAGTTATGATAATAATATTATTATTGAAAATAATTATAATAATATTAATATTTTTTTATTATTAATAATAATTTATGATAGTAGTAATATTAAAATTTTATTTCAAATTAATATATATTAAAATTATAATATTAATTTAATAATTTAATTAATATTATTAGTAACATTATCATTATTAATACTAATATTATTATTAATATTTTTATTATTACTATTCTTATTGTTATTTGTTATTAATACTATTAATACTGTTATTAATATTATTAATATTCTTATTAATATTATTCACTATTAGAGTTTAAGATTATTAACATTATTAATTAATATTAACCTTATTATTAATATTAATAATATCATAATAAGAATAATAATAATTATAACATTACAATAAGTTTATCTGGTATAATCCTTATAGATTATATATGTACTATAGAATTTTGAAGTTTTTTTTTTCATTTCAAACACCGATTTGTTTAATCTATAAATTTAATTCATTTTTTTATAGTATTTGAAGGTTACGATTTAAACTAATTTAATTTTTTTATACTGATTAAAATAATATTTTTAGAAATGAATTCTTTTAAAAATTTGATTTAAAAAATTATACAAAAATATATATATAAAGAATATATGTTTGAAAATCAACATGTAATAACTTCTTCAAAATTAACGTGTACCTCTCATATACGATTTACCCAATTTAGGATAAGATCAAAATGACTTTATACCATATTACAAAATAAACTTTAAGTCTAACTCAACTCCATAAAACCGGCTTATGAGATTGAGGTTTGCACCCATTTATATATAATGAAATGTTCTCATCTCTAGTCGATGTGGAATCTCCAACAAAACTCCCAAATTTATACTTAATTTCTCGCAATCTCACCCTCAAGTGTGAATCCTTACAAAAAAAAAACTCCTTCAAAATACAAGTAGTCTATCCACTAACATTACCCATAAATAATGTCAATTATTGGGTTCTTCGAGCGGACATGTTGGAGAGAATAAATGTGTAACTAAAAAGATTCAAATTTGAGAGCCCAAATATATATATATATATATATATATATATATATATATATATATATATATATATATATATATATATATATATCACTTTGGAAAATTATCACTTTAAATTTTATATACAAATCAGAATGATAAAATAATGTTTTTTCTATCTTAAAAACATGTTATCTACAACTAATGAAATAAAAGTTCTTAAAATATAAATTTTATAAAATTCTTGGATTAAAATAAGAATGGTAAGAAATATTTTAAAATGGTACAGCGCAATAAGATTTAAGAAAAAATAAGTAGAGAATTCCATATCAATATTCTTAAAATAGGAATTATCTTAAAGCATTTGGAGTGTAGATAGATGTCACATATTGGTTTATAAGATTAAAATATGTGTTTTATAAATATCTTTACTGAAATAGGTTGACAAGAAATAAAAAATAACACTCAAGAAATTAAATTAAAAAATTAATTTCAGTTTAGAAATACATATTTACATTATATTAAAGTAAAAACTTGTAAAAATATCACTAGAAAAATTAAAATAAATATTAATACACCATTGAATTATTTTCCATGAACATATTCTAGTATTAATGAAATTGGAAATGAGAGTTTGAAAATTTAATTCCAGTTAAGATTGAGTTTAAGAATTTGATGCTATCCAAAGACGAGAGAAGAGAGAAATTTTAAAAATTTAATTGTAATAAAAGATGAGAGAGAAAGACAAAAGATGAGCGAAGAGCAAGTTTTTAAAGAGAAATTGAAATAGTAAATTACCCTTATACCCCTACATTCAATTTTTTGAAACTAAAGAAATTCAATGGTGTTTTTGTCCAGAAGTTTATTATACACTCATATATACATATATATGTAAAGATTGATAGTGAAAAAAAAGGGGTGAGAGAAGGTAGAATGTCTTTACTTGGTAGAAGTGTTTGGTTAGTGTTGGTGGTGACATTGGTGTTCTCATGTGTGAAGAACAGTGTGGGAACTAAGAGAGTTGTTTGGGTTACAAATACTCTGACACCTGCACAAGACTTAGCCATTACTTGCAGTTTTGGTGAGTATCTAGGAGGATATCTTGTTACCCCTCAAGATCACGTTACCTGGGAAAATTATGATGATATCTACGATTTCAAGTGTACCTTAGAGTGGAGTGGTGATGAAAAGCCTCACGTCTTTCGCATGTACGACGAATATCGTGACGCCGATTGCAACCCCTGCTTATGGTTTGTCAAACAAAATGCAGCATGCAGGTTTAATGGAACTTTTACTTGCTACAACTGGCGTGTTTGATTTGTATTCTTTTTCTTCTTCAATTGTTCGTGTTAGGGTTGTGATCTCAGTGCTGTATCTGCATATTTAATCCCTTTTTATGTCATTTCAATAAAGACTGGTTGTTGTTCTGGTGAAAGAATATGTTTAGAATTTTGATTTTGGTTACAGGTATGAGAAGGTGTGAATAGTGGAGGATTGATGTATAGAGAGTGATTTGAAGAAAATAGGGAATGAAAATATGTGAATTTTAATACAATGTTTTGTTTTATTGAATTAACAAAGGTTCGCATTTTCTTCTTTTAGTCAATTTTCAAGATAATAGAAATTTAATATACATTCAAAAATAAATTTAAATGAGTTAAAATTGAAAAACAAAAAATTAAAATGTAGAAAATAATTAAAAATAAATATTATTTTATTTGATATGTGAGTTGTAATGTGAAAATGTGTGAGAATATGTTCTCTTTCTTCCTTACTTAAAATAAGGAATTAAGAAAAAAAAAAGTGAAAAATAATATAAAAACTGTACATTAATATTAATTTAAAAAATAATTTTATTTTTTCAATAATTCATATGAAATAACAAAATACTTCAGTATTAATAAAATAAAATATATTAAATAAAGGTAGAATCGAAAGAAAGTAAAAAAAAAACGATTATAATAGAAAATCCTATTTATATATTATATATAGGTATAGATAGATGGATGCAAATTTTACTTTATAAATTAATTTTATAATATTAAATTATATTTAAAGTTGACTTATATAATAGATTAATAAATTCTCTCTTTATCATTAAAATCGAATACATAATATATAGTAAACAACATTTTGTATGCTAATGGATAAGTATTCCTTTACGATGAAAGATCAAACGCATATAATATATATTAGATAAACTTTAAACTCCAAATTATAAATTATAAATCTTAAACTCATTTGGTTATACTAGAAGAGTATGTTATTTTTAATTTAATATTAAAATTGTCGTTATGGTATATTTAAAATATAAATGTTTTTATTGCAAAAAAGTAATTAAGAAAATATAAATAAATTATTTTCTAAAAGTATTATTTATTAATTTCTAATAATATTCTATAAAGAAAATCTAAATAAAGAAAAGTATTTAAAAACTAAATATTTAATATAAGTAAATTAATAATTTATCCAACAATCCTCACAAATCGATCATTTTCTCTTTGTCTCACATTTTTTTCTCTTTTTTTCTCCACAAAACATCATAAGTTTTTTCAAATCACTTAAACTAAGTAATGAGAATATCATAAGTCATTTCAAATCAATCCCCTGAATTACTCTTAAATAATAAATCATTCCAACCAAACAAATGAATTGCTAATTTAAATTTCTTTGCTATTTTTATAACGTCTTTTTAAAACTGAACGGGTAACACCCAATATTTGTAAAAGTTGAGCAGTTTTATATTTTTTATTATAAAATATTTAAAACTGAAAAATAAAAATATTAACTCAAAAATTATATTTGAATTGTTATATATGGTTTTGTAAATAACGGTATTGAAAGATAAATAGTATTGTCCTATTTCATTTTTGTTTATAAGGAAAAAAGCTATAACTTTAATATAATTTTTTTTATTTTATTAATTAATGTTTGAGATTGTTCAACCTTTAAGAATTATCAAGTGTATTTATTAAGTAAAAATAATATTAATATATACAATTAATTTTTTTCTTTTGATGTGTGTTTTTTATTTTGTAAATTTAATTTTTTAATGATTCCTTCCATATTAATAATAATGTTTCTTGTAATAAACACACATAATTATTATTAAATTGTACTCAATTGTCTTAAATATTAATATTAATGAAGTTGTGACAAAATTAACATAATTAAAATTGTTGTAATATTTATCCTTATTAATATTTAATAATTTTCAACGTTCTTTTAGTTATTATATAGATTAATGATGAAATTTAATCATTTTATACTACACGACCGTTTAGAAGTTATTTATATTATTCATGTACATACATTAATTTTAAACCACATCCAATGAATATACCTCTGTTACAAACTAGTATTTCAAAATAACAAGATTTTATATAAAAAAAATGTATTCTTAATAAGAATTTCTCATAATTCTTTGAAAATATTCCTTAAGAAGTGTGCAGAATTTTATATTCACTATAAAAAAATTATTTTTAATAAATATTATATGTTCCGACCTCAAGTCGTTGGGCAACATCGCTATGATCAATCACCGCATTCGAGGTATTATCCGCTTTGGAGGTTGGTGCTCCGTCACAGTTTTGTCCTGAAAAGGCGCCTTGAAGGGAGGAGGGAGTATATAAACTGCTATTGGCCTCGATTCCTGAGCGATGTGTGACTGTATTGGCATACGGGAACAAGCCCCAGTCGAGGTCAAAGGGGAGTGGATCCCCTAGTTGAGGGGCAAAGGAGCCTCTCGGACCCCACGGTGGGCGCCAATTGTACCTGTATGGATATTGGAGGCTGAGTAATGTTGATCCACGTCGATACACGATGTTTATTTCACTCTTGGTTGTCCTATTCTTCAAGTATCCTTTCCTCTTCGCGTGCCTCGGTCGGCCGGTGGGATACCTGCGATTGCGATTGCACTCCGACGCTAAGTCAACGATGATAATATTAGAAAAACGTACATTTTCCCCCTTTCAGAAGTCCCTCTAGTAGGTTGACTTGGGCCTTGGCCATGTGGGCCAAGCAACTGATGGCGAGAGACATGCTTAGTGATCTCTGGGTCGTACGTGGTGATTTTCTGAAATCTAGAAAATATTCCAGAGAGAACGTGTTTGACTTAATCAACGGAAAGAACGTCCGATGCTACATTATATATAATATTTGGAGTTTAATCCCTATTAAATGTGTTTTTTTATTTATTTTTTTGGAAAGAACGAGCGTTGTCAATAGACTATTGACGATTTTGAGTAATTTTTAAAAGATTAATTTTTTGTAATGGTTTTATAAATTCCATTATTTTTAGGAGTTTTTTAAATCCCAATATTACGAACAGTTTTTTAAAATAATCAATGAAATAATGATAACATTTTTTAATCAATAAAAACATTTTATTATTGTTTAAAGGAGTTATTTTAAGATAATAATCTTAGATGCCACTAAATTTTGAGTTTATCATCTTAACGATATTTATCAAGATGTTATAATCAACTTTAATTAACCCAATTTTAAGAATTAAAAAAATATTTTGTTCATTAAAATAATAAGTTTACTATATATAATATATTTTTTTATTGAATTAAAATTGAGTATAGGTTCTTAATGTTGATGTAACATAATAAAAATTACATATTAAATTTTTTGATGCATGAAGCAATACATGTGGTACACTTGGACCGTTGTGATCCTCACATTGCCAACTCATTACTTGAAAAAGTCTTACGCACTTTTACTCAACTGATAAAGAATGTTGATAATTTATATTAATATATATATATATATATATAAATTTAATCATATCCTTAATATGAAATTGAATATCTCGAGAGTGTGAAAGTAAATTTATAAGTATCATGTAACAACCTAATAATTAAAGAAAATTTAGATGTTAATTAGATATAATTTAAAAATGATTTAATAATAATAAAAATTAATTTAGAAATAATATTTTTTTTTTAGTTTTTAAAATAGTTTCTAGTTTATAATTTAATTATTTTTTATTTTTAAAATTGGTTAATAAAGTTATAATATATATATATATATATATATTTGTTTGTTTTGTGACCGTTTCATTGTGGTCAAAGACTTACCTAACACAATAAAAAACGTTACTCTTAAATATCAAAGGAGAGGTACAAATATCAATGAATGAATGATATTAATTTTTTTCTTTAGTTTTAAAAGTTGAATGAGTTGTTTTCAATATCAAAGATGAGACCTTACCTAACACAATAAAAAACGTTACTCTTAAATATCAAAGGAGAGCTACAAATATCAATGAATGAATGACATTAATATTTTTCTTTAGTTTTAAAACTTGAATGAGTTGTTTTATTAAATATTCTGATTGACATTTTTATTTTTTCTGAAAATGAGGAAGGTTTATTACGTTAACACCATATTATTATATTTTTTTAATCTCAAAAGTCAACGAAATATTAGAAAAGAATCAATTAAAAAAATTTATTCTTTTGCAGAACAAAAAAAAAACCTATGAAACTCCTCCACACCATATTACTATATTATAAATATAAAAAACCTCTCACAAATGTGCATTCTGGAATTCTTTATCTTGAGAGATTCATCTCTAAAGAAAAAAGGTTGAGAAAGGTGCAGCAACAATGTCTCCATTCTGTAGAAACTTTTCCATGGCATGGGTGCTTATGGCATTTGTGTGGTTTGCAAACAATGCTATGCCCACAAATGGATCCACTGTTGGGGTAAAAAACATGTTGGGTGGTAAATTGATGCTGAACGTTTTGTGTCCCCATATTGATAAGCAACACATTCTCCCGAATGGTGGTTCATTTGAGTGGAAGTACAATGGTGGTGCTCCACCAATAGGACAATCACCATTCATGTGTTTCTTTCGGTGGAATAATGTTCATCACTCCCTTGATCTGTGTTCACCAAGCAAGTATACTGGGTGTGAAAATGCCATTTGGGAAATCAAAGAAAAGCAATTTTGTAGGTACAGAGGTGGACCTATTAATTATTTTTGCTATAACTGGGATGATTAGTTATATACATTATTATCATGTTTCATCTCAATAAAAAATGACTTTAGAGTGATTCTTGTTTGCTCAACATTCTTACATATTTCTCATTTCTTTCAAAGTTTTTCGTAATTATTATTCGTTTTGAAAATTAGTATTCCGTCACAGTTTTATTTTTAAAAAAGTTATTTTTAAAAAAGGTTATGTGGATTAAAAGAGAGATAAATATGTAAACAGTCACGAACCTCAATGTCGGAATTATGTAAGACTATATTGATCAAGAATATATGTTTAAACTCATTCATTTAAAGATTATATCTCCATTTATGATTATGCAAATGCTAACCAGGATTTCAGCATAAAAATGCAATTAGTTATTTTTTCCATTGAAGATTAAAAAAAAGTTATAATTAAAAAGTATCATTAAATCACTTATATGTTGTTTCTTAATATATTCTTATTGTTAATACCAATATTTTTTTATATTTTGAATCCTTTAATTAAGGTTATTACTATTTTTTCCATATCTTCATTAAAATTTATCAATTTTTGTAACACTTCAGAATTAAAATTTATCAATTTTTGTAACACTTCAGAAAATACATCTAACTATTACAATACAAATTTTACCAATTTCTATACATACTTCAAGTTTTTTTTTTCTTCAAAATATTTCTATTACAAGTTTATGACTTATAAAAACACAATTAACAATATAAGGTTCAAAACTATATCTTAAAGCCCTCGCACTCTCCGACACCTGTATGATCATCGGTTGGTATATGAGGTACAATCATCGCAGCTCACAACACAAACAAGGATAAGCTAATGAAAAGAAATTTCATAATATATTTAATTCATGCAAAAAGAACCAATCAAAGTAATCATTTATAAACATTTATTTAAATGTTGTCGTATAAAATTTCAATATCAATTTCATCATTCATATAAACCATACATGCATCTATTTTCAATCACAATCATTGGATTTCATTTCAATCCCACTTCTTCTTCTAGAAAACTCATTAAGTATGCCCCTACCAGAGATTAACATTTGATCCAAAGATTACTAGTGAATCCAAGAGAAAAGATCACGGTAAGTTCAAACATCCAATACCGAGTGTCTACAGTGGGACCCGATGTGTATGAATTCTCTCTCAACTTCTCACCACTTGATATTTTATTCTATATGACTTAGATCATCAATGAAGCTAGAGGATCTCCGTTAAACATATGTTTTTCATACTTAATGCCATCAAACAATAACTCACACATTATCCCAAATGTATGACACCAATTTCATACAATTTTCATCATTCATATATAATACATATCATTCAATCACATAACATTTAAAAATTCATACCATTCAAGAACTTTTCCAACATCAAAAACAATATTTAACTTTTAGACTATCAAAATATAATATTTATACATGTTCACACAATATAAAATCAAACAATTTTATCAACTAACATCCCTGCAAAAGAAATTGAAACTTGGGATCATGTCCCCTCCACATTCAGATCTTCTAGCCTAGGGTACTATTGAAAGTTAAAGTTAGTTTCCCTTACCTGAAATTCCACTGATAGAAATTCTACCTCAAACTAGAGAATTACTCCAAAATTTAGGAACCTATAGTAAGTTATCCAAATATTACAAAATTTTAGTATATGGTAAAACAAGTTGAGATGAACACATTTCTCAATTGTCCACATCAAGATTGATGACTAAATCATAGAGAAAAATAGAGAATAAGAGATCTTTAGGGTAAAAATGAACTTACTCTATTTGAAAATCTGATCGGGTAGAAATGTACCATAACTCCACAGCTACAACATGGCATGATCAGATATTGAAATAGAAGAGTTAAGAGAAAGAAATTGAAAAGAGAAAGGAGGGGGAGAGAGAAGGGAGAGAAAAATGATGAAAGAGTGAATGGGGTTATGGTTCCTTGTTCTTTATTTTTTTACGGGGTTACAATTTTTTATTTTTTATTTAAATAATATTTCAATTATAAAAAAATATAAAAGAGTTATTTAAATATTAAATCATTGTTAACCTTTATTGTCTTTGTGGGGGTGTCTAAGGAGACAACAAGTCATCATTTTGTTGGCTGCAGAGTATCCTGGCTTGTGTGGAATCTTTGTTTCGCTTGGTTATGAGTGAGTTCAGTAGACCATCTTGATCCTGGTTTGCATTTTATACATTTTAAGTTATTCGATGCGCTTACGTCGGTTAATCTTATCTTGGAAAGTATTTGGATTGCGATGGTAAGTGAGATTTGGAGGCATAAAAACTATTGTATCTTTAAAGGTGGAGTGGTTGACCATTTTGAAATTTTCTCATCGACTTGATTAAAGGTTTGGACTTGGGTATCTTCTAAAGTTCCTTCGGCATGCTTCTCCTTCTCTGATTGGTGCCTTGAACCCCTGATATGTATGTTTTCGGTTAAAAGCTTGTGACTGGTTTAGGCCGGTTGGGCGGTCTTCCTTGTGTTGTTGAGGGGTGCTTGTGTTCGAGGGGGCTTTAAGTAGTTGGTGTTCAAGTTTTACTATTTTGACGGCTTGATTGGGGTTGTTTGTTTGGTAGGTAGTTGTTGACACTCTTTTGAAGTGTGCTTAGGTAGATTGAGTGGTATGCCCTTCACTATGTTACGTATAAGGGTTGGTCCATCCTTGAAGCAGATCATATTTATTTATTTTTTCTTGCTGATAAAAAAAATTTGGGTAACTAATGGTTAGATACCAATTTAGAAACTACTTTGTAATTTTTTATTATTAATAAAAACTAATTTAGATACTAATAATTTTTTAGTTTATAAAATAATCTCTAATATAGTTAGTATAGTAACTAATTATTTTAGTATCTACAATTAGTTTTTATTTAATGATTTTTCTGTAATGATATCGGTTATAATTTAAATAAATATTATGACTATTATAATTTTAGGACACCAATGAATTGTTTTTTTTATGAATTTGTTTTCCTTTATTTGTCTCGTCTATTTTCAATATTCTTCTGCACTTATCTTTGTTCTTTATTATTTTTGTTCCACCAGCATGAGTCAGTCGAGAAGTACAAAATTTTAATGAAGCTTTACTTATAAAATAAAAATGATGATTTGTAATAAAAGTAAAGGATTCTGGAGGAAAATATTGCTTGAGAAAGATAAATCCGATACAATAATTCAAACATGAGTTAGTATGGTGGAATGACATAAAGTGTGTAAATTTGGATTTGAGAAAACTTTGTTTGATATGAAATCAATTATTCCATAGTGAATGTTAAGTGGACTAAAGTAAACTTTGGACTTTGGTTGTTATGTTATCAATTATAAATTTTTGTCTAGTGGTAAACACTAGTTTAATTTTCAGTGCAAAGTAACTAAATAAAAATTAGTCTTTAGTCAAGTTTAGAACTCTTAATTATCTGAATTTATTTTTATCAAACACCTCCTTAATAAATATGAAAGGAATTTTTTAATGCCAGTCAAAGATGAGAGAAGAAAAAGTTGAAAATAATTTTGGTAGTCAAAAGATGAGAAAGGAAGAAAAAAATATTTTTTTAAAAAATTAAATAGTACACTCTTGTGTCTCGAAATTCAATTTTGTTTACAGAAAATATTTCTTAATTATTTTTTTAAATATTTTGGATGTTATTATTATTAATAATCATATATGAAAGATATATTTTTCATCACATAATTTTGTTTTATTTTTATAACAATTAAAGTGTGTTTGGTAATGTTAATAATTTATTATTATCTTATTTGAATAACTTATAAATAAATGGATCCATCAAAAAGTATTGGATAAATATTTATAGAATCAATTGATAAAATAGATTGAGAAAGTAGAAATTTAAATTGAATCAATTTTATATATATAAAAAAATTATTTTAATTATTTTTATACTACAATTACATGAATGATATAAAAAAGTTTATTCCAATATTTTTATATATAAGCACTTGAATAATTTAAAGTTTAATAAAAAAAATTAGTTACCTATCATAATACAGATAAGAAGATCATTTAACCTTTATTATATTATACAGATTAAGTGTTATATATATATATATATATATATATATATTATTTTATTTTTTAAAGTTTTTTTACGTTTCATTGTGGTGAAAGGTGAAAGATGAGTCCTTACTTAACACACACAAAAAATTACTCTTTTTATTAAATAGTTAACGAAGGAGAGCTACAAATATAATGAATGACATTAATTTTTTTCTTTACTTTCAAAGGTTGAATTTGTTGTTTTCAAAAATTTCAAACTGGCATTTTTATTTTTTCTGAAAATGAGGAAGGTCTATTACATTAACACCACATTACTATATTATAAGTATAAAAACCTCTCACAAATATGCATTCTTGAATTCTTTATCTTGAGAGATTAATCTCTAAAGAAAAAAGGTTGAGAAAGGTGCAGCAACAATGTCTCCATTCAGCAGAAACTTTTCCATGGCATGGGTGCTTATGGCATTTGTGTGGTTTGCAAGCAATGCTATGCCCACAGAAGGATCCATTGTTGGGGTAAAAAACATGTTGGGTGGTAAATTGATGCTGAGTGTTTTATGTTTCCATATTGATAATAAGGAACACATTCTCCCGAATGGTGGTTCATTTGAGTGGACTTACAATGGTGGTGCTCCACCAATAGGACATTCACCATTCATGTGTTTCTTTCGGTGGAATAATGTTCATCACTCCCTTGATCTGTGTAGAACAACTAGGCAGGCTGGTTGTGAAAGTGCCATTTGGGAGATCAAAGAAAAGCAATATTGTAGGTACATAGGAAAAGCTGAACCTGCTAATTATGTTTGCTATGACTGGATTGATGATTAGTTATATACATTATTCTCATGTTTCATCTCAATAAAAAGTTATTTTTTGAGTGATTGTTGTTTCCTTAACATTCTTATCTATTTCTTCTTAATTCCTCATTGTTTTTAAAGTTCTTTAGAGTATTTGAAGTATTATTTGTTTTGAAAGTTAATATTCCATCACAGTTTTATACTTAAAAAAGGTTCTGATGAATTGAAAGAGAGATAAATATATAAACTAGTATTTCAGCATAAAAATGCAAGTAGTTTTTTTCATTGAAGAATTCAAAATAAAGTTATAATTAAAAAGTGTCATTTCTTATTGTGAATACCAATATTTTTTTTTTTGAATCCTTTAGCTAAGGTTATTACTATGTGTTTCTATATCTTCATTCAAATTTTATTTTTTTATTTAAATAATATTTTAATTATAACAAAATGTAAAAAAAGTTATTTAAATTTTAAATCGTTGTCAATAACTAAAAAGATCAACTGATGATATGTTTTAGTCGATCTTAATTAATATTATATTTTTTATTAAAATTCATCATGATTTTTCTAATAAATATTAAAAAAGATTTTCATGTATCGATATTGTGTTTCAATTAATGTTTATATATATCACAGTTAGTTAGGTTCACATTGCTTGGGATTTTTTTTGTCGATTTCTTTTGTCAATTTTAAAATTTTCCGTGACTGACATTAACAAAAAGATCCTAATTTATGTCCGTCAATTTTTTTTCCAAACATCATAAAAAAAATCCCAGTAGATTATTTACAAAACTAACATTAGTGTCGTTGATAAAAAAAAATAATCCTTATAATCATTAAAAAAATCATGCGAGACGTCAATAATTTTTTTCATCACATTCGTAAAAAAGTAGTCTCTTTAACACTGGTTGGGAAAACTTTAATTATATAAATTTTTAAATAACAATATCTACAGCAAAATAATCTTATTCATATAAATAAAACAATAACTACTATTAACATCAATAAAAAAAAATTATTAAGCTCAAACGAAAAGTAATCATAATGTTAGCTAGAAGATCATAACTAACTCTAAGTTACATTGTTCATAAATAAATCTAATTGATATTTGTAACACTTTTTTTTTAAACCAACATAACCCCCACACACCTTTCTTTTTCTTTCTTCCTTATCTCTCTAAATCTTTTCCTTCTCTCTTAATTTTCTCTCTCAATCTTCATCTATTTTAAAATCTGATCGAATCACGTTGTAGATGGCAAGTTAAAGAACATTTCTACTTGATCATATTTTCAAACAGAGTAAGTTTATTTTTGCTTTAAAGATCATTTGTTCTCTGTTTTTCTTTAGAATTTAGTCATCGGAGTTAGTTGAGAAGATTAATCATCTCAACTTATTCTACTATATAAATTTTGAAGCTTATCCAGACCGTAGGGAATAAAATTGTAGAAGTTGCTTGGAAAGCAAACGATTAAGGTAAGAGAAGCTAAATTTAATTTTTAATAACACTTAGACTAGAAGATCTAGATGTGAAGGGAACATGGTCCCAATATTCAATTTCTCTTGCAGGGATGTTGTGTGTTTATACATTGTGTTGTTTGTTTATATATTATATAAACTTATAAAAATATTAAATTTTGAAGGTTTAGTATTGTATTATTTTTTTTTATGTTAAATAAGATTTTAAATATTATGGATCACATTTTGAATGATATTGTATGATGAAAATGGTATGGAATTGAATTCATGCATTTGGAATAATGTATGGACTGATGCTTGTTTGTTTATTAAGTATTGATGTTTATGTGGTAACAGATATCTTTGAGCTTCACTAATGATCTAAGTCACATAGACTAAGATCTAAGATATCAGGTGGTGAGAAGTTGGTGAGGGAGTTCATGCACACCGTGACATATGTGATGCACGACTTGGGTTGTATTGAACTTACCTTGATTATTTCTGTTGGATTCGCGATGACTGTACTATATGTACACGAGCAGATAATCATATAGGTGTTGGAGGTCTCATAAAGCTTTAGAATGTTCTTTTGAACTTTATATTATAAATATTTATATTTCTATAAGTCCTAATCATGTATTAAGAATGTTTTGAAAAAAATCTAAGCTTGTATAAAAATATGTAGAACCTTTATTATAATAGTTAGATGTATTTTTAGAGTGTTACAATATTGATTTAAAAAAAACTTAATCCACATAATCTAAACTTAATCCACATGTAAATATCCAGTCATGTCTACGTGACTTTTGTCTCAATTTGGTCTCACTGACCCACTCTCACCTTGAAGCAAACAACCAAATCTCTCACTCTTCTATTGTTGGCGACAGTAAATCATAAGAAACAAATGAATATAAATGATGTTGATGACTTTTGCCAAAAAAATTAGTGACATTATGCATCTACAAAACAACCTCAAAACATTCTTAACTCTTTAATGAATTTTTTATTTTATTGTAAAAAAATATATATTTAGTGTTAATATTGAATTTATTTGTTTGTATTTCTTTTATGTTTAATTTCATGTTTTATTACTCAACTTTATCTAACTCACAAATTTCATTACTAATCTTTTAATATATTTACAATAAAAGTGTAAAAATTAAATGAATGAATTTTACAAATCCTTTAATTGAAATATTTCTTCATCACTCAAATCAATGGGACTACGAAAAACAAATCACTCTTTTTACACCTCCATGTCTTCTTTCTACACTTTCATAAAACAAGTGAAATTACACTTTTATCATTTTCTTCATCTTTTTCATTGGGTACCCACTTCCAACTTTCATCGCTATAGCAACTTCTATTTCCAAAAATCCCCAACCTTCTTCCGCCTTGTGCTGACGGCCAGTCGCAACTCCGCCGTGAGCTGCGAGTCCTCTTCTAGGTTAGGTTCGCGTTGCGCCGCTCTCTGCTTGTTTCCTCGCGAATCCTTATGTGTTTCCTTTGTACATCCCAAATGTTGCTTCTCTATATTGATTTGTTCTTGCCATGCAGGTGTTTGCTGCTACTAAAAAGAAACTAGCTGATTTCACATTTATTGGAAGAACAGTCTGCAAGATAAATTGCTGCTCTTGAACGTAGAGATCTTGCTTGAGCTTTAATTGTGTCTGGTAGGAAGTTTCATTGAGACATTTTACTTTATCTAATTGTCTATTGTTATGGTTCTATTGCTTCTTCATCACGGTCTTCCGCTTCCTGTGTTGCTGTAAATGTGTGTGGCGGTGGGGGAACGTTAAGAAATTGGTTTAAAGACTCTAGAAGAAATTAATAAAAGCAATTTCATGATGATTAGTTCTTGAGAAATTGGTTTTTAACCAAGCCCAATTATGCAATCCATCTCCTCTAGTGAGATAAGGTGTCTTTATGGAAAAACTTACTCTAATTACGTTTATATATATATATATATATATAATTTACTAAACGAGAGACAGGTTTGAGAATGTAATTATGTAAGTACTCACTTCAGTCTTAAACCTAAATATGTAGTTTACAGAAAGATCGTTGGATGGAAGACAACATTGTTAGGATGCAGTTGTAAAGAACATCTCTGTAGTTTCAAAACCTCCCGATTACTCATTGATTTATCTATACAAAGAACATCTTCAGTCCATGCAACAATTTCGAATGCTAGGCCCTTGAAAACTCTAGAATACCTCTCTAGCACTGCTTACCATAAATTTTGTTGTCCTGTTTCGGTTAAATTATTGTGATTTTTATTGGTTGAGTTTCCACATGGTGCACATCAAACCCAGGGAAAATGTGTATGTAGCCCCTATAACCAGTCAACATCTAAACACTCATTGGAATTATAAAAGCAAAATGATGTTTTTTAAAAGTAAAATTGAAACAGGAAAGGAATAAAGAACAATATAGCTTTATCAGAATTTTGATATGAAGAAAAAAAAAGAGAAAAACTTAACAAAAGGAGAACTGAATATTATTTCACTTAATTAGAAATAATACACAGGCTGAGCATATATAGGCTCTAAAGAGGTTACACAAACATAATAGAAAGCTTAACAGAAAACTGAAAAACTAACATCCAGTTGAATAACTGAATGTTTTACATGTACATCTCTAATACCCCTCATACTCAAGGTGATGGATTTTTATAGACTAAATTCTGCACATTAAGTTTGTGCCTAAGAAGTTCAAAACGATTAGAAGAAAGAGGCTTGGTGGTAAGAACACCCACCCACTGATCCGAGCTAGGAATAAGATAAACTTTAAGTTGTTTGGATAACACTGGATCACGAAGACAAAAATATCAGTCTCTATATGCTTCGTTCTAGTGTTAAAAACAGGGTTGTGTGCTATAGCAACAACACTTTGATTGTCACAAAGCATGATAGGAGTGGAGAAAGAAATAGATAATTATTTCAAAAGAGCTAAAATCCAAAGAATTTCCGCAAAGATTAAGCTAAGCTGCGATATTCAGCTTCAGTGCTTGATCTCGTAATTACACGCTGTTTGAGGGACCACAATTCTGTTGGCCACAAGTTTGTAAGCATTAGCGTTTGATAATATAAGTGTGATTTCCATTTTTAAAAATGTGTTGCACTTCATACTAGGCGGTGCCTAAGGTGGTGTTTGTGAAGATGTTGTTCATTTAGAGCGTGGACCATATTGCAAGAAAGTTTTAATATTATTTGAGAAAAAACCCAGTTGGCAGACGCCTTCACTTGAGTAAGTTACATGATACTCTCTCTCAGTTAACCTAATAGGCACAAATTTCGTTGAAGTTGCATATGAAGCACGTAGGTACTTATGCAGCTTAGGTTTTGAGTAAGATTCTCATTGAAGTGTTAAAATGGGATATGAATTGATGTTGTTGAGAAGTCATACAATTTATATGGATCCATGTTGATCCTCAGATGAATGGTGGTTATAAGTGAGAGAGTGATTCCAGATGGGACTATTGCCCTTTGGTTGTGGGGATGGGTACAGCCAGTGAGGTAGCCATGAGAAGATGGAGTATAATCAGAAAGAATCCTCTGCAGGTCACACTGTTATAGTTGTTGAAACCTTGATCACATAAATGATTCAATGAAGAAACTCGTGTCAGCCAAAGGAAGGACATGGAGGGGGCTCATTTGAGCTGGAGGAGTTTGGGAAGACTGGACTATAGTGAGCCTGGCTGTGTGAGATCAGAGGAAGATGAGGGTGCAGCTTCACTAAAGACATGTTGAATATTTTTGTGAGTCAACAACTTGGTACTGCATTTCATGTCCTCGAGTGAACTTGATCCTCTTGTGTGTGTAACGTTGGGTGCAGCTCTAATTCAAATTCACTCCCTTCCTCAATCCATTCAAGAAAATTCCTTTGAGACATTCTTGATCATAACACCTCAATGGATGGACCCACAAGCTATTCAAACTGTTCTTTGATTTTCTTAATAAAAGTAGTTTGTTCCCAACTAGATTTCATATTGGTTTCACACCATCAAGGGTGAAACCTCATAATCACCACCCACTTAAATTTTATCAACATTGAGTAGTAGTGAATGACCTCCACTGTGGAAACCAGCTGAAGGCTTTCCCTAACCCAGACTCCCTTGAGGTTGAAGTGCCTCTCTACTCTGTTGCCCATCTGAAAGCATCCTCCTCACCAAACTATGGTTTATTGAGGCTGGTCTTCCCTTTGGTCTAGTTATTCTTCATCTTCAACCTTATTTTTGGGTATTTCGTTTACTGATCTGTCTGGAGAAGAACTTCTCCCATTAATTCCATTCTCAGATATATGCATCAAGTTTTACAAGAGATCTTTGATCTTTCATTTTGGCTTCTTGCAGTTTGTGATGTGATTCTGAGTTCCTTTTCACACACTTCGGCCCTCTGTTCTTCTTTGTGCTCTTTGTCCATCCCTCAATTTCTCTCTACCATGTCTAATCTTGCCTCTATGCAAGTACATCACTCTATAATCTTGAGATAGATATTCTTAATGTGTCATTTTACAACTTGCAGAATGTTTCTGCAGTGATATTTTTGTGAAGCTAAAGCACTAGAAGTATGTTTAGTTAGATTTTATTACTAATGAATAAAGAAAACTTCATGATAGTAACCGTTAAGTGGCTGTGTCAAATATTTCATCCAAACTAAAATTATGAAATAGCTTTTACTTTTTAAAAATTGTTTAAAATAAGCCTTTTCTCCGTGCATGAGTGTCTTGTGATACGTAGTTCACAACTTCAAATCCTGAAAACCTCCTACATGTGAGAGTAAAATATATATATATATATATATATAAAATATTATATATATGATATATTACATATCATATATAATATATTAGATATTAGATATTATTATCTATTATATATTATATATTAGATATTACATATTATTATCTATCTATTATATATTATATATTACATATTATAGATTATAGATTATAGATTACATATTACATATTATAAATTATATATTACTTATTATAGATTATAGATTACATATTATATATAATATATTATAGATTACACTATTATATATTACATATTATATATCATATATCATATATCATATATCATATATCATATATCATATATCATATATATGTAAGCAATTTTATTTTTTTTAAATATCATGTTTTCAAATATTTAAAATATAGTAGTATGAGTGTTTATTAATTCGTTCTTTTCAATTTTTCAGGTTGCAATGAGTGTCACAGAAACATCCAAGAAAAGTGGCGTTCCCCAAATTTTTAAGTTGGACAAAGCATTGAAATTGGTAAGCAATTTGTTATCCCTCTTGCCATATGTAATTTGTGGTCGTCAAATCGTTTCATGGAGTATTAATATTCATTCACGCAGATGATTACCTTACACTAACAGCAACATTTTATTAAACGTGTGTGACTAGTTAGTAAAGTAGCTTGCTTAAAGATTGGAACTTCTTATATCAAAATATAGTTAATTTACTACTTGTACATGTACTTAAACGTCAACCATTCTGATTGACAGGCCGAGTTATGGGTAAATAATATGAGCAAAGATGCAGATGATCATAGAACAGATGCGGATTTAGAGCGTAGACCTTCCGGGTCAGTAGCAAATCTATCGCTTGTGTTATGATGCACTTGTTTGTTTGTTTGTCATGATAGATATTGCTGATGTTATACTATCATAACTTTATAGGCTTGGTCTAGGTGCAAGAGTTCAACGCCAATCAAAATTTGTACCTTCCGATGACCCTGTGGAAAAGAATTTGTATGCCAAATTGAGTGGTGAAAAAAGAAAAGCAGCAAATATTGCTAAGGAATCTGCCACAACTGCGAGAGATAATTTAGATGACGATGAAGAGAGCGAGGAGTTAGATAGCAGAACTAATGCGTTTGCTAAGAGGAAGCCAAAACTGCCTTTGCCCTCGTCTATATTGCCAAATAAGAAGCAGAAGTGACATTTACTGATCACTTCTTTTTTGCTCCAAGGCTGTAAAGTATCACATTTTGCATTTGCCTTTTGGAATTTTGGTTTAATATATATTTTTCTTGATTGACATTTTAACATTTGAGCACATATACTTTTACGTGTAATTGATACTAATTTTAATGAAGAATTGGTGTATTTTGTCTGGGGACACAGATTAGTGTATGCCCAGTTTATTTTGTCCACAATGTTTTTACTTGGTGCAGATCTCTCTAAGTATGATGACCACTATAGTAAATGGGAAAATATTAGCATATATACAAAGCTATAGTGACTTAGCTAATTATTGACACATTTGTTAATGAACGTTTTCTCTACAAACAGTCTTTTTAAAGGATGATACATAAATTTATGTTTAGCTAGTTTCTCTCTATATATTCATATATGATATTGACATTGTATTTTTTCTGTACTTCTACTTCAACAAAATCCTTATCTTTATCATCGTTTCTAATATTCTCATTAGAAGCTTATACAATATCTCTACTCCATATATGCACTATCTTGGTCTTGATTATTTGTTTGGCAATTGCTTCCTGCACCAGATTCCACGGAAAAGACGAAAATGTCCTTAAAATAAAATTCCAAAATATGTGTTTTGGATTTTTTTTTTGGAACGAAATTTTATATTACGGATTTTTTTATCTGGAATGGGTTTTTCATTTTTGTTTTCGGATTTTCATTTCCAAAACACAATAATCTTTTTTCAGGATTTTTTTTTTGGAATGTATTATTTTCAATTTTGGATTTTTTTGTCCGAAATAGAATTTTAATTTTTGATTCCGGATTTTTATTTCCAAAACTCAATAACCACTTCCGGATTTATTTTTCTGGAATATATTATTTTCAATTCCGAATTTTTATTTTCAGAATAAAGTTTCTAAAATTAAAAAAAATATGTTGGGTGCAGATTAAAAATGATTGGGTGTAGGAAGCATTTGTCTTTGTTTTTTCACAGGCTATATGAAGTGTCTCTCTTCATTGACAACTTTCTAAATAGTTATTTTTTCTCATTGGTCACATTCATACTATCACCCTTAACATAACATTATTGCATTTTTTCTTTCTTAACAATATGTTTCTCAATTATTAGTGTGAACATCAACTAAAATGAAGCAACACATATTTACTACAAAAGCCTTTTTTTACATTTTCAACAAAAACGAATATAACTTTTGTGGTGTCATTGTATGACATCTCATCAACATCTTATTTCCACTTCATGCTTCATTTCAAATGAGGAATATATGAGTTGAATTATTTTAAAGAAAAAAAAGTTACATTTAATTGTGAACTTGGTTTTGTATACTTCAAATGGTCTATAAAATTAACCACACACAACACAAATATGGTTGCATAAAGTGAAAGTGGATAACCAAGATACAACAAAACCTTAATTCAAAATCAATAAATTAGAAAAAAACTATATATGGAATCATTATTTAAAACCTTCAATTGCAAATTCTTAGTAACCCACCTTTTGAAAATCACAATTAATAACTAAAATGAAAGTCATGCTTAAAGCAAAATAAGTAAAAAAAAGTTGGTAAAAATTGTCTTATGTTACAACCTCACCAACATGTGAGACCACCTTCCACAAAATTAACACAAATATATAATGAGAAACACTGAGTTTTTGGAGATTTTTTGGTTATTGTTCTTTATTTTCACAAACTCCCAAAATATCTTTAATTTTTTTGTACTTTTCATTGTTTTCTTTTGACCAAATGAAGAACCTTCTTTTATTTGATTATCTCTCCATCATGACAAAATTACTATTTGTCTAAACAAAAACCATTAAAATGACATGAGGCACAACTAGGAAAGATAATAACATCTTATTCAAAACATCATTGTTGATGGATATTTTACAAAAACATGTCTATGTCATGTGATCAATTTGTAATTTTTATAATTTTTTTATTTATTACATTAGCTTTTTTTATTGCCATTTATTACATTAGTTAGTCTCTTCAATTGACGAATTAATAAAATTAGTTTAATTTCTACACTTCCACAATTAATTGTATTAAAAAAAGTTTAATGATAAAATTTGTGGAATAGATATTGTTGAGGGATAAAATAAACAATTAAGCAATTCTTTTAAAATAAATGTTTGGTTAATAAAATAAAAATAAAAATATTTCTATTTCTATTTTTAATATTTATTTAATTAGTTTATTTTAAAAATAAATTTTATTTTTTATTTTAATAAATATCTTCTATCCTATCTACTTAAGTAACTGTTTTAGAAATTATTTAGTTTAGAAAAATTCTTATTCTATATTTAAATTAACCTGACCATTGTATATATATACAGACACTGTAAAAAATATTATAATTAGCTATCATCCAAAACAAATTTCCATGTATAATAATTTTTTTAACATTTATAAACTACCTTAAAAGTTTTATGTATTTTATCTATCAAATTATTTTTTAGTTACCGAAAAAGTTCTTTTATAACTTAAAAGATATGTCATAGTTACTATAATTTAAGTTTTAAAAAATAAAAGCCAATTTTTTTAGTGTGGCTTCAAAGTTAAAGTGAACATTGTTGATATTTAATAAAGTAATTTTTATCATAAATCACTTTTAAAATTTAAACAATTCTTATCCGTGCATAAACTTCTTATCATAAACACTATCTCTACTTTAAAGGGATTTACTGAAATTACTTAGGTTAATATTATATGTCCTAAAAATTTCAAATAATATAAAACTCACACTTAAACAATTTAAAGGATATACAAAAGTATAAGATTATGACATATTTTATGGTATAGAACAATGGTCTACTAAGCAAAACAGGCAAATACTTGGAAAATATTTTTTCATATATGTTATGTTAAATAATAGTTTGATACTAAAAAAAACACCAACAACCCATTTTAATAATGTAATAATATGTATTAGAATTTTAAGTTAAAAGTAAAATAAATATAATTAAAATATTATTATTGAGTTATCAAATTGGAGTTTTTTGGGTTGGTATCAGAATATTACTACCTTTTATATGTTTTCCAATGGAAATGGTGTCTAAATTCAACAATAATTTTTTTTAAAAAAACTGGTTTTAAATTAGAAATAAGTTTAAAATCTATTTTAAAAATTAATAAATTTATGTAATATAATTTATGATTTAAGTATTGCTCATTACTATCAAATTTAATTATTAACACGGTTGATATAGCAAAACAAACGTTACCTTTTAATATTTATATTTAAAAACTATCCTTTTTATCTTTTCTAAATAATTTTGTATTTTTAAACTAAAATACATAAATAATATATATAGACTATAAATATAATTTAATATAATTGATAAAATAAAAATGAAAAAAATTAGTATCACAGCATAAATGTGATATAACCACTTGGTTTAAAAAAGAAAAAAAACCCTCCCATTAATAAGAAACTAAAATCATGCATTGCATGTGTAACCCACTCATACTAATTTTGTTTTTTATCCACTTAAAGTTGACACGCATCAATCGTGTCAAATTCGCAAACACGCTGGTTCCGCACACGCACACACGACACGAGCGAAAACCCAACCTCGTGAGACGCTTCTCGATCCTCGCATGCTTCACTCGCTCGCACGCTCGCTCATCCCTAGCCGGCCGGACCTCTTCCCTTTCCCGCTGCCGGACACTTGCAGCCACCGCAGTTCCCTCGCCTCTGAACTCTTTCCAGGCGGAATCCTCCCCTTTTCCGTCGATCTCGCCGGACCTCCGTGCCGGTCGCCGGGAATTGCGGTGCCAGACGGAGTTCTGAAGATTTCGGTGTGGAGAAGACGGATCTACTGGACAATTTGTTTTGATTTCAATTTGGAAGGTAACTGTATGATAAAGTGTTGGATTAACTCGCATATGTGGATTTCTTCTCCTCTGTTATAGCTCGGGATGAGAAAATATGTGCTGTTAAGATATTAAAAATGTGCGAGTTCTATCTAGAAGAAAGAGCTAGTTCTTCACACCATGATGAATCAAGCTTCGAATCTTTGTCGTGAGTGGTTTTACATTTAGTGTCTGATAGTGCATGGTATAGCTGTGAGAACAAAAAAAAGTAGCTTAAAATGCTTTAGGGGAAGAGAAAATTTTAGTGACTCTAGTTTTAAATTATTAGGAAAATGACATGACTATTTATTGTTTTGTGCAGTTTGTGGAATTCCTGATGACATGGGTTTTTTGATTTGAAATGGAACCTGTTCATAAATTTTTATGGCGCTGGCAATCAACAGAATCAGTATGATAGTTTTTAATTAAGTTGAACAGTAGAGGATTCAGACTTGGGATTATGGCAACTGATATGCAGAGGCTTGTGGGAACGAGTGAGGATGATGAAGAAATGGGAATGGATGTGAAAGATGAGGATGAAGAAGATGATGATTACGAGGAAAATGGAGGCGAGCAGGGAAATGCTTCAGGGATGGTGGGGATTGATGGTGGGAATGAGATGGGAACTGCCACTGGTGACAACAGGTTTCCGCAGCACCAGCAGTTTCATGAACAAGTAGGCACCCCCGGTGGAGGTACTCGAAGATCTAGGCCGGTAGAAGAGAAAGAGAGAACAAAGCTAAGAGAGAGGCGCCGGAGGGCCATCACTGCAAGGATCTTGGCTGGGCTTCGCAGGCATGGAAACTACAATCTAAGAGTTAGGGCTGACATAAATGATGTCATTGCTGCTCTAGCTAGGGAGGCTGGATGGGTGGTTCTTCCAGATGGTACTACTTTTCCCTCAAGATCTCAGGTAATCTTGCAAGACATAAGTTAAACTTTTCTGTTTCTGAAACTAAATCTTTAGTTGAATTTTGTGACTTTTGGTCTGCATCTGTAGGCATCATATGTGGTCTCTCCATGAGTGGGAGGACTATGGCTTGATCATTATGTTTTTTTGTTAACCCCGTTGTTTCACTTTGAGAATCTTAGCAACAACATTTGTTTTGGAGGGCTCTATTGCTGAAAAAAGATATTTTGTTTGTCTGCAGTGTGTACATAGATACATGGTACTTGTGTAGTTTAATTCTTGGCTTAGTCAAGTTAAAATATTGTATATTTTTAAATGTCTTATTATTGTTGTGCATCTGCAAATTTCAGTTCTGACAAATCTCAGAAAAACTCCCACATTGGAACCTTTTCTTCTCAACCTTACAGGGTCAAAAGCCAGCTGGTGGTAATTCTACCATTGTAACTTCATCATCTTCCCATGTGGCTTCACAACAAACTCCATCCCCTTCTCTTAGGGGAGTTGCTTCTGGCCATAGGAGCCCTTTAGAGTATAGTGCATCGAAAGGTGTTTTTATGCCAACACCATCTCCTTATAATCTATCCTCAACTTCCCGATCTCAAACATCTATTGTGGGGGATGGAGAAGCACAAAGAGACAACCGTCCTCTGATTGGTGGTTCAATGGATAATGCTGATGAGAAGCAGGTATTTAGTGAAGGCATTTGACCAACATATTAATTTATTTTAGAGTGAAGTTTCTTACTATTGCTGTGGTGATGGATAATAGGCAGATAGCATGAACTGGTGTCTATTTGATTATTCATTGCTATATTAGTACCCAGTCATCGTTCCTGTATGTATAGAAACACAACATGTTATAAAAGAATAAAGGTGAGTAGACAAACACTAGCGATGGGTAAAAGTCTGGAGCATAATTGTTTCCTGAGCTGGCTAGGAATGGTGGGAACTCAGTTTATACAGGAATCAGAATATGCAAGGGAAGGGTAGATAGTGCAAGGTAGGCATGAATTAAGAGGAAAGGGTTTAAGCTAGAGGTACAGTGCATACACAGAACTCTTGACTTGTCTATTATTTTCTACATTTTCTGTTCTTGCAAAGAGCTAACCTTATTGTTTTTGTCACTAAAAGTCAGTATCATGAAAACTTGAAAAGAACCTCGAGTCAAATAATTATCAAAAAGGGCATATTCATTCTTTTTATTTTCCATGTAGTTGTTTCAGTATGGTGCCTTTGGAAGATAAATATCTTGGCATTGTTTAATACCTTCTTCTCATTTGCAGATTGCTGACTTGCCCCCCAGATTACCCGAGCGTGATTTGGCTGGTTCCCCGTATGTTCCAGTATATGTGATGCTGCCGGTAAGCTATTAATTTACTCTTATTTTCACTAATTTATTGAAGTTCTGTTTCTATTATATGTTTGTAGTGAGTAGTTATTCATAATATATGGGTATTCTTAGTGTATGAAAAAAAACTGTATTTTTCTTAATTTTAAATATGAATCTAACATTATATTGGAATATTCTGTCTATATTTGACAGTTAGGGGTGATCAATATAAAATGTGAGCTTGTTGATCCTGATGGTCTGCTAAAGCAGCTGAGGGTGTTGAAATCAGTACATGTTGATGGTGTTATGGTAGATTGTTGGTGGGGAATAGTGGAGGCCCATGCTCCACAAGAGTATACTTGGAATGGTTACAAGAGACTCTTTCAAATGGTGCGAGAAGTTAAGCTTAAGCTGCAGGTAAGTTTCGTGAGTTTAATCATTAAGTGCTCTCTTGCTGATTCGATATGCCTTGGGTGGTGATATGTCCTTTTGACACTTGGCCAGGTTGTTATGTCATTTCATGAATGTGGAGGGAATTTTGGTGATGATGTTTGTATTCCATTGCCCCATTGGGTTGCTGAAATTGGTAGGAGCAATCCTGACATTTTTTTCACTGATAGAGAGGGAAGACACAACCCTGAATGTCTTTCTTGGGGAATAGACAAGGAACGAGTTTTAAGAGGTCGTACTGCTGTGGAGGTAATGATGACATTATGCAATGACAATAATACCGGTGTTAGACTGTTAATTTCTTAGTTTCAAATCATTTTCCTTCCAAACAAATCAATTTGAATTATAAATCAGATGCTTTTTTTGGGCTAGGATTGGAGGTCTAGTTTCCATTTTATGTATGTTAATAAAATTAAGTATGGTGCACTTTGTAGGTTTACTTTGATTTCATGAGAAGTTTCCGGGTAGAGTTTGATGAGTATTTTGAGGATGGCTTAATCTCCATGGTTGAAGTTGGACTGGGTCCATGTGGAGAGCTAAGATACCCATCTTGTCCTGTAAAGCATGGTTGGAGATATCCTGGTATTGGTGAATTCCAGGTAATCAAGTGTATTATAGTTATCTGTGTCTGTCAATTTTTAAGATTCTGTTTTCCCTCGCAAATGCTTCCTTGGCTCAAATGTTTATTTTCTTGGATCTCTTTTTAACCACTTTGCTCAACATCCTCCCATCCTTTATACAGTGTTACGATCAGTATATGTTGAAAAGTCTTAGGAAAGCAGCAGAAGCAAGAGGGCACGCTATTTGGGCTAGAGGACCAGATAATGCTGGTACCTATAATTCTCAGCCACATGAAACAGGTTTCTTTTGTGATGGGGGTGATTATGATGGCTTCTATGGCAGGTTTTTTCTTAGCTGGTACTCTCAGGTTTTAGTTGATCATGGAAACCGGGTACTTTCTCTGGCAAAATTAGCTTTTGAGGGATCTTGTGTTACTGCAAAGGTAAGTTAATAAAGAAATTTTGTTTGAAGAAAATTTTGTACTCTTAATCTTGAAAAAAGCTTCTTTGATTTTTTGTGTGTCCGAAACTAATGATTTTGTCTTAGTACACAAGGAATTGAATAATTGATCAGCCCTTATCTTATATACGTGGTGTTAATTTTCAATGATTTTAATTGTCACTTTTGTGAACTTGTTTTCAGTGAAAAATATTGCTTTCTTGAGAAAACTTTTCTCAGAACCAACACTATATTAAATTTATTTAGTATGTGGGATGGGTTCTTCAATATGCGATGTTTAGCACAGAGGAAGGGATCATCTTTGGTAGACTGATCAATGATATTGCTAAGTAATAAATTTTCATCCACAAAAAAGATCAACGACCTTGTCTGCACCTCCCATAACAAGTTATAAGGGAAAAGAATCATTTTTATAAAATTAATGCTACACGTGTTGTGGCCTAATCCATTTCAAGAAAATAATCTGGAAAAAGAAAACTTGGTAAAAAAAAATAGTCCCTAATACTCATGATGTGGATTTGTTCCTGAAAATTACTTTCCCTTAATGTAAAACAAATTGACTTAGAGTTCTTCAGGTTTACTTGTCCACTACTGATCAGGGGAGTGTTCTTTTTTTGACTGATATCCATTTGTAATATACTTTTATCCACTACCAAAAAGAATAGTATTTTCGGCACCAAGCCCCAAAAATTAAGTAGAAAATAAAACTGTTCCAAAATGCTATTTTAAAGTTTATTCTATTTGACTAGGTGTTATACATTTGTTGGTATATATTTTTAGTTATTTGAGCACGTATGTCTTTTGGTCATGTACAGTCTGATATATTTGAAGTTCTATACAGTTATCAGGTATTTACTGGTGGTACAAGACTGCAAGTCATGCTGCTGAATTAACTGCTGGGTACTATAACCCATGCAATCGTGATGGCTATGCTGCAATTTTGACAATGTTAAAGATAAACGGAGTTAGCTTAAACATTCCTTGTGTTGAGTTGCACACATTAAACCAACACGAGGGCTTTCCAGAGACATTTGCAGATCCTGAGGGATTAGTCTGGCAAGTAAGTGTCTAATCCTTGCCAAACTTTATATTGTTATCTGGTTCGTGTCCTGTATAAGCAATTTCATTGGAAAGAATTTGTTAGAATAATTTATGTTTGTTGGTCTAATATAGAACGAATGATTTTCACTAAATATTGTTTCAAAATTAAAACCGATGAATGTAAAGGGCACCCCTGATTGGCTGATGGTGTATTGCAGGTGTTGAATGCCGGATGGGATGTTGACCTACCAGTTACCAGTCAAAATGGGTTTCCTTGCCTAAACAGGGTTAGCTATAACAAGGTTTTGGATCATGCCAAGCCCATGAATGATCCAGATGGAAGGCACTTTTCATCCTTTACTTACCTGAGGCTTAGTCCAGTTCTTATGGAACGACAAAACTTCATAGAGTTCGAACGATTTGTCAAAAGGATGCATGGTAAGATGATAATGAAAAATTTCAAATGTATGTTTACCCTCTTCTTGATTTATGGAAATATATATATTGAGGAAAGAAAGTTGTCCCTTTATATGACCTTTTTGGATGAAAGCTCATGTGTGATTTGGAAACTTTCTACTTCCTAGTGTAGGTAAGGTAATCCGCAGAACCAGAAGACCAAATTTATTTCATAGTTATAGTTCAGCAACTACTAATTTTGTATTGAACTCTGGATGTCATTATTTGCTTCCATTGACAGTGTTCTTTGATCCACCTAGCATGAGCCTATAATCTGATTGTAATCGTTTAACAAGTAATTTTATACGAATGAAGGGTTGATATCAGTTATCAGAATACGGAAACTTTTAGTCTCTGCTAAAGTTGTTGCTATCTTTTGAGACATTTGATTATATTAGGGTTGATGACTGCATCGTTTCTCATTGCAGGGGAAGCTGTTCTTGATCTTCAGGTATAACCCATGAAAAATAGGATTTGTATTTATAATTCCCCCGACAAAATGGTTGGGGTATTCTGCTACAGAATAGGACAATTAGGATTGTTATTTGCTGCGGCACATATTCGTTAGTCATGTAATTTTATTAGAATGAGCTTTTGTTTTCCCCCCTTCTTTTGGGATCAAACAACTCACATAAGAGATGTATAATTTATTCACTCCACTCATTTGACCTTATTAGCCAATGTACAATTGTCTGTACAACTATTGAACTTGCAACTTTAGCATACTCATATAAATGATGATATGATGAATTGCTTAAGTCAGTTCCATGCAGCTTTTTTACTTTTAGAGTTTTACAGTTGGATAAGTAATTTGTGCAATTGACAGATTGTAACTGAACTATGTCATGTAAGGAGCTGTAAATAATTTGTTTGACATTTTTTGTTGGTTACTAGAATTAGTTTATATATTATAATTACATCAATTTCATATAATTTATATGATGTCTAGTATAATTTATTCATTAAATTTATCTGTTACAAGGGATATTACATCTCAAATTGTGATAAGGCTTGATTGTACTTTTGAAACATAATTGTATGAAACATCTAATAATTTTTATTAAAAAGCATCAGCATAGTAGGTACCTTGCTTAGTTTTAACTTTGACAATGTCATTTTTAAGCATACGAATATTGAAATAACTTTTAAGCATAAGAAAATTATATAAAAGAAAACATTTTAATCAAGAACTCACAACAATCTCCTTCATTTACCAATGTACACCAACATGTAGACCACACGCTGATTCATATTCAAAGATATTCAACCAACAAAATATCAAGTTTGGCTTTTCAAAATACTTGTATTAAGTATACCTTACTAATGACTAACATCTTATCTAATATACAATATTTAGATACATTAAGTTTTTACCATTCAGTCAACAATAAATACTTATTATTATGGGATTTAATTCAGTTTTAGGATTTGATTAGTCATGAGTAATTTTGTTACTGTTACTAGTGGGTAGTTATGATATTGTTTAGGTTAGTTTGTAAAGGCTATATAATAGCCATCTATTATTCAATAAAAGTGAGCACTTTCTCTCATTATATCCACCCTTAAAAAAGGGTTTCTCATCCTCTGATATCTTAGTCTACGTGTGACTTAGATCATCAGTAGTGAAGCAAAGAGATATCTTTTACAACATAGACATTAATACTTAGTACACATTTTATAGTTCACATATATAAAATGACACATGACAACAAATTCATACAATTCTTATGAGTCACCACCTATGTAGCATAGACACGAACACGGAGATATTCTAAAATGTAAGACAGATAACACATATCTATATATTATATAATTATGAATTATATAAATTGATAATAAAAATTTCTTAGCACAAGTTTGTTTCATTTTTTTAGCAGAAAGATGTTCTTTATGCATGGTTCAAAAAGATTAGTTCTTTATTTTTATAATCATAATAAATTTTTATACAAAAGTTTGATTTTTTAGAAAATTAATGTATTTTTTTTTTTTAAAATTGTGTTAGAACCTAGCTAGAATTGTTAGAAATCCAACAATTTTTTTTTAATTGGACACTTCACCGATACGTGTTCTTCAAGTGTCAGTATTCGATATGCACAAAATCAATTAAGCATACAACTTAATATTCATTTCACATTTAAAATAAACATTCATATACAATTTCAATTCATGGAGGAGATAACAAGAAAAAAAAATATTTCTTTTTTAATTTGAACGAGAATATTTTAGCTTGGGTAAAAATGAGCTTGCTTGAGTGAAAATTTGGTGTTGTTTTCGCTTAATCGAAAATAGGACTGAAAGCAAGGTTATGTTAGAGATATCAGAAAATCAACCTCAATAGCAAAATTAAATATATGTTTAATATGTGTATTAATTTTAATATATATATATATATATATATTTATATAATGTATTTATTTTTATGTAACATTATTGAAATTTGAAATGTTATTTGAGAGATTTAAATTTAAGATAAAGGGATAAATAAAATTATAAAGAGCGTAAAAAGAATCAATTTTTGGCTGCAAAATATAAACAAATAAATACCTTGATTAAATTTTATAATGAGAAGTAAAATATGTACAACAAAATAAAAGGAATCCTTTATATACAAGTGAAGAAGATACATATAAATTAGAATAAACACATGGTCATTAACATTTGTGTGTCCAATTTTTATTATATATGTTATCTTATTTAAAATTTAATATTTATATTGGTTTTAGTTTTGTATATTTATTTAAATAATATATATGTACTTTATTTTTTGTACTTGAGGTGTGATTATAGATTTATGTGAAGGATAAAAAATAAAAGAAATATAATACCTTGATGAATAGAAGAATATAAATTAGTAGTGTATTTAGTCATTTATTTTTACTATTTTTTTCTTTATTATTGCATACTTTGAAGAATAGTTATGAACTTCAAAATGGTGTATATCAAAATGCAATTAATATATATATATATATATGTAATTATTAATAATGAAATTTGATTTCTTAAGTGTTTTTTTCATGTATTTGTTTTATCTATTTTATCTTTTCCACTCTTATTTTAGGTAATTAACTTTTAGTTTTCGTTATTTATAGGAAACAACACAATGACTAGTTGTAATGAATAGTTAAAAATGTTTTTAATTGCTTTTTGTATATATTTATTTAATCTCTTTTACGCTTCTTACTCTTATCTTAGTTAATTTGTAGTAATGAAATATTAAAAAAAATTACTGTATAATTATAATAATTAATAATAAGTAGATTATTTTTATAATTATTTTCTGTACCTATTTTGCTACAATTTTATTCTTTATGTTTGGTAATTTGGTTTTACTATAATATTAATTACATTTATTTTATTATCATAAAGAAGTATAAATATAGATAAGTGTGGAGCCTCTTTCTACTATAATAATAACATTATTATTATTATTATAATATTTTAATTACAATATCTATAATCAGAATTCTCTTTTTTAATGTATACAATTTTTTCCAAATATAAGACACATAATTTTGTTCAGTTTTCGTTTTTCAATATTTCATACATGGAATAAATAGAGAAGTCAAATAAAATGTTTTTACTTTTTATAATTTTTTAATTATTGCATTTAATAATAATTTTTTTAATTTTCAAAATTACAGAAAACCGAAATGAATTTCCCCTCCTATTTTTTGTTAGTTGTAATAGAAATTATTTTCCACAAACACTTTCCACTGGTAATAATAGCTAACAACCAAAACGGTAAATGTATTCCTGTATATAAGGACTAAGGACTCTGATACCTTGAAATTGCATATGGTAAAAACGCATTATTTTAAATTAATAATTAAAAATTAGAATGAAAATAGTTAAAATATTAATTTATTTGTTTGTTAAGAATGTGTTTTTACTATATCCAGTGTCTAGTTGCTTATATAAAATACTTTAGATACAAGTTAATGTGACTACATCCATCACACTCCTCCAATCATCCAATTCAATCACTGTAATGGCGAAGGAAGAAGGTGAGTGAAGCCTTTTGCGATTTTTGTTTCTGTTATCCCATCATTTGTCTTTAACCAAACATCAGAGGATCAGGAATTTGTAATTATACTTTTATTTATTTTCAGTTTAATGCTTCCGATCTTTAGGTTTGGTTTTGTCTGTTTGATCTTGCTGCAGTGTTTGAGTTTCTCGGGAACGTTCCTCTGCTACAGAGGCTTCCTGGCTCGTCTGTAAGGAAGATATCTGAGCTTGTAATTCCCAAATATTATGGTAATAGAATTTTGGTTTTGAAGATTTTACCTCTTTTGTTGTTGAATTGTATTTTGTGTGGCGAATTAGGTGGGAAAATGTTAAAAAAAATGTTCGAATAACTGTAGTTTCATTATTATTGCTATTTGGCTTAATTTTGTTTTAGTCCGGAAATTTTTAATTATAAGTTTTGTCACCAAAATTGAATAATAAATTCATTTTAATCTCTCAGATATAAAATCTAGGGTTTTAATCCTGTATCTAGACTGCGTTAACGGAAATGGAAAATGGTAATGTATTTTTTAACATTTGACGGACTAAAATGATAATTTTAATTTTAATTTGGGAACCAAAAGTTAATGTCGAATTTCAGGAACTAAATAACATAGTTAAGTGTTATGATTATTTTTATTTTTATTATGCTTTGAGAATTAGAGTATTTTAGAAGATTTATAGTATGCAGAATTTCGACAATCGATTGGAAGTGTTTTTTTCATTTCTGGAAGGATGCCTGATGAACTGGTATAAGCAAGCATTAATGTTTTCAAGTCTTGAATGATGAATTATTATGTAGAGCCGAGAGAGTATGTTGTTCGTGAGGGAGAACGTGGGGATGGTTTTTACTTCATCTGGGAAGGAGAGGTATGCTCATTTTTCATGTTATATTTGAATTGAAAATTGTGTACAAAATGGTCATTGGATCAGTTGAAGTGATGTAGATTCAGATTTAAAAGAATTTGTTTATGCAACTTCAAAGTTTCAGTTTTGTGCTGAATATTCAGTTTCCTGGCTTGCAGGCTGAGGTTGTTGGCTCTGTTAATGCTGATGATGATAATCATCCAGAGTTTCTATTGAAAAGATATGACTACTTTGGTTTTGGTAATAAACTTCATTCTTATGTAGCTATTGCTGATAATAATGTAGCTATGCTTCAAGACTGCTGTTTATTGTTGCTAACACCCTCAAAGGTGTAGGCCTGTTAGGTCTAGGAGTTTTGGTCATCATGATTTGGTTATTGTTAATTATATCAGTTAGATTTTCAGGAAAATATCTTGTAATATTTTTATTGTATCTTTTTAAACAATTTAGAGCATCTTAGATGATCTATTAGGAATGGTTTCCTGATTTTGTTTCATTTCCTTATTTAATTAGGATTAGAGTTCAGTAATGGTACAGATAAGGTTTAGTGGTTCAAATTTTAACACATCTATATATGCAAGAATATTCTTAAAATCACCTTTCTATCAATGAAAGCCTCTTTTTCTCCTCTACTTGAACCATTTAATTTTAACTTGGTGTGTTATGACTCAGTGGTCAAGAGTTCTAACCTTGCCACTTCCATTCCTTGAAAAAGAAAGACTTTAAGGAGAAGGTAAGGTACCAGTGCATTGTTCATGTTTCAAGCTCAATGGGCTTTGGCTTGAGGGGCGTGTTACCAATATAAAACCATTTATGTGTGTTGACTTGACCACATAAGCCTTGGGAATATTTGGTTCCTGACAATAGTATCAAAGTGATGCCAAATTATACAACCTATCCTGTAATTATTCAATTGACGAATTCATCCCAGATTTGTATGTGGTCTATTTCTCGGTAAATCAACCCACAACTGTATCCCTGACTGAAATGGTTATCAAGTTTCAGTTTCACTGAAGTTGGGAAATCCTCCTCACTGGTTTTGTAAGCTTTGCCTTTTTGGCACACTAGAGTGCATGCTCTTTAAAGTCATTGTCTCTGCAGTTGTATTCTTTGGATGTCATTGGATAGATCCATCCCTGTTGCTCCCTTTCACCATATTCTTGTGGTTCTTTGGCTCCCTTGGACTAATGATTTTGTGTTTAGTAATTTGGTTTGATATCTTCTCCATCTCTCCATCTCTCCATCAGGTTTAGCGTGTTGATTTGACATGTCCTTTTATCCATCAGGTTTGATATGTATCTTGGCAATCTTTGTGGTGTTTATTTTCTCTGGGTTCTACCCTTTATCTCCTTTTCTGGATGTTTGTTCTTCCAACATCCTTATGTTGTTTGGTTACGTTTTTAAAGCTTGATCTTTGCTCTATTCCCTTTCTGATATTATTGTTGGTTTTCCAATTCTCACAGCATTGAAGAAAAGAGTTAAATTAAAAAAATTACATGTCTTGTAATTCTGACAAACCTTTCTACTGATTAGTATGTCTTCCTGTTGGCAACCATTTTGGCTTTCCACTAACAATCATACTAGTAGTGACTTTTTGTCATGTTGACACACCATAATACTTGATGAGCTTGGTTGGGAAAGAAGTTTTAGTTCTTGTATAATTGCTTACCAGGATTTTTTTTTATGTTTCTGCTGACAAAATCTCTTCTTTATTGGTCATGCAACACTCTGACCCACTGTTTTAGGTGATGATCTTTACAACCATCATGCTGAATTAGTTTTTCAGAACTGAAAGAACAAAAATTAGTTTTGAATTTTGTAATTACACAAATGAGGTTTGACTGCTCTAAAAAGCACACATCTAATTTGATATTTTTGTGAATAAGCTTTTTGTCTCGAGTTATCATGTTACATTGGGTAGTGAGGGATACTATTGCTATATACCTATAATTACAGGGTTATCAAATGAAGTTCACCGTGCTGATGTCATAGCTTTGACGAAGGTGCCTTTTGGTTTCTTTCCCTATTGTTTTCCAATGTCTACATGATATGTAAACAAACACTTTTTTTATTCTACAGCAATTGTTTATGTTGATGTGACAGCTATCATGCTTGGTACTGCCCCATGAGCATTCAGCATTGCTGCAGTCGAACTCTATCTGGAGTGCAGAAAAATCGGTTGATACATGCTCACTTGTGGAGCATATACTGCATTTGGAACCTATAGAGGTATCCATATATAGTATATAATGTAATAGACTGAGAAGGAAAAGGAAACTAGTTAGACATCATTGTCCTAGTTTATCTTTGATATCAAGTAGGCTATATTTTGTATGGTTCCTCCTTGTATCATTCTATTAGTATATAATGTAATAGACTGAGAAGGAAAAGGAAACTAGTTAGACATCATTGTCCTAGCTTATCTTTGATATCAAGTAGGCTATATTTTGTATGGTTCCTCCTTGTATCATTCTATTCTTTCTCTTTGGTAGGTAGATATCTTCCGAGGAATCACTCCTCCAGATGCTCCAAAATTTGGAAAAGTATTTGGTGGACAAATTGTTGGACAGGTATGAAAACACCCCTTAATGCCATAAACAGAATTCTACTTAGCATCACTTTATAGGAAATGATTGCTTACAAGGTAATATATAATTTACAGGCACTGGCTGCAGCATCAAAATCTGTTGATTGTCTTAAAGTTGTTCACAGCTTGCATGTCTATTTTCTTCTTGTGGGGGATTTTAACAGTAAGTGTGCTTAATCCGAACTTCATTGACAATACTCCCATGTAGCTCCATATTTTGTCTCTTTGTACCATTTTCGCTTACTTGAAAGATTCATTTTCTTTTCTTGGTCCTCCTGCTACATTGTTTTGTAGAAGAACCTTTTCTTCTATTGTTTTTTTGTGATTAACATTTGCAAATCGCAGCAATTTTTTTAAAAGATGGCAGTTTAATGACTTTCTTGTTGAAAAAACATCCTCCTGGCTTTTTCATGTTTTCATCATTTCTTTTTTTAATGTTGTGCATGTTTATATTTGTTGGATAGCTTGTACTGCATATTTGTGCTTAAATGTAAGTAATTTGAACTACTTTATGGGTTGTTAGTTAAACTCAATACTGTCAAGTAACTTCAATGTTTTGTTCTCGACAATTGCAGGCTCTGAATAGTTCTTGAGTTAGTTTTATCTTAACTTTCTATAGTCCTCTAACAAAGTTTCTATTGTCTAAGGCGACAAATCATATTTAAGTAAATCATGTAATGAATGTTGTACTAAAGAGGTAAAAGAGAAAAAAGTGGCAGTACCAAAAATGAAATGTTAAGATGGATGTGTGGCTAAACAAGAAAATACATGATATGAATAATTATATATGGAAAGGAAAATATTAGTGTGACACTATTAGGACTTAAGCAGAAGACAAGCTCAACCCAAAAGACTAATCCATTAGGTAGGAGAGTCTCAAGGCTTGAGTATCATATCAAGTAGTTATCCTACTCAATGTGGGACTTCTAACATTACCACCTATTTAAGGACCGATGTTTACGATGGCTTCACCCTGTTGATATTGAACCAGTAGTAGCACTTTTCTCCTTGAGAGGCTTGCATCATCTTTTCGCAGCCCAACTCTATAAAAAGGCCAATTGCCGGGTCTTAAGAATAAGAAGAGAGTCCAACTTAAAAGATTAGTCCATTACGTAGAAAAGCCTTACGGCTTAAGTACCAAGTATCTCATCCTACTCACTATTATCATTTTATCATTATTTGAAGTCTTGAACTTGGTGTTTTGTTATCATTTTACTGTTATTTGAAGGTTTGAACTTGCTATTGTTATTAGTTTTGTGTCTGTTTTTAATTATTTATTTAATGAAAATTTATTTTGGCTCTATATGTATATATTGTATTTTTATTTCTTCCGGCATGCATTCTGCAACAAACCGCAATACCATTATATATCAAGTTTGGTGTCTTTTTGTCTTCCAGTACCCATTATATATCAAGTTAGCCGTGTCCGTGATGGGAAGAGTTTTGCTACTAGGAAAGTGGATGCAATTCAAAAGGGAAACGTCATATTCACAATGCTGGCTTCATTTCATGTATTTCTCAATTCCACATTCTTCTTGACATGGAATATGATAAAATTTCTGTTTATTTAGCTCTGAATCTGGTTAAGTTATGCTTTCTCTTTTTGCATATTTGGTTATCATTCTTAATTGAATATATAGTCTATAATAGGGAATTTTTTTAAGGTTAATCCCATGCGGTTTTCTTTAGTTTAACATTTCCTACTTGTACATAGGGATGACAAAAAAATCTATTTTCGTGGATATCCGTGAATAGTATTGTAAATAGACATCTTTAATGGATACCTAGAGATAATGGATATGAATATTATAGTTATCCACTTGTTGATGGAACTAATATGGTTATTATGGAATCCAACCCACATATATCCACTACCTGTTAATTATTATTAATGAATTTTAATTTGAATATTTTTAGAAAAAAAATATAGCAATCAAAATAAATTATTGGTGAAAGAATCGTTTTGAATTTAATTTTATATATTTATATTTTTTATACCTATGAAATTGAAATTATTTTTAAAAAGATTAATTTTTTAATCTTTCTAGATATTTAAATTTGTTTTTTAGAAAGACCAAATTTATTACACTAATATTTTATTATACAATTTTATTTTAATTATACTTTAAAATTAATTTTTTATTTGAGTTTATGTTAAAGAATTAATTTTTGAATATTTTTATTTAAAATTAAAATGTTAAAATTAAAATATTCATGAATACCAGTGGGTATAAAAGAAATCCATAGATATTTTTTGCAGATATCCAATAGGTAGCGAGGTTTTTTAGACTAGATGAATGGTCATTTGGAGAACATGGGGCAGTGCAACTATATAACATGGCATTCTTGGCATTGATACAATAAAACATGTTTAAAGAATTAACAAAACCCCGATGCAAAAGTGGAATACCATCAATAACTTTGCTATGAAAAGCATTTATATTTATTTGGGTATGGTCATATAAGCTTTAGTGCTGTTAGGAGGAGTAGGTACGTTGATGCAGCATTAACAATTAGTACATGAGATGCTATCTAGCATTGGAAATATAATTGGAAGAGTATGAATCTGAGTTTCCCCTTTTCTAGTATTATTTTTTAATGATTACAAAATATAACATATAATGTAGCTTTCTTTAAGCCGTTTTCATTTTGATTGACATATGATCTTTTAGCACATATGCTCTTGCTCTTGTCAAGATATTATTCTCTAAATTCAGGAGCACATTTAACTTTGTTATTATTCTAAATCTACAGAAGGAAGAATTGGGGTTTCAGCACCAGGAAGTGTCTATCCCATCAGTCCCTGCTCCAAATAAGGCAAGTGACTAGCTTATATTCATAAAAACAGTTATGGATATATTAGACTGTTATATTTCTTTCTTTGTTATAGCTTTTGTCGTTGGAAGAGCTTCGGGAGCTACGTCTTACCGACCCTCGCCTTCCAAGGTAATAATATCTAGCACATCATGCTTGATGCTACAGTTTTGTTTTTTTTTTACTTTTTCTTTGGTTCAACTCCTAAGAATACTGAAGATTTTCTTTGCCATAACGCAAAAAATTGTTGCCTCAGAACTTACCGGAACAAGGTGGCTACAGTTGAATTCATTCCGTGGCCAATAGAGATACGGTTCTGTGAACCTAGAGCTTCAACAAATCAGACCAAATCTCCCCCTAGGTTAGCTAGATTCTCTGCCAATTTGTGCTTGCTTTTTTACTGGTCTTTTATGCTATGTTTGTGTCAGAGATTTGGGGAGAGAAGGGAAAGGATTGGTGTACCATTCCAGATACATCATTATTGAATCCTTTGCCTTATTTTCTCTGTAAATCATTTTTAAAGACTTAATGCTAGGGAATTTTAATGCTGCATATTATATATCTTATTACAAATTTGACTGCAGTTTGAGATACTGGTTCCGAGCAAGGGGAAAACTTTCAGATGATCAGGCCTTGCACAGGTACATAATTTCTATTACCTTTGGATATGTTCAGTTCTGAGTAGCTTTGTGAAATTGTCCTATGCATGAGCTAGGAGGGCTTTAATTGATGTGCTAAGGCTTGCATTTCTAGGAGAGCCTATTACTATAAATAGTTTCAAGTTCTGTTATAATTTGTGTTGCCTTGGGAAAAGGAAAACTTGTGTAGTAAGAAAGACCAAGCTTGGAGAGTTTGAGACACAATGCATAGGGCCATTTTACTTTACCGAAATTAAACTCTTACTACGTAGAAGAATGAGAGAGGCAAGGATTAAATTAATGACCTATTGTGTGTCTTTCTTTTATTGATTGATATGATCATATTTGGCTTTAATACCATATCAAGACCAACTAGTCCAAAAGCTTATTAACGCTTTTATAGTAAAAGCTCTTCAGTGCTTTTATATATAATAGTAAGTGAATCGGGTTTGTGTTGCAGGTGTGTGGTAGCATACACTTCAGATCTAATCTTTCTTCAAGTGAGTTTGAATCCCAACCGTAGGAAGGGCATGAAGGCACGCGCTGTAAGTCTGGACCACTCGTAAGTATCTGAGTCATGTAATGTGTAATTTGTACTTCCGTCCCACAACGACTATAGTTTTAGTCATCTGAAACTTTTCCAATTGACTTAATTTCTCTCCTTCCAATGATGCATTAGTTTTTCTCATCCTAATTTGTCTTCAAATTAATTACACTCTCGGTCTCGATCAAAAGTATGCTTTACTAAAAGAATGACGCTTTTTAAGTCAAAGTTGTTTGAAGAAGTGGTATATTTATTGTTGTTTGTGTGAAATGACCTTAAACCATAGTCACTGTAAAACAGATAGCGTATATTAACATTATTTTTGGTGTAAAAGGAAGTATATTAACATAACACTGAGACAAACTAAAAGTTTTCAACTAACAAGTTGTTCCTAGCATCAAAATAACATTAAAAAAAAAACTACAAGTTTTCGAGCTATGATTATGAATTTTCTTTCTTTTTTGTTTGATGTTTTGTTGGTTTTATTTCAGCATGTGGTTTCACAGACCTTTAAGAGCCGATGACTGGGTGCTATTTGTGGTGAGTACCGTAAAGTGTTTCATTATTTTAGGAAAGTTAAAACAACAAAATTCTTGGTAAAGTTATTTTTAGGAACAAAAAATCATTCAAACAGCTAATAAGTCAATAAATTGGTTACTCGTTAACCACTCTTTGAATATCATTAACTATTTAATTAGACAGTGTTTTATAAATTAAAAATACTTTTCCTCAAAAAATATTTCTTTTTAATTTGTTTTTTTTTTCATTCTGTGAAGTTGTTAATACTTGTTTTACAGATCTCCAGTCCTACTTCCTGTAATGCCCGTGGCTATGTTACTGGCGAAATGTTCAATCAAAAGGGAGAGGTAAGGGATTATCTCTTCACATCACTTTATCACACACTCTTGATTATCCATATTTGGTTGTATGATCAAGATTTTTTTATTTTACTCTCTCGATGAATATGCCCAAGGGGGATAGAAGACATATTTAGTGATAGTTTGAAGAATAAATAAATTTTGAGGATATAACCATGGTTTTGGTTAGATAAACTTTTTCAACACAATAAGAGAAAAGAAATATGAAAGGGTGCTTGTTTCATGTTATCTTCTTTTATTTCCAGAAAAAAATGGGGATGAGAATAAATATTTTTTTGTTCTTTGGGAAACTAAGAAAATATAATTTCACCAAACATTTTAATACTCTAACATTTTAAGCGGTTAATATCCAGAGGAGGTGGATATTTCCTTTCCATTAGTTATTATCTATATCTAAAATAACTACTCATCCTCACTGCCCTCTACTTTTCTGGTACTTTTAATTTTTAACGTAGTAAGTTTAATATTTACTTTGTCTAAAATTACTAGATAAATTTTTTGGGTATAATACTCCTAGGAATATAATTCTTGGGAATGCAAAGTTATACCGTGAAACAAACTTCCTCCAACAAAATTAATTAAAACCAAACATATTGAAAAATCGGGCAAAAGCATCATGACTATAGTTAGCCATAAGATAAGAGGAAAAGTCCAAATAGGGCGAATATTTTTCGATATTTCTGTATGTTAAAATAAATGTATTTCAAATTTTAAACACACTCTCATTTAACTTTTTTGAAACTGGGGTTGTTACATTACTTTTACATAGGAAGTTCGATATATTTAACTTGTACGGAACATATTTGGGTCTACAGAATTGTTCATGACCTTTCAATATTCTTTCTTGTTAAATGAGAATTCACAGTAAAACTTATTAAGTTCTTATTAGTTTATTCAGTAAGCTTAACCATTAAGTCTTTTATGAGTTTTTATATGGTAAAATAAGTCGAATATGCGATTAATACATGAACTATCTCTTTTCAGCAGTAGTTTTTCCTCTTTTCCCTGGTTCATTTTGTCTTAAGGTTTTTTTCTGTTTGGGAACTTGCAGCTTCTTGTATCAGTGGTTCAAGAAGGTCTAATGAGGGAAGTGATTTCTCCAAATTCAGCCACCAAATCTAAACTGTAAATAGCCAAGAAGGCAAAGGACTTGTGATTTTCTTTTTAGTTATGTGTTGTTTTAATGCATGGTCATCACAAATTATTTGGTTTTCGTTCTGTGGTGAATTCTAGAGTGAACCATCTAATTGGTGGTGCACCTATACAGCACCATCACATAAAGTTATATATATATATATATATATATATATATATATATATATATTTCATCAATGGTTGAAATCTGTGATGTGACTGAAAACTGGTTGATGTCTTAGGATTGGAGGTGTTCTATACTTAGTAATTAGTATCTTACGATTCACTATATGTATCGTACGAAACGATATAGTTTTATTCTCCCACGATACGAATCGTGTAAACAATCTTTTTCGTCCCTGAATCAAAGTTGTATCGTGCGATTTGTACGAAGAATCGCTGAATCGCGAAATGAAACGATTCTGTATTGTGCGAATCAGTGTGGATTTTAAAAGATGAGTAAATAAAAGAAGATAGACATAATTTGTTTAATAACATGTATGCACCACATTATTTTTTTAGAGGTTGTTTTGGTAAAATTGTGTGATATATATATATATATATATATATATAAAATTTATTGTATCTTGCATGTATACACATCTTATATATTTAAGTATATATTAAATATTTATGAATCTTAAAATTCACGATACAAAACGATTTACTATTCATAATATCAACTCTTCGATACAGTACTTGTATCTCGATTCTACTATCATGATATGCAAAAGCATCATTTGGGATTGGGTTATGTGTTTTATTTTATTTTTTATTGTTATTATTATGAGTGAAGGGGTTTAGGGATGATGTTTACATGAGTTCATAACTAAAACGGATGAGACCAAGGCAAATCTTCTTCGCCTAACACTGTTATTGAACTCTCCAATCAGAAGAATGGTTCAGCTATTATACCATGTATAAAACGATACAATAATTTAACAAAACCAAGGAGGACTATAAACTAAAAAAAAACTTTGGGGACTAAATAATTGAATTAATGAATTGTCAGCATACCAGAATTATCTTTTAATCCATCTTCTAAGTCTATCCTAATGGTTGCTTCATGCACTCTCTGTTGAAGAAGTTTAAAATGTCCATACATATTCAAATTGCGAAATTGAGAACATGTTCTACATTATATAATTTGAAAAATATTTTAAAATATTCTGAATTTATAAATTATATAATCTAGATCATATAGTTTAAAAATATATTTTATATATAATTTAAAATGTAATTTAGATTAGATAATCTGAAAAATATTATAGATTGTAAATGTAATGTATAAATATTCTAAATTGTGTAATTTAAAACAATTTAAGAACATTTCAAATTGTACAATCTTGGTATAATCTAAAATATATTTTTGGATTTGGAAATATATTTTAAATGATATAATTTATAGTATTTTTTTAATTGTATAAAAATTTAAATTATATAATCCACAATATATTACATTCCAAAACAATTGTCTTTTTAGAAACATACTTAGATAATTAGTATGACAAGAAGAAAAAATAATACACTGAATATTCACAATTTAAAATATATATGGCCTATCATAATCAATTCTGGCTAATTATACCAATATAAACATCTATGATAGAACTAAAAATAATATTTATGTAGGTTATACCTTTGAGCATTCTAATAATAATTGTTTCATTTTCCTCTTCTTCCTTGTTGTCATATAAAAAATCATATCTTTTGAATTTAGTTTATTAAAAAATACTCTACTAATTTAAGAAGTTCAATACTACCGTCATTGGATTCATTTCTACTAATATTCCACAACCTTTTCTCTTCTATTTTTTATATTATACACTTATATTTTTCTAAACAAAAGTTGAAAGTTGGAATGAATATGAAACAACTATTAGTCTTTTTTTATCTATTTTGATTCTCTTAAAGAATGAATGAAGAAGCATGTTTGATTCCTCTCACAGAACAAGAAAAAAAATATGATTGGGCACTTGTACCTAAGTATTGAAGGACACTAGTTTCTAACAAATGTTTTTTAGGGTCATATTTGGTCTTCCAGGAAAATAAGAAGATGATAGAGGCAAAGGACTTATATGGTAGTCATGGATCCCTCAAGAGGAAGTAAGTAATATGAATGTTAATTTAAGTATGCATTACATTAACAACTCATTTATAATTACAATAATAAGATTTTTCTTTGATTTTTTTTTTCTAATTTGGTGTTATTGAATACAAAATGCAATTTAGATTTTATAGTAATATAAACACACGAATGTTATTTATTTATTTATTTATTTTATTTTGTATAGCTGATAAAAGAAACAATATAAACGGAAACCAAATAAAAAAATATTATCTAGATTCACTAATTTCATATAATAGTGGATAATTTTCTAAAATTATGCCCTAACTTTTAACTCTATATCCCTAAAAGATAGATGAATAACTGACCACTTTATTTGAACTTAATTAAATTTAAAACAGAAACTGAAATTTTAAGTACTAAATTCTCTTCCTTTAACTATATACAAGTGCATTTAATTTAATTCTAATGTTTCAATTATGCCCAACATATTGCATCTACCTAATAAATATATCGAGCATGATTACAATGTCCAAATATATTCTTTTATCTACCATTCAATAAATTTTAAATATAAAATAACGATAGTTAATGACAAAATGTTTAATTAAAAATTATATTACATGAGTTATCATTATCAAATTCATGTATTTTACCAAAGAACATCATCAAAAGTATCTATATCTTTCTTAGCTTGATTCTATCCACAATATAGAAAAGTTAGCCAAAAGAAAAAAAGTAAGTTTATAAATATTACTTCATGATAAGTTGTTTCTAAAGTTCACTCTCTTCCTAATTCAATATATTAGTTTAATATTGAAATAAGCCAACAACGTCTGGGTGGTGTAGTTGGTTATCACGCTAGTCTCACTAGTCTTCAGACAATATCCAATTTCATTACTTTTAATTGTTTTATGTTCTTGGTTGATGCATAAATTTTTCTTCATAAAGTTCTTTCAATTTTTTTGTTGACTTTTAGCAAGTGAAACTGAAAAGGTGTTCATTCAACAATTAATTTTTCTTATGTTTGGTCTTGACACTTCCTATGAGTTTAGGATTATCAGCATCATATCTCACTCCTCAACTTTACATCCTTTCTGCCAATCTAGAAAACAGTGGTGAATGCTTATAATTTATTGAAGAATATGATGCAATATACTTTCTTCTTCCTTGATCAGTGAAGATTTATGAGTGTCTGAAAACCTGGAGCCAATCAACTACTTCATTATAATACAAAACTGTTAGCTAAGACATCAATGAAGTAACTAGTAATGTGCTTCTTTTAATAGACAATAAGATATAGTGGTAGCTTCAGAAATGCCCAACAAGGAATTGATATTGTTGATATATACAAATCAGATATATAGTTCTTAATGTTATGTTCTAAGAGTTAAGCAGTGTCATCTAACTGCTTGTTAAGGAGAGTAGTAAGAGGAGATATTTAACTAATTTGTGACAGAAATTGTCATTTTGAAATGGATATTCTGAGATGGATACTCCAATGAAGAGCCTAAAGCCAGAAAAACAAGTGATATATTTGCAGTTCAAGGTCTGAGATAAAAGTGTTGTAGTTGAAGCATATTTTAAATTGAGTAACTAGACTCATGGGTACCATGAACTCCGTTCACTCAATGTCATTTTACACTGTTATATATCAGCAAAGAAAATTTCAATGAACATCATTTCTTCTATTTTAGGGTCTAAAAAAATTGAGTTTTGAAGAGGAAATTACTAAATGTTTTGTGATGGTCCTTCTTAACTGCAAAGGGTGCTTAAAGTGCTGGTGTTTTAGCACCTTAAAAGAGTATTCTAGGGGTCATCTTTATGAAGCTCGGATACGGCTAAAAATGTGTTGTCGGTGTGTCCGATACACCGCGGACACAGACACAGACACGCGGCGGAAGCGTGCCCGACACGGTGTCGGGCACTTTTTATTGGGCCGGAAACGGTTTTTCTCCTTGAACACGTCAGAAAAGCTCGAAAAAAAAACGCGGTTCAGTGTTTTAAAGAACTCTTCTTTTCCACACTACATCTCAGATAAAATATGATAAAATCTCAAACAAAATATTAAAATCTCCAAAAAAAGTAAAAGTTAAACATTATGTTTTTCTTGATTTTTTTTCATATAACAAAATATATTACTACATTTTAATTTATATATAGCCGTGTCCCGTGTCCTATAATTTTCAGTTTAGCCGTATCTCCGTGTCCGTATCGTATCCGTGTCTGGGCTTCTTATCCTTACACTCATTTCAAGAGTTGAGAAATGAGTTTGGGTTGGTAATTGTTAATCCTTAAAGAGTGTTACAGAAGGAATAAATACAGATCAGGAACGAAAGACAAAACTCCAAATTTATGCTAATTTATTGTGATTAAACAATTTGTTATTGTGTGCAGGCATTACAGAATGCAAATGCCTAGCAGAAAGATTCCTCACCTTTTTTATCTTCAAGAACAAAACCAACATTCTCACTTCAATTCAACAACTAAGGACATATCCATATTCAATTGGATCATATTTTAAATCGAAATTCATATTTTTTATAAAAATAATTTGGATAAATCCAAATCCAAATATTTAAATTGAATCTTAAATTCAAATCCATAATTTAAAAAAAAAAATAGTATAGTCAAAATTTATGCTGGAGGTGGTAGAGAGAGAACTTGTGCTAGTACTCTTAGTTGGTTTAAATGCTTATGACAATAATCCAAGTGAGGAGTCCCTCTATAATATCTAGAAAGTTAATTTTACAATTGGAAATTTAGATTTTTTAATTTTTAAAATTTGTATAAACGAAATAAAAATTTGATCTAAAAAAATTATAAAAATGGATCAAAATATAAAGATTATATTTAAATAAATGAATTTTTAATTCATCAAAACCGTGTGAAATTGGAGCACTTTGATCCAATTAGATTTTTGAAAAATCTAATAGTCTAATAGTAACGTACTAACAAAGTAAATATAATATTGTAATATCTTTTTATTTTAATATCTCTTGTGGGATAGATACTCATGATTTTCAACATGTGGATAAAAACAATTGAAAAACAATACACTATAAGAAAATCATGAAATAAAAATTAATTTTAAAGATAAAAATAATTATTTATTATAATAACTAATTAAATAATAAAAACTAAAATATTGGTTTCTAAATTAATTTTTATTATTTTTAAATAGTTTCTAAATTAGTATCTAATTAGCTACCAAAGTTTTAACTACCAATTATTTAAATTATAAATTTGGTAGAAAAACATTGGTAGCTAATTGGATACCAATTTAAAAACAGTTAACAATAATATAAACTAATATAGAAATCAAAAGTTTTTTTAGTTTTTAAAATGGTCTATAATTTAGTCATTATAGTAACTAATTATTTTTGTCTCTAAAATTGATTTCTATTTCATGATTTTCTTATAGTGATAGTTAGAAGGACTCTGTGAATAAGAGTGAATAATTGATTTTAAACAAATTCATATTTTAAATCAATATTTAGGAGAGTAGAAGTAAGATGAATGATAAATTTATTATCCTATAAGAACATAAAGGTCTCAGTTAAAACTTCAAAAAATTTGAGTAATCATTTCAGTTAAACCACTTCACTGGATATTGAGAATAAGATAGGATATTCTAATTTTACTGAAGATTTGGACACAATACATTTTTTACCACCTTCAATTATCCCTGTGTGCATAAGATGAAACTTTTTGGTGGTCAAGAAAAAATACCTTGACCTGAACTGAACTTTTCTTATGATAGGTAATGGGTTGTAGTTAAATGTTTGGTAATAACTACAAAGATAATGTCTGGTATGAAAGTAGACAAGTACATAAGTCTACCAATTAATTTCTATATACAAAAGGATCCTCAATAGGATTATCATCATTGAAGTTAAGTGTTCCATGAATAAGTAATTGGTTTGTTACCAAAGAGACTAGTGACAACAACCAAAGATGAAATATATTTTCTCTTAAAAAAATACTTTTGTTGGATTTGGAAATTTCCAAGTCTAAGAATTATTGAAGAGAACCAAGGATCTTTGGTTTGAACAAAGAAGACAATGTTAATGATATAGAGTAATTATTTTTAGACTGTAAAATCATGTTGCAGTAATATTGATGAGAACTTGTAGAGCCATTGTGTAGAGACTTGTCTAAATAAATATATAAACTTATTTGTTGTTGTTTTGTAACTTTGAAGAATATCATATATACTTCCTCAAATAACTCATCATTTTAAAATACATTATCGATATCTAGTTGTTGTAGGTTCCATTTTTTTGCAATAAGTTTGGTCACAAATGAGAAAGTATCTTAAAAATCAATTTCAATTTGTTGTGTTCATTTGACTATCAATCAAACTTTGTACTTATCGACTAAACCATCAACACTATATTTCAAATTGAAAACTCATCTATACTTTATGTTGTGTTTGCCTACATGTAAAGGAACTAAAAACCAAGTGTTATTATCTCTCAAAGCATTAATATCTTGAGTCATAACATATCTCCATTTAGGATAAGGAACTACTTAGATGACAAAATTGAGGCTCATAAATAGTAGAATTTTGGTTTATAAAGGTTTTATATTTTGGATTGAATTTGTCCAAAAAAATAAATTTTTTGAATGGGATAAGGGTGTGAGGTGTTAAAGCGCAAAGTCACAAATAAAAGAGTTTATTAGACATTCTAAATAATCTTTAAACAAAGGATTCAAGTTCATTACCTGGAACATTGATGTTTCATATACACTGAGGCTCATTAGATTAATGAACTAGAAGTATCTAAGGCAAATCATCACTAATGGACAAAGGAATCACCTTATCATCAACAAAGGAGAAAAAATCTCTAGAAAAAATCACTTTCTTGAAAAAAAAATATTTCATGAAAGAACACATCCATTGAAATAAATAAAAAAAATTGTTTAGTTTCTGGATTGTATAATTTGTATCCCTCGTAGCCTCTAGGATAACCAACAAAAATTGATGAAATGACTTGAGAAGTAAATTTGTTTATAGAGAAAAACAAAGTTAATGCATAAGTCATATATCTAATAATGATTGATAATTAGGTTTCGATTGGTATAGAACATAAGAGAGGTGATTTCTGTTATAATATTAGAGAAAAAATTTATTGATTAGAAGAAAAATAGTGGAAACACACAACTCCAAAATTGGATTGATAGAAAAATCCAAATTAAATTCAGACTGAATGAATGTTAATTTCTCTTAACTACTAAGTTTTATTGAGGTCTCTAGATGAAAAAAAAAAAGTTGATGTACATTATCTAATATTAATAGAAAATCACTAAAGACAAGCTCTTTTCATTTATCAAACCTGAGACACTTACTATTGAACCGAAACAGAGTTTTAACCATCTAAAAAGATTGTTTTATAATATTAACAGTTTCATACTTGCAAAAATAGACTACAATTGTTAATTTTTTAAAAAAAAAATTATCATCGTAAGTAAAATAATAGTAAATGGAATACTTTTTAGTGAATTGAAGGCTATATTTTAAATTTAATAAGAGAACAAAAATTCTTTGGAAATAGAAAAATCATGTGAAATATGAAAAAGAAATTCATTACTCAAAAAGTGGAAAGATTTTATGAAAGACATATACAAATGTAGAATGTTAAACAAAAATATTATTACAAACATTAGTAATTTGAAAAGGAAAAAAAATAGGATTTGTATTAATAGTAAAGGAAATAAAATAACTATTATTTGTAATATCTATTTATATTATTTACTACAATATTAATAGACTGGATAATACAATAATTTCATCATATATTTATAAGATTGAAAACATTAAAAAAATTAGCTATACAAACATTAATACCAAAATCAATAATTCAACTCCTTTTAATAAATAAATGATAGAAATAGAAAAAAAAAAAAAAAGCTAACCATTGCAAAAACTAATATCTAAAATAGAGATATCATACTATAGTAATGGACCATAAGACATTCAATATTTCATTTATGATATTTATGAAAGTAAAAACCGAAAAAAAAGAGTAAAAATATAATTGTTATATACAACAGTGTTAACATATTGAACAAATTTGAACAGTAAAAGATTAAAATAACTTATTATTTGTATATAATATCTAGTTATATTTAATTTCTAATAACTAATAAGGAAGATTTTTTTTTATTACAAGTCAAAACCTTAAGATAACTCTGTAACAAAGTTATCTAGTCATGTGTAGGATTTAAAGACTTAATAAATTATTAAATTAAGGAAGCTATGTGTAGCACGCCGCCATCAAAAGTCATGTGTTTGGTTGGCTTAGACCATTCACAAGACAAAAGTTAAGATTTGTTGCAAAGTCAAATAATGAAGCCACCGACAACTACGAAAATTTGATGCAATAGTGTCCGTTAATGTTTGGATAAGATTGAAAACAGTTATGACTTAATACTTCTTAACCGGTCAGATTAACCTTTTAGCACACGTGTCTGAATAGATTATTCAAACATTTATACTCATAATTATCTGAGTGAAAGCATCCAAAACTATGAAAATTTGATGCAATAGGATCAGCTAACGTGTCTGGGTAAGATTGGAAGCAGCTACTACAATTCAGACTTCATAATTCGGCAAATCAATGAAGCTACTATTAGCACTCGGTGAAAGTTGTATGCTAATATTTATGTCAATCGTAATTAATTGAGTTTGAGTTCCAAAGTTAAATGATGAAGGCACCCAAAACTAAGAAATTTTGCTGCAACAAAACTAGCACCACGTGTTTGGGTAAGATGGAAGGTAAAACATTTAATGGGGACAGAGAAAGTAGGGATAAATTAAAAATTAAGAATTAAAACACAGTTCCAATTGCACATGGAATAACTAAAGTAACTTGTACAAAAATATATTATGAGTGAACATAAAATAAATTTTCTTTATAAATGAAGTGTGAGCATTATTAATATTTTTATAAATTAAACATTTTAAAAAGTTTTACCAAAGAAATCTAGATATTTTAGTAGTTAAGACATATTTTAAAATAAGAAGAAAAACAGGGTTTGTCTATCTATACATGCATCCCATTATAAATAGACCTATTGTTGAGTTCATTGTGGTGGTGAAAGAAGAGACTCTATTAGTTATAGAGTTTATGGTGAGAGAGATGGAACTTAAGATAAAAGTGTTGCTGAAAGTAGCTTCTTTGCTTTTCCTCTTAGGGTTCGTTTCAACAACAGTTTATGCAAATTATGAAGTGAAATCCACAGAGAAACCGTGCTGTGACAACTGTCCATGCACGAAATCAATTCCTCCACAGTGCCGTTGTGAAGATATCGGAGAAACATGTCACTCTGCATGCAAATCATGTTTTTGCACACGCTCCATTCCTCCACAGTGTCGTTGCAATGACGATACCGACTTCTGTTATGAATCATGTCATTCCTATGAACCAACCAAAGCTCACTGAGAATGTGCAGAGATAACTCACTGCAGAGTTCACCAACCATTTCAATTCCTGTATGAATGCATTAGTATAATTTATAACTATATATTTAAATAAATGAAAGTATACATGCATTCTATATATTTAAATAAATGAAAGTATACATGCATTTTCCGGTGAATTGTTGATCATTGTGTTTTTTTTAGTTTTGTTTTTCTTCTATGTTTTCCTTATTTATATTTTAGTTTTGCTTTCCTTATTTATATTGCTTTGTGGCGCTTTAAAAGGACATACCCTAGGTTGTGATATTCTTACACATATGCTGTTTAAACAGCTGCAAGTTCTAGAATTAGGTTGCTATACATTTTAGTTCTTGAAAACAATAAGATTGAAAACATTCTAAGAAATTGTCATTCATTCTTGTTCAAACTTAGAAGATCATGTAATTTTAAACAATAATATTGATATATTTTTAATAAACAAAGACAATAAATAACTAAATTCAAAGACAAAAATGAGTAAGACTTTGTTTTGAATACGTTTTCTTACTTTTAGGGCTAAAGAAGTGGTTTGATCTAAACCTAAATGAGAGAGGAACTACTATTCTCTTTTACTTTTCAATGATACTTACAACTTATACAGGTTAATTAACAAAGACTTCAATGTTCGTAAAAATACTTTCTTTGATTGAGAAGAAAATAAGAATATGCAGAATGCCTATTTCTTTCTTTAGCAATGTAAATATCATTATTTATTTGAAATATCAAAGTTGGGTTGGCAATATTCCAGACTGCAGTCAAACAAACCACATTACTTCAGATGCATACTTTTTTTTTTTGAGAATTTTTATTTATGTAAGATATGGTTTGCGTGATGAAATCTAACCAATCTCAGAACCACTGCAGCATCTGTCAAGTGTCTTGTTATATCTAAATAAAAGTTTCATAAAAGAAATGTTCCCGATAACCACTTATACTCTTTAGTTCTACCTGACCATCAATAATAGGGGTTTCAAGCTCCAAAGGATTACTTAGAAACTTTTCCAGATCGAAATTCTTGCTTTGACCTACCGCAATAGACAGGTTCTTTGCCTGAAAAGGTGATGAAATTCCAGCCAAAAGCGGATCCTCCAACTATATATGTCCCTGGTAGACCATCTTCAACCTGCTGCTTCTGAAAGCCAGGAACTGGTGGAGTAAGCTTAATTTCAGATGGTCGTGCAAATGATTTCTCTACTTGAATCTGCTCAGAAAACTTGACATATGGAGCCTTCATCTGGCCATCTTGCATATTCTTAGACTTCGCCAGTGAATCCGCTTTCATGCTTTCATATAACTTGATCACAATCTTCAGCTCTGCAATTGAAGTCAAAAGGCATACTTCAAGCTACCACATGTAGTACTTTTACACCACTTACCCTAAAACTACCAGAAATCATAGACATGGTGGCTCAGTGGAGAAACCCATATAAATAAAATAGACATAATATAACAAATATATCCTTAGGATTTGATTATTTGATCAATCATGTAATATAATTTTGACTGGATGAGCATAGGTCCTACCTATATGCCAATCATTAAGCACATGAATCTCCTCCATACAGACAAAATACAATTGTTTTTTTTTTCAGAGGACATACCAAATATAAATAGACATATTCAATATATTGTCCAATTTCATCGTCAGAAGTGTAATATATATATATATATATATAATTTGATTATTTAATCAAACATGTAAAGAATATAATTTTGTGTGGATGATCTTACGTTGTTGAATTTCATGGGATGCCTTGCAATTTTTGTAGTCAGGAGTTCGGAGAAGCTTCAAAATCAAACAGCAATGTGAGGAACTTCATACAGTGTTTCAAGTGAAGAAAGGACACTCTACACACCAGATAAAGGGAAAGAAATACACTGGAAATTAACTCAATCTATCTGAACTATTACGAAAATGACTCAATAGTTCACACATCCAAATCAGTTTCAAAGATAATAACTTATTAAAATGGTAACTAAAAACTCATAACACCACCTTGGATCATATAAAAGAAACTAGTACCTCAGTACATGGTAGTATAGATCAATATAAAGTCAATATGAGTCAGTTAATGAAGCATCTACATAAGATGTACATGCAAGTATGCAACAATAAGAGATGTTCTCACCTTCTTGGTTCCGACCAAAACATAAAGAGGAAAGTTCCAAAATTTGCTGAATCAGCAGGTAAAGTGTACATGTTTTATTTGTTCCATATTCATATTTTGGAAAAGAAATACTTCAAACCAGAGACTTGTCTTGGCCAATTGGTATTCAGACTAGTTTGCTCTGTCGAGCTGATGTTCTTAACTTTCACTTCTTTTCTTAAAGATTAATTTCTTTATTAGGATTAGTCATATTAAGCATGATATTTCTCATTAGAAAATGGATAAAAACTCTATAAAAGGTTCTATATTTCGGAAATCATCTATTACCAGGTCATTATTCATTACAAATACCTATTAAAAAGCTAACTTAAGCAAATTAAGAGTGTGTGTATGTGTAAATCAAGGTACTTGAAATTTGTTTGATTTTCAGGTCTTTAATGTTGGACTTGAGACTTCACATAAACTTAATCACAAATTATGCCCTTTCTTTGCATAGTAAACTCTCTTTCAAGGAAACAAATTTACAATTAAACACAAAACAACTATAAGAAAGATTATTTATGAGAAAAATTTAGGGAAGGGACCTTAAATTATGTATTTGCAAATCTCTCCTCAACTCTTCTTTGGATTGATACCATATTAACCCAAACAAAGATGCACGCGCACAAATTATATAAGACCATGTTAACTAATCTTAACTTGTATTCAAAACAACCAAGAAGATCACCAAATATAAAAAATACCGTGATTGTAAGGTGGAAGAACAGGTAAGAGGCAACAATAATGAAAAGACCTTGGATCCCCGCCATACTTCAATTGTTTTACTATTTGAAACTTTGAAATGAACACATTTGGCATTAAAGAGTTTAGAAACGCAAGTTATTTAATAAATTCCAGATACAAGATACTGAAAACAACCTAGTAGTTAGTTCCAGAATCTTTAGAACTCCATGCAACTATTTCGATCTGCTAATTAATCTGTCCTGCTAAAAAAATCATATCCTATATTTTGGGTCCGGTACTGATCACACATTTACCCTAGTTCCACCACCTTACGAATTACATGAAAAACTCCATTCATTTCATCCTAAAAAATGTTAGATTAAAATGATTTGCTTAAAACAAAATATTCACCCCCAAAAAACACACCAGAAACCCTACTAACTAAATATTACAAAAACAAACGCGAAACTCGATATGAATAAAAGCCAAACACAAAAGAGTACCAAAGGAACAAGAGGAGTAAACTTGAGATTTTCACAGCAACTAGTCACTTTGAAAATTGAAAAAGACAGAGAGTTAAAACACAAGCCAACTAGTTTCATGAACAACTATTACATTATATAAACAAGAAAAAATGGTTACTGTATAAAAAAATAAAAAAAACAAAAAAAAAAACAGATGTTTGAAATATTGAACCTCGAGAAAGCGAGGACGAAGGTCTCGAATAACGGCACGAATCTTGAAGTGATTGGAGTGAGCATTGGATTCGAGTGGCCTCTTCCTCGTCATCGGAGGAACAGGAGGAGCCACCGATGCTTTGGCTTCTTCCATTGAAACAAAGCTTTTTCTGTGACTTAATCGTTTCTTCTCTTCTCGAGTTTCAAAAAATGAACACAACGATCTCACTGTTGGCTTTTACAAAGAAAAAAAAAAACCTTAATTTTGAGATTTTTTTAGGGCTAACTAAATTCGAAGTGTGAGTACCTTCCCCATGAGCCCATCAGCTATTTATTATTTTCATCTCTCCATCTTTAATTCTCAAATCAATTTCAACATTTTTTTTTATTTTTTTTTTCAATTTGGTAAATTCATTTCTCCACTTTCCAAGGATGAAGTTGATCGGCTAATTATATCAGAGACAAAAAAAAAATCAAACAATAAGACAAAAAATAAAAAATATTTTAAACATTTAATAAAAAAAAATTCTTAACAAATACTCAATTAAAATATCCAAAATTACAAACTATTATAACTTAATTATCTTACTGTCCATTGTCATTGAGCAACTTTTATTACTTTAATTTTAATATTTTATAATTTTCACAGGTTTTACTATTCTGTAAATACATAAAATGGCATGCTGACTTGTCAATAAAAATAAAAATAACATGTGATTTTATTTATTTATTTTAAACTTACATCGCTATATATTTAATAAATGGGTTAAATATGCGAAAATTAAAATATATGGTAATAAAATATGTGAAAAAAATTAAGCAGTAAAACTCAAAAAATAATAATTTAGTCGTAAAATGTAATTAAGACAGCAATAAATTTTTTTAGGTAACTAATATAGTTAGTCAATTTTTGGTATCTCGTCTTTGTTTTCTCATGTGTAGATATGTTAATAAATATTATATTAAAAAATATTTGTAACGATATCATTGATCAACTTAGAGGTAACAGAGTCTATTATTTTTTAAATCATTTGATTCATTTAAGTACATAATTATTTGTGTACTTTTTTAATGAATTTTATCTAAAAATAATGTATGTTGTGTTTTATTTGTTATTGTTATGGTTTTTTTTTTATCTTTGCACATTTTTTTTACCTTTTCTATCCGCAATTGCTTTTATTTTTTTTATTCTCTTACGTAAGTTTCTCATGAAAAAAAAATATATATATATATATATATTCTTTAACCATTAAAATAAATTATCTTGATTGATTCTTTGTTTGTATTTATTTTACTATGTTAACATGAGTATCCATTGGTTCAGGTTATTTAATGACACAATCTAATTAAATTAGACTAAATTGAGTTTCATTTATGATTAAGTTAAATTTGACTCAATCCAAACAAACTCATTCTTATATAAATTGGGTGAGTAATGAATTTAGTATGGGTAATCCAATATTCAATTTTATACTTGTCTCACACTCACTCCCACCTAGTATAACCTTAGGCAAACTTAAAATTCTCACATCAACGTGATGTATCTTCCGATATTTTATCTCAATCATTCACGTTTTTAGGTAAGAAATGATTTTTATACTTTTTTTTAAAATTCAAAATTAATGTTAAATGCATAGTTAGATGCAACTATGGCAATAGGATAGGTCAATGAATGTTGGTCATTATTTTTTGTTAAACACCGACTATTATCCTTCCACCACTCTAATACATCTATTTTCTCCACACAAAAAATCAAAATCCAAGACTGATTCATCTAACTATTTGTGTAAAGTATAAACCTTCCTATATTATTAGCAACATGAAGCTGACATATTTTTAGTTAACAACACAAAGGAGAAGTTTAAAAACTAAAAAAAATAATAATAATTTAACTAGACTAAAGTAAGCAATAACACATACAATATCCACATTCGTATACCATATCCAAATTCTAGCAATAACATACCAATAAATACTACAAACTTGTAAGGAAAAGATAAGGGGAAAAAAGCATGCGCTAAGAGAAGAAAATCTAATAGCAAAAGAGAGGATTGTCAGTGTTGTGTATGTGAGGCACCTTGTCCCTATGTTGTTGACAATCTTATTTTGCAAGTTTGAGGGAGGAGGTGAGATAACTTTGTGATCACAAAAGAAAAAATACTAAGTTGAGGAGATATTTGAGATGAGATTAATTGTTTGTGAGTAGGTAGGATGTTGGTTACAATCGTTTTTGCATTGTGAGCTTGATGGAGGAAATGAAATGGTGAGTTTGTTGCGACAAAGAGGAGAAAACATAAGGTGTGGAAATGAGAGTTGTTCATGTGTGAGTCATTTGTCAATCATCGTCATCATCATGTCGCGATATTGAGGGAGTAGATGAGATGATCATCATGTGGTGGGAGGAATGAGAAAGTTTGAACCTTCGTTTGCATGAATGAGTGAATATGTTATGCGTTGTCGATGCCTCTGTATTTACAAGTCCAAAGAGAGTATATGTGAGAGTGAGGTGTCATAATGTGGTATTTTTATTCTTATGTATGCCACATGTCTTATACGGACTGGTAGGTCAGTTTGTCTTAGCCATTTTTAGTCTGCACGAGTTATAGATAATATTAGACAAACTTAAGTAAATCACATATTAAAATACTTATAATAAATCACATATTAAAATGCTTATAATGTTGTCATTTCAAAATCAAACAACTAACAAAACTAAGGAAAAAGAAAGTAGTAAGTAATACATTGCTTTAAATCAAGAGAAGTTAATAAGAAAACAAAACAAATACAAAAATAATTGAATACTAAAGGGGGAAGAGAAAAAATAAAATAAAAAATATATACACATTAAAAAAATATATTTATGACAACGGTAGATGGAAAAAATGAAGACATGTATGAAAATAGTAGAATAAATTTGGAGAGACAAAAAGAAGAGAAAAAAAGAGAAGAAAAATAAACAAATCTATCAACTAAAAATAATATTTTTGATGATAACCAATACAAAAGATACTGGGATATATAAAAAAAAATTAAAAAAAGAGACAATTAGATATTTAAGAAAAAAAAATCTAATATGAAATCTGTAGGACAAAAATAATATAAATAAATAATTTCAACAATAAATAAAAACGGTAAATGGTAAAGTACATTTAAGACAAGTTCGTCCTAACCTGTGTTTATATTTTTACCAATTTATGTTTATTTAAAGTTTTACTTTAATTTTTACCTTTAAATAATACTAATTAGATAAATTAGAATATTAAAAAAATATTAACTAATGATTTATTAACATATGTCACGGCACTCTAATTCTATTTTGCTGTCATTGAAAAAATAAGTAAAAGAAAATTAAAATCGCCTAATTTTAAAATTTAGAATAATATTTTATGAATTTATTAAAGGGAATTAAAATTAATTTTAATCGAAATCACCGAAGCATATATATATATATATATATATATATATATATATATATATTGTAATTGTGGCGATGATATTTTATGCGTGCTTGTTGAGTGATTAATTAGTATAAACCATTGAAGTTATAAATTTTCATATTCATAAAATATTAGTATTTTGAGAAAATTATTTTGAATAAAAAAAGTGTTAACTATGTTTTGTAATTAAAGTGCTTTAAAAATGTATAAATATGGTCTTCATAGGTTTTGCTGTTTGCACCCTGGTGCAGCTTTTTTTCCTGGGCTTTTTCTTGGTGCTCTCCTGCTAATTACTTGGAACACCAACTTTCACAGCATAGCCCAAATTTCCCTAATTTACCTAACTTCTCACCACAGACTGTTTCTTCCTGCACCTCCATAGGTTCTTCTGCCACCCCCCATACACAACATGAAAAATACCTTTTTAACCTTCTTGTGCCACCCCCATAAAATAGCTTCCGGATTATGTAATCCATACATGCATTTAAAAGAGACTTCCGGATTATGTAATCTGGAAGCTAAAAAAAACTTTCGGATTACATAATTTGAAAACTAATCATGCATCTGAAAAAAAAGTTCCGGATTATGTAATCCGGAAGTTAATTATGAATTTAAAAAAAGACTTACGGATTACGTAATCCTGAATATTACAGAGGGGTATTTTTGGAAATATGAAAATGTATGGAGGTGGGAGAAGAATATATGGAGGTGCAGGAAGAAACAGCCCTCACCACAGCACACTTGCTGCAGAATTTTCTTTCCTCTTATCTTTTGGACCACTATGCCATTTTCTCTCATTCCTTTTTACTTTTCTCTCGTTCCTTTTTACTAAGTGTAACACTTGTTATGGGTAGAGGGGTTACCTAAATCTTAAAATGTACCAATAATTTAAACAGTTAGTTCCCAAAAGATAAATGGTTTGCAATGACATAAATTGAGATATTAGAATACGTGATAAATTAGTTTCCAAAAGTTAAAACACATTAAATTATAAAATCAATAAAAATATTAGAATATGAGATAATGTAAAGACTAAATTAATTGAAGTATTTAATAATGTAAAGACTAAATTAAATCAATTATAGATGAAATTTATTAAAGTAGTTTGGTATAGGTTGAATGTTCAAATAATAAAGAATGATTTGAAATCGAAGTGATACTATAATCATTAAAAAGATTAATCCAATTAAGCCTGTCAACATTGCTTGTTGTTATGGCTACTCTCTCTTCTTCCAATATAATAAAATTATTCTTTACTAAAAAAACTATTTAATTCTTTTACTTTTATAGACTAATGTAATAAAATATTATACTTCAACTATTTTCTTAACATACTTACATCTAAAAGCCATCTATGCTATATAGTAAAAAACTTATCTATGTCAAAACAAATGCAAAATCAAATTTAACAAAAATAAAACGATGCATATATATAAATTTGGTATCTTTTATTATTTTATTAAAATTATTTAAAATTAAAAAATATTATTTAATTTAGGTGTAATATAAATGTACTCAATGTGATTTTATATTATATAATTTATTCAATTTTATTATTTTATTATTATAAATTTTCATTAATTCTGTCATTTTTTTTAATTATTATCAATTTGATTTATTTCGTTCATATTGTTAGATAATGTGGTTTGTACCACTGACGGAAGGAGATGCTAATGTAAATATTAAGAAACTTACTTAGAATTTTTAATAACAGAATAATTAAATTAATAAAGTTTATAAATATAGAGACTAAAGAATAAATTTATGCTAAAAAGTATTAGTAAAACAAAATTATACTTTTGTATTTCTTGTTATGCATTAAAAAAAATTCTCATACAAATATCTTCTTTGATAACAAAATTTTCATATTCATTGTACTATGTTTTTACAAGAGAACTTTAATAAATTTATTCAAATCTATAATAATGTAGTTGAAAGTATCTTTTACTTCATGTCTTTCTATTCTTTGACTTTATTTTCTTAATATTTGTGACAAGTAATAGAACATTCTTAATCAATTTGAGGGTTACTTTATTCATTCACTTTTTTCTGTCAAAATTAGCCATGGACATTAATGAGAGTCAACTTCTTTTCTGATATATTGAGTTACCTTTTCTTCAAGTACTTCTTTTTTAATGCCAAAAATTTCATTAACAAGAATAAAGAGAAACTTATAATAACTTAAAAACAATTTCTAATACCATAGTAATATCTCAAAAAATTGTATTACTAATTTTTTTTATTAAAATCCTTCCATAAACTATGAGAGTTCATATTAAATTAACATACTATATAACTTTATATCTACAAGTAAGTTTATAAACCATTACAATATAGATATATAGTTTAAAAAAATACATTGATACGTTGACTAATTTAGGATTTATTTATAGAAAATCCTTTTATTGGTATAATAAGTTTTCATATAGTTTGTTCTTAGAATTCTTTATTAATATGTATAGTCTACCTATATTTCGTTTTTGTTAACATATGAGTTTTGGTCTAGTCTTCCCATATTTTTTTTTCTTTTTTTAATAATATTTTTTTTATGTGATGGCAAATGATTGTTGTTACTCCAGGTGTCAGTCTAGCTGAGATGTTAAGTAGTATAGTGATGCCTATCAAAAAAAATTTATAATAATAAAAAAAAAAAACACATTGAAAGATTTGTGATAAAAGAATGATTAAAACTTGTGATGCTAAGAATCAAATTACATGCTTATGGTTATCATTAGGGCAATGAATAAGAATTCATGTAAGAACAACACAAACACATTAGGTATGAGGGTGAATTATTTTGGTGTGTGGGAAGTTAGATTGTTTGTGGAAGAGGGAAATGTTTTGTTGTGTGAGTGAAAAGATTGTTGAATCATGTGTGTTGTTTGGTGGTTTAATGACCAATTCAGTGCAGTCACATCACATCAAAGGCACATGCTATTGTTTTCTTTTTCAGTATAGTCTTCTTTCACTCCTACATGCAAGAAAACACATTTTACTATTCACCAACATCAATGCAATGAAAAGTTCAAAACTAACTCTTCATAGCTTATAACAAAAATAATACTTTCACACCTAAAACATGGCAAATGTAATAGTATCTTAGTGTATAAATAGATGATTAATAAGTTAAATAAAGTTTTTATCTAGTTATATATTTTAAAAAGTTGTCTATATATTATTTCTATAAAAATAATTTTTTATCTTAGAACTAGTGTGAAACTGATCTTGATGAAGAAAATAAGATTTTTATTCTCTCTATCTTTTTCATTTATATATTTTCAACACCATTGTATCTTTGAGAAATATATTTAACAGCTGGATAAAATATCTGTTTTTTCGACTATTTCAATTTTTTAATTTTAATTTTAATTTAAAAAATAATATACCAAAAGATATTATTTATAATAAATTAAAATATAATTATAAATTTTAAAATGTCTTTATTAAAAGTTTATTGTATAGAAAAATATTTGTTATATATATTATGCATAAAGTATCATAAACAAAAATAAATTTGGCTTTTTTTATGAGATGTGATTTATAACTATCAAGTCGTCAGAGAGAACCAAGTTTCATATCATCTTGTACTTGAATTGCTTTCTAATACTATGAATACTTTTCATCCCAATGCCACCTATTTGTACAAGTACAAGTATACATTTTTATTTTATTAATATAAGATTTTTCAATATGTTTTTTAAAATATGTTAAAATATTTATATCAATTATATATCCTTAGTATTTTTAAAAAACTTTACTTAAAACGTTGTGGTATATTTATGATGGATAGAAGGTTTAATTATCTCATTTTTATCTCCATCGACAAATGAGTATACATATATCATTGTTTGTAATCGATTTTTTACTGTTTTAGTATTACTTAAAAAGTAAAAAATCATAATAAAAAATAATGATATTATCAAGTATTTAATGTTAAAAAAATATTTAATTTTTTTAATATAAATATCAAGAAAAAATTTAAAAGTTATATAAATATCAAGTATCAAACAATAGTTAGAGATAAAGATTAAATAATTATAGAAAATAGTAAAAATTCAGTATTATTAAAAATAAGTTATAAAACTAAGAATCAAATAAAAAGTTAATAAATTTTATAAATAAATTAAAGATGTTTTAGTAATTAAAAAAAATAGTATAAAAATGAATATGAATAATGGAACGAAAATGAGGATGATATGTATATATTTAATTACCCACACTCATACTGAGAACTAATCAATAGGAAAATTCTCAATCAAAATTGGGACGGATTCCAACAATGGTGGGAGGACTCCCTAAGTATATATATTCACTTTCCTTTTTATTTATTTTTTCTTTGTTTTGTTTTTGTTGATTAAATTTCCTTTAAGATGATAAATACACAAAAATAAATTTATGTTGGTGATATAATATCTTTAAAAGGAAATAATATTAAATTATATTATAAATATTAAAATTATTTTTTAATAATTTTCGTAAATTATATAAATTATTTTTGTAACTAATATAAAGATAATTGATGTAAAATTTCTTATATCAAGATATCAATTGAGGCATTCTTTTCTAATTTATTTGCTTCCACTTTCATCTCCTCGTTGTCTCTTCCTATTGTCACTGCATTTTTCATTCCTCTCAAACACTGCACTTTTTTCCTCTTTCTTCTTCCTCATACTACCATTCATCTTCTTGCATTGCATATATTCTTCTCATATACACACGTCTTTAATTATTCCAAATCTATTATGTGCATTTCAATTTTTAGTTTTCTACTATTTTAAATATATATATCGTACTTTAAGTTTTGAGATCTCAACAATTTTCATATCAATTAATCTTGTAGATTCCACGTCGACTAGAGATTAAAGTCTTTCATTGTATATAAATGGGTGCAAACCTCAACCCTTTGAACCGGTTTTATGGAGTTGAGTTAGGTTTAAAGTCCACTTCGTAATATGGTATCAGAGTTATTTCGAACTTATCCTAACGAGTATTTGTTGGGCTTATTAGGCCACTCGCTATTGTACCACCCATAATATCTTATATTATATTAGTAAAAAAGCTTCAATTATGAATCGAGTTAGATTTAAATTTTATTTGTTTATATTTTCCGTTCTGAATACAACTAATTTTTTTAAATAGTCTTAGCTTAATGAGAAATTTGAATATAATGAATTAAATTTGAAGTTCAGAGTTAAACTTTATAATTGTTGGTTAAACAGGATGTACAAATTCAAAATCCCAATCTTTAAACCTTATTAAATCAATATTTGAAAGATGAATGATGAGTTACATAAACATGGCAAGTTATTGGTACGTAAACATAACATCAATGTTTATTTATGTGGTACAATATGCATTTACAAGATGTGGTTGTTATTGTTGTGGTCATAAAGAATGAGGACAATATAGTACAACAAATACTGTAGCCACCTGCTAACCTAGGTTCACTTTGCAGACCACTAAATAGGTACACAAACCTCTTACTCACCTTCAACTACTTTACTTTCTCTTTCTTTTTACTTAATTGTTTTAGAGGTACTAATCTTTCATAATTACTCATAAACACAAATATAGTGATGGTAGGGATAACAACCCAAAGATGTTGTAGAAGAAATGGAAATTTTAGCTCATTTATATTTTATATTTTTTTCTTTCAAATTGAGAATATTTAATAACAATTTCAATTAAAGAAATATTTTTTTAATTTCAATTCATATTGATGTGATCCGTCTAATCCGTCAACCTGATAGATCATGGGTGGGACGGAGCCGACTAACCTGTCTTCTTTATTTTTTACTCTTTTAAAGAAAAATAACATACTTTTAGAATTAAAATTAGTGGTAGTCAATATTTTATACAAAATTTTACTTACATTTTTTTATATATAGTTTTACTAATTGAATTGTTGATATTTACTTTATTTTATTAGATATTAAACATTCTTTAATTAGAATATTAAAGTTTAATTTAATTTTGTTGTTATTCCTTACATTTTTATTTACAATTAACATATGATTATTTTGAAAAGTTATAACATCCATATAAAAATCAAAATAAAAAAGTTATTCTTTTGAATAAATAAATAGAATAATCTATGACAAGAAAAAAAATCAATCAATAGCCAAAAGGGAGAATGGAGCAAAAGTTTGTAGAGCAGCATGGGGATGAAACTAAGAGATAGGGACAACTAAATAAAAAAGTCAGTAAGAGAATCTTGTGAAAAAGTTTACATGACAAAGATTCTAAAATTACCATGCTACTTCACCATACAAATTAGTTAAAATATTTAATTTTATAATGATAAAAATAAATTTGTTTCACTCAATTCGACAATGGGTGGTCCGTTTCGATAACGGGTGATATGATAGGCTCAACAAACACTCATTAGGATAGATTTTAAATGACTCTGATATCATATTACAAAGTGGACTTTAAGCTTAATTCAATTCCATAAAATCAACTTATGAGATGAGATTTACGTTCACTTATATATCATGTCTTTAGTCGACGTGGGAGATGTAGAAGAAACAATAAACTAAAACTAGCATTTGTTTTTGGGAATGTTTTGAGTAGAGGCATAATTAAAGTGCAGCTATAATTATATCATGATTTCTTAGACGAGTACATGTAGCCATATTCATCAGACATAACTACTACTTTGAGAAAGTCAATCACTTTCTTCCTTTGCTTTATACATGACTTTAATTTAATTATAGTTATAATAATTTGTAGCATATTATGTAGTTGTATTTCCATTGCCTTTTAAAGATTGGGTGATTATTTAATTACTGGTAATAGTGGATTTCTTTTGTTTAGTTATTATTAGCAAAGTCAAATTTGGATGGAATTCCTAATAAACAACAGCTCACTCAACCAAGTACTCATATTTGTAGAAACTTTTTCTTTATTGTGCATAATCACACTTTATTAATGCTAACCATTTCAACACCTTTCTTTTTGTTTCTTCTCTATATTTCCCATTACTCAAAATAGGTGAATGATAACTTTTCAAAACTTTGAATTTTATCTTCTAAAATATTGTGTACATTCATTTTTAATCCTGGACTATTTTTTGAAATATACAACTTTTACTCTTTTAAACTATTTAAATAACACTTTATATAAATTCACGGTTACATACACACTTTTTTTTTACTTTAAGATTTTTTTATATGTGAGTCAAATATTAATGTAGAGTTAGATCATTTTCTTAAGAGTCAAAATCAATATATAATTTAAATATCTTAATATAGTATTTTTTTTAAAAAAAATAACTATGTCTATAACATATCATGAATTGTATCACAACCAAATCATCACAAAATTTTATTTATACATATACATTTAATTCAGTTTAAATACTAATAAATTAAAATTTATCATTCATTATATTATAATAATGTTCAAATACAATATATTAGTACAATATAAGAATATAGTAAAGATAAACCAATTTTAGCATTTAGAGATATTTAAAAAACATGTTTCTTCAAGGATCAGAAACCCTCTTGCCATGAGCACTTGACTCGCCCAACGAATTAAGCACATGTTGTAATTTGTTCGGTCACCATTTTTTTCGTCTAACCAAAGGCATTAGTAAAACCAATCACTTTTAGTGGCCTAACGAACCAAACGTTCATCCACTAACTACTACACTGGGATTTTTTCATAAAAGCATTTCGCCCAACAACAATATGCTCGCCTAACGACCAAAACATTAAGAGTTTTTATTTAAAAGACTCGCCCAACAACCAAAACTCTCAGATTTTTCATAAATTGAATTTCACTGAACGAGCAATAGTTGCAAAATTTAAGCATATAACCAAATTGGTTCAAAATGAGTTTTTCCTACATCATTATTCATAACATATTACAAAGTGGACTTTAAGCCTAACCCAACCCCATAAAACTGACTCATGAGGTTGAGGTTTGCACCACTTATATACAATGAATTGTCCTCATCTCTAGTCGATGTGGGATCTCCAACACCCCCCCCTCACGTCGAGAGTGACAACAGCTCGTGCGTGGGATAACATATTATGGGTGGTGGCCTGATAAACCCAATAAATACTCGCTAGGATAGGATCAAACTCGGCTCTAATACCATATTACAAAGTGAACTTTAAGCCTAACTCGACCCCATAAAACCGACTCATGAGGTTGAGGTTTGCACCCACTTATATACAATGAATTGTCCTAATCTCTAGTCGATGTGGGATCTCCAACACACCCCCCTCACGCTGAGAGTGACAGCAGCTCGTGCGTGGGATAACATATTATGGGTGGTGCGATAGCCGCTCGATAGCGGGTGACACGATAGGCCCAACACAATTACAATTATGTAATCAATTACAATACCTCAATTCAAGGTGAAATAATTTGAATCACAAATCAGTTTACTACACCAATTCAATGTAATCTCATTTAAGTCAAAATCGACCAATACAAATATTTCAGGTCACAATTCATTTCAAAACCAAATCAAGATAAACTCATTTAAATCACAACTAAACTAACACACCAATTCCTGCAAGAATTTCAATAGTAGTGGAACCACATCACATTCTCATCCAAATCATTTGATCTAAGATACTAATTCAAATTAAACTAACTTCCCTTACTTGTTTAAGTTGCTAAACACAAGACCAAAAGCTCAAACTCCACATAGCTCACAGACATGTTAAACATGTACATAGAAAGTCCTGATCAACGACCTGAACATACCCATATCATCATTAACTAATAGAGACTCATCTTGACCCTATAAACTCTACATGCATTTAAATTTTTCTTAGACATGCAAAACCTCTCAAAATTGACTAAAAAAAGGAAATGAAAAAAAAAATTACTATAATGAAAATTCTGATTAAATAATGTTACGTTATTCTTCAACACGAATTCTAGTATATGTTCTGATATTACAAAAGATGAACATATTGATCAAAATTTAAAGAAGTTAAATGAAAAAAAAAGAGTGAAAAGAGTTTTAAAAAAATTGTGTTTTATTAAATGAAACTTAAATAACTAATTTTTTTATTTATAAATTTTTCACTTTAATATTAAAATATTTGTGTTTAATTTCAGTTATACTACTTTTATTCTCAAACAAATTTTCAAATCCTTATAAATTCTATATTTAAAAATGTAGAGACTTAAAATTGAAAATAATGAAACACTAAAACTAAACTTCATATATTTAAGAGAAAAGAAAATATAATAATAATAAAAAATAAATAAATAAATGAAGATATATACCTGATCCAAAGTCACTCCCTCTTAGTTATTGTCACAAAGATGTAATAATTTTGTCATATTGAATCGCATATTCTCAAATACATCTACCCAAAATATGGTATTGGTTTTGCAGTTCCTTCATTGATCTTAGTGAGTAATTTTGATATTTGAGTTATAGTTAAACCAAAAGTTCAATAATATTATGATATGAAGATTTATTGTATTTCCATTAAGTTGGTCGATCTATGAGAAAGAAAGTTGTGGGAAATATGGAAGATTAATTGTTGAAATCATAGCTAATAAAAAGGTTGGTTTGACCTAAATAAAGGCATAATAAGGATGGGAACTTGGAAAGTCAATTATGGAAGTATGGTTGGTTGGAGGGTGGGGTGAAGGCTTGGGATGCTCAGTCAAATCAATAAACTTTGGAATTCTATTATTTAGAAAATAATTCACTAAGGAATAAAATAAGATTTCCTTATTTTACAAAATGTTTAAATGCTTTTTCTTTAAGTTTCTCAAATATGGAAATTATCTGATTATGATTTCTTTTAATATAACGTGAGATTATTAAATATCGATAATGTGACAACTTACATGTTCTTATATATATTATTTCTGATCTCTCAAGTATTATTATAACTCTGAGGAATATATATATAGCACAAATTCAGATTGTCTTCTCTAATGAATAAAAGATCATTATTTATTCATAATATGAAATGAATGTGTATGATTTTTCTTTATTTTAATTATTTTTAATAAATATTTATAATTAGCTCAGTAGAATGTTATCAATTTATTAGTTATTTTTTAGAAAACACACAAATTTCTTTTACACAACCCTTATTCCTATTCCATAAAAAAATTGAAGTAAAAGGAATCATTTCCATTCACTAGGGAATATTGAAGTCCAACAATAAGCATAATGGCTTCACATTTATTATGCACCATTTACGGAAATCACATTTATGTCACTATTTCTATTCTTTGACTTTTAACAAAAAGTTGTTTCTAACTCCACCGACTAATTAACACTTTTTTTCCCTTGCAAATTGGAGGGTATGATAAAAAAATTTGATGCGTAAGAACTTCTAATAATTTTGTTTTCTTTTTAAATGAAACACCTTTACGTTCCATCAAGTATTATTTGTAACTTTCTAAAATATTATTTAACAAATTAAATAAATAACCCAAATCACTTGATAATATATTAATTTTATTTATGTTTTAAATTAATTAACTTTAATAAAGAGTGCCCATTATTAATGAATAAAACTTAATTGAAATCTTAAAAACATTAAGGACTCCAGCATTAGTCTCCTAGTTATAAAAACTACTCACCGAAAACACTTTAAGGATCATTAAATTTTGAACTTTTTTAAAGAAATTTGTTGGTTGTCACATTAAATCAGTTCGAATAAAGAAAACTGATTACTTTTTTAGGAATATATAATTATAAAACAAAAACCTTGTCATTTGCCAAAAGGAGTGATAAAAAAAATTAATAAGGACAACATTGGATTTGGTCAGGGACAAGTTCTTCCAATACCATGTAAACACATAAAAAAATGTGTTTGGAAGTTGTAATGTTATTATATTATAAACGGATAATTAGAACTATATCCTAAAATATATTATATATCTTGAAACTATACTATAAACATGGACAACGACTTCATATATTTGCCACAATAGTAAAAAAAGAGAAAAGAGAAAAGAATTCAAAAGTACTAATAAAGACAACCTTAGATTTGCTCGTGGACAAGTTAAGTTATTGAATGCAATATAAAAAAAACATTAAAGATGTCTTTCGAAGTTTGGAAATTATTATATTCATAAACTGAGAATTCGAGTAATTCCATATTTGGATGAGCCAGGAATATGATCCACGTGGGTCAAATCAATAATTTTTTTTAATTATATCTTCACTTTATAGTAGTGATTGAGATCTTGTTATTATTTATATTTTCATTTAATTGAACTCAGAAAAGGTATATACAATGAGACCAAATTATGGTCCAATCTTATAGTATATAATATCTCTTGTATGATTTTACTTTTTGAGTTCTTGAACGATAGTAACATATCACAGTCTCCTTCAACCCAACCACTAACCCTGTCGTAAGTGACAAAATTTTAGTTTCAAATAATTAATGTCAATATTTTTTATATTTAAAGTTAAATTAAATAATTTTATATCAAATTCTACTTAATGGAGTGACTGCATTTGCCTTCACATATTATACAAAATCATCTATTTATTTAAGGAGGAAAAACCGTTAAATAAACATTGATAGTTAATGAAAATGATTAGTTTCTGATTCAACAAACTAGGCAAAGTTCTTAATAGAAGGAAAAAACACTGCTAGAATAAACCACGATAATGTTTTAAGAAATAAGATCTATACCATATACAATGTCTAAAGAAAACGGTAAATAAATTAAATATTTTTCAGAAAAGAATTATATAATTAACCATTATGAAATTATACTTAAATTTATTTGTTATATTTTGTAACAATGATTCGTATTTTAAACTATAAAATACATTGTTATACTACTTGTTATACTACGTATATACACGTCTTATATTGATTAAAAACGATATATTTTATTAATTAGTAATCCAATCTTACATAAACGAGTTATTATTTCCTAGTAAGAACATCTTAAATTTATAGAAATATTATAGTATTGCACAAGTGGAATAACAAAAAATTAAAAAAAAATTACTATTAAGTTTAATTTCAATTCAATCTTATAAAATTTATCTATAAAATAATATTTATATATTATAAATTAATCTTATTTTTTTAAAAATGTGAAATCTATAATAATTATTACAAGAAAAATTTGAGATACTGAAAAAGTAAAAAGGAAAAGCTAGAACTACATAAGAACCAACATTATTTAGATTGATTATTATATAATAACATACTACATATTATATTATATACATAATTTATTTTAGATTGATTATTATATAACAACATACTTACATATTATATCGATTCTTATAAAACCAATATGAAATGTAGTATATTACGTAATTTTTACAAGAATAAATATGAGATGTAATTTTATACAATATGCACAATGCTTTCAAAACATTAAAAAACACCAATTTTTTTAATTTTTAAATATATTTTGTGTTGAGGATTTTTTTATATATTAGTGATAGAAAAATGTATTTGATTTAAAAAAGAGTTGATGGTGTATAATGATTTGATATAATTTAAAAAAATGAAAAAGTAGGTATTAGGGTAGAGTAAGATGAAGATGAGAGAAAGTGCATGCATAGGGTTGAGTGGAGAAGAGATGAGATGATATGAAGAGAGATTCTTTGTGGAAGAGTTTGTGTGATGGAGGGAGCGTTTGGGAGAGGTGGGTGAAGAGTTATGGTTCCTTTAGACAGATATTTTAGGGTTGATGGGGCCATTGCCATAATATGGAAAGGAAAAGAAAGAAGAGAGCCTCACATGCAACACACACAAAGTCTCACCCATGTTCCTTCCTTCTGCTTCTCGCCCAAACAACCCCTTCAAACTCTCACGCGCTCTATCTCTTCTCTTCTTTCAATACTAAGACATTTTTTTTTTTTTATTCTTTATTTACAAATCTTATACTTATAATACGTCTCATTAATTCAAATATAGACTTATTTATTGAATGTCTATTATAAAAATATAAACAAAACATAATTTATCAAAAACATAAAGAAATAAGTGATGCCTTTAAAACTTAAGACATCTGTTATCTATAACAATAATAAAAAATGAATGCATATATACAATTTTTTCTTTCGCAGTTACTTCCAATTATTACTGTTTTTTTTTCCACATAAAAGACTTTATATTTAGATAACTATATAAATATCTAATTAATTTTTAGACTAAATAATTAATTTCACACCTTCTTAATTTTAAACACATAAATTTATACCAAGTAAAGTCTCTCAGTACAGTTCAGTTCACTAGTAACACACTTTTTAATATATTATCTTCAAAGCATTCTGTCATTAGTTAAAACTACCAACAACTATATAAAATTAGAAGATAATAATTATTCAAAAAAGTAAGATCTCAAAAATTAAAATATATTTCAAAGACTGCATTACCTTCTTTATTATTTATCATATAATAATAAATAAATTTTAATTATACATCAATATTTAATATTTTTTTTCTGTTTTTCTTTATATTTGTCTAGATGTCATTATTACTCATCAAACTGATAAAAAAATAATAATAGTAAGTAATGCTAAACTATTTTTAGAGATGAATTTAAAAATAAAAAATAAAAAATAAAAACCGAATTAATATAAGTATTGAAAAATGCAGAGAAAGAATATAGATTCTGAAAAGTTGGATAGATATTTTGCATGATGTTGGGTGAAGGCATTGGGGAACAGGAGGATCTGAGTGGGAGTGATGCAGCAGATTATAAGCTGGGCGCGTGGATAGAGATAGACACTCTTTTCTCTTCACAATCCCTATGGACCCAAACTTCCCCACCACTGTCCCTATTTAAATCTCAAATCTTCACTATTTTTTATTTTTATTCTTCAAATAAATAAATTAATAAATAAATAAATAAATAAACTGTTTTATTAATTTAAAATAAATAAAATATTTCATTGTTATCCAAAACACGAACTGCTTTTTCTGCTGAACTTTGTTTTCTTCCCAACCCCTCTCTTAAATCTCAGAACCATCACTCCCACACAGCATCGTCATCATCATATCACAACTCAAACAGGAGAGAGAAAGTGAAAAAACAAAGAAACTTTTTTAGAGAGAGAAAGAGAGGGTAGCCCTAGAAAAATATGCAAACAGATAAGGACTTTTGCAGCTGAGACACTGCAGAAGAGTTAGAGAGAGAGAGAAACTTAGTCTCTTTTTTCTTCCAATTTTCATGATTTTTTTTTATTTGTTTTAAGCTTTTTTTTTTTTTTTCATTGTTGATAAGTATTTTGCTTCTTTGCACTGACACCGTGGTTCTCTCACCTCTTTTTCTCTGTGTAACTCTGCCACCACACTCTTCATTTTCCCGAGAGAAAGAGAAAGGAAAAAACTGTACAACTTTTTTCTTTTGATTCAATCACTAGCTTCCATTTCTTCACAGGTGGAACTGTGAATGTGCACCACAGCTTTTTGATCCTGTTCTTAAAACGTTAGTATGATTCCTTTTCCCTTTTATTTGTATCTGCACGTTGAAACCCATGTTACATTCTCGCTCTTGTGTTTCCAGGGGTTGAATCTGTCCTACTTATAGACTCAATTTTCCGAAGTTTGTAATTTTTTCCTTAGCAAAATCGTTGTGGTTGATAATTTACTCGTTTTTACTGTGACTTTGCGCTCCCTTTGGTGTGATATTGCATTTTCTGCCCTCTTTCCAAACTGGGTTTGGAAGCTTTTTTATTGCATTTACCTTAGAGTAATTCTTTCATTTTGTTTTTTTTTTCACTTGTTTTTCCTGGGTGTTGGCACTTTAATTGCTTGGTTTTAAAGATTTATGATGGGTGTTGGTTGGAGTGGATCCTTTTTCATGTTCTTCTGGTCCTGTATCTTGAACATGAAGTCTTTTTTGTTGTTTCTCGTAGTTTGGTAAGCTGTAAATAGCTTCTTTTATTTTTATTTTTGTCTTCTCTTAGACAAGTCCATACTGCTGTTAGAGAGTAGTTCTCGTTTGTGTTGATGCCTTCTTGGCTTTCCATCTTTTCATCTGATCTATCTTCTACTTTATGCTTTGTCTTGTACATGTGTGGATGCATTTATGTATTTTATAGAATGATGCCATCAATGAGAAATGTTATTTGTTGGAAACTTAACTATTTTGATATTGAGGACTTATTTTTGTTCTTCTCAAGCTACAGTTACTTACGGCTAATGTAATTTAAGAAGTTTTTTGACACTCTTGTTGGTCATTGCTAATTGGATTTCATTCTTTTTATGGTATTCTGATGTGATGGTGTTTTTTTCCTCCAAAATTTGTCGCTACACTCTATTTTGGAACAGAGCTAGGTGATAATTTTCGGTGTATTGAATATTGGGGTGAAAGTTTCTTGTGAAAGATTCTGAAGGCAATTGAAGTAAATGCATGGATCGTGGGGACCAAATGGCGTTATCCGGGTCTTACTATATGCAGCAAAGAGGAATTCCTGGATCTGGAGCACAACCTGAGTTACATATGTCACCTAACATTCGACCACTCTCTAATCCGAATCTACCATTTCAATCCAGCATTGGTAGTGGTTCCATTGGATCCACATTGCCATTGGAGTCTTCTTCAATTTCGGCTCATGGTGTCAATATGGGAGCTCCTCCTGGGGTACCTCCAGGGGAACCTGTTAAAAGGAAGAGGGGAAGGCCTAGGAAATATGGCACTGATGGAACTGTGTCATTGGCATTGACTCCAACTCCAACATCATCTGGTCATCCTGGATCCTTGACACAGAGCCAGAAACGTGGCAGAGGGCGACCACCCGGGACTGGGAAAAAACAGCAGTTGGCTTCTCTTGGTAAATCTCTTTTGCAATGCAACTCTTTTAGTTTTTCCTTTTGTTACTGATGATACTTATTGAAGAAGCTGAAAGGTTGATGAGTTCGGAATTTTGCAAATCCTTCTCCAAGTGTTATTTGGTCGAAAGCTGTTTTTAGCTGAATATTTGTTTATTGATTTTATATGTTGACATGCTATTATCATCATGATTACCTGAATGAACAATGGCAGAATGGCTTTACATCCCAACATAGTTTTCTATATATTATTAATTTCCTTGTTTTTAATTTGGGTTCTCAAGAGAGATGCATCTTCTTTTAATTTCTTTCCACTATTTTTGTAGAATTGTTATAGAAAACAAATGTGTGTTTTATTTTGCTTATGCTGGAGAATTAATTATTTTTTCCAGGTTAAAAATTATCATTTTCACACAAGTAATCATTCCAAATAATACACTGTAGCCTTAATCACTGCCTCAGATTGTAATAACTAAGCTATTTAAAGAATAAATTTACAACATTCACAAATTAAAAGTTTGTAACCAAGTACACACACATGATTGGTTGCATGTGAGATAAATTATCTGAACTGTATGTTACAATAATTACAGTATAAGAGGTTGAGCATGGGACACAATACAAGCTCATAGAACTGTAGCTTATAATGAGAAGATTTCTAGGGGGGGCTAATATGCACGTCAAATAAAAAATGTTTCTGTTCTCATTTTTTAATTTTAATTTTATTTGCAAAAATTTGACAGTATTTTTCTATGTTTTCAAAGGTTTGCACAGAAAACAGTGAAAACAATTGAAGTTGTTTTTACTATTTCTTATACAAAATTTGAAAACAGAAAATGAAATGGAAACAATGTGACATTTTTGTAATTAAAATTGAAAACAAGAAATGAAAACAGAAAATATTTTCTCAAAATAAAAGGCCATTGGTTTTCTATCTCCTTCTGCAGTTGGATTCTTGAGGTCTTTGTACGCCTCATATTCCTTATATAGATTGTATTTCTTTTGATGAAGATTACAGCTTTTTTTTTGTAGGCCTAATTCCCACTTGTGGGCTACTGGGTGGGTTCCCTAATGTATTCTGAAATTAAAGCTGATTTAGAATTTAATAATATTTGGTGACACTTACATTTAGTTAGAATAACGGTTCATAAGTTTGCTTTGTTCTCCATTTGCACCCTCTAATCTTGTGAGTGTCTTATGCAACCCCCACCTTAGATTTGTCTGTAAAGACTGATTCACCCTAGATTATTGATTTATATACTTTTGTTTTTGATGTTTTGAGCGGTTATTGTTGCCAGGTGAATTGATGTCTGGTTCTGCTGGGATGGGATTCACTCCTCATATCATCAACATTGCAAGTGGAGAAGTATGTGAATTTTTTTTATGAATTTAAATCAAAAATAAATCTCTCTGTTTTGGTGGTGTATGTTAGAGGGAAAGTAGATGAAAAAGAGAGAAGGGAGAAATGTGACTCTGAATGCGGTGATCACTGGCCTAATAAACCTATTTATACTAATTATTATTTGTCAAGTATTAATGCCTATATTAGTGAGATAATAAGATTCATAAAACTATATGGTTCGTAATATATTTTATTTTTTTTGCATTTAGACTAACATTACTCTGTGATTTCTGTCAGTATTTTTGTTCTATGATTTACGTGAAACTATTTATGCACGTGTTTAATTATTTATGCAACCAAGTTTTGGTATCTTTGGCCCAAGAAAGTGACACTGTCTCTCGAAATAATGATAACTTAAATGGTAAATAAATACTAAACAGCCATTCATGTTTGTACTATTTTTCTCTTAAAAGGAAAAGTAGACTTAGTAATGCCAAAACCATGTCGGTTGAATTTGTGCCATATCTTCTTGTATTTATATAAATATTAATAAATTAATCTTCAAAAAAATTTCCCCTGTAGGACATTGCAACAAAAATCATGGCATTTTCTCAGCAGGGACCTAGAGCTGTATGTATTTTGTCAGCCAATGGCGCTGTCTCAACTGTCACACTTCGGCAGCCATCAACTTCAGGCGGCACTGTCACATACGAGGTTTGGCACTTTCTCAGTATTATGTATTTGTTGAAGAAGATACAGATAGAGCATGTTTGGAATATACATATTTATGGTCAAAAGTTACTTAAGAATAGTAAACTTCATACATATTTTTTCTTATCTAGAAAGCTGATTTTCTAAATGTATTCAAAAGAAATTAATTATATAAACTATTCTTTTTAGTAAACTTACCAACTAAAACTATTGTTATAATCGGTTGAACATATGATTGGTTACTAAAATAATCTATTTTTGCAACTGTCTTCTGCACACTCTTATAGGTTCATATGGAACTGTGATCACATAAAGGCACGTTAATACATTTATGCATGCGGCCATGCATCACACTTCACGTAATTAAATGGCAATCCTTTATATGGAAATACTATGATTGATTGATTAAAAATTTGCGTTTGTAATGTTAGAAGAAAGCCTTAAGAACACTTTTCGTGCATGCAAAGAAAAAACTGACTGTAACAGATTTTTTAAACTTGAAGCATGATATTTGTTGGACAAATAATTCATAAATAAATACATTAGAATGTATGTTCATTCATGCATGTATACAAAATGGCTTAGTGGTACCAACAAACTTCAGTCTCTCGGACTATTGAAACAAAAGAATCTTTTGACCTTGAGTTACCATGCCATTTTTGGTTGGTGGGTACTTAATTCCAAGGGAGAAAATGCAGGCTTCAAACAGGGTCGACCTAAGATTTATTTATGCATAAAGCAAACTTTAAGATGGAACTTTTTAAGTCTATAAAAATACGATTGAAATTATTATAATTTTTTTAACATTTATCTGTCAAACATTTTAAAATGCAATTATGGTAATCATTTCCATTTAATTTTTCATTTTTAATCTTAATGAGCAAGATGCAAGCTTTTTACCCAACAGAGGAAAAGATTGAAAAAAAAAACCCCACTGCATGTAAGGAAAGAGAAAATGGCTTTAACTAATGGAGAGAATGAACATATATGTGTCTCTTTATATGGGAAAAGAGAGATACCAAGTAATTACTATTTTCTTAAAATGTTATTTTTAATTAAATGTTACCAGAGATACCAACCATTTTTGACTATCCTACCTATATACTCAAATTTTGATTGAGAAGTATCTGTAGTTGTTAGCCATCCCAGTGAAAATCATAGATTCAAACCTTTGTATTAATGAGTATCTTTATATTTGTATCTTTACACAGTCATCTCTACTATGAGAATGTTTATCTCCATATGTATATTTGATTGCTGGTGGACTTCTGATTTGATAGGGGCGGTTCGAGATAGTGTGCCTGTCAGGGTCGTACTTGGTCACTGATAGTGGTGGCTCACGCAATCGAACTGGTGGACTGAGTGTGTCCCTTGCTAGTCCTGATGGTCGTGTCATTGGTGGAGGAGTTGGTGGAGTTCTCATTGCGTCAAGTCCTGTTCAGGTAACACCATCTTAGTGCTGCCATCAAATCTTACAAAGATAATATCTTGAATTCATTTCTCTGATTCCCACATGTTAAAAGTAAAATCTTTCCTGCTACTCAATCTGAAAGTTATGGACCCATTTGCAACAGTTTTTTTTGTTTTGTTTCGTAAAAGAAATCACTTCTTAAAAGATAATTACCTTTTGAAAGTTTTTCATGTGTTTGTTTCAAGATTTCAAACTTACCAAAAGCTATTCTGAATAGCTTCTCATAAAATCAGCTGTTTCTTGAAAAGAGTTTTTGTTTTTAATTGCAAACAAACATATAAGGTAGATTTCAGATCAGAATCATCTTGGAACTGATTCTATGACCCCAGTTTTCTTTCGGATGGCTAGACTGAATTAGTGTTGGCTATAGGTTGTAGTTGGGAGTTTTCAATGGGGTGGATCAAAGACAAAGAACAAGAAGAAGGAAAGCTCGGAAGGTGCAGAAGTTGCTGTGGAGTCAGACCATCAGGGAGTTCATAATCCAGTGGCACTGAACAGCATCTCACCAAATCAAAACCTTTCTCCAACCCCTTCATCTTTAAGTCCGTGGTCACAATCGCGACCGTTGGACATGCGTAATTCCCATGTGGACATTGATTTGATGCGTGGGTGACAGTTGATTATCAATACACACTAGTGCTGTGTATATATATTTCAGATTCATGGTCACTCATCTAATTTTGTTGTAGTAGTAATGACAGAATGGGAAGTACCAACAACAGAGTAGAGCCAGCTGACTTTTGCAATTGATAAATCTCACCTATCCCTACACCCATGATTATTCACTTGGGGTTGTACTCATATTTTTGTAGCTGTGAGGAATTTTAATTTCAAGATTGTATGTTCTTCTTCTTGATTGGTAATGATACAATTTATGTCCTATTTGGAGAAATAATTCACATTGGGGTAGATGTTTTATGTGGTTAAGGAGCATCGATTGTGACAACAGTATCTATCATGTGATTTTTATCGTAGAACCGTCTTCTAGAAGGCAAAGACAAGAGAAACAAGGAGATTTGTTGCTGTGAATGCATGGTGTGAAAGCGTTTTGTTTGGTAATGTTGTGGGGTAGTGAAGTTGTAGATTCTCTTGTAGCTCAACACATGCATTGTACACTCCATGATCAACCTGCAACCATTCCTAAAAGATGGTGCTAATGAAAAGGTAAAAGGTAAGAAAGGAAAATAGAAGGGTATTGTGATCATGAGTTCCTTTCTGGCTTTTGGGAATACCCGTGTTTGAAAATTAGGCCAAACTGGTTGGTTGAACAGATGGATAGGTCAAGTGTTTGGAAAATCAGATAAATATTGATAAAAGTTGGTCAAAAAATGATTCAAAACAATTTATATATATATATATTACTTTGGACTTTAGCATGTCTAATGTTTAAATTCATTCTATTTATAATTATATTTATTTTTCTCTTACAAAAACTGAAAACTCATATTTTTATTTTTTTCTTAAAAAGTGAAACAAATCATCTTGTTTTGTATAATTGAAATTTGAATTTGAATGCTAGGATGCATTTGTTTTTGTGTATTTTGAATGTTAAAAATTTACCGAATTTTTTAAATTTGGTTTCTAATATTATAAAATTATGAAATTATTTTTTGTATTATTTAAAAACTTTGGACAATATCACTTTTCGACTACGATTTGTGGAGGACATAATATTCAATGAACTTTTTCTGTGTTATGGTTGTTTATTGTGAAGAATGTCGTTAGTAATAACAGATAAGGGTTCTAGATATGCTTGTTAATTAAGTTGACTAAGAGGCAGTGTTTGGTTCAACTTTTTTTTTTATTTCTTTAAAATGAGTTGTTAAAATATAATTTCTATAAAAGTTCTAAAAAAGGAGTTTTGTTTCGAAGAAAACATAAAGAAAATGTTTTATGCAAGTTAGTTTTAGGATTTCACTCCTTCAAATCTCAAGATGCAAAAAGATTTGCTAAACTAGCTAATTCTAACTTAAAAACTCGGAAAGAGAAATTAATTATTGGTACTGAAATTGAGCTTTTGAAAATTTAGTTATGTTAAAAGTTTAAAGATATGGTGTAGTTAGGCATAGTTCTAAATGTAGGTTTCTTTTTGGGTGAAACAATGATTTCTGAATTGTCTTTTTTTGTGTGTGTGGAAATTACAAGCGCAACGTTCTTAAAAATTCCAGTAACTCAAATTTCAATTCCAATCATGCAAACAAACATTTTTGCCCTTGTCAATAAACAAGTTATACTTAGGTAATCTCATACATTTTAAAATTTCAATCTTTTTTATTGTGTTACACAACCAGTTTGTTGATCTGATTTCTGAACGACATTACTTAAAAGGTTGGTCTAAATTAACTATTTTTTTAAAGGATAAAAAGCCTTATATATGTCGACAACATATTTTCCATGGCATCAACAAATAGTCTTATACCTCTCTCATTATCCTTGTGCTAAGATGACTCATAAATCCTCTGCAATTGCAGAGGTAAGATAGATTAAAGATTTTCTGTTATCAGTTGTGCCATAGCCATGCGAAAGTTCCTGACCTTGAAATTTTTGTCTTGTTGTAAGATTCCTTCTTCCGATTTTCCATTCCCCCACAAAAGACCCATGGGCTAGGGTCAATCCATGGCCACTTTTTATAGTAAAAAAAGTTATTTAAAAATAAAAATGAAAAAATATTAAAAAAATCTTTATACACATTCAAACTGTTTATTGAATCTAAATCCAAATCCAAGTTAGGATGGGTAGGGTTATGTGAGACTAAGTTAAGTCAGACCATGTCAAATTGGTCCAAATGAGTTTAAATTTGCTTGAGCTGGTTCGAGACCATGTTAAACTGGTCAAGATTGGTTTAGGTCAGCCTACATTTAGGTCAAGCCATGTCAGGTTGAACCTAAGTCTGATTGAGTTCTCAAAATTGTTCTGAGTTGAGTTAGGATTGGGTTAAGTTAGGTTGGGTTGAGTCCAATTTGCACCAAGTCGGGTCGGATTGATATGAGTCTATCTCAAGTTGAGACAAGTTAGGTTGGACTATGTATGGTCAAATTAGATTGAGCTTAGGTTAAGTCAAGTTAGATTGAGCCCATATTAGATTGAGAGTACCTTATGTCAATATAGACAAACTTGAGTCGGACCCAACTCAAGTAAGGCCAGGTCTAGACCATGTCAAGCTGGTTGGACTAGGCCCAAATCTAAGTTAGGTTAGGTTTTTGTCAAGTAACGTTAGGTTAGACCCATATTATGTTGAGTCGAGTCCATGTTGGGTTAGGTCTAAATCGAGCCATGTTATGTTGGGCTAAGATAAGTCTAGCCTTGGTTCACCTAGTCAAGCAGGTTCTAGGTCAAGTTAAGTTGGGTCGGACCTGTTGAATAATATGTTTTGATGATTTTTAAATCCAGCTTGAAGACTTGAAGAATTTGTTGTTGTGTGTAGTTAGGTAGATTTTGATTTACACTTAGTTATGATTCAAGTTCGTATGATTTGAAATCTGTGTTAATTTTAGTTAGTTGTTTTGTTTTTTAAATCAGCTAAAAACGTTTATGTTCAAGTCTGGTGACTACAACAAGTTTTTCAACATCTTGATTTATCGCAACAACTGATTGAATTACCCTTAAGGTTTTTAAAAAGATCTAAGAATGATTTTTTTTTTTGTATTTTCTAACAAAATCAATTAGTTATTTCGATAAATAAACTTACTTTTGAAGTTAAGGTTCTTAAAAAAAACAGTTTGTTTTAAAAATCAATTAAGTGATTTTAACATAATTCTGTTATGATTTTCAAATGATTTTTAAATGCTTTCAAAAAAAATTATTTAAGGATCAAATTGTTCTAACCATCTTTTAAAGACTATAGACTATATAATCTATTATTCTGAAATATATTATGGATAAAATTTCAATTTAACCTGTTCAAATTTAAGTAAAATATAATGCTAGATTTTCTAAAATTACACTAACATAATGATTTTATAAAAAAAAATCTTGTTCTTGATATTTTTTCTTCTTCTCCTTGAATCTTCTTAATCTTGTATCTTTTGACGACTCGTCTGAGGAGGATGACAAGAGTAGTGAAATGCTGCACTCAATGCTACACAACAACCAGTTAGTGCAGTCTCAAGATCTCAATCTGACACAAGACTTGCTAGAATATCCACGACGAGGTTTCTTGTTGTCTCTCTCAATTTTCCCTTAAGGTGTTGTTATAAAGAAAAGAGAAACAATTTATTGGTGGATTGGAGAGGGTCTTGTTACAATTACAGGAGTGAAAACAGCAGAGGAAGTGTGGAAGATGTGATTGATGAGCTTCTGCAATTAAATGTTATTGTAGAAACACTCCATACAGAATATTCAACCGATTCAATACAAATGTGGGTCATATTTGTGAAGAAACATTGCGACATAAAACATTAAAACTCACCATGTTCTAGACACAGATTAAAAAAAACTGGGGTGTTCAGTTTGCAAATCTCACCATTGATATACATTTTTTGGTACTTTATATACTTAATTTAACAAATATTAAAATTAATTAATGGTTTAGATTTAAAATAGTTCCAACAGTTCTTTTTCCAATTTTTCTTGAGTCTGATCTCTGCAGTTCCTTGATGATCAACTACAGGGCTGTGTACATTTGTCTTTATGAAAGCTATGTGACAACTTTGTCAAAAGAAGCATTAGATATACTGTTTTGCTTCAGAAGTATTTATCAAAAATTTCAGTTACTTTCTAATGAAACTTTGTGCAAAAGAAAGCTTGATGGTTTGGATTTTCTTTTTTGGTCACATTGACATTCCTGCAACTTCGATGAACCTTCAACCTCAATTTTACCATTCTTCATTTTCATCAGATAAACATAACGACTTTTGAATATAAATTCTATTTGTTGGAACTATTAGAGCCTTTCATTGTATATAAGTGGGTGCAAACCTCAATCCTATGAGCCGGTTTTATGGGGTTGACTTAGGCTTAAAGTTCACTTTATAATATGGTATCAGAGCTATTTCGAGCCTATCCTAGTGAGTGTCTATTGAGTACAAACTTCAACCTTATGAGCCGGTTTTATGGGCTTAAATTAAGCTTAAAGTCCACTTTATAATACTATTTAACCAAGCGATGCATAAAAGTTAATATAATACATTAGGATGATAACCTCACACTAACACTCTCACTGCATATACATGATAGATGATACACATAGAATGCAAACTAAAGATCTTACCCAATACACAAACATAGACATTCACTTAAACATTACACTTACAATATCAAGCATCAGACCATGTAATATCCAAGCCACCCCATTCATTTGGGGGCACTCCCAATGCTTTCCAGACAGCTCTGGAAGCATCAACAGTGTTGTTGGGACATGGAGGTTGATAGTCATGGTCTGCATCACATCCCTTAGTTGAGTCACATTCATCAACCACCATAGCCACCACACTTCTGCCATTCCCACTGATGGTGATGTTGTGGAGGCACCTGCTTTTGTGGTTGAACCACCCTGTGGACAGTGCAACGACGGGTGTGTCATCAGAATGGTATTGGTTGTCACATTCTGAAGGGCCACCACCATCTCCACCCTTCTGAAAACTGTTAAGAGTGAGGTAAGCGTTGGTGTGGGTGGACAAAGGTGGTGAACATTCATATGCTGTGTAGAGTTTGCCTTCTTTGCAACAGTCAGAATCATTCTCTTGGTTGCACTGTCCTGGAGGGGCTTTCTTTCCTCTAATTCTCCCACTTGGTCGACACTTTTGAGCCTCAGACTCAAAACAACTTGTTAAGATGAGAGTGGCTAATAGAATGAAGGATGCGTTTGAGCAAAACCTCTTCATTTTATCTATGAGCTTCTCTGTTTCTACTCTTTGTTGTTCTTTTCAGTGTTTGATGCTTGAATATGAAGATTTCCATTTATAGAGGCCTCTTGATGAGGTACATGAGTTTGCTTCGACATATAGGTTTCTTTCTTGGGTCAAGCAATGATTTGTAAGCTGTCTTGTATTGTCAAAATTACAAGCGTAACGTTCTTAAAAAATCCAGTAACTCAAATTTCAATCCAATCATGCAAGTTAGAGTTACATTTTGAACATATATTTGTCCTAGTTACAACAAACAATTTAATTATTCTCAAATATTATGAAATTTCGGTGTATATAAGTTAATTCTGAGGGTAGATGCTCTTCTGGATTGGAAAATTGCACTAAAAGATAGTGGTGAAAAGAAATCGTAAAGTGACTTAGTCTCACCCACTTATATACTATTAAATATTTTTATCTCTTCTCAATATCAAAATTTATGCGTAAGACTATATGTTTATAGATTATAAATGACTCTAATACCAAACTCTCGATAGAATAGACTATAAATGACCCTTATACCAAACTCTCGATAGAATAGATTATAAATGATTCTGATACTATATTAAGTATATTAAGAAGTGAACTTTAAATTTAACTTAAATATTATAAAATCAATTTATAGAATAAAATTTATACTCACTTATATATACTATTAAATATTCTTATTTTTAATCTTTATTTATACTATTAAATGTTATTATTTTTAATGGATGTAGAATTTCAATGAACCACAGAAATTGAAATAATTATTATGGTGCTGACTTTGAAGGTAATAATGTTTAGAAACTAAAAGTTTGTTGTTTGTTATTTGGATGATGACATGTGAAACATTGTTGTTGTAGGAAAAAAATGATTTCTTGATTTTGAATAACGCCAAGAAGTTAGTCTTACTAATAATGAATAAATGACTTTATAGAAAAAGAGAAAAGCCTTCAAAGAAGCAAGATTGATAAACGTAAAACTATGCAGTCTCTATAAGAAAACAAATAAAATAGTCCCACCGTATCTGCGAACTAAGTTTTTATTTTTTTATTTGTGTATGAGTTTATGTTAAGGAAGTATTCTTTAAAAATTGGATCTCATATGTTATACATCACTTGCTACTAAGATAATTTGTCTTTATGTTAAAATTTATGCAACATTTTCAAATAGTATTTTTTAGTTTTTTTTAATCTCTTTAGGGAATGAATTCCAATGTTAACCAATTATCTCAGAATCCTTCTATTCATTACTCTAAATTTATCGACTCAGCTACATTAAAAATTCTATAAATTCACTCTCAATCACCCAATACTTTATTTATTCATAAATAAAGGGAACCATGGTATTTGTAGTTTTTGTATATTTGTGATGTCTATTTTTAGTTCCCACTAAGAGTTTTCTAGTTTTTCTATTTAAGTTTTGGTTGAAAAATTATGAATTATACAAAATCTAAGTACAAAATTAGAATATACAATATATTAGTTTTCACTGGCCATGATTTGTTAAGCTAAAAGATGAATAAGAAAGAATATAAAATCTGAACCATAATTCAAAAGTAAGCTAAAATTTGAATATACTATCAACAAATGAAAGGTTTACATTTTACAGAAAATGATAACAAGATCATATACACATACAAGTATGCAAACTTGTAAATAAACTAAGTTATAGAAGAAGAAATATTACACACACAAAAAATGAAATAGAAAATTGTGCAATCAAGATTTAAGCATGAGACCATGTAATATCCATCCCTCCCCATTGGGTCATGGGAATGCCTAAGGCTTTCCACACAGCCATTGAGGCATCAACAATGTTGTTGGCACAAGGAGGTTGATAGCCACCATGTTTATCACATCCCTTTGATGAGTCACATTCATCAACCACCATGGCCACCACACTTCTGCCATTACCACTGATGGTGATGTTGTGGAGGCACATGCTCCTGTGGTTGAACCATCCACTGGAAAGTGCCACCACAGGTGTGTAATCAGAATGATATTGGTTGTCACATTTTGAAGGGCTGTCACCATCTCCACCCTTCTCAAAGCTGTTAAGAGTGAGATATGCTTTGGTGTGACTAGACACTGGTGGTGAACATGTGTATGTGGGATATATTTTTCCAGGCACACAACATAAATCACCCTCTTCATTGCACTGCCCTGAAGGGATCTTTCCACCTTTAACTCTGCCACTGGGGTGACATTTTTCAGCTCCAATGTTCAAACAGTTTGATAGGAAGAGAAAGACCAAAAGAACAAAGGTTGCTTTTGAGAGGAAATTAATCTTCATTTTCTATGCAGATTGTTTGGTTCTACTTTGTGTTCTTTTTAGTGCATTGATGCAACAAGGAGAAGTTTATTTAAAGAGAGTTATGTTTAAACTATATGACAATTAACAGAATCCTGTAGTTGATTGTTATAGGAAGTGATGCTTTAGAAAAATGTTGGAAATAACTATGTTCTGCTTTGTTCCTTCACAAAATGACAATTAACAGTGTCCAAAAGTTTGATTATGTTTCTCACTGCACTCAATAGGTTGAGGAAACAACTAAAGGATATGTCAAAGTTTTTGTAATAATAGTAACTTGTTTTTCTAAAATTAATTTTTTACTTATGAATAATTTGTGATCCTATTCCATTTTCATGAATTTTATTGATAATAAAAATAGAAAAATTATTTTTATTTTGAATTTTTTATTTAATGACATTTTTATTATTAAACTTTAATTTATTATCGTTAAAATAAAGTAAGAAATAAATATAAACATTAAATTTAAATTTTATTTAAAATATGTTAATTTTAAGTGTATATATATTCGAATTAATTTGATATGATTCCTATAAAAATGAGTTTGTTCGAGTTTTTTTATATGAATAGAAAAATATTAATTTTAATATAATGAAGCATCGTAATTTAAATATAAGAAAATTCAATAATAAAAAAAATAGAAATTTTAAGTTCTATTTTAAATTAATAAATTAGTGGACATCACAAAATTAACAATTTAAATAAATATTATAAACCCGGAAAAAACAAATATCATAATATGTGTTATTCTAGATTTTAATATTTATTTAAAAATATAAAAATAATCATTAAAATATTCAAATTATTAAATATATATATATATATATTTATAATATTAAATTAAATCAATAATTCAAATTATAATCTTAACTTTTAATTTTTATTATTAATTCCCCTCGTAAGTGACTTAACCAATCAAAATTACAACTACCAAAACTTTTTCTCACTGACTGAAGCCAGCTACTTATATCAAATGCAGTTATAATATTTGGTAGTAAACCATATTAGCAAACAAAAATTATTGAGTTTTAGATCTTCCTTAACATACCCCTCTAGCTTTTCACCATCTCTCTCTGTCCCCCATTTCATCTATTCTCCTTAATGTGCATACACACCCTAGGTCTCTTTTCCTGCCTGGTTAAAGAAACACAAAGGGAAGAGACACCCTTTTTAAGACCAAGACAAGGTGCCATGTCATAAACTATTAACAGTCATCTCAATTTGAATTACACAAGAAATGTAGGGTTTTATGCAAACATTGTTTATGAATCAGGGCAACCCAGTATGGGGTACCTGCAAGACAAAATGTTCAGGGTCCACTAGAGGGAAAACCAAGGAGAAATGGGGTTACATATAGAGGAATGTGAGAGGTGTGTAGTGGTGGATTGGGGTTGTTTGTTATTAGGCAGAGAAATAAAGAAATAGTTTCTCTCGGAGCTTATGCTCTGGGATTACAGGGGTTCGTTCCTATGAGTTTTTTTACAAATATGACAATACAGAACTCCGGTCAAAACCTAATTCTATATTCAAATGACTGAGGAAACACCTAAAAACCTTGTCAATGGCTATCTAATCCAAAGAGGAAAACCAAATGTTCATTCTACAGTCTTTCCTTATTACTAAATATGATAGAGTAATTAAAAGCCAAAAAAGTGACTTCAGCAATACGCATGGACAGCAAACATTACAAATCAAAACATAAATCCAGCCTGATATAATAGCATAGGTAAAATAGAAGTTCCCTAATCTTCCATAGCTTGTACAAAAGCTAGTGTAACAGGAGCCATTAAGCGAAGAAATAATAATCATGAATTATACAACTTCTACAAACTATTTGAATCATTTTTCTGAGCACCTCATTGCAATCTTTTGCTTGAACTTAAAAATTCACTCAGAAACACATTAAGGACAGCTAATATACAACTAACCAAAAGACCAGGAAAGGCCAGATTGGCTTTCACAATTTTATAATCAACCGCGAACAAAATCTATCAATCATTTCAATGATAATTTCATGAATGGGGGACATATATGTAACACTACCTGCAGAGATATCCCATCCTCCCCCCTTAAATTAGACACTAATAAACTACATTCAAAAAGATTGGAAATCACCCCACTTTAGATGCCTCCACTTGTAGATTTCAGTCCTACGTTTTTCCTCAAAAATTCAGACAACCTTGTACTGGCAGCACGACCTCTTTCTAGGCAGTGAAGATAATCATCCACTACAAGAAAATTAAACAGAAAACTAATTAGTTCATTGTAAATAAACACCCTATTTTGATTTTATCATGTTTTATTGTTATTATCATTATTTGCTTATTATAGGCCATCAGGCCTACCGCATACATGCATTATATATATATATATATATATATATATATACACACTTCAATGTTTTTAGTCCTTCAATTAGGGAGGGAGTACTATTTTTTTATCCTCCAATTAAAAAAAACGTTTTTAACCCTCCAATTTTTCAAAATGATGATTCTAGTCTCTAGGCTTAGACAACGTTAGTGAGGTAGCTGATGTGACTGATGGTGTTCAAGTCCACAGATGGCATGTGGTATTTCGTTTTAGGAAGTGGAATTTCGAATTATTGTGGTAGATGTCTTAAATAATAAAACGCTAAATGCATCCATTGCAGGCTCTGCCGCTGGCTCCAGACCTTATTCATGGTTTTTCTTATAGCATCCATTACAATAGGAGAGGACCACAAGGTTTATGAATGGTATCTCTTTTCTGGTGGTGTAGTGGGCACATCCAAGGCCTCTGTGCTTCTGCGTCAATGGCTTCATCCACTGGTTATTACTCATGGAGAAGAGGGAAAGGCTATGTTTTATGGTTTTTAACTAGAGTGTGTTTTCTAATGGATGCTTGTTACCTTCCTTTCCATTTGGATTCCTGTTGCAGCTTCTGCAGTTGCTACTGCTACTGCTTTGCCATATCTAGACAAGACAGATTTTCCAAAGCTTCAGAATGGCAGGTGAAGACCACTTTAGCGGACTATCTGCCCCCTCCTTTTTTTCATCTAAAAGAAATTTGTTCATGCCTTCCATTTTTTTTCATTAGTCATTTTAGTCAAAGGATGGTGCGTCCTGTTAATTATGTGGGGAGAGACAGAGACTATGTGCGATGGAAGAGATGAAAACATCAAAACAGGAAGAAAAATATTCTTTAAAGGTTCTGAATAGTTAAAAGAGGAAAACAGATGAATTGGCTGGGCCATTGACAATGGATTGGGATCACAGCTTCACCTTCAACAGTGAAATTTGTCAATGTTTTACCTTGACCATAGTTTGGGATTTACTGTTTTTACCTTCTCCCAACACATCGGAAATGAAATTTCATAATTGTTAATTTTCAAATGCGGATATCTTACTCATTTAATCCATGTCATTGATTTAAACCACGTGGCATGGCATGTGTGGACTTGAACACCATCAGCCATATCAACCACGTAACAAACATTATCTAAGTCCAGGGACTAAGAAAATCATCTTGAAAAATCAAAGGATTAAAAAATAAATTCTTTTAATTGGAGGACAAAAAATAATAGTACCCCCTAATTGGAGAACTAAAACCTTATTTGAGCCAGGGATGAACACCCAGGTCCACCAGAAGTTCTTTAATGGATTCATGACCCAGGCCAATTAGATCTTGTAGTTGTTATTGATTATTTTCTGCATATATCCCATAAAAGAAGAAAGTTTCTTCAAATTTGGGGAAGAAATTTCACAGGTTTCATCTCCCTTTTCTCCATCAATCAAAACTAAGTTAGGAAGGTTAGTGATTTGTGGAGACATGATTATTAAGGGGAAAAGAAATTCAGTAATTAAACTCAGTAAGAGGCATTTCAAGTTAAGTAGTGTAAGAATAAAAGGAGGGAGTCAAAAAAGGAGGGAGACAGGTAATGGTCTTCAGAAAGTACAACCTTACAAGGGAGGAAACAGGCCAAAATAGCATCAATAGAAGAAAAATAACAGTAGAGCAAGATTCAAGGGTACAATCTATTCTGGTAGAAAGCATCCACAAGGGTTAGGATTTCAAGTAGCCAACCATTTCTTTCTTCCTTTTTGGTTTCCTTTCCAACAATTGTTTATGCCAGTGTGGCTCTTCTAATGTTACTACAAATGTAATACTACTTTTGCATCATAATTCAAATTAATGCCTGTAGTACCCTACTTAAATCCCTCCAGTTCACCGGCCATTACTTCATCATGAAACATACATACAAGGCAATATCATTACTAACTTGACGTTTCAAGAGCTAAAGGCGAGCAATAGCATTTTTCTTCTCTCAAAAAAGAGAAAAATATAATGCTTCACTGCCTTTTTTTCCTCTTGTGCTTTGGTGAATATAACTAGGCAATGTTGTTAAAATAGATATTTATGGCACAAACAATTCCCGTTGAAGGAACTAAATATGAAAAGTTAAAGAAAGTGTTGCAAAATACCTGACATAGCGCCTTGCGTAACAGATGTCATGATTCCATGTGCCATAGGCTCAGTACCCACCTTCAATGATCTATCTGGTAGGACTGAAACAATAGCATTTGGAAAAACTAAATTGGCAAATGCTTTTAGTTTCTGCAATAAAATTAGAAAGATTGAATTAGAGTTATGTACAAGAAGCATGAGACGTGCGACTCCAATAAAAGAAATTGTTCATGCTACAGGGACAAGAAAATATTGACTATACAATTATTATGGATTTATGGAAAAAAAAATATCACGTGTCGAGTTCCATTAAGCCTGGCAGCATGTCATTAACTAAACGCATGCATGAATTTTTCTAAGATAAAACACAAATTGACTATTGGACGCACAGTTAGCTATTAGACCAGAATGTGGATAGTTAGCATCTAATTTAACACAGCTGGAATATTGGTTTTGCCCAAGTTAAAAATGGTTGCCGATTTTACAAGGAAAACCAAATTCCCATTAATCATGAATTTAAAGACTCCTATCCTATATTTTTAACAAGGAAGAATAAAGATATGTTGAGTTTACATTGCAAATGAACTAGGTATTACTGAACAATGTGCTTGACCATGTCTTCTAATATCACAGAAGTACATAAAGGTAGAAGGTTAAATAATATTAACTTATAAAAAGTTTAACAATGCTAAATGTCATCAAAAATAAAGTTGCGGTTGTTTCTGTTTTCAATAAGAGCAAGTTAATCACCCCTGGCGTGAGGATAATTTAATTTATTCAAACAAATATAAGTAAAGAAAGAAGAGAGATAGCCTTATAACATCAATGACGAAAGGCTTGCCATGACACCAATAACTAAAATGGGGCAACAAAGGTTTAATGATATTTTCCACAAGGCATGTAGAATACAAATGAGTTAAATGTAGACCAAATTTACTCAGTTGACTAAATTCCCAAGTAATTAGATGAAAATAAAATAACATTTTAACCAAAAACGATTCTACTAACCTCTTCTTCATCTTTGGTTGGATCCAATAAAACACAACCACTATCTGTTACAGAACAGCATATTGCCACTGAAGAGACAAGGATGAGAATTCATTATTGTTAATAGAATGAAAACAGAGAAATAAACCAAGAGACAAATTAACTAGTCTAGATTACCAGCAAGATGCTTTAGGGGAATTCCAGCATCAACAAGTGCAGCACATGCTGCATTTATTGCACATGGAAGAAGCTATATGTTAAGTCAAGAAAAAGGCGCAAAAAATCCAGAAGCATATATTTTAAATTTTAAATATTGATCTCTTTAGGTCTCCACCCCTCATGTAATAAACAATAAAATCAAACTGAAAAGTATTTGATGGAATTGATGGTAATCTAATTTGTTCTTTCGTAGTCCTAAGCAAGTAATAACTCCTCCCTGAACAGAATGACTGAATACCAGTCCACTACCACCCACCACCCATCTAATTTGTTCTTTCAGAAATTGCCATAAAATTGGATTAGAAAAATAGCAGAAATCTTTCACAGAGAAATAAAGAACTATTACAGAATGCATCACAGAGGATTAGTCTTTTCCTCCAATTTTGAAGAGACTATAACAAGATCAAGTAAAATAATATACCAACATTACCCATTTAAAAATTGAAACACAAGTTGCGGTGTACTTTCACCATCAGACTAAAATCCTAAGGGAATACAAGTCACAATGAATCAAATTATAAAGTGAAGAATGCCCCGATATAAAAGGGAGGTTGTAGTAAAAGTACCCAACATCATAACCTTAAGGGTCTGTTTGGTGTAGAAATAAAGTCAATAAAAAATAAAAACGATAATTGAAAAAAAAAAGTGAGAAATAAAGAAAAAAATAATTTTATTTGGTTGAAGAGAAACAGAGAAGAAACCAGGAGAGAGATACACTAAGGTAAAAAAATAGAGTGAAGAAGTATTTGTGAGACAGATTCACCTTTTAATTCTCTCCTACCTATTTCTATCATATACAAAACAACCCATTCAAATTCCTCAACCCTATTTCCACTCCTCCCCTCCACCCAAACATATCATAAAGAAACAATTACCATATCAAACATATCAGAACTGAACATTTAAGTAGGATACAGCACCATCATCGTGGAGCACCTGCAGTAGAATCAATGAGTGAAGAGTTAAGTTATCAGTAAACTACAGATAACATAGGTCATATTTACAAAGAAATCAGCAACGGCAATAAATATGACAAAGGCAAGAAAATAAAATTCCAATTTTAACCGAGAACATTCACACAAAAGAACTGCAGAACAGCATAGTTCTTATCCAAATTAGAACAAAAAACATAACTGCGTTTCTCCAAGTTCTTTGAATCCAAAACATGTAACAAACCACATTTCTAATACTGAGAACAAAACTTGCCTGGACAATAACTGTAGTTGTGGTGTTGGGATATATCGTTCGAATGCAAATGCTTTCAAAAGTCTTCTTCAATATCATCTCATACTCCTTCTCCACTTTTCCTAAACCATGGAAAAAAGATAATTATTATTTTTTATTTTAAAATGAAAAGAACTAGCTGAGTTTAGCATTGTTCCAACCAATTTGTCCACTCTTGGGCTTCCAAATAATTTCAATGGATGCTTTTTCTGGATTTTCATTCTTCTTGGTTCCAGCTTTGGGTCCATAAACTGCAGCAAGTACTTTGGTTTCTCCTTGAGCCCAACTGGAGGAGCCATGAGCACGATGCAGGACAGAACAAGAGCAGGCCAGGGGTCTCAGTTGATTAGCACTCCGGCCGTCAGGTCTGTCAATCTCCATTGAAATCCGAATCCTTTAAGCCCCACCTTGGTTGGGTAACCCAAAAAACTTGAACCAGTGAAATCAAAAACAAGAAACAAGAAGAAAGCTGCACTGCAACTGTAACATGAACGGGGTGTGTCTGAGGCGAGTACAAAACCTAATTCACAAACCCAAACAGAACAAAACGTACTTGATTAGGGTGAAATTAAAAATGCGACACACTCTTGAAGCATACTTTTTCACTATTGGATATTAAAAAAAACCAATCATCTTTGAAATTAAGATTTAAGTTTCATCTAATTTTAATTATTTTTAATTAAATTACAAAAAATATTATTTTATTAAGTATTTAAATTTTTTTTAAAAAACCTAATTTAGTCTCAATTATCAATTTGATCCCTAAACTCTAAATCTCAACTATAATATTACGAACTTTGAGAATAAGAAGAATAAAGTTACAAAACCCTAATTATCTTTAATAATTATCAATATCTTTATTAGTTTAATTTTTTTAATATTTAATGTATAAAATAAAACCATGTCGTTTTTTATAAAGATAATTAAATTTAAAAACTTTAATTTTTCTTACTGTATGCGTTGTAGAGTTCTGTCTGGATGGATAATAAACTGTCATACCATCTTAATTAATCACATATTCAATTGAGAAATATAAAAACTTTAAACATTTAATAAAATAAGTTTTTAATAATTAAAAATACTCCAATTTATAAGAGACATAAATTTTAATTAAATTATTTTCTAATTAATAATATATAAAAATTTAAATAAAAATATATAAATTTAAATTTTTTTGTCAACGTTCAAATTTAAGTTATTTTTTATTTTTAATATAAGTACACATAAATAATGCAATGTAAAGTAACAATTAGTCATCCCACTACACACAAAATAAAATGGTAGTGACTTAATTTGAAAAATATAAAAACTTCAAATTCAAATTCAAAAAATTAAAAATACTGAAAGTTATCTTTTAACTTAAAACTTAATTAAGCCTAAAATTTAGAATATAGTTATAGTTTATTAATATACATATTAAATTATTATGTTAAAAATAAAATTAACTTTATTGATATGTACTCACATAACTTTCTCATAAACGTGTTGGCCATATATAAAAGCCACAACAAATTATCAATAAAGGAATCTAATCATCCAACAAGATATAAGGACCAGTTGTAATTGTGTTTTGCAAGAGTAAAGACTCTACTTCTCTAGAAGAAAAACATTTGAGGTATTTTTCTTTGTGTTTTTAAATTAATTCAAATATGATATTCTAAAAATATGATTAATAGTATTTTTTATGAAATTAAAACAAATAATGAACTTAAGTATTTTTAATCAGTGTAAAAACATACATTTTTTATATTTAAATTCAGAAGAAGTGTTATGTAAGAAAAACATATTGTTCTTTAGTTTTTAGTATTAGTATTTCATCATCAAGATAAATTTATTTATTTTCAATACTTATTTTAACAAATATAATTAATATATTTTTAGTAACTGAATTTTCTTAAATTAATAAAGTAGAAATCCAACTCTTATAATATTTAAAACTAAAATAAAATTTACATGCTATTGGCATAATATTTACAAAAATTTAAATAAAACACGAGATAATGTTTAAATTGAAATTTTAATAATACGCATCAACATCTGTCAATAAAAATTATTATTTTAACAATCACACATTAAAATACATCAATTTATAATTATGATTTAATTAATATAATTTTAAAATTATTTTATTTTATTAAAATATTATTTCTCTTTTCGATTATTATAATTTGATACACGATTATCTAAAACATATCATCAAGAAAATTTGGATGATTTGTTGCAAGCTTAAGGATTAAGAAATTTGTATATTTATATTAAGAAATGTTGATTAGGATAAGTGTAAACTTTTGTGACTTTTCTGCATGTTATGTATTACATCATGTCGGCATTTTCAATATAACTTTTTGTCTTCACCTGTTACGTAATGAGCCATTTGTGATAAGCATACATCTTACTCCAACACACACTTGCACATTAAATTAAATAAAATAATCAAAGTTCAACAACTCAATCTACAAAAAAAATGAAGATGCAGTCTCTTTGAAAAAGTTGGTAAGACATCATACTCCTTGGTCACTTTCAAGAAAGTTATATAAGTGTCTGTTTATTTGTCTATTTAACATCTATTGTCCACATTTTCTTATTCAGTTTAATTTCTTATCATAGGTGATACTTTCTTATTATGTACTGCAGAAAACATTTTAGAGTGCACATAAAGTGTTTACTCAAAAGATTCCAATGTTCTTCTTTTTAACTGTCAACAGTTTCACTACAAGCATCTGATATAATCCTTCATGGCCAGTGCAGAACCAAGGAACAATATTGTAAAATAAAATACACATGTGAATTTTCCACAGCATGTGTACTTCTGTATCAACAATTATGACTCAGGGAACAAAGACTTGCCAAAAGGGCTTACACCAGATTCAAATATTGAGGTCTATATCTATCTACAGCATGGTATCTGTGAGAGCAGGCAACCTGCGGAAGAAATTGACTAGTGGTGCTGGTGTCTTGCCCCTAAGCTTAGGGTGCCTCATTAGGTAAAGTCCAGATACAATGAACAACAACTTTAGTGGTGTGACATACAACACTATGGCAGTGATAAGGCACACCACCATGAATATGGCAGTGGCACGTGGATCCCTCCAATTCAGAAGAGCATGGACTCTTTCTCCTTGAGTTGCTATCTGTCCAACAACACTTTGAACCCTCCCTGCTAAACTTCTCAACCTGTCATATCTCCAACGAACTATATCTGAACTCTTTGTGGTTGGAAAAGAGTCCATCTCCTCATCAAACTCCTCAGAACTTGTTATATCAGCACATGAGAGCTTAGGATCCATGTGAGGAGGGTATCTTGCACGGAACCTCCACTTCCACATCCCTATCACAAACATGTAGAGGAATATTGTCGGTAGAATGAGTTCTGGGAGACACACAAACATTGTGTACAGAATGTGCACCAGCACTGTCACAAAAGAGTTCTTCCATTTGGCTATTTCTCCAAACCAACTTCCAACTGCAAATAGGAAGGAAAACACGTCCCTCAGACGGTTGAAGTTGGCCTTGCTCCGCCGCATGCTCCACAGGTGAGAGTTTGTGTCTGACATGTACTCAACCACTTCCTTTCTAAGAGGGGGTTCTGCCCTGCCTAGTCTAGCTGCCACAATGCGCACAGCCTGGACTCTCAGTCTTTCCTGGTCAACAATGCTAAGGGGCTTTGTGTAGTGCATTTTTGGCAAATGGGGTTTGAAATATAAACCAATCATGTTAACCATTGAGTTGCATGAGAAACGTATGGCCAAGTACACATCACCGTTCTTCTTGAGACCAGAGTTTTGCAGCGATAATAGTGGATATGAGTGAGTGTAAACGCGGTCAGTTTCTAGTGTTGAGATCCTTATCCGAACCTTCCCAATCCTAGAATCGTTGTTACTATTTGAAGAATTGTGAATCTGAGCATTGTCAAATACCCCCAAGGTGAGAACTGTTGCTGTATCATAAACTTCCCAAGTGTACTGCTCATGGAACTTTGGGTTTAGATTGTTAACAACGGTTCTAGTGCGCACCCATTTATGGCCATACTTTGCCACACAGTATGTATCTGATGTTCCCCTTCCATCCCTACTTTTGGGTGGTAACAACACATCAGCATTCAAAATACCAAGTTCCAAGACTCCAATTGGCTTCTTCCAAAGCTGCCTTGTGGATGGCCTCAGATCACTACTGTAATAAGTTGACTCGTCTAGCACATGGTATCCACCATCAAGAAAGGCAACGACATGGATTCTGCTGAAGAACTTGTCCTTATCCTTCTCTTTCTCCTTCATTTTCCCTTGCTCCTCCATAGCATGTGACATGGATTTTTCAAGAAGAAACCAATCACCACGGATAGGCCTATCATCAACGCGCTTATCAATTTTGCTTATCGGAAGAACAACATTGCCTATAGTCTCATCCTTGCCACCGACGCGATCTTCAACTGTAAAGACCAAAGACTCTTCAAAAGGTTCAGCAACAACAAACAACGCATCATGATTCCACTGCGGGTTCACGCCCCTAATTATCTTTGTCTTGGAAATCTGGATTCCAATTTGTACCTTAACACTGACATCTGGAAGTTTAGACTTGTCAGATGAAACTAAGTCCTGTGCCTGTTCCACTTTGACGCGTACATACCATAATTTTGGGGACATGTAAACTTTTGATCGAATCTGAGAGTAGTTTGATATAGTGCTTCCATCAGGGGTGACTACTGCATCAGAATGCCAAGCATCTTGAAAAGCTTCATCAGCTTGTGTGCCTCTCCAAACAGCCAGCATCAACTCCCCTCTCTTTTCTCCATTCTTTTTTTCAATCCTATACCACTGGGGAGCCAATGGACTATCAGGTGGAATACGTTTAGGAATTTCATGCATGTCAAACCACACGCTTCCCACAAAATCATCTGATATCCGATCCTTGTCTTTGACTGAAACTTCTAGAATAGAGGATTGCTGATTCTCCTCGGCAAAGGCAAACACCTTGTTCCATTCAGGGTTTTGGTTTTTTTCAAAGTGATTGGTAGTTCCTTTAAAATTTCCAATCTTGACCTCTACATAAGGGTCAAGGCTACCTGTGAGATCCATTGAAGGAAGGTCACGGGCTTTTACAACTCTTACAAAAAGGTATTTCATAGATTCAACAAGGTCATAGCTGCTGGATGTGGCTGGCTTGCTCCCGCGAAGGACCCTTCCACCAACAACTTTGCCCCCTCCAAGAGTAGGGCTTATTTCTTTCACTCCATACTCTTGTGCACCTGCAAATGCTTGAACAACTTTTGGAGGAGCCTGTGAGGATTTCATCTCATGAATCCCAAAGGTCACACTTGGCTTGGCATCTGCTGCAGGCTTTGACTGCTGTTTTTGTTCCTTACTTGATTTTGCTATGTTATGAAAAGTGTGCCTTGACTCAGTTTTCTTTCTAGACACGTTCTTGGGGATTGAGTTTGTAAATGATACTGGAGGTGGTGTTTGATCTTGTGTTACATCTTGGACTATATCGACAAAGGATTGCACAGCAGGAAGAGGGTTTGACGCTCTTATAGAAGGATCATCTGTAACAAAAACCTTCAAACCAATCTCTCCTTTGGAGCGGGAAAAAATGCTTTTCTTTTCCAGAGGGTAGTGCAAAAGAGCAGCATCTGAATACGTAACAAATGAGGTTCCAGTGAGCCTGACCTTCCCAAGTAGTATTTTGGAGGCATTGCTTTTGTTGTAGTGGAAGATACAGGCATCAAGAGTGAGGCTTGGTAACTTGCTTGGATCAGTAATTGTGAAGTAAAAGCTTTCATTCCACACAGGACTCAGATCTTTATATTTAGTTTCTGTCCGAAATCTCTGGCCATCAAAGTGAAGTTCCACAAAAGTGCTAGATGAACCTTGCCCATCTTTGGGAACAAGGTCATGAGCATTCACAACTTCTACTCCTAGCTTGAGGTTGTCCATTGCCAATGAGTAGCTGCCAGTAAAAGTCTGACGGATACAAGATATACTGATTAATACCAGAGGAAAGAAAAACCAGTTAGGTTCAATATTAATATTATAAGGCATCAATTACAAATTCCAATAGATATTGTATATAAAGAAATCAGAGTTTTACTGCCTACAGTATGAATACTGGAGGGACAAATGAACATCCTAGTTTTTGTTATGTATCAGGCAGTGCATAGGTTACCAAGTGTCAGTTTCAAATTCAGTGGAATAATGGATTTTGATCTAGCATGTTGGCTTAATGAAAGAGGTTAAATGCTCAGAGGAATCATCATAAAGTAAACATGCTAATTGCTTACTGAGAGATGTACTCAAATTATCCTAGTTTGACTCTTACATATATCTGTGAAATGGTCACTTTTTATTTTATTTTATTTTATCTTCTTTCTGTAGCAGTAATAGTTAGAAATCCTGTGAAAGCATAAACTACCCCCAGTCTAAAAAGTTCATATCATATCTAAACTAGGAAGGAAAAAACAACACAGTTATGAATTACTATTATTCCGTTTTGCAATCATAAACAGGAAGCAAAGATGGAAAGACATAACAAAAAGAAGGAAAGGGAAAATTATCGTGAAAAGCAAGTAAACTTAATAAGGCACATTAAAAAGAGTCAAGATTCTAAAAGTATCAACCAAACAATCCCTCAACTGTCTTCTCCGCGACCAAAAAGCAATTTCAGAATAAAAAATAACCCTTTTGTTATATACTTATTACAGAACACTAAAAGACACACTCCTTGTATGTTGATCTCGATACAGGGGATTGAGACAAGAAGCTTCAAAAACATTCCGAAGATTCATTAACTCCAAACGTGGAACTAAACTAGTCCCTTGTGTTCTACTCTAGTTTTAGCCTTCTAACTGAAAACAAACACAAATTTTCAAAATTTAAAAAAAAGTAAAAAGTGGTGATTAGTGAAGCAGAGAAGGTGCTTTTGTGAAGACCTAAAAAATTCCATTGAACCTTTGCAAAATAAAATCTGTTTTACTCATTTTCTGTAAACACAGAAGGCTTTGACTAGTCTCTCAATGACAACAATCCCACCCCTTAACATCCAAAAGCTCAAACTTTTTTTACTCTCACATTTATATTCCTTCTGACACAATCTTATTCGAGGCACGATCATATACTAAAAGTGGATACTTTATCAGAGATTCAAGCTATGAAGATTATGTAACAACAGCCAAAAGCCAGAAACATACTCTCACTAGACACAAAACCCAACTAGAAATCAACAGAATGTTCCACACACCCAGAATGAAAAAGAGAAAGAAACGCACCTGGGTGTTTTAAGTAAGAGCTGAAAGAAAGAAAAACCAGGCTTTTGGGTGGTTGGAAAAAACAGAGATAACAGAGCAAAGACGAAGGCAGAGACTTTAAAAAACAAGGGAAAAGGCTAAGGAAGTGACTTCTGGGATGGTTCGCACGTTAAATGGAGAAAGTCGTTGAAAACGAGTGAAATTGGAAACATGGACGAGGCAATTGAATTTGTCTAATGTCTTTTATATTTGCTGAGACAGAGAAAGAGAGAGAGAACGCAATGGTAAGAACCGTCGTCTGTTTCAGTTTGTTCTGTTGTTTAAGACAACCTTCTTCTTCCTTTCAGTTTCTCTCTCCCTCCCCCTGTCTTACACGTGTCCAACTTATTTCTTTATTCAAATTATTATTACTGTTAATATACTATTTCTTGTTATTTTATATTCACATTAAATAAATAGTTATATGCTTCAAACCAACATGTTTTTGTTTGAGATTATTTTTTAAATCATATTTTTAATAATAATTTTGTAGTCTTTATAAAAAAGATTCTTCAAATTTTATCCCTAAAATATCTAAGATAGACGATTGCTTTTACGTAATAATTTTATTGGAGATGTTATGGTGACTTCACATTGCGTTTCTTTTATTTTAAAAAATTAAAATTAATAATGGTGGTTAAATAAAATATAGCGAGTGGTTTGTAATACATTTCTGTATTAAAATATATGTATAGTTATTTTTAGTATTTATATATTTTATTTTTTAATAATTTATAAATATAATTAAGAGTAAAGTAGTATAAAATATGTATAAAAAATATTTTTATATATTGTTATAATTTTATTTCATTCTTTTATTAAAAAGATATTTTGTTTCCTTAATGCAAAAATCTGCATCTACCATTGTCTTCAAGTAGTTATAAGTTTTTAATAACATAAAATCAAATGAGTACCATGTCGTATTTATCCTTAGACACATGAAAGAAATTTATATCTTTAAAGTAAAAAATATTTATCTACATTAAAATAGAAAAAGATCAAAAATATATAAAAAAACTACAATAAGTAAAACATATTTTATTCTTTTATTAAAAAGTAGCATTAGTTTCCATTTTTTGAGAGATGAAAAAAGAGAAGCATTTTCCAAGAACTAAAACTAAAATTGTTGATAGTATACCAAAAAAATCATTAATAAATTAATTTTAAAGATAAAAAATAATTAGTTATTATTGACTAAGTTAGATATTATTTTAGAAATTAAAAAAAAATATTCTATTTAAAAAAATTATTAATAAAAAATTATAAATTAGTTTTTAAATTGATATCTAATTAGTTATCAAGGTTTTAACAATCAATTAATATAAATTCTAAAGTTGATAGTTAAAAACTTGATTGCTAATTAAATATCAATTTAAAAATTAATTTAAAATTTTTATCAATAAAAAACTATTTTAAATACCAATAATTTTTGTAATTTTTAAAATATATTTAATTTAGTTAATATATATAATGTTTATTTTTTTATTTTTTTTAAATTAGTTTTTATTTAATAATTTTCTTTGTAGTAGTGATATATATAGAAATCAAACACATTTTATGTTTAAAAAATATTTTGATGCTAATAAATTAATTTTTTTGAATAACTTAAACTGAATAACCTCTCAATTTATTAATATAGCACAACACTATGTCTTTTCATGTAGTAGTGTTGACTCTTTATATGCATAAATTGTTTTTGTTTGGTTTATCAAAAGTTTTTGTTTAATTTTCTGTGTTATATTCGTACTTGTAAAAAATAATCCTACCATAAATATATTAGTAGAAGTGAAGTGAAGTTAGCAAGAGTGATATAATAAGAGTTGGTCAAAGATAAACTTCTTAATTAGCATGCTGGACAATGGATTATATTTAAAGAATATTCAATTAAAAAAAATATACCTAAATTTGAAGTTGCTTTCATAAGTTTGTCTTTATATAGAAAATAATAATGATATAAATGTAGGTGGAGTCAACAATACATAGGGTCAATTTTGTGTTGATTTGATTTAAATTGAATTTAAATATTATTTTTGTGCAAGTTTTTTAATGAAAGATTGTTAAAATGAAAACTTATACGAAGAAATTGATTAAGTTTTTTAGACATTAATAATTACTAAAATCAATAATTACCTGTTTTAGCATAATAAAAAAAAGGTAATAAAGTAACTAAAAATGAGTTGAAATTTCGTATAAACAGCATACACAATGATCTTCCCTTCAAAGGTTAAAAACAAAAAATATATTACTTATACAATAATATTTTTTTTATCTCTCATCTAATCACATCATTTTTTTTTTAATTTTAACCATTTTTCTTAACTTACTATATTCTTTGGTTTTGTAATTTCACCCAAAAATAATAAAATACTTTTAAAATATTCTTACAATTTTTTATTCTTGGTAGTCGAATTTTCACAGAAAATATGCTTTTTTCTATTTTTAAATCTCTAATTACATCCTTTTCTTTGATGACATTTTCTATATAGTTATCAAATAAAAATACTGATTGTGTATTTAATTTCTTAGGTAAAATTTCAGATCTAAATTTTGTATATAGAAAGAGTTATAGAATTATCTCCATTATATATACTTGTAACCTTAACTAAAAACTAAAAACAGTAACTATAATTTGCAAATTTATAATATATAGCTCAAGTCTTCTTCCTCTTTTTCATTATTCGGAAATACGCGTTTTTAAAACATTAGGTAAGAACCAAAATATTTATTTTTATAAAAAACGATTTTTTTTCACTAAAAAAAACACACTATTAGTATTAAGAGCAATCAAATTTAAAAATAACAAATATTCTATCACTATTTTAAGTTAGATATTATTTTATAATTAAAATATTAGTAATTAATTTTAGATATTAATTTAAAAATTATTTTATAAACTTTTATTAATAATAGAAATTACTTTAAATATCATTAATATTTTACTTATAAAATATATCTAAATTAATTAATATAATAATTAATTATTTTGATTCTAAAATTCATTTTTATTTAATGATTTTCAACACTTTTCCTAATTTCTAATACTATCCCAACCACAATTTTTTAAAGAAAATTTACTTATTTATTTCTTAATCAAGTTAACATTTATTGGTATATATATGTATATATGGAAATGATTAAGTTATGAATATTAAAAGTTTTGTCGTTTTTTAAAAATCCAAATATAAAATTACATATTATAAACTTTATAATATAAGTTAGGTACCATATTCTTAATCGTGCTAAACGAAAAGTCAAAGTACACCCTAAGTCTTATAGTTTGTCCATTAGCCTTCAAATACATGACAATTTCCTTTAATAGTCTTCGGATTTAAATTAAAGAAAAGGAAATAAAGATAATGTCGATGAAATATCTTAAAAAATTAATGAAAATTTCGTCGAAAACCATGAAAAGATGAAGATTGATGTGGCTTTTTGTCTCCAAGTAACTAAACAAAGACTTAAGCAAAATACTTGCTTCCCTCTTTTAGACTTTATTTTAGTTTTTTTTAACTCTTAATTACACCAACCATCCATGGATTAACACTAAAAATTTATAATAATTAATTCAGCTTTCGTACGTTTAATAAAATGGTTGCATGCTGCATGGTATGCAAAATAATTGGTTAATGACGACTATATATATAATTTCAATTTTTAAAATTTTAATACATAATAAAATCTCAGTTGTTTTCCTCCACAAGTTACATAGAATATAGTACAATAAAAACTTGATAACATTGACTCAAATTATTGCTGCAATTTGTTATGGATAAATATTGTGTGAATAGAAAATCTCACAAAAGCCAGTTGTGTGCAACTTCTATTAAATCAATGTAATAAGTCAACCCTTTGGTGAAAAATATGCAATTCTTGTGAAAATGATATCAGAATAATAAATGAATTTCACAAAATTAAAAAAAAAAAGTTCCTTTAGGTACAGGGTCTATTTTGCTCAATTGATATTTTCTATAAACACAGTGAGGGAATAAAAAATTAGTCAACCAGGTTTGGTAGTTTTAATCAATGTTTAAACTGAACATTGTAAGTAAAAAAAAATGATATAGAGACTCCATTAAAATGATCACTCAGATTTTTTAATAAAGATTAAATAAATATTTCAAACCAATAACACTTATTAAAATAAAGCAGAAGAAATACACAAAGACATTAAAGTAGACTTAGATATATTTTTATGTTTGAGAAATTATTATATAATTCGAGATTATATATTATATATCCATATTTCCATCGATCTTTATATTTGAAGTAATTGTATTTTTTACTCTCTGGAAAAAAATTAATAAAGTTCAGAGAAGATTACTTTGGATCATTAATTTTGAACCATATTATAATTCCTTTTTTTCATAATACTGTGTAATTAAATTGGAATTTTAGGCTAATATTGTATGCAGATTCTTAACACATGTATACAAATATGATTAAGATAAAACTCTTGATTGGACAATACCAAAAAATATTTAAGAAATATATTGAAAGTTTTGCATATATTTTAACTTCTGGATTTGCATTACCCTATTCAACACCATACTTAATATCATTGCACATGTTTTGGTTGTTCCTCCTAATGGGCCAGTAGTGGTGTCCATGGTTCCAAGCTTCTTGTAAAGAAATTATAATTTATAGGTTCTATGAACAAGGTCATGGACTCACATGCTAATATATACTTCTCACTCACACACCAAAGAGATTTGCAGGATATGTACCAGAAAGTTTCATTTTATGTTTAGCTTGTTCACTAGTTGAGTTTATAATATTTTATACCTTTGATTTGCTGATAAATATAATCATTGGCTGCACGTTTGTATCAATCTTGAGAATGAAAAACAGTGAGTGAATTCAATGTCAGCAGTGAACAGTTAAGAATAACAGCACAAGAACATTACAGACTTGGCATAGCTGATGGTGTTATTCCTGTAAGAACTTTGATACTTTGCTGTGCTTCCCTTCTAATGTGATTTGCTTTGTTATCTTTGAGAATTCTGTTTGCATTTCATAGTCATAACTTTTTGGTGTTTTCAAATAATGGGGAACAGGGATGTTACCAGCATGCTCTTTAAAGTACACTTTTTAATTATTGATTCACTATATCTCTTAAGATTTTTTTATGTAAACACAGAAGTTCTTAAAAATCTCAAATGTAGGCCATATTAGTCCTTTTCAAGGGCTAGTGTATACTATAATGTACCACCCTAAATTTCTCAAGGAAAAAAATTATGTTGAAAAGAATCTGGTTAGCTTTTTCCTTTTAAATAATGTTGTTATAATTGTGATATACATGTAGGAACCACTGGGTGGTGCATGCTGATCCTGCATGGACTTCTCAACAAATCAAGCATGCAATCATTGAGGCCATGGAGGTACTTAACAGTTGCCTATGTTTATTGACTCACTTCATTCTTCCATTGCCCCCACTTCAACTTGGTACGTGTGAGAGGATGTTGCTTTTGATCTCTCTATCAATTCCCTAGCTATCTACCACTCAACCAACACTGGAAATTTCCACAGGAGTTGAGAAAAATGGATACAGAAGAGTTGCTACACCACAGATATCTCAAGTTTCGGTCAATTGGACGCTTCCAAGAAGGAATACCTGTGGAACTAGAGAGCATATGAGGTAAACTCATCCAAGATTAGTGACATTGAGTGAGAGATCCAAAGTCTCAAGAGGAAAATTTTAGAAGCAAAGGGACCACCCGAATCTAGTTTATTCTCAAAGGAAGCAATTCAAAAGCTTGTGAATGATGCAGACCAGGAGATAACTAAAGCAATCATTCCAATGGGGTTAGCCGAAAAAGTTCAATATGTGAAGATGAAATCCTCCTCAAACCAACCCCTTATAGAGGAGAAGGTGGAGAAAGTAATGCAAGAAATAAAGACCAAAATTTCTCAGCCAGGGCTTATCTTGGATTGAAACAGAAGCTTCAGAAACTAGCTTCTGAGTTACAAACGAATGTTTCTTCTCTTAAACAAGGAGATCTCACAGTTACTGAATTTTTCACAAAGCAGATCTCACAATTACTGATTTTTTCACCTAGGCTTATATGGGATGAACTTGATAGCTTTAGACCAGATTCTATATGTGTCTGCATCACCAAATATTCATGTACTGTTCTTTCAACCATTGGCACAACGTACACAATTTGGAAGTAATGCACATACCATTAGTGTGTGCTATAGAAACATGGATTTCCTCCTGGATATCAATTTCAAAACAATGTTGTCAACAACATTGATGTTGTTAATGAAATTGCTAATGATTCAACTCAGTAAAGTGCTGCAGGAACTCAGTATGTTCGTTTATCTCAACAATAATATCAAGCTTTTATGTCTTTTTTACAACAGTCAAATAATGGAAGAAGTTCTGGGTCTGCACAAATCAATCAAATAGGATCAAAAATAATTTTCCTTTCTCCCACACACACTGGAAAAAGCAATGAGAATCTTTACCTAACTGATGTATTGTACAAACATGAATTTACATACAATATGATTTCTATATCTAAATTTGTATCTTCTTATAAATATAGACTCATTTTCTGCCCCACTTCTTGCACCATCCAAGATATGAAAACCAACAAGAGGAATGGTATGATTATATTAATGTTGGCTTATATACTCTTAATGTAAATGCTCCTCAAGTTTGTTGTGTGAATTCTGTTGTTGTTACTCCACATTGTACTGTTAAAAAACATTGATCTTTTGACAGGTTATATTTTTTTTAAAACCTATATAGTCAAACAAGAGTTACAACTCTCCTTATGTCTCATGAAAGAATAAAAAGCTTCCACAACCAACACAATCTCTTTCAGAGCCAAAACAGAACTAATCAAAGAAGTAAATTTTTCCTATGCTACCTCTGAACATGCGTTGTGCCAATTATCATACTTAATTTCATTTTTTATTTCCTTTTCAATTGACTAAACATATTATATGACAATCAAAGTCATCGAATAGAACCTGTACTACCGGATGGCCGAGAGGCCGAATGGTCGACAAGGCCGAATAAACCTAAGAACAAACAATAAACATATGATTAACTGTAATTAAATCAGTTTAGTTATAAACTATGATTAAGGCACAATTGGACCCTCGTCTGAAATCCAAGAGTAGACCCATAACACTTGAGGTCCATCCCAAAATTATAAATACTAGAGGAGACCTAGCGTCAAAGGTAATCTTTCCCTCTTAACTCATCGGCATATTGTACTCAGACTAACTTGAGCATCGGAGCGCCTTCGCAGGTACCCCACCCCGCCGTTCTTGAAGAATGACTTGCAAGACAGAGAGACGTCTAACACAGGAGCCGCGAGGACAAAAAGACGGAAGTTACAAAAGTCATTATGAGAGGAACCCGACCTTATTTTCTTTTATGGTGTGTTAGCTTTTGGTTGAAAGTTCTCAAATCACAATCTAAACAAAAATTATGGATATGCTTTTTGTCCAAATCATTATTTGAAGTTTTTCAAACAAAAAGCCAAATATATGGTAATCTTATCCACAACCACTGTTCCAAACCACCCTCAATTTCTGCCAAATATCAATTACTTTTCTTTACAATAACATAAAAGCAAACCAATAATACAAATTCATAATGATTTGTCACTTTTAGTACTGAAATCATTCACACCCAAAATTATTACTCTTTATTTTTATTTAACAGTGTAATGAAATTAAAATGTAGAAATAATGGAATGAAGATAATATTAAGTATTTGGTTGAATAAAAATAAAATAAGATCAGTTAATGTTATCTATTTTTATTAACATTTTAGTTTTCTTCGACTAAATATTTTTAATTTCTCTTTATTCACCTTTTAAATTTTTATTTATTCATTTTTTTCTTTATACTGAATAGACCTAACTTGCTTTAGTTCTTCTTGAATTCAGTGATTTTAATTTGATATACCAAAGGAAGAATTCTTGAGAAAAAGGGAAAAAAGATTATTTCTCAAAAAAGAAAAAATAATGATTACCAAACACGTCATCATTAGATTTGAAAACATCACTTGGATTGTAACATGATAAGTGTTTTCATTTTCTTTTGGGGTGGGCCCCACCCTTCACTAAAAAAAATGCAAAATAAGAAAAATATATTAAAATTTATTGTACTTAGTCGTGTTATTTAGATATATTATTTACGCTTATAAGCGAATAAAGAATTTTGGTTTCTGCGTTAAGGATCTACAAAACGCAATTAAAAAAAGAACAAAAAAATCAAAAGGAATAAAAAACAGTGCATTTATAATAATTTTGTCGAATAAATTAAGGAATTATGGGCTTATTGATTCTCAATACAAAATTCAAATTATCAAAGAAGTTAAAAAAATGCAAATAAAAATTCTCAAAAATCCAATCATATGCCAACAAATTCACATGGATAACAGATTTAAGCATATTAATTAAATGATTTAATTGTTGACTATATATATAAAGTTTTTCAGGATGGAAAAAATTAATTTGAATTGAATTATTTATGTGTTCAAATAAATTAATCTCTAATTTTCTTTTAAATTACATATTTAAATATGAGAGAGAAATTGGAACAATATATATCAATAAAAAAAATAAAAGATCCATACAAATAAGTAATTAACTAAAAATAGTAATAACTATTTTTTAATATAATTTTTAAATATATTTATTGTTATTATCTCTAGGTTTATGAGGAAGGTTTTACTACGTACATTCTTAATTTATATGACTGAGTAGATTTACGTTAACAGAAAATAAAAACGAAAGAGTTGATTTAATTTATTAACAACATTCTTAATCTTAGGATTAAAATATGTTTTTTTTTAAAGTTCAAGTTTGTCTCACTCGAATTTATTGGTGTATCATAAGTTTGACGCATTTAAAATATTTATTTTTCCAAAATTTTCAAAGCATATTTTTTCTTAAAAACCACAAAATCATGTTATTTTTGGATTGGATAACTTTTACACCTCAAGTATCCAAAAATCTTTTATTTAAAATTATTAAACAAATCATTGTTTTAGTTGGGAAACACTCTTTAATAATTGTATGTGATAACAATGTCGTTCATACATATATTTGTATATTATTGGGAAGAATGATGATAAAATGAATTATGATTAATATATTGTACAAATCCAAATTATTGGATAATATTTCGAAAATGTTAAAATCGTGATAAATGACTTTAAAGAAAATTTATAAAAAATGTCATTTTGTTAATAGGAGAGAAAGTGTGTAAATTGTTGTGTATCCTAAGATAGTTAAACAAGCTTTAGAGATATTAATTTTAGTGTTATATGTTTTTTTAAGAGTCTAATTCATTAATAATGATGTTTGATTTGCTTGTTGAAAACTAAATCAACTCCCAAGTACCACTAATTTGAATGACACATTTTATAATTTTTCACTAGTTGTTATTTTGAGTTATAATAAAGATAAACGAGTATAATGTATGATGAAAATTGAACTAAAATTAATATAGTGGAGATATAAATTAATTTGTAACTTTTTGAATAACAATATGTCAATCATTTTTAGAGTTGACTAAATCGAGTAATGTAGATAGTGTTGAAATATTAAGTATAACATCTATTATATTACTATCGGTTAAAAATGAGTTTCGTACTATAATATCAACAAAATATTGAAATCATGAAAAGTCTTTCAGGAGAAGAATATATATTCATCGTCTTTTGTAAAAATATGTAATTCGAAAAGTGTATCATTATCTAGGTCAATGAATGTTTCCTCTTCGAACTTATTATTCTTGAAAAATATATGTTTGTGGGGATAAAGAAATACTATGGTGAATTTTTCACAATAAAAATAGAAAAAATAACTTTTTTGACTCACCAATTATTTGAATTTATTTATTAAAAAATGAAATAAAAATAATAATTTAAAGTATTATAATTTTTTTTATATTATGTTATTTACATAATTAAGTTGTTTTAAAATACATGTTTAAAAAAACAAGAAAAATCTCTAACTCATCCTATAGAAGGACATACCAATGTCCTTAACCCATCAAGATCATTCCACCATCTCAACCAATTCTTTCAAGGGAGAAGATAGGGTGGAGTGGACTATTTTGTCATCCATTAACAAACCAGATGCACCTTTTTGTCTTATATGAATTCTACACATACTTATGCACATTTTTTTTTATAATATTATATCAAAAACTCATGCATTATGAAGTCTTCAAAAACATGCAAACTCATTTCTAATAACATTTTGAACTATCATCTCATCAATTAACAAAGGAAGAAACAAAGGAAATAATAGATTATAGACAAAAAAATGTGAAAAAAATTCAGAAAATAAAAACATATTTGTTTGCCTAATATGAGTATGACATTCCTATTCTTATTTACTAAATTTAATATCACCCTTTAATTTTTTCTACACTTGACAAAATATATTTTAATGATATTTCGTGTATTTGTGACCATTACCTCATTTTGGTGGTTGAAGAGGTGAGAATAAATTTCTCTACCAAAAAAGTCTCCATTTTTTTTATTCAAATTGAATTCCAAGGGAAATATTAATCATAAAAAGATTAATAGCATAATTATATTATTTAATATTATAGGCATTATTGAATATATTTAAAGTTTATCATAATTGTTAATAACTAATTGAATATCATTTATAATTATTGAATAAACTCTACTGTAAAATCAAACATTAATAATTAATAAAACATATTATGAAAGCAACAAATGCATATCAAAATAAAGGTTTGAGATTGGAATTGTAATTTTATTCTAAATTTACATATATATTACCTTAATGATGAAAAAAATGCCTAAAAAATTATAGTGTGAAACCATGTCTTTGTTGTTATTAAAAAAGAAGAAGGAATGTCTCTTACAAGAGAAGAATGATCCATGATTCCACAATCCTTAATATATTGAAGAAAGATGATAAAGAAAATTCAAAGTGTGAAAGTGAAATGCTTGTACTTAATAAATGGAGAGAAAGAGGGGCCATGAAGCAATTATCAGAAATCCCATTTTGACGCCCTAATTTCACAAAATCAAATTTCATTGATTTCATTCACAACACAAAAGAAATTCAAAGAAAGCCACACTCTTTCTTCCTCTCTTCTTCCTCCATTTCCTCTCCACCTTCATCAAATCTCTGCCTCCAATCAAATCAACCCCTCTAACTGCTGTAGATCTGTACAAATTCTTGCTCTAAATTTCAACCTAACCCTACCCAATTTTTTTTGGGTCCTTGTATGATACCCTGAGAAATTCCCGATTTTCCCCCTCAGATTTTGTTAGTCTAGGCACCAATCGCAACCCCATTCCGAGAATTCGCCGTAGACAAACGGGGTTACGAATCCAGCGACCCTCGAGAAACCCTAGCTTCGTGCGATATAGAGTGTAGCAGCATCTTGTACATTGTTTTTACGTAGAAATTTTTGGTTTTTAGATCGGAGGGATGAACAATAGAGATAGAGAAAGGTACCCACCTGGGATGGGGTTAGGAAGAGGGTTGAACTCGAACCCTGGGTTTCAACCGAGGCCACATCAGCAACATCAATATGTGCAGAGGCACATGGTGCAGCACCATCATCCGCAGCAGTATCAACAGAACCACCACCATCAGCAACAACATCAACAGCATCATCAGCAGCATCAGCATCAGCAGCAACAGCAACAACAACAACAGCAACAGTGGTTGAGAAGGAACCAGTTAGGTGGTGGGACCGACACCAACGTTGTCGAGGAGGTTGAGAAGACTGTACAGTCTGAAGCCGTTGACCCAAGGTCTTTTTTGACCTTATTGTTTTTTAGTTTTTGTGTCTCAGTGTCTTTTTATTTAAATTGGGACTTTGTCAGATTAATTTCTTGAAATTAGGAAGTTTTTTTATAATGGTTCATCGCTGCGATTTAGGCAGCAATGTCATGGGTTTTGAACTCTCATGTGACCCTACTGTGACTGCATTTGTCTGCAATTTCTTGATGTTGCCACTGAAATCGCTTAAAAACATTGAAAATCACGTTGTGTGTTGGACAGACACGTGTGTCGTGATGGGATTAATGAAGGATGTTGGATCTGTTGAGCTTTCTGGGGTTGGAATGGGTAAGGTTTTGTGGCATGAGACATTTTCAATGGTTAGTTAGTTGTGTGGGTGAGTGGTTGCCTGTGTGTGTCTGTTGTGGTGTGTAAGAGGATGAGTAACTATTGGAGGAAAGCCTATCTTCTCATGTGGGAGATGTGTAGTTATTGTGGTCTCTTTGTAGTTCTGAGAGTTTTAGAGATTTTTTTTTTCTTTATTGTAATGGTGAAAATAATCCGTCTACAAACAACGTGGTTTAAATAGTTTGGGTTGCTAAAGGGTGGAAATTCTTGGAATTCTTCTTTTGTTTTCTTCTATGTATGGAGATCCTGTTGTTTTATGCTAGGGAATCGGGATTTTTTGTGTAATCATGGATTTTGGAAGATTATGTAATTTATATTATTAATGGTTGTTGGAACTCAAATTTTAGCTGTAAAACTAAATCCCTATTTGCGGTTTTCTGAGGTTCTGATTTTTTTCTTAATAAACTCTTTGTCTGACATGATCACTAATATTTACATTGATTTCTGTTGTGTATTTATGTTTAAATTCAAAGTGAGCTGATAATGTCTAATTGTCCACTATGGGAGCCTAGTTCCTTGGTGTTGCAAATATATTATGGCACTACAGATGTTTGCTCAATTTTGAGAATGGGAAAGTGAAAAGTTCGAAAATGACATGTTAAGTTCAAATATATTACCTGTAGACAAAGCTATTACACTGGTTCTTGCCTAAGGAAATAATTGTTCTAATTTTATCCTCAATTGATTTCATTTGTCAGTTCACAAGATTGGAAGGCAAGACTAAATATCCCTGCACCTGATACACGCTACAAAACAGAGGTATGGTTATGAAAATTATAAACGATTAATCTTGTGGTTGAAGTTGTTGACTGTATGAAATATGCATTATGCTTTAGTCATGTGTTTTGTTTCAGAGATCCTTGGGGTGGTACACTTTATTTGTGATGTTTCTAATTCCATACTATTTTATTTTTATTTATTTGTGAGTTGAAAATTTTAGTTAATATATTAGAATTTTTTGTTGAGCTGATTCTCACATAGGTGATAGCTGGCATTTTGTTGATCAACGTATTATTTAGTACCATATACTCTATTATTTAGGCATTTGAGATTGACATTTTTCATTTATTTGGACAATTAAATTTCCGAATCTCAATCATAATCATACTTTGTTGCAATTCTAGTGATATAGGAAATGTACTCAGATTCTACTCCTTGTAAGTTGTAACCAGTTCAGTATCATTTACTTTTGTTAGGAGGTTTAATTTTGTTTGATGAAATTGAATTTTATTCTAAATTAAATGCTAGATGTATCAGTGTGGTTATAATTTTACTTGATAATATTATAATTTTGTATCTATTTGAAGGTCTAATTAGATGTTATCATCCATGAGTTATTTGTTAAACTTTTTTATTTTATGTGATTAAATACTATTAACTTTATATTGTAGCATTTCTGTCAGTCTTGAGCTTTATTCATTGTTTTTCTCAGGATGTGACAGCAACTAAAGGCAATGAATTTGAGGATTACTTTTTGAAGCGTGAGCTGCTTATGGGAATATACGAGAAGGGTTTTGAAAGGCCATCTCCTATCCAAGAGGAAAGCATTCCGATTGCTCTTACTGGTAGTGACATTCTTGCTAGGGCTAAAAATGGAACAGGCAAAACAGCTGCATTTTGTATTCCTGCATTGGAAAAAATTGACCAGGATAATAATGTTATTCAAGGTTTGACCTCTACTTACATTAAGTATTTTACAGAAATCTCAGAAATATAATTGAAATCATTATGTTTGTTGTTCTTAGTTTGTTAGCCTTTCTTGTAGCCGGCTGCTTGTTGGCCTCACTAAGCAGTGTTTTCTTATTAAAACTGAGATATGCGGAGAGAGAAGTAACTGATATATATGATTGTTGATAGGGAAGGTCCTACTAGTTTAGTAACATTCTTTCCTAGTATTTACTTAAACAAGCTTGATGTAATATTGTTATTTTAATTTCCTTATCTTCTTTCAGCATTTTGTCCATACTACATAAAGATATTAATTGCCCATCTCTTTGATTTTTTTAAGTGTTTTTTTATGAAGCCACGTTTTTAAAAAAATTATAATAATTTTGTAGAAATCTAAAACTGAATGTTTTAGTGCTATTCTCTGAGGCTAGAGGTAGTATTTTTTAAAGCTTAAACAGTCAGCCCCAAATTCTTTGAGAATATGTTAAGTAATTTCTCTTAATTTTAACTAAGTTTTGAACATTTCTTTAAACAAAACTGTTTTTTAGTGGATAAGAAATATTCAATGAATGTATAAATTATGTGAAGGTACTCTAGTCTTTTGCATATCCTATAATTTCTCCTTGTATGTATATATTGATTGTTGTTTAACACGTGGCTGCAAAATTTGTGTTGTTGTCTTGTCCATGTGCATATAGGTTTTGGTGCTGAAGTTTGAAAATAGTATATCTTTGGCTGCGTTGTTGTTGATGCATGATTCATTTATTATGTTATTTGTAGTTATTTAATGTCTATTATATTTTTGAATGAAAATTACTTTAGAATCTACTTATGTCTTGATCATTGCCTTTGTTATATTCTGTCATGCAGTTGTAATATTGGTCCCAACTCGAGAGCTGGCTTTGCAAACATCCCAAGTGTGTAAAGAGCTTGGAAAACATTTGAAAATTCAAGTTATGGTTACAACAGGTGGTACCAGCCTAAAAGATGATATTATGCGTTTATATCAACCAGTTCATCTGCTAGTTGGAACTCCAGGAAGAATATTAGATCTTGCAAAGAAGGGTGTTTGCATTATGAAAGATTGCTCTATGCTTGTTATGGATGAGGTAGTTACATTTCTCTTAAAATTTACTAATTGATAAAGATACTTTAGGTAATTGATACTGTTTATTGCATTACAAAAGGGATTGAAGATGTGGGTAAGAGAGGATTGGATGGTGTTAAAAGAAGCAATGGATTTGTTTATTGTGACTCTGATTCATGTTATAAATATTTATCTTTTCCTTAGTTTCCTTTACATGTTCTGTCTCTGAAACTTTTAACATTAATTCCTCTGATATTCATACCGGTATTGATCAGAGGTTTCTGTTTTTTGGAGACTTTGGTACCTTTCTTCATTTACTCGATGAATTTGGTTGGAATGAAATGTTAGAATGTTTACTGGATGGTGATGTACAAAGAGATTGACTTGGTATATGTCATGTTTCTTGTTCTTAGCTTTCTTTGTTTCCTCTTGTACCCTGTAATTTCTGCACCAATAATGAATTCTTTGTTTATCAAACCAAAAAAATGACAATAATGAGGTTTTATATAATTTTCGCTCAGGCTGATAAGCTTCTCTCCCCAGAGTTCCAACCTTCAATAGAACAGCTGATTCAATTTCTTCCTGGAACCCGTCAAATTCTGATGTTTTCTGCTACATTTCCTGTTACTGTTAAGGATTTCAAAGATAGATATCTACGTAAGCCGTATGTTATTAACCTTATGGATGAGCTAACTCTGAAAGGTATTACACAATATTATGCATTTGTGGAAGAGAGGCAGAAAGTCCACTGCCTAAATACTCTTTTCTCTAAGGTAAATCCATGTCAAGATATTCTGTATTTTCTATATGCTATCTTTGAATATAGTAATAAGAGTAGTGTCTATTTCAGCTGCAAATAAACCAGTCAATCATTTTCTGCAATTCCGTGAATCGGGTTGAACTTCTTGCCAAGAAAATCACTGAACTTGGGTATTCGTGTTTCTATATTCATGCAAAGATGTTGCAAGACCACCGTAATAGAGTATTTCATGACTTCCGCAATGGTGCCTGCAGAAATCTTGTTTGTACTGGTATGTAACAGGCACTTTAGAACCCTTCTATAAATGTGCATACAGTCTTTCTTTTTATTCTGTTGATTGCTGCGCAATGCCTATCCAGCGAGATTTGACCTTTCCTATATGCAACCTTTAATGCCTTTTCATTATATTGTTTCCGAAATCAGTTTTGAATAGATGATGAATAATGACATACTTTGTATATTTGTTTGGTTAGTGTAATTCATTGATGCGCTGGTGGTATTCAGTAATATTTCATGCCACATGCCCTTAGTTAATTATATATGCATGGTGGCATTTGCTAGATTTTTTAATTTATTGTCCCTAATAATTATAACTATAACTTTTCATCTGTCTCCCTTGTTCTGAAACATTTTCAGATCTTTTCACAAGGGGAATAGACATCCAGGCAGTCAATGTTGTTATTAATTTTGATTTTCCGAAGAACTCGGAAACCTACCTACATAGGGTATGCTCAATTTCTGCTTTCTTCCTACTGCGATAATGGTTCTGTGTTCTTATGGATGTTTTGTTTTGTAGGTTGGTCGTTCAGGGAGGTTTGGGCACCTAGGTTTAGCGGTGAACTTGATCACCTATGAGGATCGCTTCAATTTGTAAGTATTTGTTAGATGTCACTTTCAGTCATAATTCCTAAAGATTTCTCATTAGTTTCCATTTATTTTTTCCAGATATAGAATTGAACAAGAACTTGGCACTGAAATAAAACAAATTCCGCCACACATTGATCAAGCAATTTATTGCCGGTGATTGATGGTAAATACCTTGATTGTATTCACAACTGCGGTGAGTAATAGGATTTTTTTTTTCATATTTATAATAGCCACTATTGTTCTTGATAAGGGTTGTGATCTTAAAAGTGAAAATGAATTTATATATTTTTGTATGCAAATAACCGTAAATAGATTTTGTGAACAATTAATCTTTTCCCTTCCCACTAATATAAGTTATGTCAAATTTTTTAGTAACTTATTCTCTGTCTCTTCTCTTTTCAATCTATTTTAATTTCTGTAAGAACTAAAATCAAATTTTAAACTTCAAAGAAAAACAGCTTTTGTTTTCTAATTTTGATTTAAGTATTAATTGTACTTTTGCACCTACTGTTTATTACTACTGCCCTTTATTGGAGCAAGAGGTTGCCGGGTGTTATATCATACCTCTAATTCTTTAACCTTGCCTATTTCTTCATTGCAGTAGAATTCAAATTATGCAGTTGCTTTTACTGATTTCTGTGCATGCATATATTTTTTACAGGTTGATGTGAGTGTTGGTGAAGCAGGTGTGAATACTTTGTATTAGGATGCACTATGAAAATAGGGGAATTGTGAGACCCTTTGTTGAATGTTTTTTGGTTAATTTCTGGCTTTGGAGAGCTCTTGAACACTATTATCAGGACTGTCTGAAAGCTTAATATGAGCTTTCAAATGTTACATAAATGCCGGGTCCCCAGGTTGGGTTTCCATGGTTTACATTTGCAGATGTGTTTGTTACAAAGTGTTGTAAGTCCAGAGTTTGCATTTCCTTAGTAATCCATTTAACTGTTTACTTAGGAATGTACCTTACTATGAAGACATCCCTATCTATTCTACAATAATATGCGGTTTCTTCTGCTCATATATTTGCAGTCACCAATGGTCTGCAATTAATAGGTTTTGGTATTGATGTGTTTTATGGACAGCACTGAACATGTTATAACACATTGGGGTTAGCAAAAGCCACACAGTTGAACAAAATCAAACGAATGGCTTAATTATAATGTTAAAGCATTTAAGCAGCTCCATCTTTTCACGAGATTGACTTCACAAGCAATTAGAAAAACCGAGTCTGTCAGCAATATAAGATAATGATTTTCAGGCACATTATCCGTGCAACTCCATTCCTTCTGCATCTTTATATATATTTTTAATTCTAATACTATCCTTCTCAATATATGTTAAGGGAAGGGTTTCTCTTTTGATGGAAAGTGTAGTAACTTTTTCATTTTCAATTGGTTTTGATTGTTTGTGGTGTGACCAGTTGGTGGTTGTTGGTGTGAATGGTAGTGGTTAAGGTAAATTTTATATTGTTTTCACTTTTTTTGTTTTTTCATTTTGTTTGTATATCAGATTAACATTTTCTTACTATAATATGGGTTTAAGATTAGATGGTATTTTCACGAAATTATCTTTTGTATAATTTTAAATATATTTAATAATTATATTATGGATTGGACAATGCAAAATACATTTAAAAATTATATTTTGGATTGAACAATTGGATTTTGAATTCTACAATTTAGAAGAAAAAAAATTCAAAATGCAAAAATGAGTGCAACGAATAAAGTATAAACAAATTTTTTTACTTACGCGTTGGTGGAAATAATGCAACTGCTTAAGCTTCTTCACAAATAATGCAATGGTTTACACCAGTTCACAAAAATGCAACTGCTTAAACCTCTTCAACTCTCTGCATATAATTAACACTTAAATGCTCTCTCAAAAGGAATGTAATTGCTTAAGCCTCGTCACAAATAATACTTAGTTGATTATTCCTGCACTATATCAATTTAAATTCACACTAAACACATTATCCTAAACACACTGACGTGAAATGTTCGTTATGTCTTAAATTATTTAAAATTTTTGTTTTCGAAATATTCATATTTATAAGTCAAATAACAAAGTTTTGAATAAAATCCAATCCTAATATGTCATTTCTGAATTTTGTTATCCGAAAGTTTATCTGAACAACATAAATGATTTTCAGAAGTCAAGATTCGTAAGCAAACATAAATGAATTCCGGATTTCGATCCTTAACACCATTTGCAACACACCATTTTGGATATGAAAATTCAAAACTCATAACTCACTTTTGAATATGGTCATTTAAAATCTTAAAATAGATATTAAAATCTGGAGTATATAACAATCACTTATGGATTTTTGAAGTCGTAAGCAAAAATGAAGTCAAGGTAATGTTGGATTTTAAATTTTGTGTCGGGGTATATGACTTAAATGATATATTACATGAACAAATTGTCATAATACTTAAATGCTCTCTCAAAAGGAATGCAAATTGCTTAAGCCTCTTCACAAATAATGCATATGTTTAAGCCCCTTCAGCCCTCTGCATGTAACTAACACTTAGATGCTCTCTCAAAGGAATGCAGGTATTTAAAGTTTTTTAAAATGATAAAAGAGTTTATTCACATTTTAGTATGGAGGTGAAGAGGAGTTATGGAGATGGAGGTAGAAAGTGCCTGATTTTCATGGGAAATCAATGTAGAGAATAGATTAAAATTAGAAAAATGAAATAATTTGAAATGATGAATTCAAATTTAATAGATTTGAATGTGTTAAAAACTGTGAAATTCCTAATCCAAGTCGAAGGTTAAAGTTTATATTAAATTTGCAATTGATGAGCGTAATAATTTTACTTGTTTTGATAAACACAAAAATCACAAGTCATGATCTAAGTCAGAGAAGGCGTAGTAACATTCTAACTATCTTTTTCTTGAAATTCTTTTTAACATTCACCGTTACGCCTCATATAAACGTGGTTTTCAACTATTGTTGTTAGGCTGCATAAATTGAAAAAAATTAAAAACTCAAAGAAAAAATCTATAAAATTTATATAAATTTTAATATAAAATTAAAATATGTAATAAAGATTTAGCACAATTAGAATATGGCCGAAGTCATGTTCCTACAAAATGACTAACTCACCACCATGTCCTTCTCCATGATGACATCTCTATGAAAACAGCATACCCAACAACTCTGAAAAGAATCTGAAAATCATAAATGATTGGCCAAGTATCTTCATGAGTCCCTAATGAAATATTCCTTGATTTGAAAGCATAGCAAATATTATAAATTGTCTCTTTCAAGGAAATAAACTAAGAATGAAGAATCCAAAATTGTTTGGAATAATTCAAAGAATGACGTTGTGCTGCAATTCCTTCCTTCATATCATACTAAAACTATATCATTTACCTTCCATCCATATCAACTATAACTATACTTCCTTCATGCATCATCTATCATCTTCCAACAACTTTTCTACTTATGCACACTTTTTCTTTTCTTCACATTATTCTAAAGAGTCTACCATCATTTCCATAACATATTTAGCTATTGCAATTATTATTTTCTATTTCTTCTTTTCTTTCCGTCTTTGCCTCTAAAGGTAGGTGTGAGTGTATACATACACACAAAAATAAATTTATGTAGTACAAAAATTGGGTGACGTTGTATTATTTATTTGTTTGCAGTAAAATGTCAATTCGAACAAACAAGATGAAAGCAGTACCTGTGTTGCTGAAGCAGTTGATGACAACAAGGAACAAATTCCATGAAAGGGGAAGAGATGAATCATTTGAAGGGAAGTTGGAGAAGTTGAGATTGGAAGTGAACAAGATAAAGTATGTATTTGCGAGAGTGAAGAAGAATGAAGAAGAATTGCTTGACACATTAGCAGAGGTGCATGGTCATCTTCGCAAGTTAGACCGTAGGAAGCTGGATGAAGACATGGATGACATTTGCAAGAGAATCATAGATTCTGCTCACAAGTTACTCCCAATGGATGCTTTTGATGATTTATCTAAGGAGGAGGATCACAAGGGTGGCCAAATATTTCACACATCACAACAGTTGCAGCAACCCCATCAGAAGAGTTGGACTCTGGAAGATTATTACTGACTAGACCGTGTATCAAAAGGTTGCTTGTCATCTCTCCTATTTTTACCTGAGAACGTTGTCATAAGGAAAAGTAGTGCAATTAATTTGTGGATTGGAGAGGGTTTCATTAGAGGTACAATGAATAAAACAACACAGGAATTGGGTGAGGATGTGATTGATGATCTTTTGAAATTTAATGTGATTGTACGCTATGGTAATGGAAAGGGTTCCACTATCAATAAATTTCGAATTCATCCTAACTTCCGTCGTCAATCAAAATTGTATGTAGAGCATCGAAAACTTTATTTGGAAGTATCTCATTATGGAGAAATTGAACTAAGTCGGTTACAGCTTAAGCAAAAAGAAGTGACACTAGGTGATCGGTATTTTGGTTTTAGATATACTATTTTCAATGTGGTGCAAGTTATCTAAATTTTAGACCACAATGGGTCAAACAATTTCCAAATTTAAAGGTGCTTCAACTTGGGTGTTGGCAAGATTCACCTTTGCATCACATTGAAGTTGGGAGTGAAGAATTCTTGAAAGAGTTGAGAAATCTAACGCAGTTGAAATATCTTAGTTTCCGTGGGATATCAAGAATATTCGAGCTTCCTTCCTCCATTGCTCAACTTGAGAGACTACTAGTTCTTGATCTGAAAGCTTGCCATAATTTGGAAACACTACCTAATGATATTTCATCAATGAAAAGTCTCACACATCTGATTTTGTCCCAATGTTACTTACTGGAGGGAATGCCAAAGGGGATCGAGAAGCTCACTAATCTCCAAGTACTAAAGGGATTTGAAATAAGCACTCCTAAAAAGACTCCTTGCAGAATATTAGATCTTGTAAATTTGAAAAAACTAAAGGGACTAAGCGTACATATAGGAACTGAGGCCGTGATCAAGGATATGGAGTTTCTAGGTTTGGAAGATTTTTTTGAACTTGAGTGTCTGAAGATATCTTGGAGTGTGTCTGACTCAAGGTATGACAATTTTCAGGCCATTTTGCCACCACGTTTGAGAAAGTTGCATCTTGAATGTTTTCCTGGAAAGAGTTTTCTAGGACGATTTTTGCCTGGCGAGAGGAAAGGTTTGTTGTCATCATTGGAGCTAAATATAAGTGGAGGAAAAGTGGAAAATATGGAAGTAGATTTTAAATGGTGGAAGGTGGACATACTGCGTCTGAAGTACCTTAAGCGATTGAATGTCAACATAGACGATTTGAAATCATTCTTTCCTGAGCTGAAATATGTAGAAATTAAACAAATTTCAAATCATTCATACATTGAGCATGAATGGAACTCCTAATATGAATCACATACTGATTGATAAGAGAGGTTAGATTCATGTCTTAAAATATTGTGTATACTTATTTTGTTATCTGAATATGCTATTCCCAAATGTTTCTATATATAGAGAGTGTATGTAAGAGTGAACAAAAATTAAAAAATAAGAAAAAATAAATGATATGTCTCTCTTATTAAACTTGTTATCTCTAATTAAGTACAACTTTAAAGCTGAATTTTGAACACATCCTTGTCCGTTCCGCATCTGACAAAAAAAGCATGGCCAAGCCCAAAACTAAATAGGACTCGAACCTAAGTCATAGGACACAATTTAATATTCCAAAGAAATTGCAACAACAAAAACTCGAACTCAAGTCCTTCCAGTAACTAGAAAAGAATTAACCACTAAACCAGACAAGTTCTTTGATCATATTATCATTTTTATTATACTTATTATTAATATAATTTATACATATTAATATAATTATTATTATTAATAATAAAATAAATTATACTCATATTATTAATATTATTACTAATATTATTATTAATATTATTATTAACATTATTATTAATATTATTATTAACATTATTATTAACATTATTATTAACATTATTATTAACATTATTAATATTATATTAATATTATTAATATTATATTCATATTATTAATATTATTAATATTATTAATATTGTTAATATAATTAAAATCATAATAATACTAAAAAATTTGCTTGGTGTAGTGGTTAAATCTAACTTATAATCCAAAATATAATAATCAACTATATTCCATGATTTTAAGTTAATTCTATAACTATCATGAAATAACTCATATTTCTCAAATTGCTTATGATACTCTCTTTCAGCCTTTACAATGCACTTCTTAGTTCAACTCCTACCTTGACAATGGACTAAGGTTATTAACTTGTTCATGCTGGGGAGATGGGACCTAGAGAACCATTGAAGTTTTCGTCTTTTTCCCTCAGTCAGGCAGGTTGTTGGGTGCTTGACTGTGGTACTTCTCATCTTCGTGCTTCTCCCTCGGCTCTCGCTATCAGGCGAACATTGGGAATCTATATTAACACACTTATAAAGAATATTGCATATGTGTCACCTCGTTACTTACAACTTAATAATGTGCTTCAGTTGGAAAACATTAATTTCTTTTAAAGATCATACTCAGTAACTATAACAATGACATTTATTGACCATGTAGTCAACTTTGAAACACTTTGGGTATTGTATTAATTTAAGAATTAAGAATAAGTTACTTACTCACGCACTTAGTCTTAATATGTTTGTATCATATACATAATTCTTTAAGATGATCTTATGCTTCATTTATGAGAAATAACATCTTTAAAATTATAATGGATATCAAAACAAAAATCCTAGTTCATTAAGCTATTGCACAAATATAACATTTAAATTTATTTAAGTTACTAATGAAAAGTTTTATCTAACTTTTTTTTTCTTAAACCAAATAAAACATTTTTAGATAAAATTTATTCTCTATTTTTAAATACATCCATTACCATTTGCATTAATTAATTACTTCATTTTGAATTTATATTCTTAAATTTATGTATATTTTATATAATATTTACAAAATTTAAATACGCATTTTTTTTTTACTTTTCTTTTACTATTTTTTAATTAATTATTATTTTTCTACATGTTTTCAAATCTTTATAAACTTTTTAAGATAACTTCATTTAAATAATTTCAAAATTAAACACTTCCTCAAATTAATAAATTTAATTTAACTAATTTATATCATAATTTAAAAAAAAATATTTATGACAATATATAAATAAAATAAATTTAAAATAAATAATTTTTAAAATAATAAAATATTTTATATAACATTTAAATAATTTAAATAGATCTTTTCTTTTACTAAATTAATTTTAAATCAAACACTTAATTAATTTAATAATTTTAATTTAACTAATTTATATTAAAATTTGATAAATTAAATAATTTATTATAATATTAAAGAAATAATTTTAAAATAAATACAATAAAGAATTAAATATTAAAATATTTGTTATACATTAAATAAATTTAAATTAATAATTTTAAAATCCTAAAATATAAACATGCGTGGGTTGTGACGGACGCATATGCGTGGGACGCAGCCGATGCATATGCGTGGGCCTGGACCGACGCAAATTGGACTGTTTAAAAAAAAAACATTAAATCCATAAGTGCGTCCGTTTTGCGTCCATTTTCATTTTTGCGTGGGTTTCTCGCCATTTTAGCCGACGATAGTAGCATCCGAAAATGACCCACGCAGAAATTTGGAAGCTATTTGGCTGTTTTCTTGTAGTGAATATTCAATTTACTACAATAATTTTTAAAAAAAAAAAAATCAATTTGATTCCAAATTTTTAAAAAAATACATAATTTGGTCCCTTATGTTAAATTTCTATTAGTGACATTGTTAAATTTCTATTAGTGACATTCATACTGTTATTGATAAGAGGTTTCTATTTTTGGAGTCTTCGGTACAGTTCTTCATTTACACGATGAATTTGGTTGGAAATGTTAGAATGTTTAATGGATGGTGATGTACGAAGAGAATGACTTGGTATATGTCATGTGTCTTGTTCTTAGCTTTCTTTTGTTTCCCCTTTGTATCTGTAACTTCTGCACAAAATAATGAATTCTTTGTTTATCAAAACGAAAAAAAAATGGCAATAATGAGGTTTTATATAATTTTCATTCAGGCTGATAAGCTTCGCTCCCCAAAGTACCAACCTTCAATAGAACATCTGATTCTGTAAGATAAGAGAGAGAGAGGTGCTAGAGAGAAAGAGTAAACACGTGTGTTGTTGTTATATTGCATGGTACAGGAAAGAAAAGAATATACAATATTTATAGGGATTAGGTAGGCTTTTGGTGCACTCCGTTAACAGCCCCCCGTAAACTTAGGTGGGATGATTTATCAAACACCCTAAGTTTACACTTGAAGGAGTGAAAGGGAGAGCCAGAAAGAGGCTTAGTTAATATGTCTGCAACTTGAAACTGAGATGGTAAGTGAATGAGAGTGAGACTCTTATCAAGGACATGATCCCTGACGAAGTGAAGGTCGAGTTCAAAATGTTTAGACCTAGAATGCATGATGGGGTTTGCAGCAAGTTGAACAGCACTCAGGTTATCACAGTATAGGCGTGGTGTAGGGGAACGGATCCGCAACTCATGCAGAAGAGATTGAATCCAGATCATATCAGTTAAGGCAGCAGCAACACTCCGATATTCCGCCTCTGTGCTGCTGCGCGAAACTACTTTCTGCTTCCTAGAGACCCATGAAACTGGATTGAGGCCAAGAAAGATGCAGTAACCGGTTGTGGATTTGCGGTCGTCTAGGTCAGTGGCCCAGTCGGAGTCGCTGAAGCCGATGATGGAGTATGACGAAGAAGCACGAAGATGAAGACCATGAGACGAGGTGCCAGCTAGGTAGCGAAGAATTCGTTTCACAGCTTTCCAGTGAGATTGCTGAGGTTTGTGCATATATTGGCAAACACGGTTGACAACAAAGGACAGTTCGGGTCTAGTGATGGTAACGTACTGTAAGGCACCGACGATAGAGCGAAAGAGCGTAGGGTCCTCAACAGATGTGGAACCATCAGCGGTAAGACGAAGGGAAGAAACCATGGGTGTGGGTTGAGGTTTAGCATGAAGCATGTCGGTGCGGTGGAGAAGATCACGAATGTATTTGGACTGAGAGAGATGCATGGAATTATGAGCGTGCCAGGTGACTTCCACTCCTAAAAAAATAGTGCAAACGACCGAGGTCCTTTAGGGCAAAGTGAGAGGCGAGTTGTGTGATAAACAGCTGCACCAAGGCATGCGAACTACCAGTGACCAGGATATCATCAACATAGATGAGAATGAACAATGTTGCAGTAGGAGTGAAGCGAGTGAAGAGGGAAGTATCACTCTTGGAAGGGAGGAAACCCATGTGGAGAAGAGTGTGAGACAGTTTCTGGAACCAGGAGCGTGGTGCTTGTTTAAGATCGTAGATGGCTTTGTGTAAACAACAAACTTGAGAGGAATCACTGGAAGAAAATCCCGGAGGTTGTTGCATGTAAACCGGTGAATCAAGCTCACCATGCAAGAAGGCATTGTTGATGTCAAGCTGGTGAATGGGCCAACATGAGGAGAGAGCAATGGTGAGCACGATACGAATGGTGGTTTGCTTGACAACAGGACTGAAGGTGTCGGAAAAATCAAGGCCTTCACGTTGGTGGAATCCTTTGGCGACAAGGCGGGCTTTGTACCGTTCAAGAGAACCATCAGCGTTGAACTTTCTCTTGAAAACCCACTTGCAGCCAACCAGATTGGCGTTGGGAGGCAGCGAAGTCAGTGTCCAGGTTTTGTTGTGAAGGAGAGCATCATACTCAGTTTGCATGGCACGAAACCAAAGTGGATTAGCCATGGCTTGTTTATAGTTAAGAGGTTCAGAAAGGTCAGGAGAAATGGAAGAATGAAATAATTTAGGTTTGGAAATACCTGCTTTGGCACGAGTGAGCATGGGATGAGTGTTAGTAGGTGGTGCAGGAGAAGGCTCGGTAGGAAAAATAGGGGATGAAGCCGAAGGTGGAGAGGACTCCGTGTGACGTGAGGATGTGGGGATGGAGGCACGAGGAGCGGGAGTGGCGACAGGAGGAACGGAAACAACAGTGAGAGATGCAGGGGAAGAAGCAGAAATATCAGAGGTAGAAGAACATAGAAAAGGGTTAGCTGTGAGAGAATAAGGAAACAGAGACTCATTAAACAAAACATTGCGTGAAACAAGGAGCTTACCACCAGTAGTGAGGCAGAGGTATCCTCGTCTGTGAGGATCATAGCCAAGAAACAGACATAAGGAGGAATGAAAATCAAATTTATGTTGGTTATAAGGACGCATCAGAGGATAACAGGCACACCCAAAAACTTTAAGAAACTTATAGTCAGGTTTAATAGCAAGAAGAGTTTCATAGGGACTAATATCATTTAGAACAATGGTAGGTAAAACATTGATAATGTGAACAGCAGATGTAAACGCTTCAGCCCAATAAGTGAGAGGAAGAGAAGCACTAGCAAGAAGAGCAAGACCAGTTTCAACAATGTGACGATGTTTTCTTTCTACAGAACCATTTTGTTGGTGTGTGTGTGGGCAAGTAAGACGGTGATCAATACCAAAGCGTTGCAAGGTTTTTGTTAAAGCAAGAAATTCTTTTGCATTATCACTTTGAAGAGCTTTGAGAGAAAAACCAGTTTGTTTTTCAGCAAACAATTTAAAGCGTAAAAAAACAGAAGTTACTTCAGACTTAGAGTGAAGAAGATAGAACCACGTAAACCGAGAGAATGCATCAAGAAAAGCAATGTAATATAGCGAACCATTTGTGGAGGAAGTATGTGAGGGACCCCATATATCAACAAAAACAAGTTGGAGTGGTGTATTGTAAGAAGTTAAAGAACGAGAGAAAGGTAATTGATGAGCTTTAGACTTAGCACAGGCATCACAGAAAGTAGTAGTTTTATTACAGGTAATGTTCTGTAAACGCATAATATGGTGAACAATACGAGATGAAGCATGGCCAAGACGTTGGTGCCAGATATCATAACTGTTCAGCAAAGTGTTAGTAGAGGCAGTATGAACAGCAGGGTGCATATGAACAGAGGGTGGCACAGAGCATTGTAAATGTGGAAAAACATAAAGACCATCATGAATTTTGCCTTGGAGAAGAATCTCTCTTGTAACCTGATTTTTGACAAAACAGTGATCAACAAAGAACTCAAAAAACACCCCATTATCACGGGCAAACTGTGAGACACTGATAAGATTTTTGTTAACAGAAGGCACATGAAGAAGATTATGGAGTTTGAAAGAGGGAGAAGAGTTGGAAGAAGAAAGAACGGCAGAGCCAAAAGCACGAATGGGCATACCTGAACCATTACCGAGGTGAACGAAGTCATTACCAGTGTATGTGTTGGTGGAGGAGAAAACAGAAGGATCATGGGTTATGTGATGAGTGGCACCAGTGTCGGGATACCACAAAGGATCTTGAACAGTTGAAGGAGTGCCCAAGATGGAAGGTTCAGAATGAGCAGGGTGTGAAGACGACGAAAAGAAAGTTGCATTAGCAGAAATTGGTGAAGGTCCCTTGATATCAGAACGAGTCCAGCAAGTAAGAGCCGTGTGACCATATTTGAAGCAGAGCTGACATTGAACCCGGGCAGGAGCGGTGGAGGAAGACTGAGCAATCCAGGGAGAATGTGGGCCACGAGAAGATTGATACCGTTTGGTGTTGGTATGGGACCTGAAGAAACCGCGACCACCACGCACATTATGGCCACGAAATACAGAAGTAGAGGAAGGTGAGGGGTTCCAGGTGCTGGAAGCAACATTAGCTTGGACGAGAGAGTGCTCAAGAGAGCGGTGCTTCTCGAACCGTTCTTCTTGAGCAAAAAGCAGAGCCTCAATATCCTCAATAGTGTAGGGATCAAGACGTGAGGTAATGGACGTAATAAAAGCATCATACTCTTCAGGAAGACCATCCAAGACAGCATCAATGTGGTCTTCAGCCGTGATAGCAGAACCAGTGGCAGCGAGAGAGTCCACCACTTTCTTGATATCAAGAAGGTAGGCAGAGATGGAGCGATCACGTTTAGGGGTTTTGAGCAGAAGCTTGAGTTTGCGAACCTTGGCGCGAGTGTGGGAAGCGTAGTAGACATTTAACTTGTCCCAGATGAGAGAAGCCGATCGTAATCCAACCATTTGTGTAAGCATGGAAGGAGACATAGAAGCAAGAAGCCAAGCAACAAGCAAATGATCTTGTTGCTTGTGAAGGAGAAAGGCAGGGTTGACGGTGGTTCCAAGAACCCGAGGGGGGGTGAGGGGAGATTCCAAGAACGAAAGAAGATTGAGTCCCTCTACCTGAGCAAGAACTTGTTGGCTCCAAACCAGAAAGTTATCATCCGTTAATTTGAGAGAAAGGGCAGTGGGAAAGGTGTGAAGCTGAACAGGAGAAGGAGAAGGAGAAGAGACTGTTGGAGCAGAGGTGGAAGAAGATGAAGAAGATGAAGAAGACATGGCTGGAAAAAAAAGCTCTGTATACCATGTAAGATAAGAGAGAGAGAGAGAGGCGCTAGAGAGAAAGAGTAAACACGTGTGTTGTTGTTATATTGCATGGTACAGGAAAGAAAAGAATATACAATATTTATAGGGATTAGGTAGGCTTTTGGTGCACTCCGTTAACAGATTCAACTTCTTTCTCGATTTCATCAAAACTTGATAAGTCTGACTATGATACCATATTTAGAAGTGAACTTTAAACCTTAACTTTCATTAAAAACAAACTTATAAGATAAAGTTTAGAACAGAAATTACACAATATTATGCATTTGTGGAAGAGAGGCAGAAATTCCACTGCCTAAATACTAAATACTGTTTTATCTAAGGTAAATCTCTGTCAATCATTTTCTGCAATTCCTTGAATCGGGTTGAACTTATTGTGAAGAAAATCACTGAACTTGGGTATTCGTGTTTCTATATTCATGCAAAGATGTTGCAAGAGCACCTCATTTGTCGTGCTATGTTGTTCTCTTCTCCGGTCATGCAAAACTCACTGATCTTTCGCTGTGTGGTAGTGCATCGTGCTTTCTGGTCGCAGTTCTCTTTGCTCGCGGTTCTCTCTACTCATGATTCTCTTCACTACCAGTTCTCGCCACTCCTGGTTCTCTCTATTCACGATTCTCTTTGCTCGCATTTCTCTCCACTCCCGCTTCTATTTGTAACACTTCAACTACAAATAATGGTTATTTAATTATAAATTGGGAGTAGATTGTTTTATAATAAGATTTTCTTAGATTAATCATAACATAAGCTTATAAATATAAATGTTTCTCAATCTTTATAATTATTTATAGTATATTACAAAACCATATAACTTTTGCATAATAATAAATGTTTACATTAAAGTAGGGAAATATCTATATATTTTAAATATTCTAAATTCTCCTCGAGTCATGAAGATCACAAAAAAAAAAGCTAGAACGCACCACTACTCACCTAAACTCGCCTAAACTGACCCAAGCCAGATGCCTCTAGAGGATCTCGCCCAGACAAGATCACTTTGGGCCTTTTTTCCTGCAACTCGCCCAAACAAGCCCAATAACGTCCAAGGGTCAAGCCTAACTAGGTTAAATATGAGGCACATCCCTCCACATCATTGAGTGGATTAGAATCCAATTGGAATAATAGAAGGTCTTAGACATCCTAGATGTGGCAGCTGTCAAGGAGAAACATTATGATCTTCTTTTCTTGCTCTCCATGCTTTTAACAACCAACATGCGTGACTAATTCTACCATTTGGGATTGAGAGTAATATGTTCAAACTTTTATGTATTGAGGTGATATTTAAAAAAATATTTTATTCTTGATTGATATTTATCATTTTGTTTGTAATGCTTATTTCTATGATCTAGATCCTTAGATTTGCCTGAAAAGTACTTCTAAGTTTCTAACCCAAATGATAATGCTTAACATATTTGAATGTTAGAAATAAATTTGAAATGTTAATTGCGATCAATGTCTAAACATAATGAAAGAAGTTTTTATAAATATGCGAGAAATCAATATTTAGGAGACTTAATAATTTTATATGCGAAAAAATCGATATAAATGATTTTTATACGGGCATCAATATAAATCAAAGGATAAAATACTATCATGTTAATCAAAATACAAAAGAGTAAGAAGGATGAACCCTTAATCCTATTTTTCCAATTGAACCAACAAACTCTTTGACTTTTTTTTCATTTTAATCATTGCAATGATAGCAAACTACAACAAAATTTATTATTTAGTTTTCTATCTAGTGAATCTTTTACTTGATTATTTAACTGTTCCATGTGAGTTCGATATCTGTCCTTAGGGGCAAATTATTACTTATGACAACAGGATGCACTTGCCGTAAAGTAGTCATTAGATGCTCAATATGAAATGTTCAAATATGAACCTTTAATGCATCATATCACTTTTTTCCCCGTTTTAGTTCGATATTTGTAGCATCCTTTGTAGGCTTCAATAATCTTCAACACAAATCATGTTCTCTTGCTTCATGATTTTCTTATTAGACGCTTGATAAGGAAACTTTGACTACCAACTTTATATGCACATTTATGAGCCCTTCATAATTTCTAGAAGCAATATAAGCATGATTGACCATTATAATCAACACAATAAAGCACGAGTATCACTAAAATAATATCTTTAATATTCTACGAATTATCAACACTTTTTTCTCAAGTATTTCACTGTAAATCAATTTTCAAGTACTTTCCAAATTAATATAAAATCATATTTTCAAGTATAATCATATTTCCAAATTTTCAAGTAGTTTCCATCTGAAGCATTCATATGCTGTGAGACTGTTTGATGTGTCTCTTTGTATTTGAACTGTTTACTTAGACAACATTCTTTATTTTGAATGTTCTCTTTATGTCATATGATCACTTTACAATTTGTCTAATGTCAAGACGAAAACTAGATCATCTGATGTGTCTTCATTAGAGGGATTATCTATTGGATTTACTCTATAGACGGTTTGATATGTTGATTCTTTATAGTAAGATCATCTAGTGAGTCTTGCTCATCTTCTTCATTGATATTGACTTATAATTTAGAATGTCTGGCATGTAGCACTCCAAGTATATCGTTTGTCATTGACTCTTTAGAGATTGTCTGATGAGATTAAACAATTTGGAAGGCCTAATGAGTATTTAACTAAATTTATACATTTAGTAGGATTTGTTAGACTTCTTAAGACATCTTATAGTGTTTGTTATCATCAAGATATGTAGACTTTTGTATTAGAGACCATCTGATAGGTGATAGATTGTTTAGTGTTGATTGGACTCTCTAGCGTCTTAATATTCATAACTTGAAAATAATATTGTTTAACCTAAATTAAGAAAAAGTATTGCAAATATAAAATGAAAAAAATATTAAATAACTTAGAACAAAGAATAACATCAATCAAGATCTCCTAAAAAATATTATTAAGATTGATATATTTTAATTTTTAATAATTATTTGATATTTAAATAAATTTTTAAATTTAGTGGTAATTAAAAAAATATCCAAATAAAAGAGTTTAAATTCACTAAATTTAAAGGAACAAAAATATTTAAAAAATAAAACAATTTAAAATTATATCAATTCAAAATTCAATGTTAAAGTTTATATTAAATTCCCAATTGATTACTCTAATAATTTTTCTTGATGAACGCAAATCAAGATTCATGATCTTTGGCGTGGGGAAGAATTTTTTTGATTGGGAGAAGGACCAACTTAGTCAACTCCTCGAGGCAGTGCACGATTCGTGCCCTGTCTTGGTAAAGTTGATAGGTGGGTCTGGAAAGACGACAAGTCTCAAGTGTTTGCTGTTAATTTGGCATATAGGAAGCTTAGAGGGAGGTCTGAGGAGGTGTGGTCGAGGATATTTTGTTGGTTCTGGAAGATTAAGGCCTTGCCTTCTGCTCACGTTACCGTTTGGAGGGTGTTGAAAAATAAGATTGCCACTACGGCAAATTTACTTAGACGCGAGATTGCGATCGAAAGAGTTCTTTGTTGTTTATGTGGGGTAAAAGAGGAAGATACTAATCATCTATTTTTTTTTTATTGTAGAATAACCTGGTTGGTGTGGAACCTTTGTTTTAAGTGGTTAGACATTTTGTCGATTACCCCCATGGTTCTTACTCTCATTTTTTGTAGTTCAGGATGTGTAATGTTTCTGAGTCGATCAATTTAGGGATGAGGAGTATTTGGGTTGCGGTGGTTAGTGAGATTTGGAGTCACAGGAACAAGATTTTATTCAAAGGTGGAGTGTTGGACTATTCTGAGATCTTTTCTTTGGCTCAATTGAAGGTTTGGTCTTGGATTACTTCTAAATTCCCCTCTGCTGTTTCTCTTATTCTAATTGATGCTTTGTTCCTCTGGATTGCCTTGTTTCGCTTTAGCTGTTGTGTGGTTGTTGTTTTTGGCAGGGCTAGTTTTGAATTGTTAGTAGGAAGGTGTGTGATGTAAGGATGTATCCGATTTTTTTATACGGGTTGACTCATCCCCAAAGTGATTCTTAGATATATATTGCTTATTGTTGATAAAAAAAAATCATAATCTAACTATTAAAATATCAAATAAGATTTAGCATGATTATATAATAATTGTAATTTTTTAAAGTATTATGTAAAGATTTTACGTTATTAATTATACCTTTATTAATATAATTTATTTTATTATTTTACTCTTTATATTTTATAATTATTTTTTATGAACATAGTTTTTTATAAAATTTAATAAAAAAATATTTTAATCATTAATATAATAGTTATATTTTTATCTTTTATTATAATAATAAAAATGTGACACATCTAGTATACTTAAATTGGTATTGATAGCATCACGAGTAAATATAATGTGAGAAAATATATTATACATTAACAATACAGTTTTACTCGGTGACAAAAGTTCTATGATTTTTTTTATTGATTAATAGTGTAGAATTTTTTGCTTTGACAACTTAATATCCATTTAACTCTAATAGTTGATAGAAAAGGAAATAAAAGTAAAACAATTTTTTCACAAAATTCATCATGACAACTTAATAAATCACTGTCCACGTTGGCATTTCTATGAAAACAGCATACGCAACAACTCTGAAAGAATCTCCAAATCATAAATGATTGTCCAGGTATCTTCATGAGTCACTAATGAAATCCTTGATTTGAAAGCATGCCAAATATTATAAATTGTCTCTTTCAAGGAATAAACTAAGCGTGAACAATCCAACATTGTTTGGAATGGTTCAAAGAATGACGTGAAAGTTTTGAGCTGCAATTCCTTCCTTCATATCATACTAAAACTGCAAATTCATCTCATCATTTACCTTCCCTCTCATATCAACTATATAACTATACTTCCTTCTTGCATCATCTATCATCTTCCATCAAATTTTCTACTTATGCACACTTTTTCTTTTGTTCACATCATTCTAAAGAGTCTACCATCATTTTCATAACATATTTGCTTTTGCAATTATTATTTTCTATTTCTTTTCTTTCTGTCTTTTCCTTTAAAGGTAAGTGTGAGTATATACATACACACAAAAATGAATTTGTGTAGTATAAAAATTGGGTGATGTTGTACTATTTGTTTGTTTGCAGTAAAATGTCGATTCGAACAAACAAGATGAAAGCAATATCTGTGTTGCTAAAGGAGTTGATGACAGCAAGGAGCAAATTCCAAAGGAAAAGAGATGCATCATTTGATGGGAAGTTGGAGAAGTTAAGGTTGGATCTGAACAAGATAAAGGATGTATTTGTGAGAGTGAAGAAGAATGAAGAAGAACTGATTGATACATTAGCAGAGGTGCATGCCCATCTTCGCAAGTTAGACCGCAAGAAGTTGGATGAAGACATGGATTTCATTTGCAAGAGAATCAGAGATTCTGCTCACAAGTTGCTCCCAATGGATGCTTTTGATGATTCATATAAGGAGGAGGATCACAAGGGCAACCAGATATTTCACTCATCACAAGAGTTGCAACAACCCCATCAGAAGATTTGGAGTCTGGAAGATTATCTCCGGCTGGACCATCTATCCAAAGGTTGCTTGTTCTCTCTCCTAATTTTCCCTGACAACACTGTCATAAGGAAAAGTAATGCAATTAATTTATGGATTGGAGAGGGTTTGATTGTAGATAAAGAGAACAAAACAACAAAGGAATGGGGTGAGGATGTGATTGATAATCTTTTGAAATGTAGGGTGATTGTACGCTATGGTAACGAAAAGTGTCCCCTTATCAAGAAATTTCGAATTCTTCCCAACATCCGTCGTCACTTGAAATCATATACAAATGAATATGTAGACCGACTTGAATATAATTTGGAAAAATCTCGTTTTCAAAAAACTAGACTAAATCGGTTAAAGCTTGAGCAAAATAGAGTGATACTAGGTGATTGGCATTTTGATTATTCTATACATACTATTTTCAATGTTGGTGCAAGTTATCTGAATTTTAGACCACAATGGGTCAAACAATTTCCAAATTTAAAGGTGCTTCAACTTGGGTGTTGGCAAGATTCACCTTTGCATCACATTGAAGTTGGGAGTGAAGAATTCTTGAAAGAGTTGAGAAATCTAACACACTTGAAATATCTTAGTCTCCGTGGGATATCTAATATATTCGAGCTTCCATCCTCCATTGTTGAACTTGAGAGACTACTAGTTCTTGATCTGAAAGCTTGCCATAATTTGGAAACACTACCTAATGATATTTCATCAATGAAAAGTCTCACACATCTGATTTTGTCCCAATGTTGCCTTTTGGAGGAAATGCCAAAGGGGATCGAGAAGCTAACTAATCTCCAAGTACTAAAGGGATTTGTAATAAGTACTCCTCGAAAGACTCCTTGCAGAATATCAGATCTTGTAAATTTGAAAAAATTGAGGCAACTCAGCATACATATAGGAAGTGAGGCTGTGATCAGGGATAGGGAGTTTGAAAGTTTGGAAGGGTTTTTAGCACTCAAGTGTCTCAAGATATCTTGGAGTGGGTCTGACCCAAGGTATGGTAATATTTTTTTCATTTTGCCACCAAATTTGACGAAGTTGCATCTTGAATGTTTTCCTGGAAAGATTTTTCGAGAATGCATGTTTGACACGAGGCTTTTGGAGCAACAAATGGAGCTAAATATAACTGGAGGAAAATTGGAAAGTATGGAAGCAGATATTCAATGGGAGTTCGTGGACATATTGCGTCTCAAGTACCTTAAACCCAAACCCTAAACCCTAAACCCAAGACTATAGTCTCAGCGCGTCACATATTTAGACCAATAACACTGTGTGCGTCACGTCATCAACCGTTAATGTCATTGGTGGAAACTTATGTAAATGACCAAATTGAAGCTTTAGAAAAAAAACCTTGGCACCAAATTGATTTTTTTAAAAACTGTTCTCGAACGGGTTTGGGGACCTGGAGAACGATCGCTCCTGCTGACGTGTCCGGTCAGCTTCACGCTCTTGATGCTCCTTGATGCATTCGCCTTCCAGGTCGTCCAACTCCTCAGGCGGGTGGGGTACCTGCAGAAAGCACTCCAACGCTCAAGTCAGTGGGGTATCGACACTCGGTAGTCAGAGTACTTTAGATCATGACGTACCTTTCTCCTTGAAATGCATGATATTTATATTACCTTGATGGACATTCGCTGTTGGGCTAGGTTAGGGGTTGTTTTACGATTAGGGTTGTGTTAGGTCACCCTTAACCATGGATTAGTCTCGCTAATCCGGTCAACCTTTGGCTTGAGCGTTATGTGTCGGTTGGCCACGTGTGCGACATGATCGACTCTATCGTTTGGGTCACAGTTTGGTCCTCGAGCTGGCCGAGTTGGTGACTCGGCCGGTCGTACCAGTACAGTTGCCCCCCAGGCCCGAGAGGTGGTACAGTCGAAGAGTCTGAAAAGTGGGACTCGGGCGGTTTGTGTAATGATGGGTGAAGTAAGAGTAAGCGGTGTCTGAGCGAGTCATTGGCGCGCATTTATGAGGGGTTTTTTGGGCGCCAAGCGATGTGGATCATTGGATCAAGCAAATCCAACGGCTGAGATCTTGTGACGTTTGGGTTTCCGAGACACCTTCGGGCTATAAATAGGGGCTGGGAATAGTTGCCTCTTACAATTTTAATATTGATTGAGCTCCGATACTTGAACAAATCCGAGCGACCTTAGTCACTTTCCTCGTTCGTCCCAAGGTTAGTTATGTCTACTCATTCGCGTCCGACTTCTTCTTCTACCTCCGCTCGGTCTCCTCTTCCTGAACCTCCCTCTTGTTCATCGTCTTCTCCGTCTTCTTCTTCCTCTTCTTCTTCTTCCTCATCTAATAAGGTTATCTCGGTCGGGGCGGTTGGGGACGTTGCCCCTCCGATTGAGAAGGTGACGGGTGACGACGCTGGTAATGCGTTGGACAGGTCGGCCTCATGTGAGCGACCATGTCCTCACGTGGGGCTTGCTTGGGTTGACCCCAAGGTGTGCGAGGTGGCGTCCATTTTTCGTACGAACGCCTCAGTGGCCGAAATTTTGAACAATGTTCCTGTCCTGGAGGTCTCCGCTGAGTAGTCTCTATTGGCCTTCGGTCCTTGTTCCTTGGTGGACCGTGTGTATAGGGAGCGATCATCTACCGAACCCCCTTCTTTTTTATGTATAGTTTTCTTTTTTTGGACCTCCAAGTGTCCCTTCCTTTTGATGCTTTCACGGCCGGTGTCCTTCGGGAACTTAACGTGGCCCCGATCTAGTTGCATTCCAACACGTGGGCGTCCATGCAAACTTTTCACGTGGTGTGTCGAATGTTTGGGGTGCGTCCTCTCCCTTCTTGCTTTTTGCATTTCTATGTGTCCCATCCGGCCTAGTTGGTCTTTGTTCAAATATAATATTATCTTTTCTACTTGTTCTTTATATTTTCGTTTCATGTTTATTGCTAGATTCTATTTGATCAATGAAGTCTTGATTTTGATCCTGAAATTTAACTGAAAAGTATTTTTAAGGATTTGAAATAGACGAAAATACTTGATAACTTATAATGCTAGGAATAGATTTCAGGTTATTGGTTGCATCATAATTCTGTTCATAAAGCTGGATGATTTGTTAGATATCTGAGGAATCAGTGTTTAAGAAATTATCTTATAAATCTCATCTGTGAGGAATAAGGTGAATGACTTTAAATTACAGCATCAAGAATAAGTAGTTTTGAGTATTATATATTGTATTATTCCAAAATATAGATGACATAGGTAGAAGCAATTCAACCCCAAGTACTTTTATCTATATTTGATAAGTTATCTTGGTTACTTATTGAATCAAATCTTGAACTTTGAGTTACTTGTGAAATCTTTAATTTTATTATGAACCAGTTTTCACAATTATTTTCTATACTTGATTAGTTTTATAACAAAATTTCTTAATTAGAATTATTCCTTGTGGGTTCGACATTCATACTTTAAAGAGTACTATATTACAGTTGATTCGGTACACTTGTCGAGGAAAGTCAACACAAATATATTTACTAAGTCTATTAGGAAAGATCAGTTCATGACTTTGCGAAACAATGATATTTACTCACCAACTTGAGGGACAGTATTAAAATGATTATATATGTATATAGAAAATATATCAATGTATAACATACGTATTAAAAATAAAACAATAATTTAGTGTAATTACTTATAGATAAGTATAACATATGGAACATATCTCTCCAATCAAATTGGATTGTATATAAAGAGTATAATTTTTTTTTATAATATTTAATATTCTAGTCATGTTAGTCTAAAATAGAAGTCCCCAGTAATTGATTATTTTTTTTATAAAATAATGTATAAATTGATAAAATATATTTTTAAAGTAGATCAATGAAATATAACTTTTCCATTTAGTTTGATAATTTCAAAGAATGTCAAACGTTTATTTTTGATTCATGGTTAGCTTCTGTCTTTTAATATAGCTGCCCTAATGTAATTTTAAAGGTGTCATTGTTTTGAAAATATCTTAATTTTTTTTTCTTTTAAATTGATATCTATAAGTATTAATAAAAGAGATTTTTTTTATAACTATTATGTAACGATTTTACGTTACTAATTATACCTTTATTAATATAATTTATTTTATTATTTTACTCTTTATATTTTATAATTATTTTTATGAACATAACTTTTATAAAATTTAATAAAAAAATAATTCAATCATTATTATAAAATTTATATTTTTATCTTTTATTATTATAATAAAAATGCGACACATCTAGTATACTTAAATTGGCATTGATTATAATTAAAATTGATAGCATAACGAGTAAATATAATGTGAGAAAATATATTATACATTAACAATTAACAATACAGTTTACTCGGAGACAAAAGTTCTATGATTTTTTTTTTATTGATTAATAGTGTAGAATTTTTTGCATTGACAACTTAATATCCATTAAACTCTAATATTTGATAGAAAAGAAAACAAAGGTAAAACAAATATTTCACAAAATTCATCATGACAAATTAATAAATCACTGTCTACGTTGGCATTTCTATGAAAACAGCATACCCAACAACTCTGAAAAGAATATAGAAATCAGAAATGATTGGCCAAGTATCTTCATGACTCACTAATGAAATCCTTCATTTGAAAGCATAGCAAATATTATAAATTGTCTCTTTCAAGGAATAAATTTGGAATAGTTCAAAGAATGACGTGAAAGTTTTGTGCTGCAATTCCTTCCTTCATATCAACTATAACTATATTTCCTTCATGCATCATCTATCATCTTCCATCAACTTTTCTTCTTATGCACACTTTTTCTTTTCTTCACATAATTCTAAAGAGTCTACCATCATTTCCATAACATATTCGCTATTACAATTATTATTTTCTATTTCTTATTTTCTTTTCTGTCTTTGACTTTAAAGGTAGGTGTGAGTGTATACATACATACACAAAAAAAACTTTATGTAGTACAAAAAATTGGGTGACATTGTATGTATTTGTTTGTTTGCAGTAAAATGTCGATTCGAACCAATAAGATGAAAGCAGTACCTGTGTTGCTGAAGCAGTTGATGACAACAAGGAGCAAATTCAATGAAAGGGGAAGAGATGAATCATTTGATGGGAAGTTGGAGATGTTGAGGTTGGATCTGAACAAGATAAAGGATGTATTTGTGAGAGTGAAGAAGAATGAAGAAGAACTGCTTGACATATTAGCGGAGGTGCATGCCCATCTTTGCAAGTTAGACTGCAGAAAGCTTGGTGAAGACATGAATGGCATTTGCAAGAGAATCAGAGATTCTGCTCACAAGTTGCTCCCAATGGATGCTTTTGATGACTCATCTAAGGAGGAGGATCACAAGGGTGGCCAATCACAACAGTTGCAGCAACCCCATCAGAAGAGTTGGACTCGGGTAGATTATGAAGGGTTAAAAAATGTACCAAAAGAATGCTTGTCATCTCTCCTAATTTTCCCTGAGAACGCTGTCATAAGGAAAAGTAATGCAATTAATTTGTGGATTGGAGAGGGTTTGGTTATAGATATAGAGAACAGAACAGCAAGGGAATGGGGTGAGCATGTGATTCATGATCTTTTGAAATATAATGTGATTGTACGCTATGGTAAAGGAAAGGATCCTCTTATCAATAAATTTCAAATTCCTCCTAGCGCCTATGGCCAGTTGGAATCACTTGTATCAAAAGAAAATGTAGAGGATCCTGGACAAGATCGGTTAGAGCTTGCGCAAAAAAAAGTGACACTAGGTGATTTGCATTTCGGTTACTCTATACGTACTGTTTTCAATGTTGGTGCAAGTTATCTGAATTTTAGACCATAATGGATCAAGGAATTTATGAATTTAGAGGTGCTTCAACTTGGGCGTTGGAAAGATTCACCTGTACATCACATTGAGGTTGGAAGTGAAGATTTTTTAGAAGAGTTGAGAAATCTAACGCAGTTGAAATATCTTAGTCTCCGGGGGATATCAAGAATATTCAAGCTTCCATCCTCCATTGTTGAACTTGAGAGGCTACTAGTTCTTGATCTCAAAGCTTGCCACAATTTGGAAACACTACCTAATGATATTTCATCAATGAAAAGTCTCACACATCTGATTTTGTCTCAGTGTTACCTTCTGGAGGGCATGCCGAATGGGATCGAGAAGCTAAAAAATCTCCAAGTACTAAAGGGATTTGTAATAAGTACTCCTGAAAAGACTCCTTGCAGAATATCAGATTTTGTAAATTTGAAAAAATTAACTCGACTCAGCATACATATAGGAAGCCAGGCAGTGATCAAAGATAAGGACTTTGAAAGTTTGAGCCAAATTTTTACACTTGATCATCTCAAAATATCTTGGAGTGGGTCTGACCCAAGGTATGGTAATTTTCAGCTCTCTTTGCCACAAAATTTGAGAAAGTTGCATTTAGAATGTTTTCCTGGAAAGAGTTTTCGAGAATTCTTGTATGACATGAGGTATTTGTGGAAAAACATGGAGCTAAAGATAACTGGAGGAAAACTGGCAAGTATGGAAGTAGATTTTGAATGGTGGCACGTGAACATACTGCGTCTCAAGTATCTTAAGCACTTGAAAGTCGATATAGACGATTTGAAATCATTCTTTCCTGGACTGAAATATGCAGAAATTAAACAAGTCTCAGAACACATTGAGCATGAATGGACTTAATATGAATTATATATTGTAAGAGTATGCGTGTAACAGTCAGCAAAAGTTAGAAAATAAGGAAAAAATAAATAAGATGTGTCTTTATTACTTAACTTGTTATGTCCCAATTAAGTTCTATGAATAATATGTTTTACATTGTCTTGTTTGCCAAAAATAACAACTACAACTGTTTGGAAATGCTAATAACTCAAATTCAATTCTAAACACATGTAAACTTTAGAGGTGAATTTTGAACACATACTTGTCCTTGCAACATAAATAATTAGTAACGACTAAATAGATAAAATGGATTTGACGTTTAGGGACGGACAAGGTGGCTTGTGGAAGGATATTCTTGAGTCCAAATACGGAGGTTGGAAAAGACTGAGAGATCAAAGGAATAATGTTAAGGAGTCTCTTTGGTGAAAAAACTTGAAGGAGGTTTGTTGTGTTGGAAAGTTGGGGAAGGAGTTTTGAAGATCGTTTCAAGTGGAAGATTGGTAACGGGACGAAAATCAGGTTTTGGGATGATAATTAGGTGGGTTGTGATCTTTTAAAGAGGGTTTTTTCGAGGCTGAGTACTTTGAGCACTCATTCCGAGCCTAAGTTAGTCGTGTATGGGATTTAGGTTGATGGTATTTGGGAGTGAAATTTAGCTTGGAGAAGGAACCTATTTGAGTGGGAAAAGGTTTCAGATAGTCAACTTCTTTTGAAGCTCCAAGGTTTGAGGATGGAGTGGGATTTGGATGACAAATGGGTCTGGAAGGATGGCAAGTCTTCTTCTTACTCGGTTAATTTTGCTTATGCTTTCTTAAGGGATGAGATAAAAGGGGGAGAACAATTCCATGTATGTAAAGTTTTGGAGGACTAAAGCTTTGCCACCCGCCCATATAACTGTTTGGAGGGTGTTAATTAGAAAATAAGCTAGCCACCAAGAATAATTTGGTGAGGAGAGGTGTAGTGACTGAGAACAATATTTGTGTTTTGTGCGGGATGGAAGAGGAGTCTTGCAGTCATCTGTTCTTCAAGTGCAGGTTAACTTGGCTTGTCTGGAGTCAGTGCTATGCTTGGTTAGGTTTGGCGTCCGTGGACCATTCTGATCTACGTGTTCATTTTCAACAGTTTATGATGTATAACACACCCAAATCCGTTAATGCAGTGTGGGGGACAATTTGGAACGTTGTAGTAAGTGAAATTTGGATTCTAAAAAATAAGATAATCTTTAAAGGAGGGGTGGTGAATGGTTCATAAGTGTTTTCTCTTATTCAATTAAAGGCTTGGTCGTGAGTCGTCTCCAAGGTACCATTAGCTTGTTTTTCTTACTTTGACTGGTGTCTTGATCCTCTGGTATGCGTGAATATGATTTAGTGTTGATTTTGTGTGTTGGATTTATCCTATCTGTTTGACTGGATGTTGGTTTAGATCTTTGTTTTGTGCTTAGGGGATGATTATAGTTCTGTATAAGGGTTGAACCACCCTTGAAGTGGTTCTTATCTATTTAATCTTTATTGTTGATAAATTTTTTTAGAGAAACAAACAGTCACTACAAGAAAATCATGAAATAAAAACTAATTTTAGAGACAAAAAATAATTAGTTGCTATAGTGACTAAATTATAGACCATTTTAGAAACTAAAAAAATGTTTGATTTCTAAATTAGTTTATATTATTGTTAAATAGTTTCTAAATTAAATCACAATAGGGACCATCTTCCGTCCATCTTTCATCTTTCTGTCACTCACTTCCGCACTCAACATACCAAATCTTTTACCAAACAAAAACCCTTAAAAAATGTACCAAATAAAAATAGTTATTTGCGGCTTCCAAAAAATATGATGTTATTACAGAAAAGGGAGTTGAGTTTGAAAGTGTGATTGGATTGAGGGTGAGTATCTGATGTTGCATGTAAATGAGTTCATTAATTGTGAGCTCAAGATGGCCCGTATTGTCATTTATGTTCAAATAGGATTTTATGTCATTTCTCTTCTTAAAATAAAACAACTGTACCTTTTCCATCAACATGTCCTTCTCCACGTTGCAATTTCTATGAAAAGAATCTCGAAATCATAAATCATTGCCCAAGTATCTTCATGAGTCACTAATGAAATCCTTGATTTGAAGGAAATTGTCTCTTCCAAGGAAATAAACTAAGAATGAAGAATCCAAGTTTGTTTGGAATGGTTCAAAGAATGACGTGAAACTTTTGTGCTGCAATTCCTTCCTTCATGTCGTACTAAAATTGCAAATTCATCTCATCATTCACTTTCCTTCCATATCAACTATAACTATACTTCCTTCATGCATCATCTGTCATCTTCCATCAACTTTTCTACTTATGCACACTTTTTCTTTTGCATCATTTCCATAACTATTTGCTATTGCATTTATTATTTTGTATTTCTTAATTCTTTTTCCTGTCTTTGACTATAAAGGTAGGTGTGAGTGATATACACAAAAAAAAAACAGTTTGTTAAATTTGCAGTAAGATGTCAATTCGAACAAATAAGATGAAAGCAGTACCTGTGTTGTTGAAGCAGTTGATGACAATAAGGAGCAAATTCCACGAAAGGGGAAAAGATGAATCATTTGATGAGAAGTTGGAGAAGTTGAGGTTGGATGTAAACAAGATAAAGGATGTATTTGTGAGAGTGAAGAAGAATGAAGAAGAACTGCTTGACATATCAGCAGAGGTGTATGACCATCTTCGCAAGTTAGACCGCAGGAAGCTGGATGAAGACATGGACGACATTTGCAAGAGAATCAAAGATTCTGCTCACAAGTTGGTTCCAATGGATGCTTTTGACGACTCATCTAAGGAGGAGGATCACAAGGGTGGCCAAATATTTCACTCATCACAACCGTTGCAACAACCCAATCAGAAGAGTTGGATTTGGGTAGATTATGACCGGCTAGACCGTCTACCAAAAGATTGCTTGTCATCTCTCCTAATTTTTCCTGAGAATGCTGTCATAAGGAAAAGTAATGCAATTAATTTGTGGATTGGAGAGGGTTTGGTTGTAGATATAGAGAACAAAACAGCAAAGGAATGTAAGCTATGGTAATGGGAAGGATCCCCTTATCAATAAATTTCGAATTCTTCCTAACGTCCGTCATAAGTTGGAATTGTATGTTAGAGAAAAAAATGTAGACCATCCTGGATATGCATCTCTTTTTCGGAAAACTGGAATAAAACGGTTTGTGCTTAAGCAAAAAAAGCTGACACTAGGTGATTGGGATTTTGGTTACTTTACACATACTATTTTCAATGTTGGTGCAAGTTATTTGAATTTTAGACCACAATGGGTCAAGGAATTTCCAAATTTAGAGGTGCTTCAACTTGGGCGTTGGCAAGATTCACCTTTGCATCACATTGAAGTTGTGAGTGAAGAATTCTTGAAAGAGTTGAGTAATCTAACACAGTTGAAATATCTTAGCCTCCGTGGAATATCAAGAATATTTGAGCTTCCATCCTCCATTGCTCAACTTGAAAGACTATTAGTTCTTGATCTGAAAGCTTGCCATAATTTGGAAACACTACCAAATGATATTTCATCGATGAAAAGTCTCACACATTTGATTTTGTCCCAATGTTGCTTACTAGAGGAAATGCCAAAGGGGATCGAGAAGCTTACTAATCTGGAAGTACTAAAGGGATTTGTAATAAGTACTCCTGGAAAGACTCCTTGCAGAATATCAGACCTTGTAAATTTGAAAAAACTGAGGCAACTCAGCATACATATAGGAAGTGGGGTCGTGATGAGCAATATGGATTTTAAAAGTTTGGGAGATATTTTTACACTTGAGCATCTCAAAATATCTTGGAGTGTTTCTGACACAAGGTATGGTAATATTCAAGTCATTTTTCCACTACATTTGAGAAAGTTGCATCTAGAATGTTTTCCTGGAAAGAGTTTTCGAGAATGCTGGTTTGACACGAGCAATTTGCTGCAACACATAGAACTAAATATAACTGGAAAGTATGGAAGTTAATTTTGAATGGGGGATCGTGAACATATTGCGTCTCAAGTACCTTAAGCAATTGAATGTCCACATAAACGATTTGAAATCATTGTTTCCAGAACTAAAATATGCAGAAATTAAAGAAATCTCGAACCATTCATATACTGAGCATGAATGGAACTTCTAATATGAATTTGATTACAAAGGTGAAGTTAATTTCATGTTGTAAAATGTTTCGTATACTTATTTTGTTCTCTAAAAATGTTGTGTACACTTAAATAAATATGATATATCTCTGTTACTAAACTTTTTATATTCCAATTAATGTTATGCATAATGTGTTCTCTATTGTCTCCTTAGCCAAAATAACAATTACAGCAATATGCCAAGAATTCAAATTCAATTCTAAGCATCTAAACTTTAGAGCTAAATTTTGAACACATTTTTCCCCAACATAAATAATAAGTCAATAATGACTAAATAAATATTAATGTTTTTAAAGAAATTATTTATAAAAACAAAAAATACTATCATCATCTTAAAATTAATTTTTAAGTTTAATTTATTCTCATAGGATTTGTCTGCTTTATTTATATAATATAGTTTAATTATATTTGTAATCAAAGATAAATCTTGAACATTATGATTTCACTAAATTTGTTGTTGTAAAGGCTGCAATTGATTTATCCACCAAAATTAGTCACAAGTAGACGTAAAAGATGTAGATCTGTGCAGTTCAGGAAAGAAGAATAAGAAAGCTTTTGTCTTCAGTTTTCCCAATTGCAATCTTTTGTGCAAGACCTCTTTGTTCTTAAGTAGTATTGATTCAAAGAGAAGTTAAGAATTTATACTTTTGATGCATTTACCAATATTGCAGGATTGTTGACAACAATTTACTTGAATAACAATTGTGGCAGATTAATATAATCACCATGAAGATCACTTCTGACACAAATTTCAAGAGTAATTGAACTTTTCCAAAGAATATACAACCTCATCAATAACTAATAATGTTCTTACTATTTTTATAGAAAGATATAATCTAATCAATTAAAAAAATAATCAAATTTGATAAAAAAAAATGAAAATCAACCAAAACTGAATTTTTAAATATCAAACTTCGATCAAAAAAATTAAAAACCATTTAAAAAAATTATTTTTACAGTTAAGTTTTATTTTTTTCCGAAACCAAACAATTTTGCTCGAATTTGAAATTAGCATACTCAACAACTCTGAAAATAATCTCCAAATCATAAATCATTGCGTAAGTATCTTCATGAGTCACTAATGAAATCCTTATTTGAAAGCATAGCAAATATTATAAATTGTCTCTTTCAAGGAATAAACTAAGCGTGAAGAATCCAACATTGTTTGGAATGGTTCAAAGAATGACGTGAAAGTTTTGTGATGCAATTCCTTCCTTCATATCATACTAAAACTATATCATTTACCTTCCCTCCATATCAACTATATCTATACTTTCTTCATGCATCATCTATCATCTTCCATCAACTTTTCTACTTATGGACACCTTTTCTTTTCTTCACATCATTCTAAAGAGTCTACCATCATTTCCATAACATATTAGCTATTGCAATTATTATTTTCTATTTCTTCTTTTCTTTCCTTCTTTGCCTCTAAAGGTAGGTGTGAGTGCATACATGCACACAAAAATGAATTTATATAGTATAAAAATTGGGTGACGTTGTATTATTTATTTGTTTGCAGTAAAATGTCGATTCGAACAAACAAGATGAAAGCAATACATGTTTTGCTGAAGCAGTTGATAACTGCAAGGAGCAAATTCCATGAAAGGGGAAGAGATGAATCATTTGATGCGAAGTTGAGGTTGGATCTGAACAAGATAGAGGATGTATTTGTGAGAGTGAAGAAGAATTGCTTGACACACTAGCAGAGGTGTATGATCATCTTCGCAAGTTAGACCGCAGGAAGCTGGATGAAGACATGGATGACATTTGTAAGAGAATCAGAGATTCTGCTCACAAGTTGCTCCCAATGGATGGTTTTGTTGACTCATCTAAGGAGGAGAATCACAACGGTGGGCAAAAATTTCACTCATCACAACAGTTGCAGCAACCCCTTCAAAAGAAATGGACTTGGACTGATTATCATCGGCTAGACTCTCTACCAAAAGATATCATGAAGACTCTCCTAATCTTCCCTGAGAATGCTGTCATAAGGAAGAGAAATTTAATTAATTTGTGGATTGGAGAGGGTGTCGTTGAAGGTACAGAGAACAAAATAGCAGAGAAATTGGGTGAGGATTTGATTGATGAGCTTTTGTGTTCGAAAGTGATTCTACGCTATGGTAATGGAAAGGGTCCCTCTATCAATAAATTTGGAATTCTTCCTGACTTCCGTCGTCAGATGGAATTGTTTGTAACAAGAAAAGACGTACACCATGATGGATATATTTTCCGAGTATCTCCTTTTAGGAATACTAGACTGAATTGGTTAAAGCTTGAGCAAAAAGAAGTGACACTAGGTGATTGGTATTTTGATTATCTATACATATTATTTTCAATGTTGGAGCAAGTTATCTGAATTATAGACCACAATGGGTTAAGAAATTTATGAATTTAGAGGTGCTTCAACTTGGGCGTTGGCAAGATTCACCTTTGCATCACATTGAAGTTGGGAGTGAAGAATTCTTGAAAGAGTTGAGATATCTAACGCAGTTGAAATATCTTAGTCTCCGTGGGATATCTAGAATATTCCAGCTTCCATCCTCCATTGTTAAACTTGAGAAACTACTAATTCTTGATCTGAAAGCTTGCCATAATTTGGAAACACTACCTAATGATATTTCATTAATGAAAAGTCTCACACATTTGATTTTGTCCCAGTGTTTCCTTCTAGAGGGTATGCAAAGGGGATCGAGAAGCTCACTAATCTCCAAGTACTCAAGGGATTTGTAATAAATACTCCTGAAAAGACTTCTTGCAGAATACCACATCTTGTATATTTGAAAAAACTGAGGAAACTTAGCATACATATAGGACGTGAGGCCATGATCAGGGATAGGGAGTTTACAACTTTGGAAATGTTTTTAGCACTGGAGCGTCTCAAAATATCTTGGAGTAATTCTGACCTAAGGTATGCTAATATTCTTATCGGTTTGCCACCAAATTTGATGAAGTTGCATCTAGAATGTTTTCCTGGAAAGAGTTTACGAGGATGCTTGTATGGCGAGAGGCATTTAGGGAAATGCATGGAGCTAAATATAACTGGAGGAAAACTGGAAAGTATGGAAGTAGATTTTAAATCCTATAACTTGGACATATTGCGTCTCAAGTACCTTAAGAAATTGAATGTCGACATAAACTATTTGAAATTATTGTTTCCTATGCTCAAATATGCAGAAATTAAACAAATCTCAAACCATTCATACACTGAGCATGAATGGCCCTTCTAATATGAATCAGATACTGATTAAAAATAAAGGTTAAGTTAAGTTCATGTAGTAAAATGTTTTTGTATACTTATTTTGTTCTCTAAAAATGTTGTGTATACTTATTTTGTTATCTGAATATGTTAATCCCAAATGTCTATATTGTTCCTATAAGAGTGAGCAAAAGTTGAAAAATAAGGAAAAAAATAAATATGATTTATCTTTGTTACTAAACATTTTACATTCCAATTAAGTGTCATATATAACGTGTTCTACATTGTCTCGTTAGCCAAAACAACAACTACATGTAGAAACTAATTGAAGGAAATAACATAAGGCAAAAAGTTGTAGAAACTTATTGAACGTAATTGCACGAAATTGCAAAACTGTTGAACTGGTGCTTTCATTTTGATTTACTTCAATAATATATATAATAAAATTACAATTACTGGAAGCTATAAAATAGGAATACTAACAGTCTTGTAAACTAACCACTAATGCAATATTTACAGTAAATAATTTAAGACTAATAAAATCTGAATTAATAACCAACATTCTCCCTTAATTCTGATTTGGAACAACCTTCATACCCAACAAATCTCTTAACTTGATAAAAGCATCAATCTTCAATGGCTTAGTGAGAATATCTGCAATTTGATCTTCTGATCTACAGTATTCCAATTTGATCATGTTCTTCCCAACTTGGTCTTGCAGGAAGTGATATTGTGTTTACTTCTTTGATGAAAAACTGGATTCTTTGCAAGATTAATTGCAGAGACATTGTCAACATAAATCTTAATTGGAACATCTAGATTAAAATCAATTTCAATCATGATATTGCTGAGCCAAACTGATTGACAAACACTTGTTGTTGTTGCTACATACTCAGCTTCACAAGTAGATAATGCAACAATTTACTATTTCTTTGATGACCACAAGCAAACAGTCTTTCCGATCATAAAATAATGACCACTTGTGCTCTTCTTCTCGTCTCAATCTCCACCCCAATCATTGTCTGAGTATTGTGCTCTTCCTCTCGTCTGAATCTCCACCCCAATCACTAAGTATCCGATGATCTCAATCTTCTTAGATGAAGAGTAAAATAGACCAAAAGTTGTAGTACCTTTGATGTAGTGCATAATTCTCTTTACAACTTGTAAATGAACTTGTCAAGGTGACTCCATTTATCGACAGACCAATCCCACAACATAACATATGTTGGGTCTAGTACATGTGAGATATCTAAGGCTCCCAACAATCTGCTTAAAGTATGTTGCATCTACAGTTCACTCATCACCTTCCTTCGTAAGTTTAATTTAGTTTTAAATGGAGTCTTAACTGAGTTTGAATCCTCCATCTTAAACTTCTTTAAGAAGTCAACAACAAATTTCTTCTAATGAATGAAGATTCCATCGTCTCTTTGGATGACTTCAATGCCCCAAAAGTAGGACATAAGACTGAGATCAATCATCTCAAATTCCTTCATCATGATATGCTTGAAGTCACCAATTATTTTGATATTACTTCCTGTAAAAATCACATCATCAACATAAAGATATAAAATTAGCAAATCTCCATAATCATTAGTCTTTACATAAAGACCATGATCTGATGCACATTTTTTTAATCCAATGGCATGAAGAAATGAATCAATCCTTTTGTTTCAAGCTCTTGGTGCCTATTTAAGACCATATAAAGCCTTAGTTAGTCTGTACACCTTCTCCTCTTTTCCAGATTGTATGAAACCTGACGTCTGCTTTAGATAAACCTCTTCATCATGTGGGTCGTTTAGAAACATAGACTTGACATCCATTTGTTGAATTTTCCATTACCTTTGTGCAACTAAAGCAATGATTAATCTCACTGTTTCCATTCGAGCTACATGATAAAATATTTCTTCATAATCATAACCTTCTCTTTGCTCGAATCCTTTTGCCACCAACCTTGCCTTGTATCTATCAATCTCACCATTTGCTTTCACTTTAATCTTGTACACCCACTTCACATCAATTGCTTTGTGTCCTTTTGGAAGATCAGTGAGTTGCAATGTATTGTTTTTCTCAATCGCCATCAAATATTCATTCATAGCCTTTTGCCATTTAGGGTGTTGAATGACATCTGCAAGTCTCACGAGTTCTGAATCTGCAAGAAAAGCAAAGTGAACCAATTCTCCATTGTCATCAAATTCATCATCAAAATTTACTTCGTAATCTTGAAGGTGTACAGGTTGTCGTTGTTGCCTTCTTGTTCTCTCCATCATAGTTGCAATTGGAGTTGCAAATTTAGGTTGAATTACAACTTCAGGTTGAACTGCAGGTGCTTCAAGAGTGACTTCATCTTCCACATCATCGTTCAAAACGTAAATATATCATTTTTTCGAATCCATTTCAGTTGTTGCATTCCATTGCAATTCCTCATCTTCGACAAATGTAACATCAAGACTGACAATAACCTTCTTTGTCATTGGATTGTACAGTTTGTATCCCCCATGCTTATATCCAATGAAAATGGTCTTCACTGCCTTATCATCCAACTTTGATCTTGCTGCCTTGGGAACATGAGCATAAGTAATTGACCCAAATACCTTCAAGTGTTGCACATTGGGTTTGAATCCGCTTCATGCCTCAATTGGAATTGTGTTTGGAACACTCCGAATGGGTGATCTGTTCATCAAATATACCGCACATGTTACAGCCTCAACCCAAAAATAATTTGGCATACCTTTCGTTTTAAGCATGCTCCTCGCCATATTATGTTATGCTGCAACCCAAGTTCTTCACAATGCCTATTGAACTCATTAGACTTGTACTCACCCCCTCCTTCAACTCAACATGAGCCTGAGCCAACTCGGCTCGACTTCGGCCCGGTTTGACTCGAATCAACATCAAACAAGACTGACTCGGCTTGACATCGGCCCAGAATATAAGTCTGGTCGACATGGGCCCGGACAGACGCAAATCGACCTTGGTCTAGGTCGACTCAGCTCGACATAGGCCCGGATCGACTCAGTTCGACATCGGCCTTGGGGGACCAAGCTTGACATCGACCCCAGCGAACACAACTCGACATCGACCCAAGCAAACTCGGTTTGACATTGGCCTGGGTCAACTCGGCTCGATAGGGACGCAAGTCGACCTGTCTTGACATGGGCCTAGGTCGACCAGTCTCGACATAGGCCTAGGTCGACCTGTCTTGACATGGGCCTAGGTCAACTTGTCTCGACATGGGTTTGGGCCAACTCAGCTCAACATCGTCCCAGGACAACTCGACTCAACATGGGCCCAGGTCGCCTCGGCTCGACTTCGACCTGGACCGACTCGGCTCGACTTCGACCCAGACCGACTCGGCTCGACATCAACCAGGACTGATTCGGCTCGACATCGGCCCAGACCGAGTCGGATCGAGATGGGGTCGGGCTGACTCTGGTCGACAAGGGCCCGGGTCGGCGCAACTCGGCTTCAGTCCAGGTCGACTCGGCTCAACATGGGCCAGACTGACTCAACTCAACATCGGCCTGGACGAACTTGGATCGACATCGACTCGAGCAAACTCTGCTCGACATCGGCCTAGGCGAACTTGGGTCGAAATTGACCTGGGCGGACTTGGCTCGATAGGGACGCAAGTCGACTTGGCTCGACATGGGTCGGGGTCGACTCTTCTTAACATGGGCCTGAACCGAATCGGGTCGACATGGGCCTGGGTCGACTTGACGTGACATTGGGCTGGAGCCGACTTGACTTGGGCTCTGGCCTACTCAGCTCGACTTGGGCTAGGGTTCATTCGGCTCGAATTTGGCCTGGGCCGACTCTACTCCACTTTTGCCTAGGTCAACTCGACTTGAGTTTGACTCGGACCGAGTTGGCTCGACTTTGGCCCAGACCGAATCGGCTCAACTTTGGCCCGGACCGACTCAAGATGACTTTGCTCGACCTGGGGATAGATTGACTCGGCTCAACCTAGGTCGGGGCCAAGTCAAAATCCAACCCAAAATTCATTTTGGATAATACAAACATGTATTCAATATATATCTAATCCATATCAATTAAATGGATTGGACTTAAAATCCAAAAATCTGGATTTAGATTTGAGATAAATCTATTTAAATGAATTAAAAGTAATATGAACTTGGATAATTATGGATTGGATTTGACAATTTAGATTTTTTTTCCACCTTTAAGTTTAACTCTTTGTTTTTTTTTTTTATTTCCCAAAAATTACCTATTAATATATATGATTATAAACACTTAGTAATATATAACAAAAAGTAAACTAGTTAAATGGACCTGAATAATGTAATCAGTCAGATTTAAGATTTATCGTCAAGTAGTTTAATAATATTGTAATTATTTCTTATATTTTAATTTAATCACTACTTTAGTTTTTATATTTTCAGAGTAACTATTAAGAAGTGGACTTTAAGCCTAACTCAACCCCATAAAACCGGCTCATGAGGTTGAGGTTTGCACCCACTTATATACAATGAAAGGCTCTAATCTCTAGTCGATGTGGGATCTCCAACAGTAACTCATCTTACTTTTTGTACATAAATCCTAAACAAGTAATTGCAAACTAGACAATTTGATTGTTGTAATTCCCTCTTTCTTTGTTTCTCTTCTTTCATTTTTTTACATTGTAATTTATTTTAATGTATTTATCCTTTTATCGTTTATATTTTTACATTTTCAAGTGTTATTGGACGATTCATGTTTATAGAAGGTATAATAGGTATAATATTTATTCTGATTTACTTTTCAGTTAGTTTAATTCCAATTCCTCCCTCTTGTTAATTTGTAAAAGAAATATTACATATAATAAGTTAGTTACACATGATGTTGTCTTTGAATTCAACCTACCTAGGTTGACTTTGTATTATTGATAGTTGGGCAGTTAAATTAAAAAGACTATAACGTAGTCCGTCTAACGCAATGATAAACTATCTAACGATAGTGAGATAATAGTATAGAAGTGGTCAGATGATCCCAAGTCATTTCCTAACAAATCCAATAGTGACTCTATTTAACAAAATTCAAAACCTATCTACAAACAATGAAAATTAACAATAATAGTAAATCAAAAGGGGTTGTGATTGTTAAGCAGGAAAATATAAATGATGATTTAAAAAATAAAGAATGCAGGTTGACTCCCAAGTTCTTCCACCAATGAACTCCTCACAGGTTCTCTAAATATTATTTCTTTCTCAATCCTAAAACAGAGCTAAATCATATTGAACATGTGTCAATTTGATTCAACTAGAAACTCACTAGTAAAACATGTGTCTATTGGTTCAAATGTCTCTCTGCATTGTTATCCAAAGTCAAAAAGGAACATCATTCTGTAGTAGGTTGGATAGGGGAAAAACAGTCTTGATAAAGTTCTAGATGAGTATTGTCTATAGAACCCTGCATGACCAAGAACAAATCTAACCTCTTGAACAAAAAATGGGTAAGATAATTGTGAAATAACATTTAGTTTGGCAGGGTATACATGGATGCCTTTTCATAAATTATATGGCCTAAGACTATGCCTTATAAAATGACATTTTTCATAGCCCTAAACAAGATTATTTTCTATGTTCATGATCCTGAAATTAACACAAATTTGGGAATAAATCATTTTTATTCAAATTAAAATAAAAAAGTATTTAAAGAGATATAAATTCATAAATTAGGAGTTATATTATATTTATTTTATAAATTAATATTCATAAGTGCTTGTATTTTAATATGCAATATTATTAAAATCTGACACTTATCAAATGCTCAATCAAATAAGAAAATATGCTCACATACAAAGCTGGAAGGTTCCAAGGGCATTCTTCTATAAGCAAACTATCTAAAGGGATAGGTAAAGGTGGTCTTGTGCTGATCTTCTGGTGCAATACAAATATGGAAATAACCAAAAAAATCATCCAAGAAAAAAAAGTAATGTATCTTACCTGCTAGACATTCAAGCATTTGATCAATGAAACCCTTCTGTGTGGCTTGATTAAGCGTCTATACTCAATAGAGACATTGGGAATAAGTTCACCACGCTAGTTCTTTATCACTGCTATCCCATATTTCTTGGGAACAACACTCAGGTGCTATTAGAGATAAGGTATATGATACCAACTTGTAGCAATTTGGTGACCTCCTTCCTTACCACATCAAGAATCTGGAGATTAAGCCTGCGCTGAGGTTGTCTCACAGGTTTTGTTCCTTCTTTTAGTTGAATTCTATGCATACAAATAGAAGAATTGATACTTGGAATATCGGTCCGCATTTAACCAATGAATTTTTTGTGCTCTCTAATCACCTGCAACAGTTTTTGTTTTTTTCATCCGATAGAGCAGTGGAAATAATTAAAAGGAGTTTTGAGGTCGACCCAATAACCCTCCCTACCCTTTTGAAGGGGTTGTGCCTCAAAGGTACTCAACTTGCATGACCATGCTGTGTCCAAAGGGTTCTCCTTTGATTTGGTTTGTTATGGTACTTTGATCAACGGGTTGTGCAAAGTGGGCAAAACAAAGGGTGTTATTGAGTTGCTGAGGAAAATGGATAGGGTTGGAATTAGGCCTAATTTGATATGTATAATATGGTTGTTGATGGTTTGTGCAAAGAGACTTGTTACTGAAGCTTGTGGGTTGTGTTCTGAGATGGTTGGCAAAGGAATTTGTATTGATGTTTTCACGTACAATTCTTTTATTCATGGTTTGTGTGGGGCTGGTCAGTTTCAGGGAGCAGTTAGGTTGTTGAATAAGATGGTAATGCAAGAGAACACAGACATTTGGCCGGATGTTTATACCTTTAATATATTGGTTGATGGGCTGTGTAAGTTGGGGATGGTTCGTGCTCTACTAGCAAAATAATATGGATTGTTAGGACCATCTAGAAGAATGATATGACAAGGTTAGATACTTCACTGCTAACTTATGTTATTTTGATACTGTTCACAGCAGCACACAAAAAATAAACGAGAACGAAGTAAAAGAAAGAAACAAGCATCCTTTTATGATAACTGTAGTAATGGCATTGCTAGCAAGTTTCTATCTGCAGTCTTTATTCATAGTAGACTTTCTTGGATTCACTCCAACTTCAGAAGCCATATATATAATGCTTCTCCTCCTCACTTTGCAATTTATATATCATGCTTGTGTTCATTGAAATACGCAGAGTTTTCATTATAATTCTTGATTGTGGAAAATCTGCTGCTGTATGTTTTGGTCTGTAAACTTGTATGTTATTTTGTAATTTTTGTTTTATTCTATTGCTCCCCAGTAATGTTAGAAGAATTAAATCTTTAAAATATATGAAAAAATTCTTTTGGGACAGTAGAAGGAGTCAAAGGTAGAAACACACTTTGCTCTAGTAATTGTATTCATACTGAATAGCAATTGACTTGGGGCCATTCATGTTTTTGTGTTTATTGAATTGGTTCTTGGATCATTCTACCATGGATAACCATAACCATTATTTAATAGCTCCATTCTATTTATTAAAATAAATATGAATTTTTCATTTGTTGTATCTCTTGATTAGAGTTGCATATAGATTATCCCTTGACAACTGATACGCTGTAGCTTAAATGTCTGAAAAAAATATACATGCATGTTTCAAATAAAGTTTTGTTGGGATATTAATATGGTTTATTTGGTGATGTTCAGTACATGGAAAAGTTGCAAAAGGAGTAGTGTTACTAAGAATTAGTTATATTCTTTGAGAACCATTCATGAATAAACTATGAACTAATAATTATCTGTTAAATATATTCTGTTTATGTCTATAAAATTAGTATATTTGCTTGTCTAAAACCTAGAATATTAATAAAATAATGAATAAAAAATATTTAATTATGTTAAACATATAACAATGGTATATATTATAATAAGAGATGAAAAAATTAATGCCACTTTGAGGATGGGATGAGATAGCTCGCACTTTTGATCTGAAGAGAAACAATGTTTGTATTTTGAAAGTAAAAGAAAACCTTAAGTGGCAGAGAAATTGTATTCTGTATCCATCACAAATAGAGAAATTGTATTAAGCTAATTGTTACAGCAAAACAGAGGAAGCGCCTTTTAAAAAGGGAAATAAACGGATGTGATTGTTTTTGGTAACCGACAACCACTAAGGGAATAAAAACAATTAAATAATAATTACAATACCCTCCCCTGCTGGATAATGAATACTCATTATTCCAAGCTTGGAAATGATGTTCTGAAAATTAGAATGATTCAACGATTTGGTGAAGATATCAGTTGGTTGATCACAAGATTGAATGGGAAGAAGATGAAAAAGTCAAGCATTTAACTTCTCTCGGACAACGTGGCAGTCGATGTCAATATGCTTGGTTCTTTCATGAAAAGTTGGATTCAAAGCTATGTGACGGGCAGCTTGATTGTCACAGTATAAAACTGTAGTAGCATTAGGCTTGATATTAAAATCATTGAGGAGATGAGTGAGCCACTGAACCTCACAAGTAGTAGTGGCAAGAGCACGGTATTCAGCTTCAGAGGAAGAACGAGATACGGTGGTTTGCTTTTTGGACTTCCAAGAAATAAGAGAAGTGCCAAGAAAAATACAAAGACCAGTCGTCGATCGCCTTGTATTTGGACATGCAGCCCAATCAGAATCACTAAAGGCCTTCAATTGTATGTTATTGTCAGCAGCAAAAAAAATGCCTTGTGCAGGATTGGCTTTTATGTAGCGGAGAATATGTTGAGCAGCTTGATGATGATGAATGGTTGGCTGTTGAACAAACTGACTAAGTAGATGTACAACAAAGGTGATGTCAGGACGTGTGTTGGTTAAGTAGAGAAGTCGCCCAATTAATCTGCGGTAGGAATTGGCATTGTGAAGAAGAGCCTTGTCTTTAAAAAGAACTTTGGTATCATGAATCAAAGGAGTAGAAGATGGCTTGCTGGCAAGCATTCCGCATTCGTGGAGAATGTCAAGGGCATACTTGCGTTGACATATATGTATGCCTTTTTTTGTTCTAGCAATTTCCAATCCGAGAAAATACTTGAGGTGACCCATATCTTTGATTCTGAAACTGGAATGCAAGGAGTTCTTTATACTGTTGATCTCATCAATGGAATTTCCAGCAAGGATGATGTCATCTACATAAACAAGTAAAGCAGTGAAAGTGCATGCAGTCTTTTTAATGAATAAGGTATAATCTGAACTAGATTGTATAAACCCAACAGGGATAAGAAATGAGGATAATTTGGCAAACCATTATCTACTTGCCTGTTTCAGCCCATACAAAGATTTGGTTAATCTGCAAACTTGGTTAGGTTTAGATGTGATAAGTCCTGGAGGAGGAGTCATATAGACTTCTTCATCAAGATCTCCATGAAGGAAGGCATTGTCCACATCCAATTGATGTAGGTGCCAGTTATGTGCAGATGCAAGAGCAAGCAATAAACGGATAGTGGTCAGCTTAGCAACTGGAGAAAAAGTATCTAAAAAATCTATACCTTCTAACTGATTATACCCTTTAGCTATTAAACGTGCTTTATACCTTTCTATGGAACCATCTAATTTGTACTTTATCTTGTAAATCCATCTGCATCCAATAGAAGTCTTGTTAGGAGGTAATTCAGTGATATACCATGTCTTATTGGCTTGAAGAGCATGGACTTCTCTGTTCATAGCTTCCACCCAATTAGAGTTTCTTATGGCTTCCTCATAAGTGTGGGGTTCAACATGTGAAGAAATAGCCAAAGTAAAATTCAAATGCTTGTCAGATAGGAAATCATATGTCAAAACAGAAGATATAGGATATTTGATTTTGAAATTAGAATTAGAACCTTTGTGCAGATTTGCAATTTGATGTTGATAATCAGCAAGATAGGAAGGAATTTTCTTTACTCTTCTAGATCGTCTCAGATCACTACTAAGGCCATCTTGAATAACAATGTCAGGATCTATATTATTGAAGCTGTTACTTTCTATCAAATTGTCAATACAGTTCGGAATCTCCAAAACAGAATCAGCATTGTGAGCAATTTCTGGTGTGTTATAAGAATTTTGAATATGAACAATATTACCTGAATCAGCCATGGCACTTTCAGTACAACTATTAAGATCAAGTAAGAGATTAGCATCATCATGAATCAAACTATCATTATTTTTATCGTGGTTATTGGTTAGATTGTAAGGAAAAATGTTTTCGTAAAAGATAACATTTCTACTGATAAAAATTTCTCTACTTTTAACATCAAGCAGTACATACCCTTTAATGCCAGTTTTATATCCTATGAAAACACTTTTTCTAGATCTTGGTTCAAGCTTACTGCGATTGTTTTCCAAAGTGGAGGCAAAACATAAGCAACCAAAGGTTTTAAGATTTAAATATGTAGGGGGTTGGCAGTATAACATCTCATAAGGAGACTTACCTTTCAAAATTTTTGAAGGAAGTCTATTTATTAAATGAGTAGCATGACTAGCAGCATAAGACCAGTAGATTTTAGACAAACCTGATTGAAAAAGAAGGCTACGTGTGACATTCATGATATGCTGGTGTTTTCTTTCGGCAACAACATTTTGTTGGGGAGTTTCAACACAAGTTCTTTGATGCAGAATGCCATATTTCTCATACAATTCATTACAATCAAATTCTTTTCCATTACCAGTTCTAATAGTTTTGATGTTTCGATTAAACTGATTTTTAACAAGAATGATAAAATTGTGTAACAAGTTTCTAGTTTCTCCTTTAGTTTTCATAAGAAAAATCCAAGAGTGCCTGGAACAATCATCAACAATAGTAAGAAAGTATTTATGACCGTGAATAGAGCTAACAACAATAGGTCCCCATATATCTATATGTATGAGATCAAAAGTGTTTAAAGAAACAGTATTACTTATTTGAAAAGGGAGTTTATGTTGTTTAGCAAGGTGAATATCACACAACTTATCAGAACTAGAATTAACATAAGGAAAAGTTTTGCAAACTTGTTCAACATGTTTGGAAGGATGGCCTAATCTAAAATGCCATAGGTCAATATCATTCTCTTTAGAATTAAGGACATTACAATTCATCAAATATTTTTCTTCGTGTATGTTAACAGGATCATGAAGACAATATAAACCTCCATGCAAATCAGCTTGACCAATCGTCTTGAATGTAGTATTGTCCTGTATCTGATAGCTCTTATGAGAAAATATTAGTTTACAATTAGAATCATCAATCAACTTAGGGACAAAAATCAATTTAAACACAAAATCTGGTATGTACAGAACATTATAAATGGTAAGATTATTATCAAATTGTATTGTTCCAGCATATTCAGCAGTGACAGTTGAATTATCAGGCAGTTTTATGAAAACAGGTTTAATTCTAAAAAAAATTTTAAACTGGTTTTTATCGTAAGTAACATGATCTGTAGCACTTGTATCGAGAATCCAATGAAAGTTTGATTTACCTGGTTTGGTATGATGTGTGGCCGAGACATCTTTGTTGACACTATGTATTTGGTTTACAGTGTGGTTTGGTGATTCTTGCAGTAACTTCAAAAGCTGTTGAACTTGTTCAGCAGTGAAAGGAGGATTATTTTGTCTTATGTCTTGATCACTATTGTTCCTATGAATTTGACTATCATCACTTCTTTGAACAATACTGCAAGATTGGTCATTGCCTTTCTCCCTTTCAAAATTCTCATTTCTTTGCTTGTACCATGGAGGGTACCCGTGCTTGGCATAGCATTCATAAACTGTGTGATTCAGTCTGTGACAATATGAACATTGTTTCCCTTGAGTATAGCTTCTACCTCTACCTCTTCCTCCTTTCCAGTTGTTATTTCTCCCTTGCGGTTTCCAATTCTCTTGATCTTGCAATTTCCAGTTATTCTATTTGTTAGTGCCATTCCAATTTTGTTGTTTCTCAGCCAGATTAATCATAGCTCTATTATCCAAATTTCCATTTCCATTAAGCTGACGTTCCTGCTGAATCAACAAGGCAAACACACGACTAATGTTGGGAAGGGGTTCCATCATCAAGACTTGGGTTTTCATAGTACTGTAAACCTCATTAAGCCCTTTCAGAAAACATATAACGTACTCTAAGTCTCTGTAATTGTGAGAGATTCTTGACAGATCACATTGACATGTGCCACCACATGTGCATCTTGGTATAGGTCTCAAATATTCTAATTCTTCCCAAAGAATTTTCAGATCAGTATAAAATTGGGTAACATTTCTCTCACCTTGTTTGATGGAGTGAATCTCTTGGAGTAAATCGGAGATCCGAAAATGGTTGCCTCTTGAAAAACGTTCCTTCAAATCATCCCAGAGATTCTTTGCAATGTCGATGTAGACCACGCTTTCGGAAATTTGTGTTGACAGGGTGCGATTGATCCAAGACAAGACCATCACATTACACCTCTCCCAAGCTTCAAACAGAGGATCATGGTGTTCTGGAATGTCAATACTGCCATCGATGAATTTCAATTTGTTATTCGACAAGAGTGCTCTTCTCATATTCCTACTCCAAGAATGGTAATTTTGCTCACTGAGTTGAGGATGAACAAGAACAGCTCCAGGGTTCTCACCGGGATGAAGGTAATAAGCACTAGAAGGATCTCCAGATGGATCCTTGAAAACCTTAACTTCAGAAATCTTGGGCTCGGGGTCATCTTTTTTGACAGGCGAGGAAGCCATGGAAAAGCAAGAACGAACCAAGACACACAAAGAAGAAATAGAAGGATTGACGGTGACGAACGCAGCGGAATCATAACAGGGTTCTGCAACCCGCTCTTGATACCATGAAGAGAAACAATGTTTGTATTTTGAAAGTAAAAGAAAACCTTAAGTGGCAGAGAAATTGTATTTTGTATCCATCAGAAACAGAGAAATTGTATTAAGCTAATTGTTACAGAAAACAGAGGAAGCCCCTTTTAAAAAGGGAAATAAACGGATGTGATTGTTTTTGGTGACCGACAACCGCTAAGGAAATAAAAGCAATTAAATAATAATTACAATATGATCTTTACAAAATAAACTTCGATTATTTATAAATTTTAAAATAATAATAACAGCAACAATAGCATACCCAACAACTCTGAAAAGAATCTGGAAATCATAAATGATTGGCCAAGTATCATCATGACTCACTAATGAAATCCTTGATTTGAAAGCATAGCAAATATTATAAATTCTCTCTTTCAAGGAAATAAACTAAGAAGAATCCAAGTTTTTGTTTGGAATGGTTCAAAGAATGACGTGAAACTTTTGTGCTGCAATTCCTTCCTTATATCATACTGATCAATGTTATATTAGAAAACAAATTCCGCCACACATTGATCAAGCAATTTATTGCCGATGATTGGTGGTAAATACCTTGATTGTACTGTGGTGAGTAATAGGAAATTTTTTATTTTCATATTTATAATGACCATTATTGCTTTTGATAAGGGTTGTAATTTTAAAAGTAAAAATTTTGGTTGCTAATTAGATACAAATTTAGAAATCATTTAATAATAATACAAATTAATTTAGAAATCAAAATTTTTTTAATTTCTAAAATGATTTTTAATTTAGTCATTATAACAACTAATTATTTGTTTTTATAAAATTAGTTTCTATTTCATGATTTTCTTGTAGTGTATATTTTTATATGCAAATAAATGTAAATAGATTTTGTGAACAATTAATCTTTCCCATCCCACTAATGAAAGTTGATGCCAAAAAGTTTAGTTACTAAGCGATCCACATCAATTTTAATTTCTGTAAGAACTAAAATCAAATTTTAAACTTCAAAGAAAAAGAGCTTTTGTTTTCTAATTTTGATTTAAGTATTAATTGTATTTTGCGCCTAATGTTTATCACTACTGCCCTTTATTGGAGCAAGAGGTTGCCGGGTGTTATATCATACCTCTAATTCTTTAACCTTACCTATTTCTTCATTGCAGTAGAATTCAAATTATGCAGTTGCTCTTACTGATTTCTGTGCATGCATATATTTTTTACAGGTTGATGAGAGTGTTGGTGAAGCAGGTGTGAATACTTTGTATTAGGATGCACTATGAAAATAGGGGAATTGAGAGACCCTTTGTTGAATGTTTTTTGGTTAATTTCTGACTTTGGAGAGCTCTTAAACACTATTATCAGGACTGTCACAGAAAGCTTAATATGAGCTTTCAAATGTTACATAAATGACAGGTTTTCATTTGCAGATGTGTTTGTTACAAAGTGTTGTTACTCGAGAGTTTGCATTTCCTTAGGAATGTACCTTACTATGAAGACGTCCCTTTCTATTGTACAATAATATGCGGTTTCTTCAGCTCATATATTTGCAGTCACCAATGGTGTGCAATTAATAGGTTTTGGTATTGATGTGTTTTATGGACAACACTGAACATGTTATAAACATTAATATTGGAGTTAGCTGGTGGTATTATTTACAAAATAAACTTGGATTATTTATAAATTTTAAAATAATAATAACAACAAACAACAGCATACTCAAGAACTCTCTAAAAAGAATCTCCAAATCAAAAATGATTGGCCAAGTATCCTCATGAGTCACTAATGAAATCCTTGGTTTGAAAGCATGGCAAATATTATAAATTGTCTGTTTCAAGGAATAAACTAAGCGTGAAGAATCCAAGTTTGTTTGGAATGGTTCAAAGAATGACGTGAAAGTTTTGTGGTGCAATTCCTTCCTTCATATCATACTAAAACTACATCATTTACCTTCCCTCCATATCAACTATAACTATACTTCCTTCATGCATCATCTATCATCTTCCATCAATTTTTCTTCTTATGCACACTTTTTCTTTTCTTCAAATCATTCTAACATATTTGCTATTGAAATTATTATTTTCTATTTCTTCTTTTCTTTCCTCTCTTTGACTCTAAAGGTATGTGTGACTGATACACACAAAAAACAATTTTTGTAGTATCAAATTTTTGGTAACGTTGTATGAATTTGTTTGCTTGCAGTAAAATGTCGATTCGAACAAACAAGATGAAAGCAGTACCTGTGTTGCTGAAGCAGTTGATGATAGCAAGGAGCAAATTGCATGAAAGGGGAAGAGATGAATCATTTGATGGGAAGTTGGAGATGTTGAGGTTGGATTTGAACAAGATAAAGGATGTATTTGTGAGAGTGAAGAAGAATGAAGAAGAATTGCTTGACACATTAGCCGAGGTGTATGATCATCTTCGCAAGTTAGACTACAGAAAGCTTGGTGAAGACATGAATGGCATTTGCAAGAGAATCAGAGATTCTGCTCACAAGTTGCTCCCAATGGATGCTTTTGATGACTCATATAAGGAGGAGGATCACAAGGGTGACCAAATATTTCACTCATCACATGAGTTGCAACAACCCCATCAAAAGAGTTGGACTACAGAAGATTATCACCGGCTAGACCATCTATCAAAAGGTTGCTTGTGGTCTCTTCTAATTTTCCCTGAGAACGCTGTCATAAGAAAAAGTAATGTAATTAATTTGTGGATTGGAGAGGGTTTGGTTGAAGATAAAAATGAAAGAACAGCAATAGAAACGGGTGAGGTTCTGATTCATGATCTTTTGCTAAGTGATGTGATTGTACGCTATGGTAGTGAAAAGGATCCCCTTGTCAATAAATTTCGAATTCTTCCTAACGTCCGTCGTCAGTTGGAATTGTGTGAAGAAGAATTTGGAACTATATCCCTTTTTCGAGAATCTGGAATAAATCGGTTTGTGCTTAAGCAAAAAAAGCTGACACTAGGTGATTCGGATTTTGGTTACTCTATACATAGTGTTTTCAATGTTGGTGCTAGTTATCTGAATTTTAGACCACAATGGGCCAAGGAATTTATGAATTTAGAGGTGCTTCAACTTGGGCGTTGGCAAGATTCACCTTTGCATCACATTGAAGTTGGGAGTGAAGAATTCTTGAAAGAGTTGAGAAATCTAACACACTTGAAATATCTTAGTCTCCGTGGGATATCAAGAATATTCAATATTCCATCCTTCATTGCTCAACTTGAGAGACTATTAATTCTTGATCTGAAGGCTTGCCATAATTTGGAAACACTACCAAATGATATTTCATCAATGAAAAGTCTCACACAACTGATTTTGTCCGAATGTTACTTACTGGAGGGCATGCCAAAGGGGATTGAGAAGCTAAAAAATCTGGAAGTACTAAAGGGATTTGTAATAAGTACTCCTGGAAAGACTCCTTGCAAAATATCAGATCTTGTAAATTTGGAAAAACTAAAGCGACTGAGCATACATATAGGAAGTGAGGTCGTGATCAGGGATTGGGAGTTTGAAAGTTTGGAACATATTCCTACACTTGAGCATCTCAAAATATCTTGGAGTGGGTCTGACCCAAGGTCTGGTAGTTTTCGTTTGCATTTTCCACCAAATTTGAGAAAGTTGCATCTAGAATGTTTTCCTGGACAAAGTCTTGGAGAATTCTTGTTTAACATGAGGTATTGGGAGAAAGACATGGAGCTAAATATAACTGGAGGAAAATTGGAGAGTATGAAAGTAGATTTTGAATGGAAATACGTGAGAGTACTGCGTCTCAAGTATCTTAAGCAATTGAATGTCGATATAGACAATTTCAAATCGTTCTTTCCTAGGCTGAAATATGCAGAAATTAAACAAGTCTCAAACCATAAAGAGTATGAATGGATTGAGAGTATGAATGGACTAATATGAGTTGGATATTGTAAGAGTGTGCATGTAAGAGTGAGCAAAAGTTAAAAAATAAGGAAAAATAAATAAAATTTGTCTTTGTTACTAAACTTGTTATCTTCCAATTAAGTTTTATGAATAATATGTTTTACATTGTCATATTGCCAAAAATAACAACAACAATTGCCTGGAAATGCTAATAACTCAACATCAATTCTAACTAAACACATGTAAATATTAGAGCTGAATTTTGAATACGTATTTATCCTCGCAACATAAATAATTAGTAACGACTAAATAGATATTGAAGTTATTTAAGAATCTATTTAGAAAAAAACAAACAGCACCATAAAGTATTTTTTATGTTTAATTTATCCTCATAGAATTTGCTTGTCTGCTTTACTTATATAATATAGTTTAATTATATTTCTAGTTGAAGAAAAAAAACCTTAACCATTATGGTTTGTAGTTGTAAAGGCCGCAATTGATTTATCCACCAAAATTAGTCAGACGTAAAAGATGTAATCGAGGGTTGTAAATCAAATCGATTGAAAAAAATAATCAAATTTGATAAAAAAAAAATCAAAAATGAGTTTCTAAATAATCAAAATTCGGTCAAAAAATTTAAAACCAATTAAAACATTTATTTTTATTTATTTTTAGGTTTTATTTTTTTTCCTAAACCAAACAATTTTGTTTGAATTTTAAATTAAAAATCAAGAGTTGAATAAAAAAACTCTTATATATTTTGATGATTAAAATTAATTCTATCAGTAACAAAGTTTTATTAATGTCACTAAAAAAATCATTATACAAACAAAATATCATTAGTTATTATATTAATTAAATTAGATATTATTTTATAGACAAAAAAAATTATTGTTATCTATAATAGTTTATATTATTAATAAAATCTATAAATTAATTTCTAAATTGATATCTAATTATCTATCAACTTTAGAATTGAAATTAATTAGTAGCTAAAACCTTGGTAGTTAAATAGATACCAATTTAAAAATTAGTTTATCAATTTTAATAATAATAAAAATTATTTTATATATCAATAATTTTGTAAATTTCTAAAATAGTATTTGTGAAGGAGTTCATACACACCAGATCCCACTATTTTTTTTATCAGCAATGACAAATATATAAATGCGAACCACTTTAGGGGTGGAACAACCCATTTACAAAAGCAAAAACACAAACCTCTCTAGATCCCTAAAAAGGCATCACAGAATCAAATGCATACATACTAGGGGTTCCAAACACCAACTGGAAAAAGAGACCGAAGCATCACGAGACTTTGTAGAAATCCAAGACCAGACTTTTCCTTGCATCAAAGAACAAACTTCCGACGCGTCAGCCACTCCCCTATTGAAAATAATTGAGTTTCTATGAATCCAAATTTCCCCTACGACCCCTGCCCAAATAGTATTCCAAACCTCATTAATCGAAGCAGAGGACATGTTCATCCTAAACTGCGCAAAGTTTGACATAGGATCATTGTGAGATACAAATGACACTCCCAGCCACTTAAAGCAGTAACACCATACCCGCTAAGCAAAGTTGCATTCGAGAAATAAGTGACGGTATGACTCTTCCTCCTTTTTGCACAGACAACACAAGGCACTTTCCACCAACACCCCTCGTCTTTCCAAATTGACCCTAGTAGCAATCTTGTTCTGCAACACCCTCCAGGCCGTAACTAAAGCTGAAGGAACCGCTTTACAATTCCAGAGCTTACTAAAAATCGGAGATGGGTTCGCCACACTAACCCTCCCCACCAAAGAGTAAGCAGAGTAAGCAGAGTTGACAGAGAACATCTGATCCCTCACCCTTCCACTCCCACCTATCCGCCTCGCCCAAACCCAACCTCGCCTCAAGTAAAGCCAGACTCAACTGTTCAACCAAAGGCACCTCCCAATCGAAGAAAGGTCTTCGCCAATCTACATGCCACACCCACTCACCATCGGACCAGGCCCCCAGCTCAGCCACCCTAGCATTTTTGGCCGAACAAATAGAAAATAATCTCGGAAAAGCTCTCTTCAGCGCACCACCAACGAGCCATTTGTCCTCCCAAAACCGGATCCCACTGTAGACATTCGGTATTGGATGTTTGAACTTTAGAATTAAAATTAATTAGTAGCTAAAACCTTGATAGTTAAATAGATACCAATTTAAAAATTAGTTTATCAATTTTAATAATAATTATTATTATTTTATATATCAATAATTTTTTAAACTTCTAAAATAGTATTTGAGAGGGAGTTCATACACATCGGGTCCCACTGTAGACACTCGGTATTAGATGTTTGAACTTACCATGATCCTTTATATTGGATTCGCTGATAATCTTTGGATCAGGTGTTAGTCTCTGGTAGAGACATACTTAATGAGTCTTCCGGAAGACAATGAGATTGAAATGAAATCCAATAATTGTGATTGAAAATAGATCCATGGTGGTCTATATGAATGATGGAATTGGTATTGAAATTTTGTATGACAACATTTAAAGAAATGTTTATAAATGATTAGTGTGATTGGTTCTTTTTGCCTGAATTAAATATGTTATGAAATTTATTTTCATTAGCTTACCCTTGTTTTTCTTGTTGTGTTTAAACTGTGATGATTGTATTACGTACACGAGCAGATGATCATACAGGTGTCGGAGGGTCTGAAGGGCTTTGGGATGTAGTTTTGAATCTTATATTATTAATATTTGTATTTCTATAAGTTTTAATCTTGTAATAGAAATCGATAGAACTTGTATTGTAATAGTTAGATGTATTTTCTGGAGTGTTACATAATTAGTAACATCAAACACCTGATAGTTTAGTATACATGACTTAGATCATTACTAAAGCTAGATGATCTTCCTTAAACATAGGCTTTTCATACTTAATGTACTATCAAATAACAACTCATACATTATCCCAAATGTATGACATCAATTTCATACAATTTTCATCATTCATATATAATACATATCATTCAATCACAACATTTTAAAAATGTATAACATTCAAGAACTTTTCCAACATCAAAAACAATAATTAAGTTTCAAACTATCAAAATATAATATTTATACATGTTCACGCAACATAAAATCAAACAATTTTATCAACTAACAATCCCTGCAAGAGAAATTGAATATTGGGACAACGTCCCCTCCACGTCCAGATCTTCTAGCCTAGGGTATTATTAAAAATTAAAGTTAGCTTCCCTTACCTTAATTGTTTGTTTTCCAAGCAACCTCTATAATTTTATCCTCCTACTCTGGATAAACTTCAAGATTTTAGGGCCTAATGCAAGTTATCCAAACAAAACAGAAATTTAGCATATAGTAGAATAAATTGAGAGGATTACTCTTCTCAACTAATACACCAAGATTGATGACTAAATCATAAGGAAAAACAGAGAATAAATTATCTTTAGAGCAAAAATGAACTTAATCCATTTAAAAATCTGATCGGGTAGAACTATCTTTAGCTACAACATGGTGCGATAAGATCATAAAATAGATGAAGATTGAGAAAGAAAATTAAGAGAGAAGGAAAAAAATAAAATTTGGGAAAGATGGAAATATGGGAAAGAATGTCAAACGCTTATTTTTGATTCATTGTTAGCTTCTGTCTTTCAATATAGCTGCCGTAATGTCATTTTAAAGCTGTCATTGTTTTGAAAATATCTTAATTTTTTTCTTTTAAATTGATATCTATAAGTATTATTAAAAGAGAATTTTTTTTATAACTATTATGTAACGATTTTACGTTACTAATTATACCTTTATTAATATAATTTATTTTATTATTTTACTCTTTATATTTTATAATTATTTTTATGAACATAATTTTTATAAAGTTTAATAAAAAAATATTTTAATCATTATTATAAAATTTATATTTTTATCTTTTATTATTATAATAAAAATGTGACACATCTAGTATACTTAAATTGGTATTGGTTATAATTAAAATTGATAACATAGCGAATATAATGTGAGAAAATATATTATACATTAACAATACAGTTTTACTCGGTGAGAAAGGTTCTATGATTTTTTTTTATTGATTAATAGTGTAGAATTTTTTGCATTTTGACAACTTAATATCCATTAAACTCTAATATTTGACGGTAAAGGAAATAAAGGTAAAAATATTATAAATTGTCTCTTTCAAAAGGAAATAAACTAAGCATGAAGAATCCAAGTTTGTTTGGGATGATTGAAGTCGCAGCTACTCAAAGAATGACGTGAAACTTTTGTGCTGCAATTCCTTATTTATGATTCTAAAACTGCAAATTCATCTCATCATATGAGCTTATATTTCCCTTCAAAACTATCTCTTATTATTTGAGCTTATATTTCAAAAGGACTGAACAGATTCCAACATTGCCCCAGTTATTTCAAAGGTTCGACTTCATTTTGTTATTGAAATTAATAAGAAATAATAAAGTTTTATGCGATGCTTCTTAAGATTTGATGCTTCATAAGATTGTTATATCATTTGTTAATGGAACTCCATATATTGAGTTCAAACTTTCTACTCTATTGTATATCCTTTGAATTAAATAATCTTGTGCGAACAATTTACTTATATTATGTTTTATAATATTGACCAAGCAATGTATTATATATATTTAGTAATGACTGATTATTCATTCTTGATGATAGTCCTTATTAGCTTGATCTTATTATATGGCTTACTAAATAACTAAACTTTTCCTAATCGCTCAATGAAAACTGTAGTTCGTTCATGCATGATGTATCATCTTCATCAAGTTTTCTACTTATGCACACTTTTTCTTTTGTTCACATCATTCTAACACATGTGCTATTTTTAAATTAATATTTTCTATTTCTTCTTTTCTTTCTTGTCTTTGACACTAGATAGGTGTGAGTGTATACATACACACAAGAAACAATTTTTGTAGTACAAAAAATTGGGTGACGTTGTATTATTTGTTTGTTTGCAGTAAAATGTCGATTCGAACAAATACGATGAAAGCACTATCTGTGTTGTTGAAGCAGTTGGTGACAACAAGGAGCAAATTCCACGAATGGGGAAGAGATGAATCATTTGATGCAAGTTAGAGAAGTTGAGGTTGGATGTGAACAAGATAAAGGATGTATTTGTGAGAGTGAAGAAGAATGAAGAAGAACTGTTTGACATATTAGCAGAGGTGTATGACCATCTTCGTAAGTTAGACCGCA